>NW_028251453.1:0-664155 GCF_964263255.1 Lissotriton vulgaris | reverse complement strand
TAAGCTGTTAGGAGGGCCCAGGTACCTGCTTGACAGATCTCTGATAAAGAAACCCCTGTAAAGTCAGCCCAAGAGGCTGCTACACCTCTTGTAGATCTGCCCTTGATATTCAATGATGAAGTAACATTGGAAGCCTCATAAACTGTTGAAATAGTTTCTCTATCCCGCCTGTATGTAGTAATGCTAGCAGCTTTACATCCCTGGTTGACACTTCTGAAGGTGAAACTTAGTTCATCCGTTTTCCTGAAGCTTTTGGTAGAATTTAAGTCTATCAAGACCGCCCTCTTTATTTCTAGAGAATGGAGAACGGTTTCATCTTGAGAAGAGGGATTATGAAAAAAGAAGGAAGGAAATATTCCTGGTTCCTATGGCCAAAGAGGGAACCTCTGTTAGGAAACCAGGGTCAGTTCTAAAAATTATTCCATCTTTTAAAACCTTTTAACCTGAAGGTTTACACAACAAATCACTTCATTCACCAGTCCTCAACTGTAAGAACCTGGCTATCAAAAATACCACCTTTAATGTGAGCCACAGATAAAGTTTCCACAGAGAAGCTTTGCAAGACTTTAAAGACCAAAGGTAAATCCCAGGAAGGAACAAATGGAAGAATCATATATCTATAGATGGAGAAACTTCTCAGAAGCCTAAGGTCTAAAGTCCTGATATAGAGTTTGCAGGACAGGAATTTACTCTGCTGGGGCAACAGAATAAAGTACGCCCTGAGGGGGTACCTGCATGCCAACTTTGACATGTCTGTTATCCCAGCAAACATTTCTTGCATTTACAAGAAACGCCATCTCAGTGATGTCTATAAATGCTTTGAAAGTTTGACAGAGGGTTATGTCAACATACCTCAAACTTTCAATTTTATTTTGGTATTCCAATAGAAAATCCTAAAGCAGATACCCAACATTGCCACTGATAAACTTAGTATAACCATCGAACACAAACTAAAATATTGTGCCAATTTCACAAACAATTGGAGAGCTTTGTTTTTAAACAGCAGTTTTAGAAATCCTTCCAATGCATATAACATGATGACAATGTGGAAGGCGGTCTAGACTATTAGATTACTGAGAGTAGATGATAGCGAGCTCCTTTCCTCTTCAGCACCACACCTTTCAATCTCCAAATCGAAAGAGATAAGTGAGCTAGTAGAAGGGATTCCTGGTTCACTAGAGAAGAAGGAGACAATGAATCTCTCCAATGAGGACCTAGAGATATCGAGAGAAGCAGAGAGAACGAGGACCACCTTGGCCAGAATGGGACCACCAACACCACTTCTGCCTTTTGTCTTTGAATCCTCAGGAGCAACTTGTGAATGAGGGAGGAAAGGTATAAAGAGCTTGCAGGGCCAATATTTTGTTGGAATATCCCCCCCATGCACCTGTAGTTGGAATCAGAGTGACGAATCTCATCAGTCACTTTCCCTTGCTGTTAACCAGGTGCTCCTAATTGCAGGATGGCAGTGCCACCTTTAAACTGTGCCCACCACCACCCAATGGATGGTGAACAGGTACCCTCAGTGATTGACGGTCCGGTGCAGGTGAGGGCTAAGTTGCGCGCTATTTTTAGGCTGAACTGTCCATGGGGCAGAATCTGGGCTGTGCACAGCAGAAAAATCTCCATACGCTGTGCCAGTGCGAGCTGCCTGCCAGCAGCACTGCCACAGAGAGCACACTGTGAGAGTCACACAATGCTGTTTGTGTGGCAAGCATGGTAACAGGAAAACAAATCACAATGCAGCCACTGGCTGGGATAATCATTGCAGGCTTTCTGGTGATGGTACAGAAGAGCCAGATCCTGGCTGTTGTTTACGTTCTGCAGTGACACCAGATGACCAGTTGGAGGGCACATTTATTTTAGCTGCAGGGCGGAAGTCATATGCGTTTTCAGAGAAGTTTTGACTATATAAGTCACAATGTTGCTCCCTAACAGCCAGAGCAGAATAAGGTGTATGCTTCAAATTGCGAGGCAGGACAACCAATAGCTAGCAGGTGCTGGCAGTGGCTGCTTTTGTTATAATATTAAGAGCCGTGTTGTGATTCTCCCAGGATCTATAGTATGCGCAACTAACGCATTTTAGTGTTGTGATGCGGACATCAGTACAAAAAAGCTTTGATCCAACCCCGGCAGCAATGGACCTGTGCCATGCATATCAGAGAACAACATTTTATGTGCACAGCTCAATGGGTTACTACTTTTGGCACAGACATTCTGATACTGTGCAGTTCATAAGTTGCATTCGTAATCTCGCACAGTGAGAGGTATTAACTGCTATCTAAGAGTTGCATCGTACTGGTTAGAAAGTTATGTTTTTTTCTCAGTCTTTCTGTTAGAACCGGGGATCTCTGGTTGGCACAGGAATGCACTTGTGACAAGCAAGGACCCTCAGCTCCACGTCAGGGCAAGGGAACTACTCCTTTGAATAACCCCTGCTCACCCTCTAGGTAGTGTGGCACGAGCAGACAAGGCAAATCCTCAGGGCGATAGTAAGTTAAGCATTCGTGATCACACACAGTAAACCCACTGACCCACCACAAATGGACAACAGTCGTATGGTTGTATCAAAAATACGTATACTTTATATAAAAGATAGATTCAAGCAGGATTACCACAAGACCAGAATAACGTTTAGTAAATCGAGGTCACCAGATTACAATAGGCAAGCTTAGTCTTTCAATGTTCGTTGGTTAGCAAGGTACGATGACAGAGAAATAAGAACGTTGCGGACCCTGGATCCGATATGAACTCGAGACGGAGTTCAGGTGTACCTTGCTGGTGAAAGTCCGAGGCGTTTCAGGCGCGGCTACTTGTGAGGGCGGACCCCGAACGAGGCTGACGGTTCTACAGAGGATCTCTCCAGCTCAATCCCCCTCGAGGAGCGAGGTGAAGGAGCTAGACTGTGGAGGGTTGCGGTGATCCGGGATCGGTACAGCTCACGGGGCGAGGCACCTTTCAGGCCTGCGGGGCGTACTACTTCTTAGCACGCGGGGTCTGACTCGTGGATCTGTGAGGGGCCTCAAGTTCTTAGGCAGACGGGTGCAGCACCAGGCTTCCGGTACCACAGTACGGGGAGGCCTTTCTTGAGGTGCGGCACAAGCCTTGGTATGCAGGAGCGCAAAGCGAGACAGTCGGGTATGTTACGACGTACGGACCATCCGAGGCTATGAGATGCTCTCCGTGCAGATTCCGGCTGGAGAAGATGAGAGGTGCGTAGCTCGCTCCGTAAGCGGCAAGGTGAAAGGAGAGCAGGCGGCCCGGCACTGAAGCGGAGCTGCTCAGGAATGAGCTGGACTCTCTACGGCGGGGCAACCAGGCTCCGAGCTGTCACGGCCTGGGAGAGGGCGAAGGCACCCGAGTCACAACTCTGGCGAGGGATTAAGAACTGAGGCCCAACAGCAAACGGGCACAAGCAGATCGAACCCAATGGTCCTGGGGTTCCGTTCAGGGGGCAAGCTCTCGATCAAGCCCTTGGAGATCGTTTCAGGCACAGTCTACAAAGTCCTATCTGGTCCTTTCCTCTCCGTTCTCAGCAAGGCACCACTGCAGGCCAGTCCAACAGGATACAGACTGGTTTCCGTCCTTCAGCTTCTCTTGGTCTTTCTAGTCAGGCAGAGGTTCGTCGTGGTAAAAACTGGATCTGATTTGTAAGGAGCGGAGCTCCTATATTTATACTGCATTTCTTTTGTCTTTGCAGGCCAGGGGGCCTGAGCCGGGTTCAACCTGGTTCTGAAGTACTTTGCTGACAGGACGCTGCTGTCTTCTTTCAGGGTGCAGGGCAGAGACATCAGACGCTCCGCTCCGCAGGAGGTGGAGCCAGCATTCTAGTGGTGGAGCACAACCCTATTCAGAGTCAAGGACTACTCCGCCCACCCATCCTGGTGTAAGCATCTCATTCACCCTCCTGAGCACCCGACTATCCCCCGGGAATCTCCCAGCCCTGTCACTCACACAAACCCAGACAGCAGATACACATCCTGGCAGAGGTGGGCTGAACAGTTAGGCGAGCAAAGGCTAACTTTCTAAAAGTAGCATTTGCAAACACAGGATATTAAAATAAACCTTACTAAAGGAAGTATTTTATTATTCTGAGTTCAGGCATACTAATTCGACCTGCTACCGTGTTCCCTAAGTCTGCTGGGACTATAGCGTGTAAAAGCTCCGACAGCTCATCTGGCCTAAGAGAACTGGTAGCCCTCCAATAGTGAAGAACGAGAAAGGGCGGTAATTCACTACCAGGACATGCCACACTCTAGGCTTGTCCTACCTTACGCTTACAATGCACCCTGCCCATAGGCCTACCATAGGGGTGACTGCTATGAAGGTGAGGTAAGGTTCAGGACTGGCAAGTGTGGGACTGTACGCGGGGTCAGCAATGGCGGACCCGAGACATATCTTACGAGGCCTCGTCTGTGGGTGGCGCAACCAGCGCTGCAGGCCCACTAGCGGCATTTGTATCTACAAGCCCCGGCACACCTCATGCAATCTACTGGGGACTGATAGTAAACCAAATAATCCAATCGTGGAAATCAATTGTACATACACTTTACATTGGGAGCACTTGCACTGCGGCACGGATTGGTCGTGGCGCAGTGCCCTGAGCATCGAACACCAGCAAAAACATCTGAGGCACATCAGCAAAAAGTGGAAGGGAGACTCACGCCAAGGTGCCAGGTCTAACACTATCTATCCTGATGTTGCTAAGAATGGTTTGCTTTGGTAGAAATCAATTCTTATAAAAGTCGACCCTGACCATTGTGTTGTGTTCTGAATCCTGAAACCCATCTGATTCTTGCCAAGACTGGGGCCTTTAGTCAAGCTTTTGCTGAAACACTAAGGCAATGACGTAGGTTCTGTTTAACTGATAGTGCCACAGTAGATAGTCATGGTAAAAGACTTTGAAGTGTAGGGCCAACATTAATCAGAACAAGTGACTCTCCAATTTGGCCTTTGTACATTTTAACTGTAGGGAGTGGCCCTCTAATCGCAGCTTGCCCAACAAGTTGTGCTGAAATTCCTTTAATGCCAAGGTTGTTACTTTATATGTGCATCATGTGGTGTTAATCCTGTGAGGTCCATGAACTGCATTAAATATCCTGTTTGAGGAGCTTCATGACATAGTTTAAACTTTTCAGCATTTGGACTTCACTAAAATAGGTTACAGTCTGCTCTTGTAAAGTGTGTTCATCAATGCCAGGTTTGTATTCGTGGTGAACAAAGCAACAGGTCTTAATGGGGCTGATCTTCAAAGTCAGTAGTTACTAATCGAATTGGAACATGATTGCAGAAGTGCATAGGTGCCCATTGAATCTCCTCCCACTATAAGCATATTGAATAGAAAGTAGGATTATGCGTAAAAAGTTTCCTGAAGGCTGATTTTGCATAAATTGAGGGTGGCAACTTTAGGATGGTTTTTGGGTTGAAACTGATCTGCGAGGGGCTGAATTTGGGCTTAAACTTGTACAGCTTTGGGCTTGGGACGGGTATCGAAATCTGGCAACACCTGTTGCCAGATTGGACTATTTCCTGCACAAATGGGCGACATTTCTACCATTTGTGTGGGGAAAGACCCATGTGGCGGGTGACTTAACTTTGACCTGGACTTGGCCCTGTGTGCGGAATTTTTTAAGGGGAGGCATCGCCCCTTTAAATGTCTCTGATTACATCCAAGTTGCACTCTTGATTCAATTCTGCTGCCTGGTTTATTTTCCTCAAGCTAACTCAGGCGCTCCGTAACTTGCCCCTCCCACCCTCCCCCAAGTCAGCCCCCCACCATCAACTATGAGGCAGCAGGCTCACTCCAAATAATAAAAGTAATTATTTTAAGGCACAAGGGGACACACCTTATGGTAACTACTTGACTTGTGTCATTATTGGCAGCCCCCACTGTGGTGTTTGACTGCAAGGCCGTCAATATTAAGAGCACGAGAAAGCGCTTGCAATGACATCCCTGCTTGATGAGCGGGAAAACTGCTGCTGATCGGCAAGATCAAGAGAGAAGGTCTGGGTCTGCCTGCACCCCCAGCTTGCAGTAAGTCATAATCTCTCCTGTTTTCTGTCTCTGTCTAGCTCCGTACTTGCTGAAAACAGTGACTCCATGAACTGCCTATTACCCCCTCTTTCCCCTCCTTTGCTTCATTCGTTCCCCTGTGAAATTGATCTAAAAATTAAGTAATACTTTAGCTGGAAATGTCTTTTTCTGACCTTTTTCTATTACAAAGTGCAGCCTCGGAAAGGAGAGAAGTTTTTTTCAAAATACGAAAAATGAATAAATAAAGCAAGACAGAGTGGTCACAAAGTGGCCAGATTGGTTTAATTCACATCCAAACACATTGCCTCCACTTTACAGATTTTTACAGTGAACCACTACTTTAACCCCTCCCCCGCGGGGCTAATTCCACTGCTGTGCTTGGGGGGAGGGGGTGCGCACAGCGCCGCGGATGAGCTCGGCTCGGCATGCAGCACGGTGGCGCTGTGCTCATGACGAGCTGAGCTCGTCATGACTGCGCCCGTTCCAATGGAACGCCCAGCACAGCAGGGGAATTATCCCCACGTGGGTGAGGCGCAATGGTCATGACGAGCTCAGCTCGTCATGAGCACAGCGCGACCGTGCCTCATGACGAGCTCAGCTCGTCATGAGCACGGAACAGGTTAAGTTTTTAAGGTCTTTGAATAGCATTGTTTTCAACAGGTGAGGAAGTTCACCATTCCTGGAGGTAATGCGATATCTGGTTGATGAGTGGTGTAGAAAATGTTTAATGTGATCCTTAGCAGCTGTTTTCCTTTTATTAGTTCATGAAATATGTAATCAGAATTTATGTTCATGAATGCGGTCTTCTAAAACTATACTCCTTATGCTTTGTAAGGATTTAAGCAATGGACATTGAAACAGGTCTTTTCCGGGCACTGTAGTCATGTCCTTAGCTTTTCAGGCAAAAACAATCATTGATTTCTGAATAACGAGTGCACAAGCATTAAGGTAATCATGTTGTTCCTGCTTACATTTCACATACTTTACTTAGTCTTGCATTCCCTGTGGGTGTTTGCTTTTTCCATGAGGTTGTTACTGTTTTTTCAGGCAGAATATTACTCTTCTCTAGTGCATAATTTGTATTGAGTTGCTTCCAGGCGTTTATAGTGGTATACAATTGGGTTGCATCTAAAGGCAGTGCGAGTTTCTTTTAGTGGAAGAGTATGGGGTTCAGTGTGGGAGAAGATGTAGCACTATGGCCAGAGCTGTCGAATCTGGAACTGGGGAACAAGGTTCAGCCTTCTCTCCTAAGGGAGCACATTCCCATGCTAGACCTTAGAAGGCCCCACTAGACCTTAGAAGCCCTGGTGTCTTAGCACCAGCAGGTGGAACCTAGCGGTGTCGAGTGTGGGTTAACCTTGAAGGCATGTCCACCATAATCCATACCGAAGTTCACCTTCAGTCTTGCGGGCAGGCCTACAAAGCAGCACACTCTAGAGCAGAGGCCTTCAAACATTTGAATGCAGATACCCCCCTGTCAACGTTTTGAGGTGTAAGGACCCCCTCCTGACAAAAAGTTCTAAACCTGTAGGCAGGGCTACTGGAATTATGAGGCAGGTGAGGACCAAATTGCGCGATCGTGTTGATTAAATTGTATGGGTAGAATATGTAAATAATGTTACGTGATGCCATGTATTTTGGGATAGCATTGGTTAGATTTGGGGGCCTCTAGTTGGCACAGGTAGGTACTTGTGACAAATAGGGACCCTTGCCTCTAGTCAGGATAAGGGGATTACACTCCTAAAATAACCCCTGTTCACTCCCTTGGTAGCTTGGCACGAGCAGACAGGCTTATCTCAGAGGCAGTGTGTAAAGCATTTGTGACTACATACAGTAACCAAGTGACAACACTACAAATGGACACCACACAGGTTTTATATCAAAAATAAGTATACTTTATATAGAGTTACCACAAGACCATAAACGACAAAAATACACAATACTGTTACTTTAAGATGGTAGATTCAGCTTAGTTAAGTTCAGCTCTCAAGATGCGACACATTTAGCGTCAATGCACCTTACGATGCGTTGTAATTCCACAACAAGCAATGTTGCAGCGATGGAAATGTTTTGAAGTTCGGGTGCAAAGAAATAAAGATGATGCTCTTTCCTTGGTGCGACACGCTTCCCGGTGGATCTATAGTATGCGCAACTAACGCATTTTAGTGTTGTGATGCGGACATCAGTACAAAAAAGCTTTGATCCAACCCCGGCAGCAATGGACCTGTGCCATGCATATCAGAGAACAACATTTTATGTGCACAGCTCAATGGGTTACTACTTTTGGCACAGACATTCTGATACTGTGCAGTTCATAAGTTGCATTCGTAATCTCGCACAGTGAGAGGTATTAACTGCTATCTAAGAGTTGCATCGTACTGGTTAGAAAGTTATGTTTTTTTCTCAGTCTTTCTGTTAGAACCGGGGATCTCTGGTTGGCACAGGAATGCACTTGTGACAAGCAAGGACCCTCAGCTCCACGTCAGGGCAAGGGAACTACTCCTTTGAATAACCCCTGCTCACCCTCTAGGTAGTGTGGCACGAGCAGACAAGGCAAATCCTCAGGGCGATAGTAAGTTAAGCATTCGTGATCACACACAGTAAACCCACTGACCCACCACAAATGGACAACAGTCGTATGGTTGTATCAAAAATACGTATACTTTATATAAAAGATAGATTCAAGCAGGATTACCACAAGACCAGAATAACGTTTAGTAAATCGAGGTCACCAGATTACAATAGGCAAGCTTAGTCTTTCAATGTTCGTTGGTTAGCAAGGTACGATGACAGAGAAATAAGAACGTTGCGGACCCTGGATCCGATATGAACTCGAGACGGAGTTCAGGTGTACCTTGCTGGTGAAAGTCCGAGGCGTTTCAGGCGCGGCTACTTGTGAGGGCGGACCCCGAACGAGGCTGACGGTTCTACAGAGGATCTCTCCAGCTCAATCCCCCTCGAGGAGCGAGGTGAAGGAGCTAGACTGTGGAGGGTTGCGGTGATCCGGGATCGGTACAGCTCACGGGGCGAGGCACCTTTCAGGCCTGCGGGGCGTACTACTTCTTAGCACGCGGGGTCTGACTCGTGGATCTGTGAGGGGCCTCAAGTTCTTAGGCAGACGGGTGCAGCACCAGGCTTCCGGTACCACAGTACGGGGAGGCCTTTCTTGAGGTGCGGCACAAGCCTTGGTATGCAGGAGCGCAAAGCGAGACAGTCGGGTATGTTACGACGTACGGACCATCCGAGGCTATGAGATGCTCTCCGTGCAGATTCCGGCTGGAGAAGATGAGAGGTGCGTAGCTCGCTCCGTAAGCGGCAAGGTGAAAGGAGAGCAGGCGGCCCGGCACTGAAGCGGAGCTGCTCAGGAATGAGCTGGACTCTCTACGGCGGGGCAACCAGGCTCCGAGCTGTCACGGCCTGGGAGAGGGCGAAGGCACCCGAGTCACAACTCTGGCGAGGGATTAAGAACTGAGGCCCAACAGCAAACGGGCACAAGCAGATCGAACCCAATGGTCCTGGGGTTCCGTTCAGGGGGCAAGCTCTCGATCAAGCCCTTGGAGATCGTTTCAGGCACAGTCTACAAAGTCCTATCTGGTCCTTTCCTCTCCGTTCTCAGCAAGGCACCACTGCAGGCCAGTCCAACAGGATACAGACTGGTTTCCGTCCTTCAGCTTCTCTTGGTCTTTCTAGTCAGGCAGAGGTTCGTCGTGGTAAAAACTGGATCTGATTTGTAAGGAGCGGAGCTCCTATATTTATACTGCATTTCTTTTGTCTTTGCAGGCCAGGGGGCCTGAGCCGGGTTCAACCTGGTTCTGAAGTACTTTGCTGACAGGACGCTGCTGTCTTCTTTCAGGGTGCAGGGCAGAGACATCAGACGCTCCGCTCCGCAGGAGGTGGAGCCAGCATTCTAGTGGTGGAGCACAACCCTATTCAGAGTCAAGGACTACTCCGCCCACCCATCCTGGTGTAAGCATCTCATTCACCCTCCTGAGCACCCGACTATCCCCCGGGAATCTCCCAGCCCTGTCACTCACACAAACCCAGACAGCAGATACACATCCTGGCAGAGGTGGGCTGAACAGTTAGGCGAGCAAAGGCTAACTTTCTAAAAGTAGCATTTGCAAACACAGGATATTAAAATAAACCTTACTAAAGGAAGTATTTTATTATTCTGAGTTCAGGCATACTAATTCGACCTGCTACCGTGTTCCCTAAGTCTGCTGGGACTATAGCGTGTAAAAGCTCCGACAGCTCATCTGGCCTAAGAGAACTGGTAGCCCTCCAATAGTGAAGAACGAGAAAGGGCGGTAATTCACTACCAGGACATGCCACACTCTAGGCTTGTCCTACCTTACGCTTACAATGCACCCTGCCCATAGGCCTACCATAGGGGTGACTGCCATCTTGGTATGCATAGAGCGAGGCAAGATGGCGGTCGTGCTCTAGACCGCAGTGCAGCACAGACGAAGGCTCCTAAAAGATGAGATGAAAGCAGAGAAATACCGCTAGCTAAATCCCCTCTCAATGGACGTCACATTTGTTATAGGGGTTTGAAATAATACGATACAACGTAATGAAAAAAAAAATGCACCAGCATATCTATTCTATCAGTACCTATATCGGATTGATGGTGCTTCGAACGCTTGTGAGCAGAGCCTACCCCTCATCAGACCTACTCCATATCAAAGAGTCTCAAAACAAAGAAAGTGATTTGAGCACTCACCTGCATAGACGCGATCCTAGCGGACCTGATCAGCACGGCAGTGGCTGCAGCCTGAAAGACCCGATCATGGCACCTAAAACGGCGGCGGCGGCTCCTAAAACGAAACCAATGACAACCCCCGCATCGATGTCGGCGGCCGCCAAAGCCAGAGCGGCGAAGCTAGCCAAATCTGAAGAAACCCTCAGCACTGGCGCAGGGCCTGTGAAAGCTCCGCTGCCGGAACCCTTAAGCCAGAAGAAAAAAGGCGCTGTTTCCCGCAACATCGGCCCTACTGTAGCGGATCTATTTCGAGAGGCAGGGAAACCAGTTCCTGTTCCGGGGCATCGTCAGCAGAGTGAGCCGGGTCCTGCAGTCACCATACAGCCTGGGAAATTGCCGGGAGTTCAGCGGCAGCGTGAGCAAGCGCCAGCAGCGGTGGAGACAGAGAAAGAAGCTGCTTTCGTCGGAGAGCAGGATACAGGTATATCAGAACAAAATCGGGAGGAGGCTGGTGCTGAGGGCAATGTAAAGATGGCCCCAGAGGTGAAAACTGACAATACTACAGAAACGCCTAAAAATAATGGTAAAACAAACATGACAGCAGAAAATCAAGACACCAATACCAGTATAGATATGCCTACTGCTGAAAATATAATAACAGTCACAGCCAGCCCTACTGAGAACCTGAGCTTGAGATTTTCTGGGGGCTTAGTACAAGAACTGGGGGCAGTAAGCAAGGAGCCTCAAACTATAGGTTTCTTGGTAGAGGAAGGCTTGACAAATATAGTGGATATTGAGGCAGAAAAAGATCCAAGTGATTTTTTTTCATTTTCCGAAAGGGGGGAGTGGTCGGATGATGAAGATGATATCTCTACTACTACTGATGAAAGCCCCAGCGAGCAGTCAGATGCCCCAAATTCTAAAGCTAAGACTGTTCTAAGAAAAAGAGCCAAAAGACAGGGCTCGAAAGATTTATTATGGGACCACTCAAATAACCCGCTTAACACTCCGCTTGAAACTCTCTCGAATGATCAATCGCAGATATCAACCTCAGCAGTAGGTATTATTCTACAGGCAATCGCGACACACCGAGAAGAAACACGGCAGGATGCACGTAAAAACCAAGCCGCCATGCGTAAAATGCAGGGGGTAGTGCGCAAACTGGCCAAAACCTGTAACTCTTTTGGAGATAGGCTTACAGAAGTAGAGACCCGAATTATGACTAATGAAACAGAACTAGCTACCCATCAGGGCCGCGTAGATTCCCATGAAGAGCAACTAACGGATATTAAATGGAAGCTAGAAGAATTTGAGAATCGGCAGCGAAGGAACAATCTACGAGTTTTAGGGGTTCCGGAAGGAGAGGAAGGGGGGGACGCCCGAGTGTTTGTTATTGATCTTTTGCGGGACACTCTTCCTGAATTAACTGGTTGGAACTGGGCAGCTGAGATCCAGAGAGCCCATCGAGTACCTCTCACGTTGAAACATGCACAGAAACCCGGGGGCTACCCTCGAGCCATTTTGGTTTATTTCGGAAACTTTTTGCTTCGCCAATTAGTGTTTGAGAAGGCCCGACCCGAGTCTAAAAGAATCAGGAATGAGGTGTCATATTTTGTCCGCCCGGATTTCTGCCACACTACAGTGGAAAGACGCTGGAGGCTCCGTCAACTTATCAAGCCATTTCAGGATATAAAGGCCCAAGCGTACCTCAACAATCCTGCTCGGTTAAAAGTGATTTGGGAAGGTCAATCCAAGTATTTTACGTCAGAAATAAAAGCCAAAGAATTTCTAGATGAAATTTCAGCCAAGCGTTAGCAAAAGAAAATTATCAGGATCTAACTGAGCTATTGCTATTAGACTAGGCTGTAGTCAATATATGTAAAATACCGGACAGATTTACTGTCTAAAAAATGTCGGGGTGTGGTAGATGCATATAGAATATTGCATACTGATTGGGTGGTGGTGGATTATTAATGGGACACTGTAGTTCTAAATGGAATATAGAAGACTGGATTAGCTAGCGATTTATTTACCTATTTTTTTTCTTTTTTTGATATATAGCTCGGCATTTATCTGAAATATTTTGACATGATAAAGGAGCCTGAGTCGCACGCTGCATGCTCATCACCACGGACTCTCACAGAGTCTGTTGTCTCACCCGGGTGGGAAGGGCAGAAGGGGGGAGGGATGGAGGGGTGGTTCCGAGGGAGGGGGGTGGAGGGAGAAATCTAAAAAAAAATATCAGCATCACTACTAAATTCACAGTTATATGTCTTAAGTCAGCAGTAAGGATAGTTCAAAACTTATGGAATTTAACAGAAAACTATAGACAGATCAGTGTAAAAAAACTACTTGAAATGCTAGAGGATTACATAGAATATCTTCTAAAACTGCAATGGGGAAGTTAACGATATGCACATGGAACATAGCTGGTCTAAACGATAAAACTAAACGGGTTCGCTTAAATGAGATTATTAGACAAGGCTCTTTTGACATAGTCTGTCTACAAGAAACCCATCTTCCTTGGGATAAAAGAGACCTCTTAAAACTGTTTGGTTATAATCTATGCATTTGTACATCTCAAACATCTAATACCCGTGGTGTAGCGATTATTACCAAAGCATATCTAGGCGAACCTACACGAAAGATAGGAGATTCTCAAGGAAGATGGGTTATAGCAACACTATCCTCAGGTTTAACCGTTTGTTCAATATATGCCTCGAATTATGACGATCCAGCGACTATCGAAAAACTAGAGATAGAGCTTGCATCATGGCCTAAAACACTTATAGTATGTGGTGACCTTAATATTTCCTTAGGGCCAGGATGCCATAGTTTTGGGCAAAATAACTATGCTGGCAGGAAACCTAAGGTATATAGAGCCATTAATCAGCTGATACACAGTCATGATCTGACAGATATATGGGACGCAAAGAAACATAACGATCCTGGCTACACTTACTTCTCATATCCACATAATAAATATGTGAGATTAGACTACTTTTTAGCAACACGAGACCTGACAAGCAAAGCTGAGATCAAAAAACTCCCAAAGATCCTATCAGATCATAACCCACTCGTTTTAACACTGGATATATCTAACTTTGTCAGACCGAGGACTAAATGGACTTTTGATAGGAAACTCCTAGTTAATTTAGAATATGTAAGTTTTATTAAAAAATGGGTAGGAGATTTTTTTGACATGAATCAGTATAGTGCTTCTAGATGTGCGGTATGGGATTGTTTTAAGGCAGCACTCAGAGGCGAAACTATAAGTTATGTTTCTCGTATTAATAAAATGCGAGAAGCTAAAAACTTACAGTTAACCCGTGATTTAATTCAAGCTGAAGAAGAACATGTCTTAACGATAACCCAAGGTATAGATGGGAAACATATTCTACATCGGATAATTATTCTCAAAACTGAGATGAATAACTGGTTAACTAAGCGCTCTGCCGAGACATTTCAAGCACATCGAAACAATCTATATGAAAACGGGGAAAGAGTGGGGAAACAGCTGGCACTACGTACTCGTCAGAAAGCCTCTTATAACACAATACCCTGTATAAATATAAATAATACTCAATATACTGACCCTCATGAAATAATAGAAGGATTCCGGCAGTATTATCAAAACCTATATTCCGAGGATAACTCACAAAATGGGCCCGAAATAATGAATACAGTAAATCAATTCATTGGAGACACAGATTCAATAAATATTCTTGACAATTTATCTAACCATAACCTTGAGAATCAGATTACTATCACTGAGCTTCAACTAGCACTGGCAGGTCTTGCTTCTGGAAAGGCAGCAGGTCCGGACAAAATTCCTTTGGAATTATACAAGATCTTAGGTCCAATTATACTGCCTTTTTTATTAGATCTTTTTACAGGCATACAAATAACAGGTACAACTCCAGACTCGTGGAAAGAGACAGACATAATAATATTTCACAAAAAAAACAAACCTGTCGAGAATCCATCTTCGTACCGACCTATTTCACTGATCAATTCAGATTCTAAACTCTATGCAAAAATTCTGGCTAACCGTCTCGGGGGGGTGATTGAACATCTGGTCTCCCCCTGGCAACACGGCTTCATCCCTGGCAAGGGCACAATTGATCATATCCGTAGAGCCATTGCATTATTTGATTTTGTGTCTGCAGAGGGGGGCCAAATGTCAATGATCCTCCTCGACGCCGAAAAGGCATTCGACCGAGTATCATGGGAGTTTTTGTGGACTATTCTACGCTTAAAGAATTTTGGAGCTAATTTTATAAGATCTATTCAAGCTATGTATTACGAACCCAGAGCTAGGCTTCAGATTATGGGAAAGGAATCAAAGGTAATAAAGGTCTCTAGGGGAACAAGACAGGGATGTCCATGTTCACCCCTTCTCTTCGCTTTATACATTGACCCTTTAATCAATAAACTACTTCATAATACAATTATCAAACCAATTTCTATAGGTAACTCTGACACAAAAGTTTTAGCCTATGCCGATGATGTGGCAGTTGTAACACCTGATCCCGCGGAGGCGATTCAACAAATTGAAATAATTACCCAACAATTTGGCTCGTTCTCAGGCTATTCACTTAATAAAGCCAAAACAATCATTATCTGTACTGAAAATACAAGCTACAATGACTGTAGGAGAGTAGATAGTGCTACATATCTAGGGATATGTTTAACACCGAAAGTTGAAAGGATTGTTAATCTGAACTTTGATCCGCTAATTAAAACGTTGGAAAAAGATCTTAAAAGAGTTGATAGTTTACGTTTATCAATTATCGGCAGGAGTAATTTTGTAAAAATGAATATTTTTCCTAAACTTTTATATTTATTTCGTGCAATACCATTAATAGTAGAGGATACCACACTCAAATCTATAGATTCACTAATTTCATCTTTTATGTGGCAATACGGGAAAATTAGGAGGTCTATCAAATATCTATCATTACCCCAGCATAGAGGAGGTTTAGCCCTTCCTAATATATTACTATACTACTGGGCGGTCTTTCTTCAACAAATAGCTCCCATGCTCTATACAAAAGCGGCTGAGTCTAATATAATAGCACCAGTCATACCCTCTATATATGAATTGCTATTAGGGAACAAGCACCAAGGCCTCTTATTAAAGCAGATAGAACCAAGCTATTTTAAAAAAATTAAATTTAAAATAATTGTTAGTTCTAGGAAAGTTTGGCTTAAAATATCGAAATTTTTATCAATCCCGAAACATAATAAATATATTCCACTTTGGGATTCCTTTCTTCTTCCCCGTTTAGTAAATGATGATATGGCCAAAAAATGGAATAAAGCAGGTATAAAAACGGTTTTGGATTTAGGCGAAAATATGGTAGATTTTCAATTCTCTTATATACAGAAGAGATATAATATTCCCAACAGCCACCAATTTAAACTTCATCAAATTAAAGCAATCTTGAATGCTAAAATACCTGAGATCACATATGAATCAATTCCTATCCTAGATATTCTGACAATTAAAAATATAAAAATAGGGAAAATATATGAGTTACTTCTAGAAAAAATAGATGATGATATAGAATATACTGAAACATCATGGGCTACTAGGCTTAACGATCCAAATGTAGATATTGATTATAGTTTGTTATTATTATCCAAGATAATTATGTCTTCAAATTTAAAAGCTCAGTCATATAAAACGATTTTTAATCTATATTTTACCCCAGCAAAATTATTTAAATGGGGTAAAAGAACGGATGATCTTTGTCCAAGATGCGCACAGGGTCCTGCGGATCTAATTCACATGTTCTATGGATGTCGGGTGTTAACCCCACTTAAAAATGATTTGAATAAATTCTGGGAAGAATTATTTGGACATCCGATCCCGGTATCAGCTATGCTTTATATGTTGGGCTATGATAACTCACTTGGACTGAATAGATCCCAGGAGTCATGTTTATGTATTGGGGTAACTGTTTATAAGATTCTATTAGCGGCTAGCTGGAAGGATGCAGATTCTCCTACATTCCAAATGTGGCTGGCAAGGTTTTTGGCCACATATAATCATGAAACTGCAATATATTCATCTAAAGGGATGCGATCTCGAATGCGGGGCCAGAAAATATGGGAACCAGTTGAGAGATGGATGCATGGGGTTAAGGATCAAACCGCTTAATTAGTAGCTATATTGTTTAATACTAAATATATTTAATTTAGCAAAATAAGCAGGTAAAAACTATTATGTTCAAGTAGTATTGTACGCCTTTTGTTGATTCCTCTAAGCTTCTAGTACTTTATCTTCTCGTCTCTGGAATTTATATTCATTTTCTATATTGTATATATTTCAGCTGCTTATATGGATAATAATGTTATAGTATTTCTGACTGTGAATATGTGATGCTGTTCAATAAATATATTTAAAAAAAAAAAAGAAGGCATGTCCACCATAATCCATACCGAAGTTCACCTTCAGTCTTGCGGGCAGGCCTACAAAGCAGCACACTCTAGAGCAGAGGCCTTCAAACATTTGAATGCAGATACCCCCCTGTCAACGTTTTGAGGTGTAAGGACCCCCTCCTGACAAAAAGTTCTAAACCTGTAGGCAGGGCTACTGGAATTATGAGGCAGGTGAGGACCAAATTGCGCGATCGTGTTGATTAAATTGTATGGGTAGAATATGTAAATAATGTTACGTGATGCCATGTATTTTGGGATAGCATTGGTTAGATTTGGGGGCCTCTAGTTGGCACAGGTAGGTACTTGTGACAAATAGGGACCCTTGCCTCTAGTCAGGATAAGGGGATTACACTCCTAAAATAACCCCTGTTCACTCCCTTGGTAGCTTGGCACGAGCAGACAGGCTTATCTCAGAGGCAGTGTGTAAAGCATTTGTGACTACATACAGTAACCAAGTGACAACACTACAAATGGACACCACACAGGTTTTATATCAAAAATAAGTATACTTTATATAGAGTTACCACAAGACCATAAACGACAAAAATACACAATACTGTTACTTTAAGATGGTAGATTCAGCTTAGTTAAGTTCAGCTCTCAAGATGCGACACATTTAGCGTCAATGCACCTTACGATGCGTTGTAATTCCACAACAAGCAATGTTGCAGCGATGGAAATGTTTTGAAGTTCGGGTGCAAAGAAATAAAGATGATGCTCTTTCCTTGGTGCGACACGCTTCCCGGTGATGCGGTGGCATCTGCGGCGATGTCGGTCCTCTTCTCTGGCGATGCTAGATACTTTACAAGATGCGAGCCACGACTGGCCCTGTGACAAGCTTCCCAGCCATGAGGTGGCATCTGCGGCGACATCGATCCTCTTTACTGGTGATGCGAGTTGCTTCCACAATGATGTGAGCAGCAACAGGCCCTGCGACACTCTTCCCGGTGATGCGGTGGTGTCTGCGGTGATGTTGATCCTCTTCTCCTGCGAGAAGCCATGACAGGCCATGCGACACGCTTCTCAGAGATGCGGCGGCATCTGCGGCGACGTCAGCCCTTCTCTCCTGTGACACGCTTCCCGGTGATGCGCGGTGCCTACGGTGACATTGATTCTCTTCTCCGGTGATGCGAGGCGCTTCATGTTGTGAAGCGGCAGCGGCGATTCTGCGACACCCTTCTCGGTCTTGAGTCGCGCTTCCAGCTCCTTGCGACACGCAAATTCCCCACAAAGTCCAGCATAGCTGCAGGCACTTCAGGAAGACTTTTGGGAAGCTGGTTGGTGAAGTCTGTTGTCCCTGAGACTTCAGCAGGAGGCAAGCTCTGTTCCAAACCCTTGGCGATCCTTCACAAGTTGAAAGTAAAGCACACAAAGGTCTTTCTTTTTTCTTTGGCAGTCAGGCAACCACTGCAGGCCAATCCCCTAAGCAGCACGTCAGCTTAGGGATAGTCTCTCCTCAGTTTCTTCTGGTTCCTCTCCTCAGCAAAGGTTTCTTATTGTAGTCCAAAGTGATCTAATTTCATGGGATCAGGGTCCCAATATTTATACCCCCAAATCCTTTGTTCTCTAAGGGGAGAGGTGCCTTTGCCCAGTCCAAACCAGTTCTGAAGCACTCTGTTTTCCAGACTTTTCCTTTCCTTTCACAGTGTAGGGCCGAAACATCAGACACCCCACAGGAGGTGGAGCCAGCATTGTGGAAGGCAAGTACAGTCCTGGAGCACTTTGTTGACAGGACTCCTTCTCTTCTTTCAGTTTGCAGGGCAGAGACATCAGACACACCACAGTAGGTGGAGCCAGCATTGTAGAGGGAAGGCCCAGCCCTATTCAGGTCCCAGGTGCAACTCCTGCCTCCCATCTAGATGCAGATCTCTCTATTCACCACTGGGCTGACTCAACCTGACTCTTGGAATCCCCCAACCCTGTCACTCACAAAACCAGACAAAGGAATACACAACCTAGCAGAGGCAGGCTTGAAAGGTTAGGCAAGAAAATACCTACTTTCTAAAAGTGGTATTTTCAAGCACAGGATATTAAAACCAACTTCAATAAAAGGTGTATTTTATTATTCTGAGTTCAGGCATACTAAACTCGAATTTCTACCATGTTCCCTGAGGCAGCTAGGATTATAAAATGTAATAATTCTAACAGCCCATTCTGGCCTATGGAGAACAGGTAGCCTTGCAATACTGAAAAGCGAAAATGGCTGTAATTCACTATTAGGACATGCAACACACATCAGGGCTTGTCCTACCTTATACTTACAATGCACCCTGCTCTTGGGCCTACTATAGGAGTGACTGATATGAAGAAAAGGGAAGGTTTAGGGACTGGCAAGTGGGTGCACTTGCCCAGTCAGCATGACAGTACCAGACTGCACACAGGCTCTGCAATGGCAGAACGTAGACACATTTTAAAAGACTGCTTCTGTGGGTGGCACAACCAGTGCTGCAGGCCCACCAGCAGCATTTGGATTACACGCCCTGGGCACACTCAGTACACTGTACTAGGGCCTGACAAGTAAACCAAATAGTCAATCATGGAATCACAAATTAATCCATTCATTTACACTAGGGAGCACTTGCACTGTGGCACTGGACAGCAGTGGCACAGTGCCAAATGCATATAACTCCAGCAAAAATACATGAAGCAACAGTAGAAAATGGAAGGGAGACCCACATCATCCCAACCCCGGATCCCTCTCTCACTTTGCAGGCCATTTTCTTTCACCCCTTTTTACAACTTCTGAACTCTCCCCATTCAACCTCTCACTTCACCTTCAATCACCTCTTGCCATTTTGTCTTTTCACTGCCCTCATTTATAACAGTCTCTCGCATTTATCTCATGGCCTCTCTGGTCCCGTCACCTTCCCTGCACATCAGCACTTCTCATTCACCTCAAGTCTCTCCATTCAAGTTTTTGTCTTTTTGTATCTTGTACCTCTCCAGTCCCCCCATTCATCTTTCACATCTCCCCTTTGTTCTAACAGAAGCCCTCACCTGAGGATCACACTTTCATCTTGCGTGTCCACACTTCTCTTCGGCACTTCACATTTCTCCTCATCTCTGACCTCTTCAAACGAATTCTCTCCCTCCCTTGCTGTCCTCTCTTATCCTCTCATTTCTCCTCACCAAGCAAACGGGTCAGACCCGTATGCACCTCTCTGCCTTTGCCACTCTGTTTATTGTTCCCTAATTCACAAAGGCATGAGTTGTCTGTCTCGCCGTTTTGGTGCAGGCTTCGCAGTCATGGAACATACACCCTCCTTGGCTTCGCTCCACCAAGAATCTATTATCTATCAGAAAGATATAAAAACCTTTCTCTATGCTCTGTAGGTTACCCCATTTGGCTGGTTCTCCTTCTCCTCCTGTGTGATTCTCATTTGCCTTCAGGCAGCAGATGGTTATTAGCCCCAGGACATCGTTTGATAACAGTAGCGCACTACAAATGTAAATAATAATAATAGGCATAAGCAGAGGAGCCACTAGACCAGAACTTCGGAGGGGGGGCTAACACTCCCAGCCAGGGCTGGCCGTAGCACTGGACGCACACGGTGCAACAGTCCTTTTTGGTGCCCTACCCCCGTTTCCTCCTTCACCGTGAATTCCCTCACTACCACTCACCAACAATGCACCTCATCTCTCTATAGCACCTTTCTGACAAACATTTGATTTTTTATAGTGCTATTCATAGTTTACTCACACTCATTTCTGTGATCTGCATGTTACATATTCTTTGTAGCAGGCACATTAACCCTCTACACTGTGTGGGTGACAAGAGTGCCCATGTGAGTGCACGGTGAGAGATGCAACAGTGTGAGAGTAGGATAAGAGAAGTGACTGCAGGGTTAGTGAGATGCTGTATGAATTTGGGTGCGGATGTAGGCTCAGAATGGGACGAATTAATGTATGATTAGTGATGGGCTTGTTTGAGTGAGTTGCAGGTTGAGCAGTGAGGGGGACAGGTGAGTGAAGTGTCACATGAGTGCAGGGTGAGTAGTGGGCTCATGTGACTGCAGGGTGAGGTATCGGGTGAACGCACAAGTGCATTGTGAGTGCATGGTGATCAGTGTGAGTGCATTGTGATCGCTGTGAGTTCAGGGTGAGCATGAAAGTGAAGGGTGAGAATGAGGAGCGAGTTGTCTAAAGGCAGACATTCCCAGACACTTGAAGTAACTCAGCATGCTATTGACGGCGGCGTAGGGTTTAAGATCGAAGTAAAACTATTGGTTTTATGGCATTAATTAGGGATCGAGAGTGGAGGAAATAAATAATGTGCTGATCGTGCAACAAACTTCCAGTCTTTTGGTTAGGGTTGCCAGCTCATTATTTTGATGGCTCAGTCGGTATGAAAATAAGCAGTCACCTAAAGCTGTATTATCAGCACTTATCTGTGCATACTTCGAACAGCAAATATAAATAGAAAGCACTTTTAATTGTGTTCTAGGGCTGCCTCAATGATCCAGGACTGATAATTAAAGAGAACAAAGACAGTAAAGTGAAATGAATACATATTTTTTTATTAGGTCTCACCTAGGGTTGCAGCGCATGTGCTGCTCGCTCTGCGAGACCTATAGTGAGAGAGGAGATTTCAGAAGGGGAATTGAAGCCCCGCCCATCATTTTCATTGGGTCGCGTCAGCGTTTATGCTAAACGCTGGATTCCCATTGAAAATTATGCTTTTTGACCACTGCCCTTTCTCCCTTTCATCCGGCCCATCCGGACTGGCTGGTCTGCTTCACGACTGTCGTGAAGCACTTTCTTATCTTAGGGGGGGCCAGCTGTTTCTAATCAGCATGGCCTTAGCACGGCCATGCTAATTAGAAACAGATGGCACCCCTAAAGTTAAGAAAGTCTGCTGGCACTACTCTGCACACTGAGGCCCCTGGGGAAGGGCGGGTGTGTGGTGGATGTATGTCGTTACAACGCATACTTTTACTCCGCGTACCATTACAACCCGGTATTTACAACGCATACCGCTACAACGCATAGCGCTTTGGGGTGCTGGATAGTGGTAAGTATAATTTACTATTCTAACTCCAGTCCCCGTGGACCCTAGGGAAGGTGTTGGATAGTAAATTAAACTTACCTCTTATCCTAGAGCGCCCCCCAGCGCAATGCGTTGTAACGGTATGCGTTGTAATGCCCGCGTTGTAGTGGTAGTGCGGAGTAAAAAATGCGTTGTAACAGGTGAATACCGTGTGTGGTGAGCTCTGAGCCACAGGTCTGCTCCAGCCCAGTGATCAGTGCAGGGTTGAGAGCCAGCTGTGGATGGAAGCCGTGCAGGGCTTGGAGTGTACTTTTTCTTGCTCTTAAATCTCTCTGCTCAGACAGACTATCTTCTGCACCGGGCCAGGTAGCTCAGCGGGTTTTGAGGGGCTGGTAGATACTTTTCACCACAAACCAGTGTACATTTTATTTTGGTTAAGGATTTCTCCATCGGAAAAATATCAAAACAACAATAAATTGTTCCCCGAAAACAGAGACGGGGAGAGCCTGTCGATTTCACGCACCGAAAGTCGGTGTTTTTCTCCAGTGGGTGAAATGGGCCCAGACAGCAAAACAAAGAGTACGCAGAAGTACGTGGAGTTGGTGTTATTAATTTATTTCGATAAATCATCAACGGAAGGCACACAAAGCGCCCAAAGAGGGGGAATGGGAGGTGGGTTACTAATTAGCAAAGTTGTAAAAACCACAGGCTGCCGGGAGGGGACACAGGAAGGCCGCTCTCAGCTGCCTCCAAGAGTCCAAAGTGACAGTCTGCGGGCGAGGAAAGCACCGCACCAAGCGAGGCACCAGGATCGGGGTGTGCGGGGACAGGGGTCTGCTCCAGGGGATGTGAGGGGCTCAGGGGCACGGACACCCACAAGAGATATATGTCCGCTGCCAGGGCCTTATGGGGGTTTGAGGTCCGGCCAGTCTGCAGGTATTAATGGACTATTGAGGCTTCTCTGTATGAGGGTATTAATAGAGGATAGAGGTCCGCTTTCCGATCCAGTGCAGAGTGCTGACATTTTGATTGGCCCAGGTGGCTAGCTGTCCCCCTCGATAGTCCAGAGACTGGGATTTGACAGAGTGATGCGAAGTTTCAGGTAGAAACATCAGGAATAAAATGGATGTCTCACGTTCCTTCCGCAAGCTGAGCCCCAGAGTTGATTCGGCAAGTGGGTAGGCCTTTTCGGGGCACTTTTTTTTACAGGGGGCACACAAGTTTCTGAATCCCCCCACGACTGCACCTCGAAGTGAACGGACAATAAGACATGCTTCAGATTGTTTACAAACATCACGACTTAAGATGGCAATCAAATTCTGAAATAATAACATTTTGGTGCTTTGAAAAATGACAGCTTGAAAAAAATACCACTAAAACGATTACAATTTAAGAGTTAAGCTGCTATTTATGCTAAGGACTTTCTCTGCAAATAAACTTTCAACATCACTGAAATAACTCAGTCCAACTGATACTCAAAATAATAATCTTTTTTTAAACTATCAAAACCACTGAAATCCAAGCGAAAGCGGTATTCGCAGTATTCATATTGTTAAGAAGGATGCACTCTAAAAACCATTGGCCGCGTTAGTTAATGCTTTAAAAAAATAGCATTGAGCTATGGGAATCATTACAACCCCCTAAAGACCAAGAGATGTAAATCTATGGAAGATGGGAAGGGATGTGGTGTTGTGGCCAGCGCCGTCGATTTTGGAACGGAGAAACCGGTTTTGAGTCTGCGTCGGCTCAACAACTTGTGAGTCGGGACAAATTACTACATCTCGTGCCTACCAAAATGGAAATGACCATGTGTAATCGAACTGGTGATCACATAATGCCCTCTAATACCTCTGGTCGACTTAGAGCTATATAAAACTGCAAAAAAATCACCAAATTCTGGCGATAGGGCAACAGACCCCCGAAAACACTAGACCTTTTCACCGGGATTTAAACATTTTTTACTGTCTGCAGCACACACATCAACACTTTTTAAATCAATTTCAAATGTGATTTCTAAGTCTTTTTATTTCAGAAGTATGGTACTTTTAGAACTTTTAGCTTGTACGCACCCATAAACCTCTGTGATGGTGAATTAGAATTTTCGAAAACATTAGGAAATCTGTAATACAATATGACTTGTGCCCACAAGCTTTTCAAATCCGATTACACTGATGGTGGGTTTCAGAATAGTAAATTCTTAAAATATTGGGGACTGCTTGGGTGCCAAGGACTGTTTCTGCAGTTTTTTAGGGCGGGGTGAGCG
Organism: Lissotriton vulgaris; assembly: GCF_964263255.1. Lineage (NCBI taxonomy): Eukaryota > Metazoa > Chordata > Amphibia > Caudata > Salamandridae > Lissotriton > Lissotriton vulgaris. The sequence continues at coordinate 639,722 of NW_028251453.1, read as the reverse complement.
TTGGGGCTAAATTCACTAACTCAGATTTATTATGAAGGCAGTAAATACACCCGGCTGTGAATATATACCTATGATGGGGTGGCAGGCTGAGATCCATGTTGGCAGGGGTGTGATTTATATGTGTATAATCGCATGTTCTTCTGAGCAGAAGTTCATCTTGTGCATGGTGTGACTGTGCTGTTTTCCATCCCCAAAAACGAGCACACCTGTAGTTCCAACCAAGGCTTCAGGAGTGGATGCGAGGGTGTGCAGGGTGGCCTCACACAAGGGCCTTAGCATGGCTATGATAGTTAGAAACAGATGGCCCCCCTAAAGATAAGAAAGTCTGCAGGCACTACCCTGCACACTGAGGCCCCTGGGGAGGGGCGAGTGTGCAGTGAGCTCTGAGCCACAGCTCCGCTCCAGCCCAGTGATCAGTGCAGTGTTGGGAGCCAACTCCGGATGGAAGTTGGTGCAGGGCTCGGAGTCCCTCCCACTGCTGCGTCTCATCTAATGCAGCGCTCCCCTTAATGGGGCACCAGCCTGCTTATCTTTCCACCACTGTTTCGCTAACTCCTAGCCCAGGAGTAGCACGTCAGCCTGAAAATCCAAATCACATGAGCACCGCAATGAGCCTTCTGTCAACTAATATACCCCAAACAAACCTACCATCCATGCATAAAAACTCAGAATGTGCAGCTGTTTGTTTTTATTTGTGCGCTTGTCATACTTCTCAAAAAAACGTAAACGTCATAAAAGCTTTGAGGTGTTGTAACGTTCCATGTTCGTTGAACATCTGCAGACAATCCGAACTTTCATTAGTATTCTGTATTTGAGTTTAATTTGTGCTGAGCGAGGTGTGCACTCAAGCACACACTGGTCTTGAGTTACCAGCGTAAAGGGAAACATGGCAGGCGCTCGCATACAAAATACTCGTGAGTTACCAGCAGCAATGAATCCTTAAAGAGTAAAATGCACAAATACTAAGGCAAAGGAAACACAGGAAAATCTAACTGAGACTATGCTTGCATGGAGAAACATTGCACCCCCCGACTGGTCTCTGCAGGCATGTAATACTGCAATGCCCTCTCCATACTCAATACAAAGGCTTCGAAAATCTCAAAATAAGGAAGCCTGCATCATTTCTCAGTTAGAAAGCATCCTCTAATTGGGACTGACTGATTGTTGCACAGCAGAATGTCATTCATGATTCTACGCCTCGCCCACAAGAAGGATCCTCACTTTTAGGCACCGGGGCAACATTTCCAACCCTCTGCTATCACCGATGAACCAAGCCAACATGCAGTGTCAGTCAGGCACAGGAGACAGGCGCTTCTGTGAGATGGCGCCTTCATCTGGAATTCCCTCCTCCGGGACATCTGCACCTCTCCAAACTATTGCTTTTCACAACAGGTAATCCCCATGCCCACCCTCCCGATACTGGCGCCCCATATTGCTTCAGCATTGTGTGTAACCTTCCAGTGATCAGTGCAATGCTGTGACGTGTCACAGAGTAAGTGCCATGCCCAGGTCCTGCCTCTCTGCACAGCTCTCAGGATACACTCAGTGGAAGCAAGACCCCGAGCCATGAACACGTGAAGCTCTGTAAAAGCTGTGCTGTACCGACTGTTCTTCTCTCTCGTGTACCTATGTCACCTGTCCCAGGAGTACTCGCAGGAAATTAAATTATGCAAATGTAGTGTAGCGCTCTAGTCCTTGCGTGTGACGCAACGAAGTAAAGCTTAGCTGCCATGTTGGCAAAACAGCGCGGAGCCTGCAAAGAGCGCTGTTGTGGCTCCCGGCAGTCTTTCCATGCCCCAGAATAAAAGTAGTTTCACCCCCTCAATCTGCCTCTGACTCTCCTTACGGGTCTAACCCCTATACTACAAATTGGCGACGAGGACGGGATTGGGGCAAAGAGACGCCCGAGGTGGTGCCCCTCCCCCGTGACCAACCGAGGTGCCCAACCACGAGGCAGGAGAGGGACAGAACACAAAACAGCACGGCGGAAGGAGCGCGGCAGAGGAGAGAGGCCGCGGACACCAGCACAGCTCCCCCCACAGAAGGAGAACCCTGTCCCAAGATTTGAGGACGGAGAACACGTGGCAGCTGAGGGTATAAGGCCAGCTAGACCACCAACCAGGTTGTGAAGGTCCCACCTGACCACCAGGACCTGAGCAGAGCAAGGGCTCCAAGTGCAGCCTTGAACTTCACTGGAGATCAGCGTCCACTGTGAGTAAGGTGGCCCAGACAAGGGGGGAGGCAAGACACCCAGTGGGGCATGGAAGCACCAGGCACCACACCCCCAGGCCACCAGTTCTCCCGCCGAGACCCTGGCGGAGCAGACACAGCAAAGCACGGGGGAATCTGCGCCCCAACAGAGCCCCACGCGCCAACACAGACAGGGTGCACCAGGAAGTCCCAGAGGAGAGGGAGAAACGCCTGACGAGCAGAGATGGGTGCCCAACCTTCCTCGCTTACAACACCGGTCCCCTTTCTACCCAGGCCAGCAGACCCCACAATGAAATAGGAAGATTGGAGAGAATATTTCATGAACTACCTAGAAGCACTGGAAGATGAAAATGGTGAGGCATTCCCCAGCAAGAGGATATTACTCCATAACCTAGTCCCGGAAGGCATCAGAGTTTTCCAAAATCTAGTTCCTACACCACGACAGGCAGCAGACGATGATGTGTTTCAACACGTGATCAAAGATCTGAATAACCACTATAGACCTGCGGTGTGCACGTCCATTGATAGGTACAATTTCCAACAGAGAAAGCAAGCAGCGGAAGAGTCTATAGATGAGTATGTGGTGGTGTTAAAGAAACTTGCGATCACATGCAAGTTCGACGTCTTACACGACAAGTTCATTAAAGACAAAATTGTCATGCACGCCATGAACTCAGCTATCCAAGATAAGCTGTGGGTCAATGGAGATGCGTCCCTGAAGGTGGTCATAGCCACGGTGAAGAAAGCTGAGCTATCAAAAAGATGCGCAGAGGCAGCGAAGAAGGACAAGGCCCAAGGCCCATGGTCAACAAAGTCACGAGGCAGACCTACCAGATAGAGGTAAAGCAGAGATGGGGGACAAGAAGACTCTGGCTAGATGGACGCCCAGACCAGCGCCAGGGAAGAAACCCCCAAGTGACAACAAGAATGGGTGCTACCGGTGCGGCAGCCAGTCCCACGCAGCTCATGATAAACGTTGTTCAGCCTTCCGTGCCAAATGCATGTTCTGTGGAATAATGGGGCACTATAAGAAAGTATGTCCCCACAAGTTGAGAAGATCGGCGGTCAAGTATGTCGCACAAGAACCGGACGAAGAAGGAGACGACGTGGAAGAGGAGGACAATGTGTTGTGCATCGAAGAACAAATATTAGGCATTTACTGCACCCGCTCCAAGAAACCTCAATGTGACAAGGTCATTGGGGGCGTGCGCATACAGATGGTGGCAGATTCGGGGTCACCGTATACCATAGTACAACGCAACTTTTGGGAAGAAAGTTTCAAACAACATAAAGGACCACACCTGGAGCCTCCCTATATACGACCAGTCAAATTTACAGGTGAGCCAATCCCCATGGTGGGTTATCGAGTTCTGAAATTTGAGTTTAAGGATCGCAGTGCGAGGTGCAAGCTATATGTGGCCGAGAAGGGTCCTTCAGTCCTGGGTTGGGTCGACCAAGGCGATCTGTGCATACAGTTGGACCCCGGAGGAGCCACACAAGTGCTGATGACCAGTCCAGGGCGACAACCGAATATTACCAGCCTAAAGGAGGACTTTCCGACAGTATTTTGAGGGAAAGTGGGAAAATTGATGAAATTCATCCACAAGATAGAGCTCAGAGCAGACACCAAGCCTGTGTGCCACAAAGTGAGAAACACACCTTTAGCAGTCAGGGAAGTGGTACAAGAAGAATTACAGAGGCTTGAAGACAATGGGATCATTGAGCCGATAAATAGTGTGGAATGGCTGGCGCCACTGGTGGTAGTGAGAAAACCTAATGGCAAGGTTCGCTTATGTGTGGACCTGAGGGAACGGAATAAGAACATCATAGTTGAAAAGTTCCCACTACCAAGAATTGACGAAATGTTAGCCAAGACGAAAGGGGTGAAATGGTTTTCCACCATCGACCTCACCTCGGCATATCACCAAATAGCCCTACACCACACATGCTGCAAGCTGACGTCATTCAGCTACCAGTTTCGCAGGATGCCGTTCGGCCTCGCATCGGCAGCATCCGTGTTTCAGAAACGTATGCACAAACAGTTTAAGAACACCGAAGGGGTACAGTACTTTCAAGATGACATCCTGATAATGGGCAAGGATAGGGCGGACCACAATGCAAAACTGCTCCAGGTGTTACATGTCTTGGAACTCAATGGCCTCACAGCAGAATGGGAGAAGTATAATTTCGGAATGACGTCTGTCACTTACTTGAGCCACGAGATCAGTGATCAGGGCGTCACGCCTAAACAAGCCAACACCAAAGCCATATGGGATGCACCACCGCCAAGGAGCAAGGAAGAGGTGCGCTCGTTCTTAGGAATGGCCGAGTTTTATAGTAAATTTGTGCCGCATTTCGCCACCAAGACGCACCACCTGCACCAACTCCTTTGAGACTAAATGTCTTTTGTGTGGACGGAGGAAACACAAGAAGAATTCCAGAGGATTAAGGAGTACATCTGTACAGCAGTCCCGTTACAATGGTTTGACCAACAGGCAAGGTCTACATTAACCACGGATGCGAGTGAGAGGGACTAGGTGCCGTCCTAATGCAAGAAACGAGAGAAGGGGAGATGTCCACTATCAGCTTTGCGTCTCGGTCCCTGTCACCCACAGACCAGAAGTTTTAGCCTGGTGTAAAAGGAGATCCTGGCGACAGTCTGGGCCATGGAGAAGTTTCGCCAATTCATCTGGGGCACGAGGTTCAGGCTCAGGACGGATCACAAGCCGCTGATCAAAGTACTTACGTAGAGTGGACACGCGAATGCAATCCCCGCATAGCAAAGATGACGTTGAAATTTTTGGACTATTGGTACGATGTCGAATATATCCCAGGAACACAAAACAAGGTAGCTGATTACCTAAGCAGGGCATCAGACATGGAGGAAGCACCGTCCTGCACGGAGGAAGAGAACATCAGTGTGGCTTTCCTGGAAGACCACGAGAAAGTGATAAGTGCGCAGGAATGGAAGGAAGCCTATGAGAACGACACAGACCTTAGGGCGGTGAAGCAATTAGTACTTCAGGGATGGCCGGAAAAGAGACACCTGTAGCAGGGTTTCCGTTCTCCCACAGAACTGTGCACAGAGATCTAGAACCTGGGTGAGTCAGGGTGACCCAGAACTCACCTTTGTTTCAGAAATCCCCTTACCAAGCTAGCTACAGTGTCTCATCGGTAGTAAATACTTCCCAATGACTTAGACAATCCAGAACATGAACTTAGAATACCTCAGGTATCGTGGAACACATGAACACTCTTTCGTTATATAATCATTACAAACCGAAACTGGGAGGCAGAGAACACACGTGCAAGTTTGAAATGTTTATTTTTCAATGCAACATTCTCAAACGCAGTATCTTATATAATATCAACATACATATTATAAAAATCAGAGTTAGCAGCATAGTCACTAATCCATAATAAGCAAAAGGTGATAGCATGTTATGATGCAGAGATCTATATAATTCTGTATCACCTATATTTCGCGCACCCTAATTAGCATATTATATTATATCTAAGAAGGTCTCATCTGGGTTCTTAGCAGGGCGGACCCATACCTCTAATTCTCAGTAGGAGGAGATCACATCAACCGCTACTAGCTCTCAGCATGCGAAGCATCAAGTGTGTTTTTCATTCTCTGTAACTCTATCTTAAACCCACGTAGAGCCCAATGTTGGCAGCAACATTATTTGTGTTATGACTAACGTGGTGCGAGGATCAGGCCTTCAGCAACCTTGTGTTAGGTTATTCTTAGAGTGTGCAGTTCTCAGTGTGCAGACAGTTGTACCAAGTGTACCAAGCACGACTGATACCAGGGCAATAACATATTATTCTCAAATAAATCACATCTTTCGTCTAGGTTGAAAGCTACAATAACAATTAGGTGTCGTGTGCAAACCGAAGCAGAAAGAAAATATGGCGTTTAAACATTTAATAAGCACATGCTAACTTAACACAATATATAGAAACGTAGTAACCATATGACACCCCCCCAATGATCCGAGGACAGTTAAAAAAGAAAAATTATAAGCCAATACTCTATGAGAGGCAGGACATGAAAGCAGAGTTCAATGATATTGAGCCAAGCTAAATATATAAAAATAAAATTCATGTATGAATGCCTATAGTGGCCACACAAAATATAAAAAGTCGAACTTGAGGCCTACTCTCAGTTAATAGGCCCGGAACATCTGAAAAAATCGAATGTTCGTATTGAAAGAGGCACCATTCAGAATTACTAAAAAGTCACGTGCCATAATGATGGAAGTCTTCAAAGTCACTCATGGGTTGAATGAATATGCAAAATAGGTAGCCACAGCTTCCAACATGAAATCACTGTCATCATCCGAAAACAGTTCAGCCATCCAATTAAGCAATGGGAAAGAACATACGTGCTCCTCCAACACCGATTCCTCTAGCAACATCAGAGGACAACTCAGTGGGTTCTCGAGAACGCTCTGTGCCAGAAAGTCATGCGCCGCTGCGAATATGTCCCACTGACCCATTAGTCCATGCATCGCTGCCACAGCCTTAACCCTTTCACCAGAACAGACCAGCTCGTGAGCCACTACGGGGTTCATCAGCTGATCAAAGTTGACGTCAGGAGAAGTCGGTAAACAGAGACACAAATCAATGGCCCAGTCGAAATCACAGCTCAGGCAATGAAACACGGGCTGGGCACATGTGAAATAGGAAAATCTGAAGGATAATCCATAAACCGTGCTTAAAGTCGCAAGCGGCAGGGAGCCATAGTAATCAAGCATCCGGTTGCAAAACTGCATCAGTAGGTGCTGAGCGTTTCCTTGCGCAGGATGGGCATCCATGTTTTATAAAGTAAAATATCACCAGAACGCCTGCAGCCAAAGCCAGCAAAACAGGAAATCCGCCAAACAGGCTAGCGAATATAGAATGAAAGAACGCAGGGATAATACCAAATACTTTTTCAAATGTAGTCACAAGACCACTGCTAACCATTTTAAAAAAATGAGCCAGGCTAGTTGTGGAGGAGGCATTGAAGATTTGATGAACCAGCTCGCAGAAATGAAACGGCAAATCAGTACTTAAAAGTGCCTGTACTTCTGTGCGTGTGTTTGCTATGTGAAGGACATAAGTTTCGCGGGCAGAGCTCAGGGCCACCTGCTTTTGAGACAATAGGGCTCCTATACGGCCTTAACCATTGAACTCAGCTTTCAAGGTTGGTATTCTTGGCCAAATTAAAACATCTGAATTCCCATTCGTGGGTGGATATAACACATTCTTGCAGCAAACCACCCTTTCTGACACGGTAACCACATATGCGATACCGGCCTCTAACCCACAACAAAATTCGTTATTCAAAAGTAAATAACTACCGTTGGACCACAAAGTGAACGTGGGAACTATTGCAGGAACTGGTGTCCCTTTCAAAACACAGGCCAAATTAGGTTTGTCCTGATTACAAGAACCATGCAACTGGATGTGTCTGCATATTAGTGAGCGGTCAGGTGACTGTGTACATTCTTCACCATTCAGATTCACTTCATTTCCCTCTTTTAGGCATCTATAAGTGTATGGTAAAGACCATGTCTCATGGAGAAAAGCACTGCCTAATGGTTCATATCGCCCAATGGCTATATATTTCAAACAATTTGTAAATTTATACAAAGCAAAAGGTAAGGTAATAACACCATGGATAAGCCATGTAGCAGCGGTCACCTCAGCCACAGAAAAAGGCAAGGATTCTAATTTTTCAATGTGTAACATAGAAAATGTCGCATCTCTCATTGATAGCATGCGCTGTTTTTCAGTCAGATTAAATGGGGCAAATAGTGATGAGACGTTCATAAAATTCCAAGGCACTCGACCAGACTTAAGAGTTTGTAGTGTCCAAGCAAACTGCATCACAGAACGTAATTGATGTTGACCATGATATAACACGGACACTTCATCATGTACAATGTCAACAACAGAAGACACAATATTGTTTAACGTGTAAATCCGGGAAGAAAGCGTGTTAATACTGTTATCAACAACTGCAAGCACCTTTTCTAAATTTGCTTGATCAATAGCTCTCAGGCGTTTAGCAGCCTCAACCTGGGTAACTTTCCAAATTTCATTGTAAATCGCATACAGCCATCGTTTAGATCTACCTTTAGCTGGGCCTTTTATAAAATCGTTCAAATCCACATTATCATTCAATAGAGACAGATGTAGTTTAACTGCAGCTAATGTGGAATGCTGTAACCAATTCTGACACAGCTTCCCCACAGAATAAGTCGTGACAGTATAGTCTTCTTCAAAACGGGGATCGAGTCTGACTTCTGTGAACCCCTCAGCCAAACCCAGAAAACGGCGTTGGCAAGAATCAGCACTCCTATGCCACACCAGCCAACCCTTGGAATCCAAACTGGAAATGTTAAAGGACGAATTGTGTAAAAGAGTTTGCAACTCATGAATGGACAAATCAGTAAAATTACCCCAACCTGTATATTCCTCTAAATCTGGGATGGTCGGTGTATTTAATTTTTTAGAAGTAGCCAATCCAAAGCATGTTGTTTGGAAAATGGTTGAATTTAAAAACAACATGTGATGCGGGATGAGACATGCACGGTGCAAAGCCTCAGTGCCTTGTACCTGCCAATCTTTGGTACCCCAAACCGATTTAAGGTCAATTGTTCCTTTCCAAAACTCGTAGCTATCTACAGCCAACTTGTCTAGAAAGGACGCCGAATACAGCATTTTTGTATCTGTAAGTTTAACTTTGGACATGGGCTTTTGTGTCATTTTAAAATAGAATGACTCGGGATTTGATTGATTAAAGTCTGTAAAATAGGTGTATTTTTTCAGAAACGTATTGGAGCTGCCACCGAATGGAGCAGGGCAGTGTTCCCATTGTGTATAATTTACAGCAACCCTCCTGGAATTTGTTTTATGTAAAAAATGATTACCATAGTGTTGAAAACAAAACAAATCGCCATAATTAATAGAATCTGTATACAGATCCTCAGCATCGAAGGCAGCATAATACTTCAAATCAGAGAATAATGCTTCTACGGCCTGAATATCCCAATCATCAGAACGTATATTTTGTTTAATCACATCTCCCATGTTTACTCTAAGCACATTTGGAACATTAATCACTTCAGTGGGCCCATGTATCTGAAACCTAACCGCATCCCACACAATCCCATCAAGGACAGGCCAAGCAGTAATGTTAACTGTATTTAAGTTTTGTTTCAGTCTGTGCGCTGAATGTGAAGAGGAAAGAGGGGCCAATGTTCCATTAAGGTACCGAATTCCTGTTCTTTCTTTAACGTAGTGACCATCAATCAGACGGAAAAAATAAAACACAAAACCAATTGACATAAAAAGATAAAATGAAAATAGGATCAACCAAATGTATGTCCAAGGGGGAATTAAAAAATGTTTTTTAAACAACGTGGCATATCTTGCAATGTTTGAGGGTTTCTTTGAAGGTTCCGAAACAGAGTCAAAAGAGAATCTGGACTGGTTGGCCAAACGGGTCTGCAAATCAGGCATTGATAATTCAGCAGGATAGGTGTAGGTCAGCTCATCAATGTTAGTAACAGGAATAGTATTTAATAAAGGACTGGATATGGCAGGCATCTCGTGGGACACCTCCTATTCTGCGCCAGATGTTATTGCTAGTACAGAGTGCCTCACCATGGAAGGACAGGATACAGCCGGTGTCATGCTATGAAGAATCGGCCACCCTGTGTGTCTTGACATTGTCAATAGAAATAAATCTGTTTTCCTTACGACCAGGAAGTGGTGGTAAAATGACTGTTCTTGTGCCCTTCACTCCAAGAACTCGAACCGGTGCTCGATATGAGGGACCAAACTCTTTCTTGTTATCGATCTTCTCTCGAACCAGTTCTCCAACTCGGGGTAGCCAGCCAACTACCGGGATCTGCAGCGCATCATCCGATGTGGAGGGCAAATGTTCCTTTTCAAGACTGTCTCTGGTCTTTTGTAGATTCTGTAAAACATTGCAATGTTCATCTACGTCAAAGGCCGTGGCCTGGACCTTGGAGTCTAGCCCATCGAGGTCAGGTACATACATCTTGATACCAAAGAGCATTTCGTATGGGGTCCGCCCACCCAGAGACCTTCTAGGGAGATTATTAAGCGCACGCTGCACGCCCATGAGGTGGGCTAACCAGTTTCTGCCAGTGCCTATAACTCGAGCTGTCAAAGATTGCTTTAAGTCGCGGTTCATTCGTTCAACTACACTATTACCCTCAGGTCTGTAGGGGCTCGAAAACTTGACTTGGACCCCCATCGAAACCATAGCATCCTTATACGCCTTAGAGGCGAAAGCCGGACCCTGATCCGAATGGAAAGTACCACAGGCAAAAATTCCCACAAAGACTCGCAAATCCTTAATGACAGTACGTGAATCAGCGCTCCGATGAGGCCAAACCCACACAAAGCGTGTGCATGAATCAACTGCTACTAAGATGTACTTATACGCAGTATCAGAAGAAAATGGACCGCAGTGATCCAAATAAACGCATCCAAGTGGTTTATTCGAGATGTACAACTGTGTCTGAGGCGGACGTGCAGCAGTTGAAGGCTTAATCTGCTGGCAAATGTCACATTGAAGGATATAATCGCGCGTCTGTTTATACAGTCCCCGCCACCAGAACCTCTGTTGTAGCTGAGTTACAGTGGCTGAGACGCCCGCATGCGCAGACGCCACACCTTCACGAGCCGCTGTAATCAAAGCATCCCTGCGATCCGAGTTGGGAACTAGACGTTCGCCAACATCAGGGATTTTCACATAAGGAACCTTATCGGGACTTAAGTGGTATGTGTATTTAGAAGGGAACCCCGCAGGATATTTACTTCCCTTCTCTGTTGCAGCAACTGCTGCCAAGATGTCATCATCTATTTTGCTTTTGGACCTTGTGACTGCTGCAACCAAGTATTTCGATACTGCTGACTTCGCTGCTTCATCAGCAAGCGAATTGCCAACAGCGTGGACCCCCACGCGCTGATGACCGAGAGTATGAATCACAAACACGAGTGGCAACTTCTCTTTAAGTTCCGCCACTCGGACCCAGATCATTTTATGTTTTATTGTGCTACCTTTGGAATCACGAAATTCATTCTGAGTCCAAAAGAACAAGTTTTCATTGTAAGACTGGACACAGTAGTAAGAGTCACTTCCGATCAAAGTCGTCACACTAGGATCTGCGTACTCCAATGCAAGCATCAGAGCACGAAGCTCTGCTAATTGTGCGGTGCAGTCCCCAAGCGTCTGCGTGTGCACGACACTGGACTTGAACTCATCGTTCACCATGGCACCGACCACAATGGCGCAAGCGGAAACGTAGGCATGTTTAGAGCCTTGCGCAACCTGCGCCGAACCATCAGTGTAAATGATGCAATGGAAATCCTCCAACGGCCGCATTGCTAGCGGAGCAGGATGAACAAACTCATACTGTAAATACTCCTGCGACCGTAAAGTGGCGTCAAAAATAAACCTGACATCCTGGGACGGCAAGGATGTAGCCCATTGAATCCACCGAGGGTGCAAAGCTTTGGAATTAGGTACACTGGCTTTCGTAACCGCCTCTAAGGCAGGACACGGGGTAACAACCAACATGCGTTTTCCTTGTGACAGGGCACGTTCTTTAAGAATCGCCATCTGCACAGCCGTTAAAACTTTTTCTACAGTGGAAAATCGCAGTTCAGCCGAAGTGTACAAGTGTGACTTGTAAGCAATAGGTACTGTATCTCCTTCATTAAAAGTCAGGTACGTGAAACCCACCGCCCCAGGGATAATCCTTATCACCAGGTTGGTCTGGTTATCACGAGTCTGTAAGTATTCAGAAGCGAGCAAATCAGCCTGCAAAGACTGCAGAATGGCCGAATGCTCAGGCAGCCAGCATGATTTGGAAAAAGATGGTTGTATCAAAGCATACAAAGGCTTGATACGCTGGGCATATTCCGGAATGTATGTTCTCCCAAAATTCAAAAATCCCAGCAAAGACTGTAATTTTTTCAGTGTTGTCGGAGAGCGCAATTGTGCGCATTTCTCCAGGAAGTGAGGGGCTAACCCTTTTCCCTCGTTGTTAAGCTCGTAACCGAGGAACAACACTGTGTACTCTGCAATGTGTGACTTTGCAAAGTTAAACTTATAACCAATGTCTGCAAAGTTACAAATTATGCTATTTACTCGACACAGATGCTCCCAAAGATCGTCGTCTGTGAGATAAATGTCATCCACATACGAACAAGCAACTGGGTCGAAGCTCTCCAGAAGAGAGACAATGCGGGCGGAGAATACTCCAGGACTGTTCTTATAGCCCATTGGAAGTCGCCGAAACATTTTTTGCACACCTCCGCATGTAAAACTGGTCCATTGGGAACTTAGACCGTCTAATCTATGGGCATAAAAACCATTGGAAATGTCAAGCGTGGTTTTGAACCGTTTACGCTCAAGACTATTCACTAACGCAGAGCCATGAGTATTCTGTACTGCGCAGTTACGGCAATGCGAGTTCAAATGCCTATAATCCAAAACCAAACGATATGAGCCGTCCGGCTTGTTTACAGTAAAAAGGTGGTTATTCATCGGTGACACACACGTTTCAATTACACCTTGATATTCCAATTGTTCAAGGATAGCCGCGACTGAAGCTTTGGCTTCACGCCGTATGGGATATTGAGGCTGAGGCTGTGGTTGAGACCGTAAAGGAATCTCGTGGCTCGGAGACAATTTATCCCAGCCACACTGATTGCGGTACACAGCTGGCGCAAGCGCCAGAGCCCACTCTTCTGCAAAATGCAGCACTTCCATTCTCGATACAGTGTGCGCGAAACTGGGCATGATTACCTCCTCCCCTCGCGGAGCTGCGAGAACAAAAGGTGGGGGCCAGTCCGCCTCCGAAAGCAAAATGTCATACGTAGACGAGAGATTTTCCCAAAATACCCCTTTTACAGTTCGCTGCATGTCACCTTCAATTAACAGGACAATTTCAAAAAGTCGTTCAGGGGGAGCAACATGCGTGTCAGCAGTTTCAATCACAACATAAGTATCAGTCGCTGTCACCTTCAACAGTGGACGGAGGGCCTCTCTCACTATGGTAATCTCTGCTGCGCTGTCCAGCAAGGTCAGAGCCCACGTCAGATTCCGAAGCCGCGTTCTCACTATCTGGGGCATAACGATGCGCTGTCAGGGCGGCGACTTTCTTCGTGGCAAACTGTGGTCTCTTGGGCGTTGAGCCTTCCTGCTGCTCTCCACCGTTTCGCGGGCGGGGCTGACCACGTCCTTGCTGGCCACCCCTGCCCCTGCCGCCCCCTTCACCACCGGTTGACGGAGCCGATGAGTCCTGAAAGGAACGAGGAGAGCGTTGGTCAGAAGCCTGAAACCTCTCAGGCGATTTAATCATCGCGCGGTCGCACAAATCATAAACACGATCCGACTGCGCAGGCAACGGAGACGCAGGAGCAGAAACCTGTGTTTGTTGTTGTTGTTGCTTACCCTGATTCTGCTTTTTAGGCCAATTTTGCTTCTTGGACTTTTGTTGACCACTAGTTTCTGAAGTTTGACCCTGGGGCTCTTTCTTCTCCTTATCAGGAAAAGCTTTAACCCCCATTGCATTGCGGCCAACCATTTTGTAAGCAGCTACAATTATCCTTGCCAACCGTCGGGGTCGTTCGGCCTCGGGAACCAACGCCAACGCGTTAGCAACCTGAAAGTTCACTGAATCCCCCTTGACATTCGCAAGGATCAGATCGCAAACTACATCAAAGGAGCCACACAGGCGCATACCCAATTCAACAGCCGACTCCGGTCCGTGTTCGTCTTGAACACGTTTAAGAACCCCACCTAGATTGGTCACAGACGGGGAGCCATAGCACCTCGAATAGACCGCTGCAAAAGTCTTGCCCCAGGTCTCACAGTCAACAAGTTCAGGAGCCAAATCCTTCGGCAAACTTAGTGTAAGAATCCGGTGTTTATCACCCGGACTCGTGTTGGGAAACACAGCTTCCAGCTGGCCGAATTTCTCAGCAAGCCAGAAAGGAAAATCATCCTTTTCTTGGGGCTTTTTACCCATCACGGAATTAACCATGACCGGATTGATTTTCAGACCAGCATGTTCTGCCCTAAGCTGTGCCCCCCGTGGGGCAGCGTCTTGAACATTACGGCTAGTGTAATGAACAAGCGCTCTAATCACTGCCACTGCGACTTCATGAAGCCGCCGCAGATCAGCCACGTTACAAGTGGCGCATTGAGGGTGAGGAGTGAACCAAGCCAAAGCGGGCCAAGGTGTGCCCGGAATGGACAAAGGACCTAACCTCGAAGCCGATAATGAGTGTGGTAGGGCGCCACCAAACCAAACTCCATGCTGCCATGCATCTATAGGAACTTCCAGTGCTCTGTACGGAGCATACGCAGCCGGTACAGCTGTAGCAGTGTATGAATGGAACACTCCAGAATTAGCGTCCACTGGTGGAAACGTCACCCACGAATAAAACAGTTCGTACGGGTAAGCATGTTCCGCACTCACTACCAGAACAACAGCCAAGCCTTCCACAGGAACATCATACATCCGCAAATGGTCACGCACCGCAATGCAACTATGCTGCGGGATGTCCACGGCTTGTGCCATGCCAGCACAGAAAAGTGAAAACACAAAGATTACTTTGTAGCACAACTGGGTAGTAATTCAAAGAAACCTTTTACAGATAGATTCAAGCCAAAAATAGGTAGGTTTTTCCGACACTGCCGTTTTCCGGAAACGGGAATGAAGGCGTTAGGGTTTGAATGTTATACTACTCGAGTGTCATGATATAAGGCCAACCAACGTACGGGCGCCATCTAGCAGGGTTTCCGTTCTCCCACAGAACTGTGCACAGAGATCTAGAACCTGGGTGAGTCAGGGTGACCCAGAACTCACCTTTGTTTCAGAAATCCCCTTACCAAGCTAGCTACAGTGTCTCATCGGTAGTAAATACTTCCCAATGACTTAGACAATCCAGAACATGAACTTAGAATACCTCCGGTATCGTGGAACACATGAACACTCTTTCGTTATATAATCATTACAAACCGAAACTGGGAGGCAGAGAACACACGTGCAAGTTTGAAATGTTTATTTTTCAATGCAACATTCTCAAACGCAGTATCTTATATAATATCAACATACATATTATAAAAATCAGAGTTAGCAGCATAGTCACTAATCCATAATAAGCAAAAGGTGATAGCATGTTATGATGCAGAGATCTATATAATTCTGTATCACCTATATTTCGCGCACCCTAATTAGCATATTATATTATATCTAAGAAGGTCTCATCTGGGTTCTTAGCAGGGCGGACCCATACCTCTAATTCTCAGTAGGAGGAGATCACATCAACCGCTACCAGATCTCAGCATGCGAAGCATCAAGTGTGTTTTTCATTCTCTGTAACTCTATCTTAAACCCACGTAGAGCCCAATGTTGGCAGCAACATTATTTGTGTTATGACTAACGTGGTGCGAGGATCAGGCCTTCAGCAACCTTGTGTTAGGTTATTCTTAGAGTGTGCAGTTCTCAGTGTGCAGACAGTTGTACCAAGTGTACCAAGCACGACTGATACCAGGGCAATAACATATTATTCTCAAATAAATCACATCTTTCGTCTAGGTTGAAAGCTACAATAACAATTAGGTGTCGTGTGCAAACCGAAGCAGAAAGAAAATATGGCGTTTAAACATTTAATAAGCACATGCTAACTTAACACAATATATAGAAACGTAGTAACCATATGACACACCTAAAGGTGGAGCACAGGAAGTTCTTCGTAGTACGTGAGGAGCTATCTGTTGGAGACCAGGGGACCTTCTTGTTAAGAGGAGGCAAGGTAGTTCCTCCTTTGTCCTTTGTGCCAGACCTGCTTGCCATACTACATAAAGGGCACTTAGGCATCGTGAAAACAAAACTTCGTACTAAACAAATGTACTGGTGGCCAGCGATGGACGCCCAGATAGAAAGGCATGTAAGGGAGTGTATGCAGTGCCAAAATGCGGACAAATAACAAAGTCTGTTGCGTCCCTCCTTGGGCAAGTTCGACAACCCCACCAATCCATGGGAAGAGCTGTCGATAGACATTCTTGGTCCGGTGCTAGATGCCCAAGGAATTCCAAAATATGTAGTTGTGCTAGTGAACAGGTATTCTAAATGGCCAGAGATAGACATACAAGAGGAAATGAACACGGAAAAAGTGCTGGAATTCCTTACAGCCACATTCTTAAGGGAAGGAATTCCTCGCTCCATCCTAAGCAACAATGGGCCCTTAATTTACGTTGGAAAAATGGAACACCTATATGGAAAGAAATGGCATCAAGATCAAGCACACGTCCGTGTACCATCCAGCCAGAAATGGCGTAGCCGAACGGTTCAATAGAGTCATTATGGGCTCTGTGCAAGCGGCAATAGGAGCCGGAAAGAATTGGGAGAAAGAACTGAAAAGCACGTTGTGGGCCTACAGGATCACCCCAAACAGCACAGGATACAGTCCCTTCAAAATCCTGAGAGGTCGGGACCCTTTCACCAAGGACAATGTATTGTGGAAGGAACGCACGATAACAAGCAAATGGTCCCCTGCAGTGGTCCACCACAACCTGGAAAAAGCACAAAGGGTATACATGGAACACTTCAATAAAAGGCCAATGTCAAAGATACAGCGTTGGAGAGAGGAGAGTGAGTGAGAAGGAAAGGCGACAGCAAGTTCAGCGCACCATTACAAGTAAAAGAAGTTTACAGCAGAGCGGCTTTACTGAGTGATGGAAAGGTGTGGTCACAGGATAGGATGTTCAAGTGCAACAAGATACTGCAGTGGACTAAAGAGGAGGGTGATCCCCATGGTGAACCCCTTGCGGAAATGGACCCTGTGAGTGAAGAGACAGTGAACTGTGGAGAGAACCGGAGTGAAGAGCTAGCAAGAAAAAGGGACGATCAAAGCACAAGGGAACACCAGGAGAACCAGAGTGAAGCACCACCAAGGGAGTACCAGATGAGTGGTGGAAGAAGTGGATCCTGAGTTATCCAAGAAGAAGCAGAAAAAGCATCAGCCATCAGCCACCCCGGTGAGAAGTACCCGTTCTGGTAGAACAGTGGTAAGACCAGCGAAATATAGAGACTATGAGATGGGAGAAAGCAATGAGCGAATGTGCAGATAGACTCTGGGACTTTGCTTTTGTTATGTTTGTTAATTCATTAAAGGAGGGAGATATGTAGTGTAGAGCTCTAGTCGTTGCGTGTGACGCAACTACGTAGAGCGTAGCCGCCATGTTGGCAACAGAGCACGGAGCCCGCAAAGAGTGCAGTCGTGACTCCCGGCGCTCTTTCCACGCGCCAGAATAAAAGTAGTTTTACCTCCTCAATCTGCCTCTGACTCTCCTTAGGGTTGTAACCCTTGTACTACAGCAAACCCTGCAATCATGTTTTTTTGCAGTTTTATTCAAAGTGAACTTCACCCCAATGCATTAGGACACCTTGCGAGAGAACCAGGCCAGTTATATGTTTTTAGTAATGGGATGATCACATGATTGAGCCAGAATCAATGGGCGTTGAGCCAAGTCTGAGATGTCCACCTGGTTGCCCAGCTCTAGCCGCAGGCTACCTCCGCTCTTCTCCATCACAGACCATGGCTCCTGCAGTGTTACATGTTGATGGGTATTCCTGCCACCTGCTGCCAACGTCTCATTCCCAGCACTGGCCCCAAGGCATGAGGCAGGATTTCATCTACGTGACCGATCGTAACCCCCCCACCGCCCACCCCTCGGCCCCAATGCTCTAATAGCAAACCAGGCCCAGCGACCCCTCACCCAGCCTCCTAGAAAGATCTGTCTGGTTAGACAGAGCCCTATGCGCTACCTCTGAAGTCTGTGCCGCTTCTGTGACGTCTGCCCTTTCCGCCATCTTAATGAGCGCCCAGCTCTCTATTTCCGGGTACTTTGGTTTCACAGGGAGTCTTCGTGTCGAGCGAGGCCCCCTCAGAAGTGCGGCACGTTACTAGGAGGTGTGGTGGGTGACATAAAGCAAAACCGTTACTGGGCGCCACTGCTGGTGGGGAAGGCAGCCGTCCCCAGTGCAACAGTTGATATAGTTTACACTGAATTTTCTTTTTTTTTTTGCAGGACTTATATAGCGCAAACTCTAACCCGAAGTTACTGGAGCCTTTACATGAGCACGAGTTACAGTTACACAAGGACACATTCATTTTTAGGTCTCATCTACTTACGAGATAGGGCCAGTAACGGACACGCGCTACGCAATGCAATAGCAGTTACTTTTGGTATTGTAAATAACAATGGCTTTTAATTTACAATTCCATTAGCTCCAAAATTTGCAGTTGCAAGACCTATTGCATTGTAAATGCTTGTTTATAACCCTATTTAGTGTCAAGAGGATGTCTTTGCATGCTTTTCAAACAACATGCAACCCTATTTTATATTCTTTTTCATGAAATGCTTTTTCACACTACAGCAGTAAATTTAAAATACAAATGTAAGGAATAGGCAGAGAGGGGGGCCCAGGGGGTACTGGAACCAGAAAAAAACTAAGCCTCTGTAACCATTTTACAAAGGCATGTAAATAATGCAATGGTCTTTAAAGACCTGTGAAAAACGTGGGTGTGCTGGAGATAAGACTCCAGACACTGCCCAGCTGAGCCCCCAGCAGCTCGAATTGCACTGCAGCAGCCCGGGCTGAGACACACGACGGGGGAGGAGGGGTCTGAAGCCCTTGGGCCTGGGCTGAAGTGTGACTGGGAATGCGCGACCCCCTTTGTATCACTCCACGGCCCCCCAGAGGGTCAGGCCCCACAGTTTGAAGAACCCTGCCCTAGAGCAACAGTGACTGTTACAGAGGTCACAGGACCCTAAGGCTAGTCTGCCCCACCCATTGGTATCTCCGTTGGCCTTTTTTTGTAGAAGTAGTGCAACTCACCATGGATTGGCAATGCAGGATTTGCCACACACCAAACTAACTTTGCAAGCTTTAGGGTCTCTCTGCTTCATGCACAAGCACTTTTAACATGTGTTCTCTCCTTTGGGGCCACTGGAATAATGCAGCAATGGAAGACAAAATTACGTTGCAGTGTTAACTAAATTATGCAGCAAAAAAGGGATGCAGCGTAATACGGTACATTTTCTGAAAGTTTATTAGTTTGACATTTTTACACAAACTAACAGTCTTTGCGAAGATGTAGCCTCAGTACCAGTGTAACATACAAATGCAGCAGTGAGAAAGGTGACCAGTCAACCTTTGCAAAGGGTCTCCACTTCACAGCAACACAAGTCACATTTTTTAGCTACTTTTGATGCATTTTGGCTACAAACAATTTTTTGTTAGAATTTTCAGATTATGTAACAGATGATGTATTATGTGGCAAATATGGCAGAGCCATAATTATGTGGAAAGCATTTGCAAACGTATCCAAAATTGTGATTTTTTTGTAATATCAAATACTCATATTAAACCTTAAATAAACATGTGTATGCTTTGGTTGAGTTAAAACAACGTAATAGTCTGTAAGTGGTCAGTGAAAAGCCAAACAAATAATAATAATTGGGATGTTGTGCTTTTTCTTGCCACAGTTCTGACTACGCCCACTGGCCCAATCCTCTGGTTATTCACACCCTCTGATTCTGCACCCACAGTTCCCCTACTTTATTTTCCCCCTCTCCGACCACTGTGAACACTCTTCGGTCCGACAGAGTGTAGAGCCTGGTCGTAGTGTGTTTCTTTTGTTTCTGCAGCTAGTGCCAGGAAGAGCCAGGTTGGTGCAGTGCTCCACTGATAGCCAGATGTAGGTACCTCATCTGTAGTAGATAACGGCTAATTGCCTGCACACTGCTGCAGTGACATACATGTCCTGAATGCCTTGCTTCCTGTTGTGTTCCTGGTTCTGGCACGCCTGTGACGCCACGGGCGTGCAACGTTGGGTCATGTGACCTCCTATAATAAAGAGGGGCCACGCACGCACGTACGGCAGTCAGGCACGAGTGCGGAGAGCCATAAAGAGATCCCAGGTGTCCGTCTCTCTTATTTCCACGGCCACGTGTTAGGCCTTAGCCTCTTTAGGTGCCCCCGAGTGTAGGACCCGAGTTACTGCCCCCAGGGTTGTCCTTGCCACCCCAACAACACAACAACTGGCGACGAGGGTGGCTGCCGAGCCCTCGCCGAGCGTGTGTGTGCACCTGCCTTCTCGTGTGGCGGCCGCGAGCGTGTCTCCCCGCTCGCGGTGCTCGTGCCCCACCTCTGCACACGCACACGCTGTGCGAGCACAAGGAGGTCACGCAGAGCCCGGTGGGCATGCAGATCAGGCGTTCACCCCCTGTACCACGCCCGCTGCCCTGCCGTATTGCCCCGGGACCCCGAGGGGCGTGCTGCTGTGGTCGCTCGTCGGCCGGCGGCCTCGAGCGCCCGGCCCTGTGGACCCCTGGCCAGCGCCGCACCAGGCTTCCCTGCCCGTGCGTGAAGCGCGCTTCCGACCGGGCCATGCGGCCGAAGACACCGCGCCCTGCCATCACCCACGCATCGCGTGGACGCGGTTCCTGCCGCTCCCGCAGCAGGCTCACTCGCGCGCGGAGGTTGCGCTGGTCGTACGCGCCCGCTACTTTGCTGTATCCAGGAAAGGGGGGAATACTTCATCACGGACTGTGCCTCTTTACATCTCCCCTCCAAGCCTCCTCGATACGGGGGAGAGCCCCAGCAGCGGGCGGTCACGTCAGTAGTGACGAACCGCGCCAGACCCCGGTGGACACCACTGTCACAGCTCACCCCACCCTCTAAGGGCTCAACACTACGCCTATAGAGCAATGGCCACCATTCCGCCTATCGAACCCTTTGTAGTGGAAGGATCACCGTCATCACTGGCTCCCAAATGGAAAGAGTGGGTGGACAGGCTCCTAGTATTTATTGAGGCCACAAAAGTACACAAGGAACAGAAGAGAGCCATGGTGCTCCACCTAGGAGGAAAAGACATACACTCCATCGCTAAAACGCTCACGGAAGCGACTCCCAAGACGCATCACACGCTGATCAATGCCCTGAATGCACATTTTGAACCCATGGCCAATCAGGACTACGAAAGATTCATATTCAGGCAAGCGTGACAGTTGCCAGAGGAGTCCTTGGACACATACCACACTAGGCTCAAGAAGCTGGCGCTATCCTGTGGATTTGCTGACGTCACGGAGGAAATACGAGGACAAATAATCCAGGGCTGCGCATCCGCAAAATTGAGGGAACGCATTCTGGAGGAATCAGGCAAACCACTAGCCGACATCCTGACCCTCGGTCGCACGAAAGAGTTATCCAAAGCTCGGGCTGCCCACATGGAAGCGGCGCTACAAGCAACGGTCAAAGCAGAACCTGTCAACAAAATCCAGGTCCACTCACTGACCAAATGGAACAAGAAACCGGCCCGGACACCCCTGTGGATACTGTGGAGGCCCGAACCACCCAGCACCAGATTGTCCAGCTCGAGGGAAGCGATGTTCAGGATGCGGCAAGCTCAATCACTTTGAGAAGGTGTGCCGCTCGAAGAAATTCCGCAGACCCCGACAAGTGGTAAACGCAGTACCGGAGGGTGAACCGAGTCAGAGCGACATGGACGATGACGAAGAAGAAGAAAGGACGGTGCACAAGGTGCACATGATTGGCGCCGCCACTCGACGCACCAGGAAACTCCCACAATGCCCGATCAGAGTGGCTGAACAAGACATCATGGCCGTAGTGGACACGGGAGCTACCATCAATCTTATGAGCGCAGCACTCTATAGGACAATGACTCGACCCCCTGCTCTGAGCTCTACGCCCATCACCGTATTCGCATACGGTCAGGATACCCCTCTCAAGATCCGGGGAAAGTTCCGGTCCGCCATTCACCATGGTGACAAAACAATCACCGCCAACATCTTCATGTCAGAAGATGGGCAAGGCATGCTGCTGGGATGTCGAGCTGCTGAAGACCTGGGTGTCGTCACCTTTGACTTTGGTGTTCATGAAGAATCGGTGCAGCAGCTCATAATGGAGTTCTCGGACATCTTCAAGGGAATTGGCCGATTTACAGGTCGGGAAATACATCTACACATAGATCAAATGGTTCAGCCTGTAGCCCTGCGACATCGACGCATCGCATTTCACCTCAGGCCCCTAGTGGAGGAGGAACTCCGGAAGCTAGAGGCGGCTGGCATCATTGAGAAAGTAACGGGCCCAACCCCCTGGGTGTTGCCCATCATGGTCACTAGGAAGCCAAAACAGCCAGGCGCGGTCAGGATCTGCGTAGACATGCGCCTCCCCAACGCTGCCATCAATTGGGAACGTCACATCACGCCCACCATTGATGACCTAATTGGAGAAATGGCCGGAGCCTGTTGGTTCTCGAAGCTGGACCTACG
Source organism: Lissotriton vulgaris (assembly GCF_964263255.1). Classification (NCBI taxonomy): domain Eukaryota; kingdom Metazoa; phylum Chordata; class Amphibia; order Caudata; family Salamandridae; genus Lissotriton; species Lissotriton vulgaris. The sequence goes on along the minus strand of NW_028251453.1, from coordinate 617,104 downwards.
GTCGGGATATCACCAGTTGGTACTGGACAAAGAGTCGCGAAACATAACAACGTTCTCGACTCACATAGGCCTCAGGAGGTACACCCGACTCAGCTTTGGCGTCTCCAGCGTAGCGGAGGTCTTCCAGAACGTGATCCAGGAGCTGATAGCGGACATACCGGGCGTGATCAATGTCAGCGATGACATTATGATACATGCCCGTACCATTGCAGAGCACAACCAACGATTAGCACAAGTGTTCCGAAGACTGAGAGAGGCCGGTCTCACCTTGCATAGAGAAAAGTGTGAGTTCCTGCGGAGAAAGATAGGATTTTTCGGATATACATTTTCTGCTGAAGGAGTCAACCCGGACCCGGAAAAGGTCAAGGACGTCAAGGAGGCCAAACCCCCCACCACAGTTACTGAAGTTCGGAGCTTCCTCGGAATGGTTAATTACTGTGGGAGGTTCATCAGAGACCTTGCTAATCTCACACTTCCTCTGCGAGAGCTCACGAAAGAATCCACACCGTGGACCTGGGGACCGGAGCAAGAAAAAGCATTTGAGGACATCAAGGCAGCTCTCTCAGACAACACCACCCTGACCTTCTTCGACCCCAGAAACCTCACCATGGTAGCGGTAGGCGCTGGCCCAGCAGGGCTAGGCGCCGTACTGATGCAGAAACAGCGGGATGAAATGGATTGGGTGCTGATAGCGTTCGCTAGTCGCTCACTCACGGACACGGAGCAACGATATTCACAAATCGAAAAGGAAGCCATAGCCATACACTGGGGATGCAGACATTTTCATCTCTACTTATATGGCAAGCCCTTCACGGTCGTGACCGATCACAAGCCATTGGTGGCTCTGTGAAGTAGTGTGGCTCACTGGTTAGAGGCGGCAGACCCGAGAGCAGAGGACGGCCCGGGACCAGGGTTCGATTCCCGGCGCGGCAGGTTTCTGGACCAGGGTCAGCGGACTCGATAATTCTCTCGCCTTGGTGCCCACTCTGATCAGCGATCACACTCGGCAACTCTGGGCATTAGCTTGCCTCATCTTCACTAACGGCCCCACCAGACCGCCGGGGATGCCTGTCTCACCCTGGAGATACCCATTAAGGGACCATCTCTCAGGGAAGCCAGGAAGGGTTTCGCAGCGGTCGAAGCGCCTTGGGACCCTACGGGTAAGTAGTGCGCTATATAAATGCCTATACATTTACATTTACATTCTCGGGGACCTCGACAAAGCCACCACCCCGCATAGAAAAATGGATGCTACAACTGCAAGAGTACAACTGCAACATTGAATATCAGCCAGGTGCAAGGAATCCGGCAGACTACCTGTCGCGGCACCCCCGGGCCTCTACCCCGGAAGAAATGGAAGAAGCTGAAGGCACAGAAGCCTACGTAAGGTGTGTGACCGCCCGGTCATGTCCACGACCCCTCTCAGTAAGTGACATTGCGGAGGCTACGGCACAAGACGTCTGCCTACAAAGGGCTCGAGAAGCTCTTCGGAAAGGAAACTGGCACCGCGTCAAAGAAAGCTGGAAAGCACTCACACCGGAAGCCCAAAGAATAATGGAAAGTCTACATCACGTAAAAGGGGAACTAAATGAGGACAACACATGCTGCCTGCTACGAGGACACCAGCTGGTAATACCCTCGGCGCTGACTGAACAAGTAGTACAACTGGCTTGCCAAGTCACGGGAGATGTTCCGCGCGAGGCTCCAGTCATAGTAGAGCCTCGGCCTCAGCAACCATGGGAACGGGTCAGCATGGACTTTGGCAGCCTACCGGATGGAAGATACACCCTAGTGGTAATTGATGACCACTCCAAGTATCCAGAGGTTGAAATCATAATGAGCACCAGTGCCGCAGACGTCATACCCAAGTTGGAAAAGATCGTCGCTGCTCATGGAGTAATGCGCGAACTACGAACCGACAATGGGCCCCTGTTCCAAGGACAGGAACTAGCCACCTATCTAGCTTCTCTCGGCACTTGGCATCGCCGCATCACCCCATCACCCCTCGCTGGCCGCAGGCCAATGGCGAAGCTGAACGGTTCATGAGGACTCTGAACCTAGTAATCCGAATTGCACATGACAAGAGTCAGTCAGTGGAAATGGCTATCTTTACATTCCTCCGGAGCTACAGGCAAACACCCCACACAACCACGGGGGTGGCACCAGCACACATCCTCATGGGACGAGTAGTGACTGACTCCATCCCCCATCATCCACAGTGGACCCCAGAGGGGACGGATGAAGACAGGATTGCGAGGAAACGGCAGACAACGTATGCCCAGATCAGCAAGAGAAGAGGAGCCATAGCAGTCAAGTTCAGCAGGGGAGACTTAGTGCTCCTAAGAAACAGAGTAACCAGCGGGAAATTCAGACTGACCTATGAACGAGGACCCTGGCGTATAATCAGTGTAAAAGGCACCCGCATCATAGCTGCCAGAGGGAGAGAGATAGTAACCCGGAATGTGTCACACTTCAAGCGGTTTCATCCGGAACTAGGGTCACGCTGCACTTCTAACCTCCCTTCAGCAAATGGCGCAGTTGTTAGTCCCACTGCCCCTGAATCAACAACAAGCCAGGAAGACTCTCGAAGAGGTACTAATCCCGAGGACCCAAGCAGTGGGCTGAACGAGGATGCAGACACCTTTGAAAATATGGAGAATCCCGACGTTGCGATTAATAGTCCTCAGCCATCAGTCCCAACCAGTGAAGAGGGCACCCTGAGGCGAGGGGAGCCACAATATGGGCTGAGAAGAAATCCAGAACCTTCCTGTCGCCTGCGGGACTACCTCACGTGAGACTATTCTGATGCCAATCCAGTCTTCTACGCAGTAGACTGTTGTTTGTTCCATATCATGTCTGTTGATCTAAAAGGGTTTTGAGCAGAACTGCTAGCTGCAATATATCAAGGTGGACTGTTTAAATTTTGTTTGTTTTTCTTTTGTTTTCTTTCTTCATGTTTTAGGTGGAATGTTGTGTTCCTGGTTCTGGCACGCCTGTGACGCCACGGGCGTGCAACGTTGGGTCATGTGACCTCCTATAATAAAGAGGGGCCACGCACGCACGTACGGCAGTCAGGCACGAGTGCGGAGAGCCATAAAGAGATCCCAGGTGTCCGTCTCTCTTATTTCCACGGCCACGTGTTAGGCCTTAGCCTCTTTAGGTGCCCGAGTGTAGGGCCCGAGTTACTGCCCCCAGGGTTGTCCTTGCCACCCCAACAACACAACACTTCCCAGTGCAGTGTGGGATTCAGTGTCCTTCGGCCAAGAGAACTTCATGGGTTATTATGTTTTAGTATATGAAAAAGGAATAACAACTTGAATATAAAGCCTTGATGAAGTTGCGGGATAACACCGCGAACGCAACAAAAAACGTGTTGGCTGTTGAAAGCTGATTATGAAGTCCACATGAATAAATCCTGAAAAAAAGGAACACAACGCTTTTTTGTTAATTTTAATGTGTGATTTAATAAGTTCTGTTTGCTGCTGTGAAAACTGGGAGACCTATTTGTTTATTTGACGTGTGCTGGGGAGATAATTTGCATGTTAAAATAAGCTGTGGCTTTTTTCTGTGGAGGTGGTTGGTTCTCCACACCTTACAGCACAGTCCTACAAGATAAGAAAGAACTCTATAAACTGGCTGTGTGAATCTACCTAGTGGCGCCAAGAACCTATACATAATACCACATTTCTAAACAGTATATTCTTTTTAAACATGGTCTAGTTTGGTTAAGAAAATTGTGCAGCAGTTTATAACAAAAGTTTACCTTTTTGAAAAACGATCACAGACATGGTGGTCTGCTGGTGCCAGCAGGCCACAGCCCCTATGAAGGCAGCCAATGGGAGCGAGTCACAATGTGTGACCTGGCTCGAGAATATTAAAGTGTTAGGTCTGAGTGCAACCTGCGCTGAATCTGAATATTCAAAACTGGCCTATTTGTACACAGCTCAGTTCGGAAAAGTATTCACTGTTTGCAAACTGTGGAAGTGCAGTATTTATTTACACATTTGAACAATGATAGATGACTCGTTGGCATTCTGGCAGCCAGGGGAGAGAATAGGCTTGTTATTTACCCACTTGTTCCACCGGGCTTTGACCCGTAGTGTAGCGAACAGAAGGGAGCTGTTGGTTTTACTTAATGTTAGCTTACCTCTGTGCTATTATTACTATGGTAGGGGTGTTGGGTGCAGAGTGAGGAGTTTTCAGATCCTAGGTGGTTGGAATACAAACTTGAAGTCTGTCTAATCTATGTGTCATTAATGGCATTATCTATTGGCTGGGATGCCACCTCTACTAGTTGAATACTACTTGTATCGCAATGATGCTTGTGACTCTAAACATCTTTGATGCCTTCCATCCCAAACATAGCAATTAGCAGGACTTGACATCTGTGCTGAAGCAGATGTAGTAGAAACGTAGGTAGAATTGCACCAATTACTATTCACCAGAAAATGAGGAATTATCTTAATTGGTTTCAAATTGCACATGGCCTGTGCTCAATTTTTGCATTATAGGCAGGATATCACTAATACCTATTCTTGCATACATTTTTGCAGTGCTCTTTTAACCCTTAGCTAGGTTCATGTTATTTCAGTAATTCTACATACATCGAAAAGAGACTGCAGTTGTAACACATTGCAGTACTACGGCACCTTCTCCCCTTGAATTATTTATTAATGCCAGCTTTGTGTATCCCTTCAGAAAGGAAAATGTTTCTTGAAAGCTATTTATGTGTTATTTGAGAATTGGGGCTTTGGGCTGCATTTTGGGCTGACGCTGGTCTGCATTGGGCTGAATTTAAGACAGTACCTGGCTGCTTTGGGCTTGGGACAGCACCCAAAATCTGGCAACACTGCTGTCAGATTTCATTTCCATATGGCAGAGAAAGATAGTGTGAATTGACAGAAAATATGCTCTCATTTTAGCTTCTGGAGCACTTTCCATAACATCTATGGGGAAGTCATGAGAAAATAGTTTCCTCTCAAACGTGACTCTTGAAATCCCAGCAAAAGGGTTTTGCTTGGGGTAAAAAGAACTTTCTAACACACCACAATTCCTAAAATTAGAATGGTACCATCAACAACTTATTTATATTGTAAATATCTGGAATCGCCCTTTATACGTTCTCCTTTTTTTGACCCTCAAAACCTGCCATTCACTACACTGCATTTCAATAGTGTGCGGGTTCCGGGACACCATCCCTTGGACCCAGAGCAAATGCCACACAGCAATACAATGTGCCCTCTCTGCCCTCTGTGCCCGTGTTTGGGGGAGCGGAGGGCCATGAGACAGTAGTGCACACCTGCGCTGGCAGGAGAGCAAGAGGTGTGTTCTCACCAGCTGAGGAAGCAGAAGTATGGGAGGCAGGACAGGAGCCTCAGTCGGCAGCATGGGAGTGGGCTCTCTCCTCCAAGAAAAAGCCAAAAGCAGAACAAAAGATGTGGCTCAAGGTTGGAGTTTAACCAAAAGCATAGACTGGTTTGGAGCATCCCATAATGCCCAGCATTGGGGTTATTTGAACCTGTTTTGCTTTCGTGGTGCCCAATACGGGTAGACATTTACACAATTTCCTTTAGGGGCTGCAGGGAGTGCACTAACCCTGCGTCTCCCAGGTCAGAGGATATTTGACCATCCAACTTTTTCAAGCATTCTAAAAGCTGGAGCTTTAGCTCTTCAGCTCAGAAATGCAGAGAACATTACTGGTTTGTACTATGGCTGTCGTATGTGGCCTGAAGTGGTAAAAGGACCATATAACATAACACATGTTTAATTTTATACTGAATACATAAGCTTTATTGACAATATTTGTTGAAGAACCCAGCAATGCCTATTAATAGTGCCGGCATTTGAACATGGATATTGTGCCCATTGATTTTAAAGGTAAATACTAGTATGTGATTATCCCATTTATTTTAATGAGGTACCTCAATGACAAAGACAATAGGGTTGCCTTATAGTTTAATTAGGCGACCTCTTTGAAGGCCAATACACCTTCCTTTTATTGAAGTTATGACCCCTTGACAAGGCCAGCAGTCCTGCTTTCCCTTTTTTATCAAGTTTGTTACTGTATTCCCAACATAAGTACAGTAGAAACCATCTCTCCTAGGTCATACGTGGTGTACAGCTTATTAGGCACTTTGCCAGGACCATTCCTGAAAAACCTTTACACCTCTAAAATGAAATACAAAAGCCTACCCACCTCTAAGCAGGTCCAACTGTGACTTACTCAGAGTTGTTAATACTACCAAACATAGTCCATCTGGGGCAGGCTTAGGATCTCAAGATGAGGAGGCATTGCATCATTACATCAACAATGTTTATTAGCAACAATGTCTTTACTATCAATTCAATAGGTAAAAAAAGTCAAAAGAGGTTTAAAACTCTCAGATGAGGAGGAAATGGTCTCTGAGGTTGCCCATGCAGGCGATACTGTAGTAGAGGGTCCTAATAGATTACAGAGTCATCAGTCAGGTGGCAGTAATTAATCTCTCTGTCGCCGCAATGTTCCAGAGGTTTGAGTGTCACTGTATCTTGTCAGAGGCTTCTTTTACTTCCATGCGGCTGCAATAGTTATTTTTGCTGCCCCCCCCCCACCCACCCGACAAGCCCATGCAACAAAGTTATCGGATTTAGGTTTGTATTGGGGATCTTAGAACCCGATCTTTAGGAGTATAAATGGGAATGTTCTGTAATGGGACAGCCCAGAATCATTCTAAACCCTGCAACTACCTCCTTCCAGAACCCCCTTATCCTAAGACAGGTCCACACAATGTGTGAAAAGTCTCTCTGTTCCTCACACTCCCTCAAACACAGCAGGCTAACTGTCAGATAGCATTTGTGTATAATGGTGGAATGCTTGTATCAATTGTATAGCAGCTTATAACTAGCTTCTTTGCCTAATATGCATGAGAATATTTATTTTTGTAAAGTATGTAAGTGTGTACTGTACAGTCGTCCACTTCTCTAGATAAGGGTCAGTGCTCGGCAGCCAGGCCTTCAGGAGTAAATGACCTAGGGCCCGATGTAGGTAAACGGGATTTTCCGATTTCAAAATACCGAGGCGGGCCGAATCGGTATTCTGAAATCGGAAAACGAGATGTAGGAAAAAAATACCGACTGAAGACCGATTCGGTCGGCATCGGTAATGAGATTCGGTACGTTCCGATTCAGCTCGGTCCGAATCGGAAATTACCGAATCGGCCAACAACGAATCGGAAAATACCGAATCGGCTACCACCGATTCGGATATTTCCGATTCGGCGAATACCGAATCGGTAAAAGCCGATTCGGTAAAAACCGATTCGGCAATCATAGACCCATGGCGAAAAAGCCCATAGGAATGCATTGCATGACCCGATTCGGCTTTTACCGATTCGGATAATACCGATTCGGATTTTACCGATTCGGATTTTACCGAATCGGATTTTACCGAATCGGAATTTACCGAATCGGTAAAAGCAGACTCGGCAATAGGCGATTCAGCCAATGAGGTGGCTCCCCCTCCCCCACCCAAACAGGGAGTGGCAACCCTGGCAGGTGCAGCCAATTAAGAAGTTTCTAGAAGTTTCTGGAAAGCCTGCCTGAGCCCAACACACAGTTAGCAGCAGTGGGAGAAGGAGGTTGCAGACTGAGCAGGAGCAAGAGAATATGGCAGATCAGGCAGGAAGCCAGAAGTCCTCCCAAAAGAGGAAGCCCAAATTCACCACCACAGAACTACAGGTGCTGGTTGAGGAGGTGGTGAGGGTGCACCGCCAGCTCTTTGGCAAGCTGTCCCTCAACGTGCCAGACAGCACCAAGAGGCGATTGTGGGCAGACATCGCCCAGAAGGTAAATGCTGCTGGAGTCACCCCCAGGTCCATTGAGGAACTTAAGAAAAGGTTCTATGACCTCCGCAGCCTCACCAAGAGGAAGCTGGCCGACCTCCAAAGGCAGGCAGGACTCACCGGAGGAGGCAAGAACCCGGCGCCACCCCTCACCGAGCTGGAGGAAATTGTCTCCAGCACCATCGAGAGGGAGAGCATTGTAGGGATCGGGACCCTGGACAGCACTGCGATGGCCACAGCTACAGGTAAGAAGCATGCGCATCATGACACACCCTACCAGACACCTCCCCATTAGACACAATGCATAGGCAAACACCAGCACTGTACTGTCACCAACATACAAGAGACAAGCATCATGGTACATGTAGTCAGCAGGAGTTAGCCAAATATGTCAGTGCAGAATCACAAGACAGGAAACAGTGTGACACGGTGTAAGGAGATGCAAGGACATGTGGAATGCCATAATTGTACTGACTGTAATACATCGGCACTCAGTTTACAAATGCTTCTTTGTACCTAGGGGCACCATCAGGCGGCACCACTGTGGCAGCAGAGGGAGCTTCGACATCACATACTGCAGTGGCAGGGCCGAGCACCAGCCAGCCTGGCCAGGAGGAGGAGGAAGAGGATGAGGAAGGAGACACCCCAGGGCTTGGAATGGAGGGAGTCCTGGTGATTGATTTCCAGGCAGTGCACTCCCCAGTACTGCCCAGCTCACCCCCCTTGCAATTTTCCCCATACAACTCCCCAACAAGGCAGACCATTCCGCCGACAACATCTCCTGCCACAACCGTGGCCTTGCCACCCGTCCTACCTGTCCTGGGAGCAGGGGCTCCGGGACCGGCCAGCACCACACCACCACCAGTGGCACCCCAGCCCACTCAGCAGGCCGGAGGCAGCAGTGCCAGACGCCGTGCCACCACCACCACCACCACCACCACCACCACTGCTGCACCAGCACGGGAGGGCAGTGTGTTCCTGGGCCTGGAGGGCCAGATGGTCAAAATCCAGCGCCAACAGGCCAGATCCACCATGGCCTGCCAACGCCAGCTCCTGCAGCACAACCTGCAGATGGGGGAGTTGGTGAAGGGGTTCCAGGCTGTTGTGGACAGCAACAAGGAGGTGGCAGCAGGGTTGGGCAGGCTGACCACTGCCATCACCCACTCCTCTGCCAGGCAGGAGGAGCATGAGGTTGCGCGCAGGAGGGATGCCCGGGTGCTCAACCGGGCCATGGCCCGCCTTGCAGCGGCGACTGCACAGCTGTGCCATCGTAGCGCAAATCAGGAGTCGGTGCAGAGTCAGCATACTGCTGAGCTGACCAGGGGGATGGCCAGGATCACCACGGCCATGGAGGCCATGTTAATATCAAACGCCGCCTCCAATCCTGCCCTGGACCTGGGTGATGCTGGTGACAGCAGCAGCCGCAGCAGCCCGGCCAGCGCTGCATCAGAGCCAAGGAGGAGCACCAGGCGCTCCGCTGATGCTGCTGGCCATTCGGAGGGGGCCGAGGGACACCCCAGTGGGTCTGGAAAGCGGGCCAAAAAATAGGCTGGCAAGGGGGGATGATCATACCAGAACCCTGGACTTTATTTGTTTTGACAGACTCCATTTTTCTATGCACTTCAGTGATGTAACTGTGGTGCATCACTATTAAAAAGTTTATTTTCCAAGCAACATTTAGCTGTCTTTGCATCTGTACTCAGTCAGAAATAGTTCTCAGTGATCTCCTCACGTCTGTATCTGCCATCACATGGCGTACACACCCCAGCTGGCTGTGTCAGTGGCACAGCTTCGTCGTCGTCATAGTCCTCGTAGTCAGACAACTCCACCTCAGTGCCCTTCTTGACCGCAAGGTTGTGTAACATTGCACATACAGCTATGATCTTGCAGCAGGTGATGGGGGTATACTGCCTTGCACCTCCACTCTTGTGCAGGCATCTGAATCTACTTTTCCAGATGCCAAAGGTCCGTTCAACAACATTCCTTGTGCGTATGTGGGCCCGGTTATACCTCCTTTGGCTGGGTGTGGAGGGGTTGAGGTAGGGGGTGAGTATGAATGAGCGGAGGGCATATGCACTGTCGCCTGGAAGAGAAAGGGGTCACATTAGACACATGCATACATGTATTCCACCTACCTACTATGTGTTATGGGGGTCTGATGATGTGGCTCACCTAGGAGGTATCCTTCTCCAAAATCGCCAGCCATCAGCCGTGCATATATGCCGCTCTGTTGGAATATATAGGAGTCATGGGTACTCCCTGGAAATTTTGCTACCAGGTCTGTGATGGTGCACTTGGCATTGCAGATCACCTGCACGTTGATGGTGTGTGTCGATTTCCGATTGCGGTATATGTATTCGGTGTCCGCTGGTGGGCAAATCGGAATATGCGTGCCATCTATGCAACCGATGACTTGGGGAAAGTGTGCCATCTGGTAGAAGTCCGCTTTGGTTTGTAGCAGTTCTGCGTGGGTTGCAGGGAATGAGATGTATTGGTCCATCCTGTCTATCATGGCGTCAAGGAATATGTGGAAGAACCTTGACAGGCTGCTCTGGCTCACCCCTCCTGCTGCTGCTACTCCACTTTGATAGCTGCCAGACGCTACCAGGTGTAGGCTGCATAGCACCTGGACGTGCGCAGGGATGGCGTGTGCCCTTGGGGTGTGGTGGTCCAAGTATGGCTTAAGGTCCCTGATGAGCTCAAGTATGGTGTCAGAGTCCAGCCTGTATCTCTGTAGGATCTCAGCCTCAGTGAGCATGAACAGGGTTATCCTCTGTCTGTAGACCTGTTCATTTCTTAGCCATTCCCTCAGTCCTTCCTGCTGTAGCCGTAGCCGCCTCGCAATGACATAGAAAGCTGCCATCCTGCAAGTTGCAATGCATTTTGGGACTGTTTATATGGGTTGGAGTTGGTTACCACCTGATTGCAATCCATGGTAAATACCGAGTGAATTCTACCGATTTTGAGCCGATTTCGGTGTTTCTGTGCCTCCCTACATCTCCCCAACTGTCGGAATCGGGGAATTTCCCGATCGGAGATTTATACGAATCGGCATGTTTTCCGAATCGGATCATGTCCGAATCGGTATTTTTTCCGATTCGGTACATGGACCGAATCGGTGATTTTCCGAATCGGTGTCACTAACGATTCGGTAGTGGGACCGAATCGGTGATTTTCCGATTCGGTGTCACTAACGATTCGGTAGTGGGACCGAATCGGTGATTTTCCGATTCGGTGTCGCTAACGAATCGGTAGTGGGACCGAATCGGTGATTTTCCGATTCGGTGTCACTAACGATTCGGTACATGGACCGATTCGGTCTTTGTAACCGAATCGGTGTTTTTCCGATTCGTTACATATCCGATTTTCGGTATGTACGTATCGGATTCTTTCACATTCGGTACACATTCCGAATCGGTTTTCTATCCGATTCGTTCTGTTTTTGGTCCCCTACATCTCGATGGCTGTTTACCGATCGGTAAGGGCCAAAAATCGGTATTTTCGGCCGATACCGATCGGTAAAGCCCTACCTACATCGGGCCCCTAAGTGTAGATATTACCCCTTGTGTGCCTCTAACCAAGTGCTTAATCTGCATTAGGTCTCTCAGGGTCACTGCTTTCATTGTAGAATGTGTCGGCCAGTGTTGCAACTGGGTGTATCACAACCGTCCATCTCATCCAGATGGAAATCTCACTTGCTATCATTAAACAATTTGCTGTCATTTTGGCATGCCGATCCCAGATCATGAGATAGCTACCGTGTCTCCACGCATCAAATGGTCCCAGGGCCAGCGCCAGAGTAATTCCAGATTGAAGTGAATTGGAGCCTAAGGAGAGCGATACATGGTGAAATGTAATCGCCTATTGAAATCGCCCCAGATCGTTAAAGTTGTGGCTGTCAGGGTGCCAAGATAGAGGTTATGGTGTCTGTTATGTGTAGGTTTCCAGAACAAGTCCTAGAAAGATTGGCCTGCAACAGCACTTTCCATGTGTACCCAAGCATATTCCCGCACACTGCAGTCAGCTAAAACTTGCAGATGGGCAGCTACATAATATAAGTAGACATCTAGCAGTGCCACTCCATACCCCTCTTTTGGCTTGCATTGGATGGCATAGGATACTCGTGGGCTTTAGCCTCCCTAGCTATATTTCAAAAAAGGCACCTTTTATCGTCTGAAAGAAGGAATCTAGAACAGCATAGAGATACAGCATTTTTGCACAATTTGTCCATTTCAAATGTGTTAACTTGGCCCAACCAGAACACCAGGAGAGTCTCCCATCTATGCAGATATCTGGAATATCTGTCAAAAGCATACCCTCCTGGTATGAGATACTGGTAGTTGCACAGTGAAATGGCAATAGGGTCCTGAGTCTGGCAACCTCCTCTTAAGGGATATTGGGACTTTTAAAACCGGATGCTTGTTGCAAGCACTCTCGAAGAGTTTGTAGTCTCTATGATGTGCTCAGATTAATCGGGGACAATACGATATCATCAGTGAACCTCATTAATTTGTGTTCTTCTGTGCCGAAAGTAAGGCCTGAGACATCTCCGTCATTTCAATGGCGTGCTGACAATGGCTCAACATGAAGCTGGAAGGGTAGAGGTGATAGGGGGCATCCCTGATGGATGTTCCTTCTCAGTAAGAGGACAGATGTAGTTCTCGCAATGAAGGTTATGTTTAAGCCTGGGCAAAGCACTACGCTACTTTCGCGTAGTTTGCAAAGTTTGTGCTACTTCGCACTAGACGAATTGCATGTAGCACAGTGCAAACACGCGTAACATTGTGCAACGGTCATTTTTTGCTTGCTCGTGGTCCTCAACATCAAGTTGGCGACCGCGAGCAAGCAAAATGACATCCCAGTGAGACTTTTTCCTCATTTGCGATCAGCAACATCAAGTTGCCGATCGCGAGCGTGGAAAATAAATCTCCCGGCGAGATTCTCAACGCCAGGAGGTCAGGTTTCTCATTGCGAGTGGTCGCTTATGCTCGCGACCGCTCGCGATAAGAAACTACCAGTCCGCGTTGAGAAAGCTGCTGCTCGAGTAAAAATCTACTCGAGCGGGAGAAAGCAACAGCATACACTGTGCAAGATGCAGTTTGCACTGATTGCACAGTGTGGACATGCACCCGGCACTGTGCAATCAGTGCGAAAAGCATTTTGCACAGTGCACAATGCAGTTCGCGTCGCTCGCGTAGTGCGAAGTGCACTTCGCGTGGCTACGTGTAGCGCTACTTCGCGAACTACGGCCATGGTTAGTTATGTTAGAAGATGATTCCTGATACCTCTCCAACGGCCTTGTTAAGAAATGGGGGCTGAACCCCGCAGTATCTAGGACTCGGGCTAGAAAGTGCCAGTCCACCCATCGATGGATGTCCAAAGTGCCCAATACGGTCAGTTTCACTTTTTTGCAAATCATAACAATGTAGCATGAAACTCAATAAATGGATTCTGCATGAAATTCCAATAAAGCGGAACTGAAAATTCGGATTGCTGAACCCATCGTATCAGGGCAGGATTGTAAGGGTTTTCTGGCCCTTTCCAAGTCAAATGTCTCCAGCATCTAAGAGACAGCCATCAAGGTTGCCTAGGCAGACAAGCATTGGCATAGTCAATAGGCCTCGCCTTTGGGATCTTATAAGTATTTAGTTAAGCAGCACAATATCCTTGGTGCAACAACATCAACTGTTGCATGGCTAAACACTTATAAGGTCCCAAAGGCGAGACCTATTGACTATGCCAATGCTTGTTCTAACTGTGAGCGTTGTGAGGTAGTGAGCTTGAGGAGGTTGTTTGTGTCTAAGTATTTAGTTTGTGCTTCTATTCTGGGATATTCCTTCTTATAGTTCGCTATAAAAGGAGTGAAAGGCTGCTGGTTTGTCCCCCTTTCTAGTAAGCTTGGTACCATTGTCTAAAACTATATCTATCACATAGTGCCATTCATGTTGTATGCATGACAGACAGGCCAAGTGGGAACCTATCTTGTTGCTGTGTAAGTAATGTGTGTGTTTCAGTTTGAGGAGGATAAGCTGATTTGTGTCCATAATACATAACTGGCCTCAAAGCGTCATGAACTGCCCATTCTTTGAGATGTTGGGGTACATTTGTAATCTCCTTCCAAGGTTTTAAGCTCCTTCTCAAGGACTTCTCTATGTTGTGGTTGGAATATCCTTAGATATGATAGCTGACTTATGCAGGTACCCCGTAGCACTGTTTCTCAGAGCTGCACCTTCGACATGCCAGGGATGTCACTATGTTGAAATGACTCCTTTATGGATTCCGTCAGCTGGGTCTCCTTAGACCAGGGCTGGATATCAATCTGGGGCTTCTCTGAGGAAAGATCCCCAAATCGAGTGTCACAGTCACAGGGGCAAGGGCCGATATACAGATTGTGGCTATCTCAGAGCCCAGATTAAGGTAACTAGTGGAGAGCAAACAAGTATATAATGTATTCTCAACTGTGTCTTATGGATATGGGAAAAGAAGGTATAGCCTTTGTCTGTTTAGATGTTGTTCTCACAAAATATTCTGGAGTTCAAAGTCTCTCAGCTTCCATTTAAATGTTGAAGAAAATCCCCCCAAGTGTGGGGTGCCTGTTCCTGTCTCCCAAAATGGGTTCTCGCACAGAGTAGAAGTCACCCATCAAAATGATGTCGCCCACTGCTATCACTGTCAAGATGTGAACAGTTTTATATAGCACGGCATCCTGGCCAGTGTTAGGAGCATACATATCACCACCACCGTAAGTTCACGATCCTCCTCCGAGCCCCTGACAACAAGAAATAAGTCCTCCCTATTTTTCTTACACTGGTGAGCACAGAAAGGGAACAAATTGCCTACAAAGAGAGTGATCCAATTATGCTTTGTGGGTCCCAATGAATAATAGGCCTGCCTGAGAGTATAATTTGTGGCTAAATTTAGTGTCATCTACCCATTTGAGGCATATGTCCTGCGATGGAAGGAGATCTTAAATGCCCCTCTTCATAAAGTGATGAATCATGGTCCGTTTACTGGGGACATTCATTGCCTGTCAATCAATCAATCATGACATTTATAAAGCACACTATATATACCCGTGAGGGTCTTAAGGCGCTGGGGGGAGGGGGAAGGGAGCTGCTAGTGATCAAAAAGCCAAGTTTCGAGGAGTCTTCAGAAGGCCAGTAGGTCTTGGGTCTGCCGTAGGTTGGTTGGGAGGGTGTTCCAGGTTTTGACGGCGAGGTGGGAGATCTGCTGCCAGCGGTCGTTCTTCAGATGTGGGGGAATGTGGCAAGGGTGAGGTTGGTGGAGCGGAGCTGGTGGGTGGGGGTGTAGAAGTTGAGTCGTCTACTGAGGTATGCTGGGCCGATCTTGTAGAGAGCTTTGTGTGCGTGGATGAGGAATTTGAAGGTTATCCTCTTGTTGACGGGAAGCCAGTGCAGGTCTCTCAGGAAGGTTGTAACTTGGCTGCGGCGGGGGACGTCGAGGATCAGATGTACCGAGGCGTTCTGGATGCTTTGCAATCGTCTCAGGAGCTTGGCCGACGTTCCTGCATAGAGGGCGTTTCCGTAGTCCAGCCTGCTGGTGATGAAGTCCTGGGTGACTGTTCTTCTCGTCTCGGTGGGGATCCACCTCAAGATCCTGTGGAGTATTCGGAGGGTGTTGAAGCAGGATGAAGAGACGGCGTTGACCTGCTTGGTCATGGAGAGGGTGGAGTCGAGGATGACCCCTAGGTTGCACGCGTGGTCGGTGGGTGTCGGGGCTGTTCCTAGTGTTGTAGGCCACCAGGAGTCATCTCAGGCTGAAGAGGTGGAGCCGAGGATGAGAACATCCGTCTAGTCCGAGTTCAGCTTCAGTTGGCTATTCCTTATCCATACGGCGACGGCCTTCATTCCTTCGTGGAGGTTGGTTTTGGCGGTGTGGGGGTCTTTGGTGAGGGAGGTGATCAGCTGGGTGTCGTCGACGTAGGAGATGATGTTGAGGTCGTGCTGTCGGGCCACGTGGGCGAGGGGTGCCATGTAGATGTTGAACAGCGTCAGGCTGAGGGAAGAGCCCTGGGGTACGCCACAGATGATTTCGGTGGCAATGGGGCGTAGGGGGGGAGGTGGACGCTCTGAGTCCTGCTGGAGAGGAAGGATGTGGTCCAGTCCAGGGACTTCTCTTGGATCCTGGCGTTGTGTAGGCGTGTTCGTAGTGTGCAGTGGCAGACCGCGTCGAAGGCAGCTGACAGGTCCAGTAGGATGAGGGCTGCTGTTTCTCCGTTGTCAAGCAGGGTGCTAATGTCATTGGTGACTGGGATGAGGGCAGTTTTGGTGCTGTGGTTGCTGCGGAACCCGGACTGGGACAAGTCCAGGATGCTGTTCTCCTCGTGGAAGCGGTTCAGTTCTTTGTTGGCGATTTTCTCAGTGACCTTCGCCGGAAACGGGAGCGGAAGTTCTTGAGGTCCTTGGGGTCCGCCTTGGGTTTCTTGAGTAAAGCGTTGATCTCAGCGTTGACATCGGCGTGCTTCCATCCTTCCGGGAAGGTTTCTGTCTCGAAGGAGATGTTGATTACTTTCCGGAGATGGGGTGCGATGGCTGTGCTGGCCTTGTTGAAGATGTGGTGAGGGCATGGGCCTAACGGTGATCCGGAGTGGATGGTGTCCTCGTCGTTGATGCTGGTCCAGGAGAGTAGGCGGTTGGTGCAGGTGGGGGTCATGGGGGCGGGGGTTGTCGGGCAGTCGTGGCATTAAAGCTGTTGTGGATGTTGGCAATCTTGCAGTTGAAGAAGGTGGCCAGCGAGTCGCACAGGTCTTGCGAAGGCGGGATGTTGTTGGTGTTAGAGCTGGGGTTGGAGAGTTCCTTCACAATGTTATGTGTTGTGTGTGTTGTTATCCAGGCGGTCTTTGAATGAAGCCCTCTTGGCGGCACTGATGAGTTGATAGTGTCTGCAGGTGGCGTTCTTGTGGGCTGCGTAGCTTTCACATGTTCGTTCACGGAGCCAGTTTTCGGCATGTTCGTTTGGAGGCCTGGAGGTCTACAGTGAACCAGGTGGCTTTCTTGTTGGTGTTGCTGTTGGAGGGTGTCTTGAGCGGGATGAGGGTGTTGGCGCATTTGTTGATCCATAGTCTGAGGTTGTGGGCGGCGGTGTCGGGGTCGGTGTGGTCGGTGGGAGGGTTCTGGGCGAGGGCGGTTGTTAGCTGGTCTTCTGTGACCTTGCTCCAGCAGTGTCGAGGCATCTATTGAGTGTGGTGGTGCGTGTTTGGCTTCCTGAAGGTGAAGTGGATGCAGTGGCGATTGGTCCAGTGGGGTTCGATGGTGCGGTTGAAGGAGACGTGGGGGCTTACGGTGAAGATGGGGTCGAGCATGTGGCCGGCAGCATGAATTGGTGTTGTCACGAGCTGCCCAAGGTTGTCAAGGTTGTCGATCAGGGTGGTGGAGTTGATGTCGTTGTTGTTCTCGATGTGGAAGTTCAGGTCCCTGAGGAGGATTTAGTCCATGGAGGCGAGGGCGAGTGTGCTGATGAAGTCGGCGATGGAGTCGCTGAACAGTGGTCAGGGTCCGGGGGTCTGTAGATGAGGGTTCCTCTGAGGGTGGTGTTGGGTCAGTGTGGATCTGGAAGGGCATGTGTTCGGCGGAGCTGAGGGTGTCGTCGTTGTTGGTCGAGACTGATGGTGTTCCTGTGGACAATGGCAATAGCCTCCTCCTACGCCGTTGGTGCGGTCCCTGAGGGTGATCTTATAGCCTTCCGGAATTGCTATTGCGATGTCGGGAGCTGAGGTGGGGTTCAGCCAGGTCTCTGTCAGGAAAGCGACGTCTGGGGAGGTAGAGTTGAGAAGGTCCCAGAGTTCGACAGCGTGTTTGCGGACGGAGCAGGTGTTGAGGAGGAAGCATCTGAAATAGTTGGGTCCTTTGGTTGGTGGTTTTGTGGGCCGAGTGCTGGTGAAGCTGCAGTTCCGGCAGGTGAAGGGTCCTTGGGTGCGCTTCGGGGTGGCCTGGTAGCAGGTGTGTTCTCGTCTGGGGTTGAGTGCGTGGAGGGTGCTGGCATCGTAGCGCTGTCAGGCATTGTGGTGTTTGCGGGGGACAGGGGTTCTGGCGCTGGACGGGGTCCAGGTGCAGACAGGCACGGACGGGCTTGCTTAGGTGCGCCAGCGGTGCAGCCGCCATATTAAGGGGAGGTGGGAGGGAGGAGCAGCTGGGAGGGGGTAGCGGACGAATGGGAGCGGGGGGTGGGCCGCAGGGGACGTAGCGGCGGGAAGCGGGACCGGCAATGGCACAGAAGGAAAATGGGCACAGTGGAAAAGGGAGGAAACAAGTACAAGACAAAGCTAAACAGGCAACAAGCACTGTAAATACAGCTAATGAAGCACAGAAACGAGCACAATAAAAGCAATAACAAGGGCAGAGAAAGCAAACCTAAGGCCTACCACTGCCACAAGGGATGAGGCGCAGGTGGGAGCCTGCGGGTTGAGGCGGGCCTCAAACTCACGGCAGCTGTGCTGAGATGCAGGCACATTCTTCAATGCCTCTTGGTCTCTTTCAGGCCTCAAGAACCCTGGTTCCTACCATGTCCATATCTGACCGCAGCATGGCGATCTTTTCACCAAGTATGGAATTGAGATCGCTGATCTCGGCTGTCCACCACAGGCTCATTCCGCAGCTCCACCTTAAAACTTTTGAAGCTGGTGAGCAGGTCCTCATTCCTCAGCGCCATACTAATCTCCCTTCGAGCTGTCCTCTCCTCTCTGGGCTCAGCTGCTACTTTCCCTCAGTGTGGAGTGCTTGCACCCACAAGTTGTGTAACTTTTTTTCTGTTTGTTTTCTTGGGAGCCTTAGCTGGAATTATTGGTGGGGGATTCATGCACTGAGATTCCAGGTGCACTCGTGAATAGAGTCTGTGTAGGGGCCCCAATGGATATTCTCGGGTGTTTGAATCTGTTGAAATGTAGGTACATACTGGCGATCTTGTTTTGTCAGGTAGGAGCAGATTTAAAATGTACTAGTGGAACTGCTTAGTAGTGAGGAATATTTTAGTAGCAGCATGGTCAGGGTGCTGCATGTGTCGGCCCGGATGGTTCTGTCCCACCAAATGTTGCTACAGGGACCATTCTCTTGTCAATCCTATCCGCCAATATCATAAAAGCCTGTTCAGCATTTATTGCATTATTGCTCCACAAAAGCTGGAATGCCAAGGCAGTTTGCACAGTCCCCTGTTGCTGCATGGTGATTAATCTGGGAGTAAGCAAGGCCTATAGTTAATATTGTCTCCTGCTCAGGCGGTGATCATGGCCCAGAGGGCTAGGCAAGCACAAAGGTCCCCTCAACTGCTGCACTCTTCTGGGTCTAATCAACATTGCCCTCTCCATCCACCCCGGCCCTGTCAGCTGCCTCCACCAGGCTCAGCGACGGGTCCTACCTAGGCTGAGTCCAGAAGGCCAGCTTTAATTAGGGTGTTTCCCTTGGATCCTCTGCACTTCTAGAGGCCCCACACTCACCTCACAGCTGAGGAGACTCTGCTGGCAGGTGCCCAATATGTTACTAGGTCGTCTCAACCAAGCTGACTGCCCAACTCGCTGCTTTCACGCAGAGGGGCCAGATCCTATGGGCTACTGCTCAGACTGGGCCTTCAAGGCCCTCTGGCCGTACCTGTCCTCAGGTCCCACGATGCAGAGTGGGGTTTGAGTCCCTTAAGCAGTTGTTGTTGTTCCGCTGCTCCCCCACTGCCATTCCTGCAGCCATGAAGTAACCCATCGACCTCCTGGGACCACCTCACAAGATCGCCACCTCAGGAAATCTGGGGACTGGTGACTACACGCCTAATATGATGCCCATGGTCATGGAGCTCAATCAAGGAGTGGCCATCGCAGGCCTCCACAGTCCTGATTTGTTTCAAATGACACCCTCTTATATTGCTGTATTCTATCTGGTGTAGGTGGGGCAGGTTATGATTATGAGGACCATTACCAACACAGGGTCAACACAGGGCACATCACGTAAATGTACATCTACCTGATGTGCATCTTTGTAATTTAATGTGTAGTATCCAGTAGTATGTGTTATATATGTATTTGTCCTTTTTCAATGGGTTATTGAGTATTATAATTGCATTCTAGTGAATGAAGATTAGTAGCCCACACCACCTGCCCTGAGTAGGCCTTGGACTGCTCTGCTTTGCTACCCTGATAAACCCAGTAGCTGCAATGGGGCACTTGGTTTCCAGTAAGGAGATCCTTGAAGACCTATTACTTGCATAGAACCCACATCTTGCACAACTGATAATAATCAAATTTCTAGATAGCTAGATAGACAGCCTCCTTGCTCAAGTGTATAAAACCCTTTTAATGATGGCACATTGTGGACATCGCCCTACAAACCCCTGCTAATCTGTATTCTTCATTGTTGGTTTATTTTAGAAAACACTCAGCATCCACAAGAAGAAACTGAGTGAGGAAATGAAAGAACTGCAGTTGTGGACAGCTGAGGAAAGCAGTACAGCTTCTGCGCTGGAGGTGAGAGGAAATGTAGATCTTGTATATGTGGAGGGTATCAGGGCAGATCGAAGAGAGATATGAAGGTTTCAAAAAGTACAGTTAGAATTGATGGGACTTGTGCTGTAATATTTGCAGAAAATCAGAGTAGAGAAGTGAGAGACTTTGGCTTTCCCTGAGAATCAACTATAGCATAGTTAGAGGTTAGAAACATTTGATACTTCTGAGAATCATATGAAGCAAAATGGTGGCAAGACACGACTTGATCAATTGAGAGTTACACAAAGAGAAGAGTAGGCTACACTGATAATGCATCCCTCAGAAATGATGAAGAGATGAGTTTAGAATTAAAAATGGGCAAAACAAGTAATCCCATAAGCGTCTCACTAAGGCAGTGGAGGCTGGTGAATTGTGAAAGTGGTAGGGCATAAGACCAAATCCTGCACTGTACCAGCAAGTGTAGTAAGCAAGAGGAACTGTCACCATGGGACCTTATGGACAGGCTTCTCAAAGTGTATAGATTTTAAATTAAGGATAGTAAATCTATACGCAGCTATATAAACTTACCCAAGGTATATTTTGGCAGTGGATAGCTAGCGTAGATTATTCCTGTAGCACAATACTTTTGTGGATGGCAATCGGAAATACAAATCCCCTCTTTTGTACTCTCTGTGCCTTTCTGTCTCCTCCCACCCGTCCATTACTCTGTTCCTTTCTCTATGCACTGCCACACCTAGCTACCTATTTCCATTCCATTTCAATTTCTATAACTCTTGTATTCTTCAGTACATTTTCTCTACCTGTTCTCATTTTGTTTTTCTGTCTCTGTTCCCTGTATGTAGCGATTTCTAAGTTTTCGATTCCTCCTTTTTTCCTTGCCCTGCTTTAATTCCTTCACTCTCCCTCTCTGGCTGTTGCTGTCTCTTCCTTCAATTTTCTCCACACACAGATTGTATTGTATTGCAATATTTATGTAGCGCTTACTACCTATGTGGGTATGGAAGCACTTGCATACATACGTAGCATGCTACATCTTGCAAGGTATGCATGTGGGGAGGCTGCCGTGGTACTGCCAACTTGTCATGGGACCCAGCACTTAGCAGTGTGATGGATGAAGAAATGTGAGAGACAGGCACACAGTTCAGCTGGATCCATACAAGTGCACAATGACAACCGGACGAAAGCATTAGTTATGAAACTCCATCAGTAGGCAAGCACAGAAAACTTGGACAAATTGGGTTATCTTATTGTTATATATCTACAGGACCAGGCCCTACTGCACACCATACACATTTTGTAGAATGTTTCCAATCATTAAATTAGAACATTATGTATACCTTCAGAGTTGTCTCTTTCATCCACAACCGTTTATTTCCTGTCTCGCTATCTCACACTTGCAGGTTGTGTTCCTCCTTGATGTCCCCATTTTCCTTTCTTTCATTTCTTTCCCTCCTTTTTTTCCTTTTTCTGCCTCACTCTCTCTTACTCTGTATGAAACACCAGTGTGAAAATTTCGTTTTGGTCCCCAAAAAGAACAGCAGCTACCTGCAACTAGAAAACAACTGCACAAATTAAGTGGTGAATATAACTCACATGATATGCTTTTTCATTGTTTGCTAAATCATTACAAAACAGAGCAACCTAGTAATTCTACAGGAGATTGGGTATCAACATTTTCCAGCAAAAAAACTACAAAAGTCCCATATTTCGTGTTCAATTCAACTCCAGGACCTTTACCTCCCACCCAGTCAACAGCTCAGGAACGTATACAAGAAATAACAAATTCCGTTGAAATGATATTATCAATCAATTTTTAAAGGCTTCATAGACCATTTCTGCTATACCTTTTGGGCGCAGTGCTGTAGTTCTCGATAGTATCAAATATCAAAGACCGACATTCCCTATCTCAATTGCAAGAGGTGGTTACAAGTCCACAGCAAAAGAGAAACTGATGGGAAAGGCGTGTTTAAATGAATATTTTTCAGTGAATAACAGACATGGTACACACGGGCTTTAGATTGTGTGATAATCTGTGGTTGAGGATGTGCATTTTTATTGTTTAAACACGATTTGCATGAATTTATGGTTTAACTCTTTTATTAAAGTTTCAGTAAAAACAACACAAAGGACCCCCATTGTCCCAGCAGGCAAATCAAGACCAAGTCTGATACATCAAAGTCATGCAGGACCCCAACCAGAGGATGAAGGGCAATGATACAGATCACATACAACTCTCGTGAACACAACAGCATATCCCACCCCCACCCACCCCCCTCTGTCCCTAACTCAAAATGGGGAAACGCAGCTAAAAAAGGTGGGAAAGTGAATGAGTCGGCGTTGTATGGCCTTTTGCTTCCGCACAGGTTCCTTTTGTTCAGGAATAGGAGTGTCTGCCAACCGCAAAAGGCAGAGATATCGTGGGCAACTCAGTTCTCGAAACTCCCCGGTGAGTAGTGTCAGGAAGGTCCGCCACAATTCCGGGAATTCGTCCCCCTTCCCCGCCTGCACAAGTGATAGTTTCTCCATCCCGAGCACCATCCACAATCTGTGGAGCCAACCTGTGTGTGGGGGGGCCTGTGGTGTCCTCCAGTGCGCTAAAATGTTTTGCATAGCTGCCTCTAGGGCAATAGCGGGGAGACGGCCCCTCTGAGACCTCAAGGGGTACATCAAGGCATTAGGTAGCCCCAGGAGTATGTATGCAGGGAACCGTTGGAGTTGGGTATCGAGGTGGGAGTCTATGTCATCTAGGATGGAGCTCCAGTATCCCTGTATGCGATCACAACTCCACAGCAGATGTTCCAGTGTGCCACACTCCCCACACCCTCTCCAGCAGAGGTCACTAATGCGGGGGTCGAAGTGATGCAGGCGTTCCGGGGTATGGTACCAATAGGTAGCCACTTTAGTTAGAGTTTCAGTCAGGCCTGTGTGGTATGTGGAGTGTCTAGCTCTGTGGTATATCCCATGCCATTCCTTGGATGTGAGTGTTCTCCCCAGTTCCCGCTCCCACCTATTCCTACCTGCACTGTATGTGAAAATGTTCGTGGCAAGGAGGTGCTGGTATAGGTCAGAGATCAGTTTTTTGTCAGACTTACGAGTGATCAGCCATTTTTCATAGGGAGTGAGATAACGTTGCGCTCCCGTCCTAACCTGCGGTTGAAGAGCCCAATGTCGGACTTGTAGGTAGGGTAATCTATCGCTCTCCAGGAGGCTGTACTCCTCGATCATTTGTTGGGAGGGGAGGATACCG
This sequence comes from Lissotriton vulgaris, assembly GCF_964263255.1. Taxonomy (NCBI): domain Eukaryota; kingdom Metazoa; phylum Chordata; class Amphibia; order Caudata; family Salamandridae; genus Lissotriton; species Lissotriton vulgaris. The sequence goes on along the minus strand of NW_028251453.1, from coordinate 593,595 downwards.
TTCAGGTTAAAGAGATGTCCCAAGGCTTTACAGGGGGTACTCTGCCATGACGCGAATGCCTTAGGATCAAGGCCTGGTGTGAAGTCAGGGTTAGCGAATAGTGGGGTCAGGGGGGACGGGAAGGAGGTGAACTCATGTTTGGAGGCAACTCGATCCCACACTTCCATGACAGTGTTAGTGATCTGGGAACGTAAAGATTGGCCGGCCGATACGGTTTGGGGAGAAACGGAATCCCTTGCAGGGGTATGCCCGCCACCGCCTGGTCTTGGAAGAGCCAGTGTTTACCAGATTCCAGTTGATGCCATTCCACTAAGCTGCGAAGCTGTGTTGCATAGAAGTAGAGTTGTAGGTCTGGTACTCCCACGCCGCCGTGCTCCGGCGGGAGAATTGCAATGGCATGTTTAAAGCGTGGACGTCGGCCCAACCAAATGAAGCGCGCCAGTTCAGACTGTGGCAGTTGGATCCACACCGTCGGTGGGTGAGCGGGAAGGGTGTGAAACAGGTAAAGAATCTGCAGCAAGAGTGTCATTTTGGTGGCTGCTATTCTTCCCAGCCAGGAGAGTGAGTGGCGCTTCCATCTTCGGAGCTCTCCTCGGAGTTGCGTGCGGAGTTTAGTATAGTTTGCTTCTACGGTGGCGGGGACAGAGGGGCCCAGCAGGATTCCTAAGTATGGAATCTTGGCGCTGGACCATTGTATTGGGTGATCCTCCTGTACCACGGCCAGCGTTTCAGGTGACAAGGAGATGTTTAGGGCGATCGACTTATCGGCATTAATCTTAAACCATGAGGTGAGCGCGAAGGTGTGTAATTCAACAAAGAGCGCACGAAGAGATTGGACGGGGTCAGTAAGGGAGAGTAAAATATCATCAGCATAGAGGTTGATTTTGTGTATATCTCCTCCAAATTTGATTCCCTTGATCAGGTTGTGCTGCCGGATTCTTTGCGCCAGTGGCTCCATATAAAAGGGCGAACAAGAGAGGGGAGAGTGGGCATCCCTGCCTTGTCCCTCAATCGGAAAGCTGGGGCCGTTGACGCGCACTGTGGCATTAGGCAATCTGTAGCAGTTCAGGATACGGGTGCAAAGTGCATCACCCAGTCCAAAGGAGTGCAAGACCTGCTCCAGATAGGGCCAATGCACCCTATCAAATGCCTTTTTCGGCACCTATGGCCAGAAGCATGCAGTCTGGTCGCGTGCGTGACCCTGCCTCGATAAGGTGGAGAACTCGCTTTGTGTTGTCGCTAGTTTGGCGCTGAGGTAAGAAGCCGGCTTGATCAGGCTCTATCAGCCGAGACATATAAGGTGCTAGTCTGCTTGCCAAGATGCCTGTGTATAATTTAAAATCTATGTTCAAGATCGAGATTGGCCTGTACGAGCCACAGCAGGTCATGTCTCTGTCGGGTTTGGGGCCTCCAGCAGTTCCGCTGGGATTGCGCCGGGTTGAGTGAACAAGTTAAAAAGGTCTCGTAGCAGGGGGGCTATCTGCTGGCAGAATGTTTTGTAAAACACCGCTGGATACCCGTCTGGGCCAGGCGATTTCCCCAGTTTCAGACGTGAGATGGCTGACACCACCTCCTCGAGGCCGATGGGTCTGTCTAGAAAATGCTGTGCCGGGGTCAGGGAGGGAAGGCACGCCTCTTGTAGATATCTCCGACCTGCGTGGTGGTCGAGGGTGTCACCGGCATGGAGGGACTCGTAAAAAGCGCCAAAAGTCTTTGCTATTGTCGTGTCGTCCGACACCAGGTCCCCTTGGGCGGTTTGGATGGCCTGTACCCCTTGTCGCTGGCGCTGTTCCCGCAGCTTGTTTGCCAGTAAGCGCCCGCATCTGTCACCCCCAGTATAGTATGCCTGCCGAAGGCGGAGGGCTGCATATTCCGGCTTGTCCTGGTCTAATACCACAAGCATTTTCCTCTCCACGCATAATTGCCGCCAAGCCCGTGCCGCCCCGGTGCGTTGATACATTTGCTCCAGCTCCGCCACTCGCTGTGCGACTTTGGCCCGTTTCTGCGCCTGCTCTTTATTGTTAGCTGTGGCTATAGATATAAATTCACCTCGCACGACCGCTTTAAGCGCAGCCCACTGTGTCGCCCGTGTAGTGTCAGCGTTGGCATTATGGGTCAGATAATGGGTAATGGTAGATTTGATCCGGTCAATAGTCGATGGGTTATGGAGGAGCGCCTCTCTAAGGCGCCAATGCCGCTGCGGTAGCGGTACCCCCGGGAAAAGGAAGGTCGCCACCACCGGGGAATGGTCCGACAGGGACGCCGGTAGGATATCTACACCCTGGGTCCTCGATACTAGTGCAGAGGAGCAGAGAAAGTAATCGAGCCTGGCATATGATTTATGGGCCCCTGAGTGATAGGTGTAGGAAGTGCTATGTGGATGTACATGCCTCCACAAGTCAACCAGGCCCTAGTCTCTGAGGTGTGCCTGTCTTGACATAGAAAGGGCCCCCACCTGACCCGACCGTTGGCAGGAGCGATCAGCTGCGTTATGGAAGACTAAATTAAGGTCGCACCCTAACAGTAAAAATCTATCAGTGTTAGCTGTGGCAGCGGTTAACGCTTGCTGGAGAAAGGTTTCCTGTCCCTCATTGGGTGCATATATAGAGCCTACCACTAGTGTCTGACCCGCTATCAGGAAGCGGTGTACTAGCAGTCGCCCCTTTATCTCTGCCTCCCTCTGAAGCACCTTGCCCGGGAATTATCTGGACACTAATATTGCTACCCCTGTCGCTTTCTTGGCGGAGGATGAGAAAAGTTGCGTAGGGAAGGCACGGGATTTAAGTCGATATTGGTCTTTAGGCAGTAAATGGGTCTCTTGTAAGAGGCAGATGTCGGCTGTGGAATGTTCTAACATGGATAAGACTGCTCGTCTTTTAATGGGGTTATTGAGCCCTCGCACGTTAAGGGTGAGGATTTTAAGTCTGGAGTGAGTCATCATCTGTCAATGTGGACGTAAGGGCTCTGGATAGCCTATGGGACAAAGAACAAAAAAAAAACAAAATAAAGGGGAAGGACAGAGAGGTACCCGCCCTGCAAACAAACCTCCTGCAAAAGAACTGCCAAAACTCCCCACCCCTGGAGCCCACCCCTCCTCCCCAACTCTCCCCTCCCTCACTCGCTCCCCCCTAACTTCCGCCCCAAACAAGAAGTCTCGTGCATTGGACTGCATGTCACACATATCAAGGCTCCCCCCTCCCACTCCAGTCACTCCCCCCCTCCACCTCCCCTTCCCAACCCCAACTTGAAGTTCCAACTTGCAAACCATAGTCTCAGGCCAGTCACACGTAGTTCAGGCCCATAGTAATAGGAAGAAAGGGAGTGTGTGGAAGCGGCGACCCCGTTGGCCCCCCGCTCCGTCCCCCCCCCCCGGCCCCTTGCAGTGGAAGTGTGTTGAACCCCCTGTGATCGCTGCATCAGGTCTCGATCATTGTGTCCTTGGACACCTCCAGTATAGCCGCTGCTTTCTCCTGCGCCATCGTCGTGGGATCTGGTTTAAGGTTGTTTCTGGGCGAGCGTTGGCGTCCCACTCGCTGCCACCTCTCCTAGGAGGGCTGAGTGGATTTCGTTGGCGATAGCAATGTTGACGGACCCTCTGTTTGTGAAACCTCCTCATTGTCGATGCCCAGTAAAGCACACGTCTCCCGCAGCGAACGAAGCTGGTGCAGCTCCCCCTTCCATTTAAAGATAAGTCTGAAGGAGTGCCCCCAGGAGTAGGGGATCCCACTGTCCCGTAAGAAGGTCGTGGCCGCTCTGAAGCTCTTCCTTTTTTGTAGAGTGATAGCTGAAAGGTCTTGGTACAACGCTACTAAATGGAATTTGAGGGGTTGTTTCCGGCGAGCTTCTTTCAGGATGCATTCTTTCAATGGGAAGTCAGGTAGGAAGGCCAATATGTCAGGTGGTGGGGCAGGTGCCCGGCGCGCCCACCCTATGTGCCCTATCAATGCGCACCTCAAAAGTCCTCGAGTTCCCCTAGTATCTCCCGGAACAGCTTCTGCAGATAGGCGGCTACATTGTCCCCCTCCGATTTGAAGGGCACGCCTCGAACCCTTATGTTGTTTCTTCGAGAGCCGTTCTCAAGGTCTTCAGCGTGCGCCTGGAGGTCAACTTGCTGTTCGCGGAGACGGATGACCTCCTTTTGTAAGATTTCCACTTCCCCGCTCCTAGATTGGTCCGATTCCTCTATTGCTGCCACTCGTCCCCCACCAGCCCGTCCACATCGCGACGCAACTCCCGGTGTTCCCCAGCCATGTCTTGTTTGAGGGTCTGGAAGTCATCCCTCAGGGAGTTGAATAAGGACTCCAAAAAGGCTTTGGTAATGGGGGCTTCTTTGTCCTCCTATCCCGGGGTCTCTTTAGTTGACGTGGGTGGCGACGGACTCTTCTCACCTTTAGGGGTGCCCTTGATTAACATATCAGAGATGGTGCGACCTCCTCTGCGATTTGTAGTCGCCATGGTGTGTTAACTGCTTGCTCTTCAGGTGTCGGACAGTGGGCTCCCCGTTAGTTGCAGACCCCCAGAGGTATCGTCCACTCGTGGTGTAATGCCTGTGTCTCTCGTCAAGAACCTCGGCCGCAGGCCGAAAACCTACCGAGCGCTGTGTCCAAAGGCGCACCTGGTGGGTGGTAGCGTGCTGCAAGGGCATTGTCGCCAGTCTCGGAGTCTGTGTGCCAGAGCTTCCCCCCACTGTGGCCCCAATGTCTAGGGCCGGGGTCCGATTTCTTTTCACTGTTGCAGGCCTCACTGTAGAAGGGCTATGCGGGTGCGCAGATGTCCGCCGTCTAGAGCCCCTTATGTGCTGTATTGTCCCTTTAATTGCTGAGTTCCGTCATGCCCCCCAATAGGAGTGCAGGCTGCTAACTGTCGGCCAGGCCACTGCGGGCCCCACTCCGGGGGTTCGATTTGCGCTTCTGCCCGAGTCCAGCCCCACTGCCGCTGGTCAGTCGCGCCACCTCTTACCTCCGGGCCTAAGCTTTATACCGGCCCGCTGCTTCATGGGGAGTCGCCACCTGAGCCGTGGACCAACAGGTGGTGCCTGTGAGAAGTTGGCCCGATATGCAACGTTCGCTATTCTAGCGACCGCTATGTATCGTTCCAACGACCCTTATGGTGTTTGGTTGTAAGTCAACCTATAGACCAGCTATCCTAGTAGCGTGGATACGAGCAGTCTAAGGCTAAAGACTCGAGAGGGCGCGTTAAGCCAGCTGTTTACCACACATGTACCCCTTGAACACCAAGTGAAAGGACACCACACAAGTGTTATGAAAATAAACAGGATATTTATTAAGAATCACAACAGCCCTGTACTCTTTATGAGGACAGGGTACTAAGCACAAACCAAATCTCTTAGGAAAATACTTCAAGTGCACAATTAAAACAAGTGTCCGAGGACACGGAAAGTTTAAGGTCTCGGGCGGACCCGATAAGGCAAGTCGGAAGCGAGGGACTCGGGACCCTAGAGTAAAGAGGCTATGCAGGCACCGAAATGCCAAGTTACCTAGCCACGAGGGCTGCGGCTGCACAAGTCTTACAGGCGTCGGGGTCTTCGCTGACGAGCCAGGAGCCGGAAGAAAAGGAGTTGCTGGCCGGCGACCAGTGATGAATAGTTCGTAGAGATCCAAGCCTGGATCAGAGATTGATGATACCTGAAAGCAGAGGGGACCAAGTTCGTACTACTAGCCAGTAGTCAGAGGGTACCAGGAAGGCACCGGTTGGCCGTCACCTCGATCAGGTGAGTGGGCGACGCTAGGCTCTGCAGTCTCACGGACCAGGAGGCGTTGTCGGCGACCACGGTGGAGGTGCGAGCTGTCCCACGAAGGATGATGCTGTCGGCGTCGCTGGGCCCAGGATGGGGCAACAAGCCTTGGCAAATCTCAGGGCCACGTGGTGGGCCTAAGATGGCGTCTTGAGTGGACCAGGAGGGTCCGGGGTGCTTCTCGCAAAGATGGAAGCAAGGGCCAGTCTGGAGCAACCAGACCAGCAGTGATGATTGTCGGATGTCGTCACAGAAGGACACCAGCCAGCGGCTAGTGACCAGACAACGTGCTGAGCAGCGAGCAGAAGGGCCCCACGCAGATCGTGGAGATGCTGGGAGACTGCACTTCGGTGCTGGAGCGGCTCAGGGTCGGGGCTTCTCGGACCCCAGAGCACTCACCAGAGAATTGCTTCGATGGTCGTGCTGGTTAAGAGCGTGCAGGTTTTGATGATGGCCGGTCCCTCGAGGTCTCGTCGCACCCACAGATCACAGCTGAGCTGATGACGTGAGTAGAGGTCAGAGGTGCCAGGGAAGCCGGTTCTCGTCGAGCTGGGCCGTCGGATCCTTGAGGAAGGACTTGCAGCAAACCGCAGAGTTCTTAGATGGTGCCCGCTGATGCAGGGTGACTACTCCTTAGTCACAAGGGAGAAATCTTGAGAAGAGTCTCGAATGTCCTTTCGTAGAAAGTAGTTCTTGATTCAAAGATGATCTAATTTGGAAGGGTCCCCGCTCCGGCCTTTATCCTAAAGGAAGGGGTGGGTACATGACTAGGTCCTGCCCTAAGGGTGGGACCAGGAAGGGGGGTAGTTACACCCCTCTCCCCTGCCGGACTTTCCCCAGGCCAGGGCTGGCGCCCCTGGAACTGGTTCTGACCGGCAGATGCGTAGTGAGCACCGGGGTGCCACTCCGCAGTCACATTCTCGCAAAAGCCCTACCTACCCAGAATACACAAACCCTGTCTGGGACGGTGCGAACACCGCCCTCGACAGGAAACCCTTTGTCCAAGCGCTCCTCGCTGGAAGGACTCCCAGCAGCAGGAGGTCAGACTCGTGTCTGTGGTGGCAGCATCCATTTTGTGGAGCTGAGGCTTTCGTTAACTTTAACCGGGGTTCACAGTTACGTACATGTCGTGTCCCTCTAGAAGGGCGGAATGCTAACCTCGTCGCCAGGGTTGGTGAGAGGGCAGCATCCCGATTCGTATGACACCTTACTCGACATGTCTTGATAACGCGACACCGAAGTTACCGATGTGGTACGCGTTATCATGGAACAGCCATTGGGTCTTTTATCCGCAAGCTGCAACCGAGCTCGGCTCGGGCCAGAGCACAGTTCACACAAGCCCACGCACTCTGCCTTCAGGATTGTCAAGGCCTGCCATAGGAGTGACTGATAGGAACTCGGGTGTCCATTGTATGGTTAGATATAGGGCTACTATATCTAAAGCAAAGGGTGATTACACGACTTCGCCCCAGCTGTCATGCAGCCAGTTGTGTCAAATTTAGGAGGCCAGCCAGGGGTGGCATAATACATGCTGCAGCCCCTGGCGGCCCTGGGTACACCTATGCCCTGAGTTACAGGGTCTGATAAGGTGGCCCAGTACCAATTGGTAAATGCACCTAGGGTACATCTCGTAATTTAGAAAGAGAACAGCCAGGCTGTGGGTCTGATTAGCAGGCCCACAGCCAGAGAAAGTCGTAAACCAGTGAAACAAAAGCAAAAAATCTGGGTGATCATAGGATTGCAGACCCTACTCTCCTACATGACCCCCCCCCCAAACGTCGGAACAATAAGCTAACCTTGACCAGGTGAGTCTTCTTGTTCTAAGTGGAAATATCTGGAGAGCCCATCGGCATTGCCATGATCAGTACCAGGTCTATGTTCCACTGTAAAGTCCCTCCCCTGTAGGGAAATGGACCACCTAAGCAGTTTGGGGTTTTCACCCTTCATCTGATTTAGCCACAAGAGGGGCTTATGGTCGGTCTGAATCTTGAAGTGAGTGCCAAACAAGTATGGCCTCAGCTTCTTCAGGGCCCAAACCACAGCAAAGGCCTCCCTCTCAATAGCTGACCAATTCTTCTCTCTAGGGGTCAGCCTTCTGCTTATAAAAGCAATGGGCTGGTCTTGACCATCAAAATTCAGTTGAGATAGAACAGCTCCCACACCCAACTCAGAAGCATCTGTTTGGACAATGAATGGTTTGGAGTAGTCTGGACTCTTAAGGATAGGCGCCGTGCACATGGCCTGCTTTAGGTCATCGAATGCTTTTTGACAGCTCGCTGTCCACTGAACCTTTTTTGGCATTTTCATACTTGTCAGTTCATTTAATGGTGTCACGATGGAACCATAGTTCCTGACAAACTTTCGGTAGTATCCAGTCAGGCCCAAGAAAGCTCGAACCTGAGTCTGGGTGGTTGGAGGAGCCCAGTCCCTGATTGACTGTATTTTGCTCTCCAGTGGCTGAACCTGGCCTCCACCTACAAGGTGGCCCAGGTATACAACCTGTGTCTGCCCTATCTGGCACTTGGTGGCCTTGATAGTGAGGCCTGCTGCTTGCAGAGCCTCTAACACTTTCCGCAGGTGGACCAGGTGATCCTCCCAGGTGGAGCTAAAGACAGCAATATCGTCTAGATACGCCGCACAGAAGTCATCCAGCCCAGTAAGGACTTGATTCACCAACCGTTGGAAGGTGGCAGGTGCATTTTTCAGACCAAAGGGCATCACCACGAACTGATAATGCCCACCAGGGGTTGAAAATGCGGTTTTAGGCTTGGCGTCCTCAGCTAACCTGATTTGCCAATACCCAGCTGTCAGGTCAAACGTACTTAAGTAGTTGGCCGAAGCCAATCTATCGATAAGCTCGTCTGCCCTTGGTATTGGGTGGGCGTCAGTCTTAGTGACTGCATTGAGACCCCTGTAGTCTACGCAGAACCTCATCTCTTTCTTACTGCCCGGGGTGTGAGGTTTCGGCACTAGAACTACGGGACTAGCCCAAGGGCTATCCGAGGGTTCAATGACTCCCAGCTCCAACATTTTCTGCACTTCACTCTTGATGCAGTCCCTAACGTGATCAGGCTGCCGGTAGATTTTACTCTTGACGGGCAAGCTGTCACCAGTGTCAACCTCATGGGTGCACCAATCGGTCTGACTGGGTGTTAGAGAAAACATATGTCTGAACGACTGAAGAACCTGTTTACAGTCGCTCTGTTGATGCTCGGAGAGGCTGCCACAAAAGACAACACCATCTACCGATCCATCATCAGGATTCTGAGTGAGCAGGTCGGGGAGAGGGTCACTCTCTTCTTCCTGTCCCTCATCTAGGGCCATGAGCAAACTCATGTCCTTCCTGTCGACATATGCTTTGAGCCTGTTGACATGAAGCACCCTGTGGGGGCTCCGGGGAGTTTCCAGGTCGACCAGGTAGGTGACCTCTCCCTTTTTCTCCAGGATGGTGTAGGGCCCGGACCATTTGTCCTTGAGTGCTGCTGGGGCCACTGGCTCCAGCACCCACACCTTCTGCCCGGGCTGGTAAACAGTCAAGACAGCCTTTTGGTCATGCCAAGCTTTTTGGAGTTCTTGGCTGGCCTTAAGGTTTTCAGATGCCTTCTCCATGTATTCAGCCATCCGCGAGCGGAGGCCAAGCACATAGTCCACTATGTTGGCTGCAGGCTTTTTGAGAGGTCTCTCCCATCCTTCCTTCACCAAACACAGGGGTCCTCTTACAGGATGTCCGTACAAAAGTTCAAAAGGGCTGTAGCCAACCCCCTTCTGTGGGACTTCTCTGTAGGCGAACAAGAGGCAGGGGATCAGGACGTCCCATCTACGCCGAAGCTTTTCCGGTAGTCCATGAATCATCCCTTTTAGGGTCCTGTTGAATCTCTCAACAAGCCCATTGCATTGTGGATGATAGGGTGTAGTGAACTTGTAGTTGACACCACATTCCTTCCACATAGCAGTTAAGTAGCTCGACATAAAGTTTGCACCTCTGTCGGAGACGACCTCCTTAGGGAAACCCACTCTGGAGAATACTCCAACTAGGGCTCTTGCCACAACAGGTGCTGTAGTGGTCCTAAGGGGAATAGCTTCAGGATACCTGGTGGCATGATCCACTACCACCAGTATAAACTTGTGCCCTGATGCTGTTGGTGGTTCCATGGGACCGACGATGTCGATCCCCACCCGTTCAAAGGGCACCCCCACCACAGGCATTGGTATAAGGGGGGCCTTTGTCGTGCCACCTGCCTTACCACTGGCTTGGCAAGTGACACAGGAGCGGCAAAACTCCTTGGTATCTTCGTTCATGTGAGGCCAGTGAAAGTGCGAGACAAGCCTGTCCCACGTCTTCGTCTGGCCTAAGTGTCCTGCTAAGGGAATCTCATGGGCCAAGGTAAGTAGGAAACCACGCTGAGACAAGGGTACAACCAACCTCCTGGTCATGCCAGGCTTGGGGTCTCTTGCCTCAGTGTACAGGAGTCCATCTTCCCAGTATACCTTGTGGGTACCTGTGGCGTTCCCAGCAGCCTCAGCAGCAGCCTGCTGTCTGAGGGGTTCAAGAGAAGGGCAGTCTAACTGGTCCTTCCCCAGGTCTTCCCTTGAGGGTCCCCCTGAACCCAAGAATTCAACTTGATCAAGTTCGAACTCTCTAGGCTCAGTTTCCCTCAATTCCTGTAGGTCAGCCTCCTATGAGACTTGATCCACGACCTGGGGCAAGGGGGAAGGCGCAGCCTTAACCCTACTGCTCTTTTTCTTGGGAGGTGTCTGGTCCGTTGTTCCAGGATCCAGCACCTGTTCAGTGGTGCATTTCCTGACCTGTGACCTGGTCACAGCGAACACATGTGCTGGCAAACCTAACATTTCCATGTGAGTCCGGTGCTCCACTTCCGACCATTGTGATGACTCCAAATCATTGCCCAACAAACAATCCACTGGGAGGTCTGGACTAACTACAACCTTCTTTTGGCCAGTTACCCCTCCCCAGGAGAAAGCTACAATTGCCATACTGTGATTGGTAGTGACATTGCTTGCATTGGTCACCAGGAATTCTGTACCTGGCATGATCTGTCCAGGGTCCACGAAGTTAGGCGTCACCATGGTGACGCTGGCACAAGTGTCCCTATAGGCCTGAGCCATCTTTCCATTTATGAAAGGCGTCTGTCGGTATTTGCCCAAAGTATTGGGGCTTACGTCAGGGGACACGTCCACGTCCCCTGTACTGACAAGGACAGCCTGAGTGAGTGTGCCAACTAAGTTGTCAGGCCCCTCAGAACCCAGGGTTAACCCTACTAAACCCTTGGGAGGCGCACTACCACTGCTGACTGTACTAGGGGGCACAGGTGCCTTAGGGGCTGCAGTGGCAGGAGTCTGCCCTCCTCCTTTCTTGGTGCACTCACTAAACCAGTGAGATTTACTTTTGCAGTACTGGCACCATCTTTTGGATTGGCCTTCTTTCTTCTTTTGGGGAGCCTGACCCCCACCCTCTTTGGGTTGTTGGGGACCTGTCGAAGACTTCTGGTCATTTTGCTCCCCCTTTGAATCTTTACCCTTCTGGTCTGCTTTCTTCTGACCACCTTGATTCTGGCCCTGGTTCTGTTTAACGCTCGTACGAACCCATCTGTCTGCCTTCTTTCCCAATTCTTGGGGAGAGGTCAGATCCGAGTCGACAAGATGCTGATGCAACAACTGGTTCTGACAATTGTTTAAAATTTGTTCTCTCATCATCAAATTATACAATCCTTTGTAATCAGTAACCTTACTGCCCAGCAACCAGCCCTCAAAAGCCTTAGTGGCACAATCGACAAAATCAGACCAATCTTGAGACTGCGTTTTCTGGGTATCCCTGAACAGCACCCTGTACTGCTCAGTGGTTAGGCCGAACCCTTCAACGAGTGTATTTTTCAAGACTTGGTAATCGTTAGCATCCTCCACCCTTGTGGTGAGGAGCTTGTCTCTTCCTTTTCCTTCAAAGGAGAGCCACAAGATAGCTGCCCACTGACTCTGGGGAACACCCTGCACAGTGCAGGCCCTCTCCAAAGCAGTAATCCATTTGTGGATGTCGTCCCCTTGTTTAAAGGGGGGCACTATCTTCCCAAGGTGTTTCGTATCGAAACTCTTTTCCCTATTACTAGGTACATTGCTGCCACCAGTGGGGACTACCCCACTTAACTGTTGCTCTCTAGCAAAGGCAAGCCTTTCTTTGGCCAGGGCAAGTTCTTCCCTTTCGATCCTCAGATTAGCTGCCCTTTCCTTAGCTTCGTACACTCTCCTCTGAGGGGACGTCATCCCTCTTTGAGAAGAGTTGTGAGAGCCATTGGTTTGAAGGGATCTGCCAGAGCCTCTTGACAGAGATCTGGCTCGTCCATTCCCAATGTTAAGCGGACCTGACAGTAGCGCCGGGGGTCCCCCAGTACCACTATCATGTTTGCTTAAGTTGGACCGTGTTAGTCTGACGACTTCTACCTGTCCCTTATCTGCCTCATCCCCAGAGGGATCCTCATCCTCATCATCCTCTGCATCTTCGTTCTCAGTTGCGAAGTGGATGAGGTCAGGATCGTCTCTGGTTCCCTCGAGGGGAGGCATGTCTCCTTCTGGATTAGAAGGGCTAAGAAGCTTCTCAGCCTTTCTGGCATCATAAGTCTCTAGGAGACCAATCAGAAAGGAGGTGGTGGGGTTAGCCCCTTGCTTAATCTTCCTAGAGGTACATACTTGTCGTAACTCATGGAAGTTAAGCGCAGTATATCTTGACGGGATGACCTGTGGAGGGTCAACTGACACAAGGGGAGACTCAGAGTTTCCTCCTTTGTCCGACATACTGCTTCTAGTGTGGTGTAAGTGATGCACCTACCTACACTATGTGTTTACCTACTTTTCCCTTGCTAAGAGTTGCAGCCAAGGTGTGCTAAGCCTTGAGGAGCTGCAACAGCTGGTTCAGTAGAACTCAGAGTATTCTAAGCTTTAGTTATATGTACTAACAGTACTTATGCGATCTTTCAACAAGATATTCTTAGGATACGTGTGGTAAAACAACAGCAAGCTCAAATCTCACCGCTGCCACCAATGTGAGAAGTTGGCCCGATATGCAACGTTCGCTATTCTAGCGACCGCTATGTATCGTTCCAACGACCCTTATGGTGTTTGGTTGTAAGTCAACCTATAGACCAGCTATTCTAGTAGCGTGGATACGAGCAGTCTAAGGCTAAAGACTCGAGAGGGCGCGTTAAGCCAGCTGTTTACCACACATGTACCCCTTGAACACCAAGTGAAAGGACACCACACAAGTGTTATGAAAATAAACAGGATATTTATTAAGAATCACAACAGCCCTGTACTCTTTATGAGGACAGGGTACTAAGCACAAACCAAATCTCTTAGGAAAATACTTCAAGTGCACAATTAAAACAAGTGTCCGAGGACACGGAAAGTTTAAGGTCTCGGGCGGACCCGATAAGGCAAGTCGGAAGCGAGGGACTCGGGACCCTAGAGTAAAGAGGCTATGCAGGCACCGAAATGCCGAGTTACCTAGCCACGAGGGCTGCGGCTGCACAAGTCTTACAGGCGTCGGGGTCTTCGCTGACGAGCCAGGAGCCGGAAGAAAAGGAGTTGCTGGCCGGCGACCAGTGATGAATAGTTCGTAGAGATCCAAGCCTGGATCAGAGATTGATGATACCTGAAAGCAGAGGGGACCAAGTTCGTACTACTAGCCAGTAGTCAGAGGGTACCAGGAAGGCACCGGTTGGCCGTCACCTCGATCAGGTGAGTGGGCGACGCTAGGCTCTGCAGTCTCACGGACCAGGAGGCGTTGTCGGCGACCACGGTGGAGGTGCGAGCTGTCCCACGAAGGATGATGCTGTCGGCGTCGCTGGGCCCAGGATGGGGCAACAAGCCTTGGCAAATCTCAGGGCCACGTGGTGGGCCTAAGATGGCGTCTTGAGTGGACCAGGAGGGTCCGGGGTGCTTCTCGCAAAGATGGAAGCAAGGGTCAGTCTGGAGCAACCAGACCAGCAGTGATGATTGTCGGATGTCGTCACAGAAGGACACCAGCCAGCGGCTAGTGACCAGACAACGTGCTGAGCAGCGAGCAGAAGGGCCCCACGCAGATCGTGGAGATGCTGGGAGACTGCACTTCGGTGCTGGAGCGGCTCAGGGTCGGGGCTTCTCGGACCCCAGAGCACTCACCAGAGAATTGCTTCGATGGTCGTGCTGGTTAAGAGCGTGCAGGTTTTGATGATGGCCGGTCCCTCGAGGTCTCGTCGCACCCACAGATCACAGCTGAGCTGATGACGTGAGTAGAGGTCAGAGGTGCCAGGGAAGCCGGTTCTCGTCGAGCTGGGCCGTCGGATCCTTGAGGAAGGACTTGCAGCAAACCGCAGAGTTCTTAGATGGTGCCCGCTGATGCAGGGTGACTACTCCTTAGTCACAAGGGAGAAATCTTGAGAAGAGTCTCGAATGTCCTTTCGTAGAAAGTAGTTCTTGATTCAAAGATGATCTAATTTGGAAGGGTCCCCGCTCCGGCCTTTATCCTAAAGGAAGGGGTGGGTACATGACTAGGTCCTGCCCTAAGGGTGGGACCAGGAAGGGGGGTAGTTACACCCCTCTCCCCTGCCGGACTTTCCCCAGGCCAGGGCTGGCGCCCCTGGAACTGGTTCTGACCGGCAGATGCGTAGTGAGCACCGGGGTGCCACTCCGCAGTCACCTTCTCGCAAAAGCCCTACCTACCCAGAATACACAAACCCTGTCTGGGACGGTGCGAACACCGCCCTCGACAGGAAACCCTTTGTCCAAGCGCTCCTCGCTGGAAGGACTCCCAGCAGCAGGAGGTCAGACTCGTGTCTGTGGTGGCAGCATCCATTTTGTGGAGCTGAGGCTTTCGTTAACTTTAACCGGGGTTCACAGTTACGTACATGTCGTGTCCCTCTAGAAGGGCGGAATGCTAACCTCGTCGCCAGGGTTGGTGAGAGGGCAGCATCCCGATTCGTATGACACCTTACTCGACATGTCTTGATAACGCGACACCGAAGTTACCGATGTGGTACGCGTTATCATGGAACAGCCATTGGGTCTTTTATCCGCAAGCTGCAACCGAGCTCGGCTCGGGCCAGAGCACAGTTCACACGAGCCCACGCACTCTGCCTTCAGGATTGTCAAGGCCTGCCATAGGAGTGACTGATAGGAACTCGGGTGTCCATTGTATGGTTAGATATAGGGCTACTATATCTAAAGCAAAGGGTGATTACACGACTTCGCCCCAGCTGTCATGCAGCCAGTTGTGTCAAATTTAGGAGGCCAGCCAGGGGTGGCATAATACATGCTGCAGCCCCTGGCGGCCCTGGGTACACCTATGCCCTGAGTTACAGGGTCTGATAAGGTGGCCCAGTACCAATTGGTAAATGCACCTAGGGTACATCTCGTAATTTAGAAAGAGAACAGCCAGGCTGTGGGTCTGATTAGCAGGCCCACAGCCAGAGAAAGTCGTAAACCAGTGAAACAAAAGCAAAAAATCTGGGTGATCATAGGATTGCAGACCCTACTCTCCTACAGTGCCCTCAACACTGTGGACCGTGTGGCCCCCAGTGTCACCCTCCTCCTATGTGCCTCACCGCTTCCGCATGGCAGGTGCTGGGCCGATCCTCTAGCCCTTGGCCCGGTCCCTTTTGCTGTTGCAGGCCTCGATGTATTAGGGCGATGCGGGTGTGTAGATGCCCGCCGCTTAGAGCACCACCTGTGCCGCGAAGTCCACTCAGTTGCCTCACCTTGCTATGCCTCTCCTGCACAGGTGCAGGCTGCGGACCGCAGGTTGTAGGCCCCACGCCGGAGCCTCGATTTATGCTCTGTCTGGGTGCACCCCGTACGTTGCTGGCCCGGCGCACCGCTGCTCACCTCCGGAGTTGTGCCTTATTTCGGCACGCTGCTTCGGGGACAGGCTCTCGTTGCCTGTCCGATGTCTGTCTAGTGCTTAAGTGGGTGCTCTGTCGGGCGGAGGGTCAGTATGCTTCTCCGCTACCCATGATGCTAGGCCCGATCCCGGACCTCGATTAACCCTCCACTCGGCGGCCTCGCCAGGGGCTGCTTTCGTGCTCCGGTGGCTACTGTCTGCTCTCGTCTCCACTGGTTTTTAGTTCTTGCCGCCCCTGAACGCCGCACCGGGTGGGGTTGCGGGACCTCTATTTCTCTCGTCAGACCGCCACCGTCCGATCTATTTGCAGGGACTCAGCGGGCTCAGCCGCCATTTTGCTCGCATCACGCTTAAGCTTTGCGACGTGCGTGCGGCGTCAGTCCCAGGCGCCCCGGGCCGGGTTTCGACTGCACCGGTGCCTCCACCAGTTGTTCTGCCACCGTATACCATGGCGTGCTCCAGCCAGGGGGTTAGTTGAAGCTCATTTAGAGGCACCAAGGGGGACCGGGACGAGGAGCCTCCTGAACAAGCGTCCTCTCAGGTCGCCATCTTAGCCACGCCCGATTTGCATGAATTTATACAATAATTATTCTTTTGATAATGGTTCGCTCGTACCAGTTAGTCATTAAGTTTTCAGGGCTTTACGAGTCCACACACCAGCCCACTCATTCACTTAAGATGCTTTATTATTCCTGCTGCAAGAATATTCGGAACTCGCAAATTGTCAAGGGCAAACTCAATGAGCGTATGCCTTTATTTACATAAATCTGCCATGGCCAATGTTCCCGCACAATGCATCTGCACGTAAAGAACATTTACAATACAAGCCATGAAGCTAGTGCAAGAAGTGCCGCAATTGAAGCAGCTATGCACTTACAACGGGCTTCTATTGTCTAAGGATGGAATTCGGAAAATGAAGGAGAATGTCAGAGGGCAAATTTTAGGGGTGACGAATCTTCACAAAATCTGAAATGGAGACAATTTGTTGAAGCAACTCAAATGCCATATACCCATATCTTATTTAGACTTTAAATAAGGAAGTGTTCTCTATAGAGGATCAACTTATCCTTGTACTGGGTATCAGAAGTCTGTCAGGAAAACAAGGCATGGACTAATCCAGTGCTTAATCTGTGAAAAGCATAACCTCAGATGCTCAAACATTTTCTTGGGAGCCTGTGCATAGCGCCACAGAGTCCCAGAGTCAAAGATGCTTCTTTTTGATCCACCACCCTCAGCTTCAGTCACGGCCACAGTGACTCGTGGGTGGGGGTGGGGAGGTCACCTGAGTGGGTGGGAGGGGACACGCGGGGGTTAATAAAAAAAAAAATCTTACCTTTGCCTCCAGTCCAGCGTCGCGTTGCATCTCCCCTCTCTGCTTGTGCCTTACAGGAAGCAGGCAGCCTCCCACTTCTCCCCTAAGCCAATCGCAACGCTGCAATGGCAGCGTTGTGAGTTGCTAGGGCCGCCGACCCCACAGGCGTCAATGGGGAGGTCATTTTCTCTATGTAGGCTGCAGCCTACATAGAGAAAATGCAGAGTGTGCATAACTGGTTTGGTCGGCCATGTTGCCGACCAAACAGTCAGCGCCCACAACAGTGAGAAAGCCACGCCTCCCCTGCATGGAGCAGGAATGTGCACCCACCCACCCCCAACCAAACCCTGCCTCCTGCTTTCTCGCAGTGAGAGAAAGTAGTGGGGCACGCTCCTTCGCCCACATAGAGGAGCCGCCCCTACACTAAGGAGAGATGGACAGCAGACACAAGAGTGATTCAGTGAAATTTAGAAAGCTGTAAGTCAGCCAGAGACACATGAATGCCGAGAGAATTACAAAAAGCAGAGATTAAATTCAGAAAAATGTGTCTCCCAGGAGCGTCACCGGAAGAAAATCTGGAAGTCATAGACATGGGAGAACCCCTGGGAGCCACATGAAGCAGATTTGGGGTACAGAGACTTGAAGGATAAGTAGAGATACTCAGGAATCTTTGCTGCTCTCCCCTTGGATCAATTGTACAATATTGAACACAGCAATGTTGAGATACAGAATTATTATATCAAAAATATCGATTACAAAAATATTGTTAACCTAAGCTTACAGTGGTAAGTTCAAAATGGTTGGAAAAATATTGTTTCACACTGTGCACATGCACAGAATTATGCACCGGATTATGGGACCTCGGCGTATAGGGGCCAAGCCTTCCCCCCACCTTAGTGCCCACGAGCCCAGGACCGACTAGCTAGAGTGTCTTATTCGCTCTCCTACACACTAACAAAGAAGCAAATGATCAACACCCCAGAACACAACACTCCCGATCTCTTAGGAATCGCGGTAACAAGACACACCTTTTTACTCACACTCTCATACTTGTTCACAATAAGAACTGACCGAGACACGAATATAGTTTAAAATGTTCATTTTAACTATTGTGCTGTAACGTGCAGTTTACGGGCCACAACAAGCAGAAAAATGCATAACACTAATATAGTTAGCATTGCAGCTAGGCCATAAATCATAAAGAGAGGTGTCATCATATAAAGACAATAGAGAAATGACTATAGTGCCTAACCTCCCTCCCCTTGGTAAGAAAAAGTATTATTATATAATAGAAGATCTCTGGGGTTTGTCAGCAGATCCCATACCTTTTACTATAGATTGTATTTCTACATGGTATGTGCATGTTGCTCTTCTGCCTGGAAAGGTCCCTTACCATAGTTGCAAGTGGGACCTGATCAGGAGATAAGTGGTATGAATAACACGAAGGAAAACCATGTAGGAACTCCGTCCAATCCTTCATCGCAGCAATTGCAGCAAGAATATCATTATCAATTTTAGTCATTTACCTAGTAATGGCTGCTACTGAACATGTGCTACTGCAGATTTGGCTACCTCAACAGCCAAAGAATTAGCAACAGCACACGCTGATGGCCAAGAGTATGAATAACATGTGTGAGTGGTAAACGTTCCTTAAGTTTGGCCATTCAGACCCAAAGCGTTTTATGCCTTATTTCACTAGCTTTGGAATCTCGATAATCATTCTGAGACAAAAAGAATAAATTGTCACTGGAAGCCTACACACAGTAGTAAGAATCACACACAACAAGAGTGTTCACATCCGGATCAGCGAATTCTAGAGCTAAAATTTAGACACGCAGCTCCGCCAATTGAGCCGGACAGTCGCCAAGTGCCTGTGTATGGAGTATGGAAGACTTAATTCCCCATTTACAATTGAGCCAGCACTATAGCGCAAGCTGCCGAATAAGCATGCTTTGACCCAACGGCTGGCTGAGCAGAACTGTTGGTATAGATGATACATTTGTACTGATCCAGAGGAAGCAAAGACAATGGATGAGGATAAATATGTTCATATAGTAAAAACTCCTGTGTCTACAAAGAGGGATCAAAGATAAAAGTGACATCAGCCGAAGTCAAGGACTTGCCCATTGTATCCAACAGGGATGTTAAGCTTTAGAATTCAAAACACTCGCCTTTGTTACTGCTTCTAATGCAAGTACAGGTGAGACCATAAGAATGTGTTTCCCCTGCACCAGAGAGCGCCCCTTCAGAATCGCCACCTGGACTGCTGTAAGAATTTTCTCAATTGTGGAAAAACGCATCTCGGCTGATGTATACAAGTGCGATTTGTAAGCAATGGGGACTATATTTCCCTCCTTGAATGTCAAGTAAGTAAAACCTACTGTACCAGGCACAATCCCAATGACCACATTTGTGGGATTGTCACGAGTTAACAAGATGTTTGGCACAAGCAGATCAGACTGCAAAGACTGAAGACCCGTGGTATGTTCCCGGAAGCCAGCTGGAAGATGAAAAAGAGGGTTGTATCTACTCGTAAAGCAGCTTAATATACTGGGCATAAGCAGGAATTTATGTCCTTCCGAAATTAAAAAAACCCAGCAAAGATTGTAACTTCTTGAGAGTAGACGGAGATTACAATTGAGCACATTTCTCCAAAAAGTGAGGGGCTAACCCCCTAGCTTAATTTCGGAAAAGAGACACAACACGCGCAGCACAAGCTCCAGGACTATTTGTGTAACCCTTAGGCAAACGCGTAAATCTTTACTGATTGCAGACCACAATATCATTAGATAAGCAGGTGGAGGAGAACTACGTATCCCTCTGCGCGCAGATTACTGAGGTCTTGGATTTAATGGCTCCTTTAAAAAATCATAGGAGAGGGGGTAGACCATCGGCCCCTTGGTTTAATGATCAATTAAAAAAATTGAAACTTCAGTGTAAACAGTCGGAGAGAAAGTGGAGAAGGGGATATGAGGATAAACATATCTGGAGGACCATGATTGTATGTTATAAGAAAGAGGTTAACATGGCTAAAGCAGAATACTTCTCCAGCACTATTCTTAATGCTCCTAATAGATCTAGAAGTATTTTTAACATTCTGAACAGTTTAACCAGTCCTGACTGCACAAAGAATCAGATACCTCCGTCCCAAGACCTTTGTGATAGTTTGGCAAGGTTCTTCAATGATAAAATTAAAACTATTATTGATGACCTGGGTGGGGACCACCAGCAACCTGAGTCTGGCATCCTGGACACTACTGGTTCTACTGATAATGCTGGAAGTGGTATTGCTGCTCTATCTGCAGATTTTAGAGCCTGGATTTTAACAGCTTAACGGACTTTGTGCCACTAAAAGTGGAGGATTTTAGCAGGGTAGCCTTAGGTATTCCTTCCGGATCGCCTCTGGATCCGCTGCCACAGAAAATCTGGAAAGAGTTTGAGGTAGAGTTGTTTCCTACACTTCGGTTAATCTGTAGCCAATCTCTTTCTAATGGAGTGGTCCCGTCCCACTGGAAACGGACACTGGTAACACCTCTTTTAAAGAAGCCCACATTGGACCCGGCCTGCCCTAAAAACTATAGGCCAATCTCCCTTTTGCCTTTCCTGACCAAAATTGTAGAACAAGTGGTCAGTGGTATTCTTTCAAAACATCTGGAACGGAATAATCTCCTAGAGGATGTAGAGTTTGGCTTTCGGCCGGCCCACGGCACAGAGACGGCCCTGGTGACCGTAATGGATGAGCTTCGTATGCGGGAAGAGGCAATGGTAGCTAGCTGATCATAATGGGCAGACAGGAGAGAAATCTGCAGCATAACAGACCATAAAGGGCAGAAGGGACAGATCAGGGGCATTACAATGGAACAGACAAGCCAGGAGGGAGAGCATAGGGGTCTGCACATGGAAACAGAGGGCTGGTGGCAAGGGGTCGAGGCAGGAGCAGCAAGATGACCATGGAGGTCTGGCAGGATGTGCACTAGAAACAAGACACACCATGGAGAACAACAGTGAGACTATAATCGAATACACACAGACCATGGGGGGAAGGTGGGAGGGGGTCAGGGGCAGCTAGCTGACCACACATGGAAGGTGGGAGGGGCCGTGACAGCACAGAAGACCATGCTGGCAAGCGGTAGGGTTAATGGCAGCACAATGGCTATGATGGGCAAGAAGGAGGATGCAGGGGCATTTACAAAGGACCATGGAGGATAGAAGGGAGGGTCAGGACCTGACAAGAGAGTTCAGGGGAAGGGGCCTCTCAACAGACAACACGGGGCAGGCAGGAGGAGCAGTTGCAGCACAACAGTCCAGGGAAGGCAGATGGGTGTGGCAGTAAAATGGACCATGGAGGACAGGAGGAAGGGGATGGGTGTATGGAATGTGGACAGGCAGGGTGGAGGTGGCAGGGACAGGTTACAATCATCTGACAATGCTAGGCAGGTGGGAGGGGAGTGGCAGCGCAACAGAACACTCAGAGTATATAGGAGTAGCATGTCCTTGGAACATGGTGGGCAAAAAGGATGGAGCAGGGGCATGCACACAGACATCGGAGGGCAGAGGGAAGGAGAATAGGGACAGCAAGCTAAGCACAGAGGATTAGCAGGAGGTCAATGATGGGGCATAGAATTGGGCAATGGAGAGCAAAAGGAGTGGACTGGTAGATCATGCTAAGTGGAGAGCAGTGGCAGCACATCAGCCCATGCATGGCAGGAGGGAGGAGGAGGCTAGTCCATGGTTTCAAACAGAAGATAGGGAGGAGGTGGATGGGGCAGCAAGCTAACTGTTCGGAGAAAGCGTGAAGGCCAGTGGCAGAACAATGGCCACACAGGGCTGTAATAAGGGAGCAGGGACATGGACTTAGACAATGGATGGCTAGGAGGAGGGAAGGCAGGAGTAGCTAGCTTGACAGGCCCTGCTTCCAACCCCCCAACATCCATTGTGATATGCATCTTACCTAACGTTAAAAAAAACTAGAAATTTTCTGAAAAAACCCAAAGATTACAGGGACGGTATACTTAGACTCAGATTTCACTCATACACAACCAGTGAAATTCAGCAGTTATAGTTACCTGAGCTAACTATAACTTTTGCCCCTGCAATGTACTGCTAATGACTTCAGACATTACATCATTCACGACATGGTCAGTTACATCAGTCATGACATCACTAATGACATCTCAAATGAGCTGTGATTGGAATGGAACTATAATCGCTAGTACTTTATTTAGGGAAGGTCTGTGTATATTAACACCCCTTTTTTTTGTTTTCTTTCGTGTAAGAATCATTATAACACGCAACGTGCCAAGATTAATATGGGCGATAGCCTTTCACTATAAAGTAATGTGTAGTCCATTGTTTATGTTGATGTTTGCTATCCTAAGTATGTTTATTATGAATAAGTCATGTTAACGAACATACAGGTATGGCGCTCATGGGCAGAATATGCTGAAAGGACATTGTGCAAAAGCAAAAGTTGATGGACAAAAGGCAGAACAATGTCATACATTCACCCCAGTACAGAGATCTGGGCCTAAATCCATAATTTTTTTGCTCACCATGCCATTTCAGTTTCATCCCAGCCATATGCAATCAGTCTTGACCCTGTGCCCCATGGGGACAGTCCAGCCCCAACTGCCAAGCCAGGTCCTCCCTAGACTGAAAACAAGCGTCCTAGGACCGGTTTCGGGCTTTCAGCCCTCATCAGCCAGGATAGCTTGATTCAAGTGGCATGGAGAGCACAGGACTCACGTCTGAGCATACCCGTCCCACTCGGGGTGACAAATGCAAAAACAACAGTTGATGGACAAAATGCAGAACAATGTCATACATTCACCCCAGTACATAGATCTGGGCCTAAATCCATCATATTTTTTCTCACCATGCCATTCCAGTTTGAACCCAACCATGTGCAAATCAGTCTTGACCCTGTGCCCCATGGGAACAGTCCAGCCCGAACTGCCAAGCCAGGTCCACCCTGGACTGGAAACAAGAATCCTTGGACCCGTTTCGGTCTTTCAGTCCTCATCAGCCAGGATAGCTTGATTTCAGTGGCATGGAGAGCACGGGACTCACGTCTGAGCATTCCCGTCCCACTCGGGGTGACAAATGCAAAAACAAAACTTAAATGGACAGAATGCAGAACAATATCATACATTCACCCCAGAACAGAGATCTGGGCCTAAATCCATTGTTTTTTTGCTCGCCCTTCCAATTTGAACCCAGCCACATGCACATTAGTCTTGATCCTGTGCCCCATGGAAACAGTCTAGCCCGAACTGCCAAGCCCAGGCCTCCCTGGACTTTAAACAAGCATCCTAGGACAGGTTTCGGGCTTTCAGCTCTCATCAGCCAGGATAGCTTGATTCCAGTGGCATGGAGAGCACGGGACTCACGTCTGAGCATACCCGTCCCACTCGGGGTGACAAATGCAAAAACAACAGTTGATGGACAGAATGCAGAAAAATGTCATACATTCACCCCGGTACAGAGATCTGAGCCTAAATCCATTGTTTTTTTGCTCACCATGATACTCTCTTCTAAATACCCAATTAGAACCTATGTGTAGGAATCCTCCTGTCTGTCCCATGTATTTCTCCAATCACCCATCCAGCACTATCTACTTATCCTATGACTCCACCAATACCTAAGCACTTATAAATTCACTATACACTCTGTTTGTAATACTGTACCTATTCTAGTTACTAGTCATGAACTTATGGAATGGCCTAGCTACTAACACAAGTACAGCTATAATATTTTGTGCACTATCCAAGCAGACCTCTAACTAGCTACATACTGTTGATACACTCTTCTAAATACCCAGTTAGTACTCATGCAGTGTAGGAATCATCCAGTCTGTCCCATGCACTTCTTTAATCACTTATCTACCACTACTTACTTATCCTATCACTCCACCAATATGTACGCACTTATAAATTAAGTGTTCACTCTGTTTGCAGCACTGTCATCATTCTAGTTACTAGTGGTGTTGTTATAAAATGACCTAGGTACCAACACAAGTACACATAAAATGTTCTGTGCATAATCCCTACAAATCTCTAAGCAGATACAGACTATTGGTCCACTCCATTAAATACTGAAGTAGTGCCATGCAGCATAGGATACCTCCTGTCAGTCTCTTGCAATTCTTCAATCACCCATCCAGCACTATGTTCTTATTGTATCAGTCTGCCAATACCTAAGCACTTATGGGGCAGATTTACAAGCACCCTGTGCCACCAGTACGTCTCTTTTTGTAACATAGTGATGGTGCCAGGCACTCCTTCATATTTACAAGGAGAGGAAAAGCCACCCTGCGTCATTTTTCCTCTCCTCGTAAATATGACCCCTTCATACACAGAACTTTGCATTGAACAGGGGTTCCATAGGTGTTGCTGTGGGTGTTCCCACGCAACACCCATAGAACAAGACACATCTCTAGATTTATGAGAAATCGTAAATCTGGAGATGTGTGTGAATGCTGCACCATCCTAGAGTTGATGTAGCAAGGCGCAACAAGGAGAACTGTTTTCATTTCTCCTCATTTTTTCCTCTTTTAATGCATGCTGCATTCCACAGCATACATTGAAAGAGGAAAATGCCTTTACTGATTGTTTTTGTGCAGGAAGGTGTCCTTTACTGCACAAAAACAATCTCCGCACGATACAGACATCCTTGCACCATGGTGCAAGGGTGCCGGTGTCACCGCATGGCTGCAGTTTGTGCAGCAGTGCAGAGGGAAGCACAGAGTTGCAAAATATTCAGGTACATATGTCACATCCCTGTGCTTCGGAAGTGCCATTGTGCAGTGCAGCTAAAGAGCTTGCAGTGTCACGCTGCAGTACTTCCTCATAAATCTTCACCTATAAATTCACCATACACTACTAATGCATTCTTTCAGTCAATCATGCTGTATACATATATTCAACCAAACCTTTACACATCACCTTGCAATTATAGTTCTTTCTTTAACCAGATAAGGTAGTTCTTATAAGAACTTTTTTTCTTCTTCTTTTTTCTTTTGTATTTTTTTTATTTTTTTGAACAGATTTGTATTTTTGGTTTTTTTTTTTCAAAAAATGAACAAAGAAATAAAACTGGAAAGTTTTGGAATTACTTATCATTCCAAAAACAAAAATAAATTAACAATGATGGTTGCAATGCGCAGCACAAACTGCATCCACCGACTGCTCACCGAAGCATTTAAGTTTCTTACACTTCACGCAGTGTTGCTCAAGAAAGGCGAATTCTGGCCTAATGTCCATTGCAGGTGTTCCTGAGGACGCTCCAGACGTACTTGCCACCGCAGGTGAGGGGTTCAAAGCAGCTCGCCTCATTTCCTCCCGAGCAAGATTGAGAGGATGTGTGGTCCGGAGATGCTTGTACATAGAAGCAGTGCCACAAGAGTATTTTACTGCCTCTTGACAGGACTTGGTCAAAAATTTTGCAAGTCACCTTTCTTGCATTTACTTTCTTCTCTCTGGGTGGAAAAGTGAAGAATTTCCACACGACAGATTCCGGCCTCTAGAAAGAAAGATACGGTAGTGGTGTATCCAAAAGGAAAGGACCGCACATTCACTAGTGACAATTAGGTATATGATAAATGCTGGAAATGTAATAAATCTTCAGTTGCGGTCTTTTTGATTCCGCTACTACACGGACTCGATCTATCACGCTTCTTGCTGCAGTGGGGCTTGGCTGCAGCATATTGGATTCCTCTTCTAGGGACGCTCGTCACACAAGCTCACATACTTATAAGTGAGCACAGTGAGCACTGGACTGCACCCCCAACAACCTTGCTACTCACCACTTGGACATTTACATATAGCTAAAAGACCATGATTCCTTCGTTCTGATTGATCATATTTGGCTACTACATCCGGCGGGGAGAGCCCTGCGCTTGGTACTTGCAGGTGCTTCCGTTCTTATTACTATCGCCCCTGGTGTTTCATTATAAACCCAGACCAGGATGCTTTGATTCTACATCCTTTTGAGGTTCCGTGACAATTGTAAGTGGTGTTTTCGACTCGCACGAATATGGGCGAGTCTAGTATCTATGAACCGCAAATGGCGAGTTTAGTAAGTGTGCGCAGTTTCGCTGTGCTAACTTAAACCGTTCGTTTGTTACGTGGGTTTGTCATCTGTACCCACGGGTTCCATCTTAGATACGGCATCCATTTTGTCTCTTGCCCTCAAGTAGCCAGCGAACGGACGCTGTCCGCTTCGCGACCCTGGGACTCCCAAGATATGGCGGAAGACACATGTTCTTTGTAAGTGCCTTTATGACGAGGGGGATGCTACTGTAAGGCAGATGGCGCCGCTCGAGGCTCATCTTGCCGCACGGGCTTATTGTCTCAGCCGTGCATCTCATTAGGCACGTCCCTTTGATGCCTGTATCTCGTGCTTCTCGACACTCCCCTTTTACACCCTTTCCGATCTCCCCACTGTCTCCGTCTTCCTCTACACCTGTCTTCGTTCCTATTTCGATCTACTTTACTGCTGATTGGAATTTGCTAATGGTGGGAAGATGGGTTTTTACAGTTGGGAACCGCCAAATGTTTCCGCACTTATGTTCCGGACCTTGTGTGTTTCAAAGTGACCAAAACGACCCCTCTGAGAGCGACTTGTGGGAACCGGGTTGTAAACTATTGTGTATCATGTTATCCTATGGGTAAAAACTGTATAAAAGGAGCGATCCACAAATACAATTTGAAGCAGTCTCCCCGAACTACACTCGATGTACTTCCTGTGACTTCTGTGTTCCCTGCAGTAAATAAACCTTGACTCTTTGACGCCGAAGGAAGTGTCCCGTGTCTCTGTGACTTGTACGCCGGAGCAGGTTACCCACGAAGGTTTCAGGTGTTGTGCCCTGGCACCGCTGGGTCCAAAAGAACCCAGTCCTTCAGTTGGCGCCCAACGTGGGGCTGCATCAGTGGTACCGGTCCAAGCCCGACGATCGTGAGGAACTTCGTGTGAAATCTCCGAGGGAAGGTGCACCCCGCTTCATCGATCTTGTTGTCGAAATAAGTGGCCCGAAGACTTTTCCCGCGAAGATTCCCGCCTCCTAACGGCTGCGACGGACTGCTGCCCTGACTGTAGACCTGTTTTGGCGCCTGGCGTAGACCTTGGTATAGCGAGACGATTGACGGGCCTTCCTGAGGACGCCATTGATCTTTGAGTTAAGTATTTGTGGGTCGCTCCCAGAGTTCTTGGTTGTAGACACTTTAGCGAGTGTCTTTGTTGTAAACACTTTAGCGAGTGTTTTTGTTGTAGACACTTTAGCGGGTGTCTTTGTTGTACACGCTGTGTGAGTGTTTTTGTCGGTGACACTTTGCTAGCGTACTTTGTTGTTGTTGTATTTGTTTGACGACTGCAGCCGCCAAAGACCGAGGGTTTTGTTCTTTGCTGGGACTTGGTAAATCCCGAAATCCCGTAACCCTTGAAGTTTGTGAAACTCGGCTAGTGTGCAAGATGCCTGGTCGCAGTACTTTGTTCAGTTGCTTTAGACCTTGTGGTGCGGATTCCCTGCTGGAGGGCTCGTGTCCGATACCTCCGGTTGGAACTCCTACTTATGATTTATATAGCAAACATGGGCTAGGCCCGATTGCTTTTAACGATTATTGGATAAAATATACAAAGAAAGACGGCGATCTTCGTTGGCCACCTCACGGTAGCTTCGAAGCGTCGATCTTAGATAATTTGGAAATAAAGTTGTTCGAACGCAAATCAAGGCCGGCCATGTTTGATGCCTTTCGGTTGTGGCGCAAAGAAGCCCGACAGAAAGAGATCAGACAAAATAAACGTAGTCAGCGAGATACTGTTGCTACTATAGTGAAGAAAGCTGAGCAGTTTCAGCGTGATAAGGAGGATAAGGATAAGGAAGTGTTTGAGAGATTACAGCGTATGTCCATAGACAAATGCTATCTTGTTTTGCCTACGGAGTCGGATAAGAAGGAAGAGGCAGTTGAGGATTCTTTAATGTCTTATCTTATGAAGTCGCCACCTCCGTACGTACAGGGTATCGCAGCTCCTGTGGTCCCTGCCGTACCTGTTCTTCCACCTGTTATTCCTCCACCAGTTCCTCAACCTGCACCCGCTCTTCCGACTGTTCCTGCTCCTTTGCCTATTTCTATTCCTACTGCTCCTCCGCTTCCACATACTACTGCTCACGCTACTGCTCCTTTGTTGTTAACCCCTGTTGCTGCTAATGTCTCTACTCCTTCTCTTGTTAGTCCTGTGTCTTACTCTTCTCCCTCTACTCGTAATCGTGATTCTCCCCTTGCGACAAACTTCTTCCAGTCGCTCGGACCTGTTTTTGGGTCTGCTGGTTCTGATGGTCCTCAGAGACGTAGCCAGCTTCCTGGTAATAGAGAACGTGTTGCGCTATACAATATGGCGATGGGTTGGATGATAAACCCTGTTAGAAATCCGCCACGTGTTGTCCTCGAAACGTTTGATCAATTCAACATACCAACTCAGAGATATGTGTTTGATGAAATGTGCAAGTTCTTACATGATCAGATAGTGGCCGTTGCGCCTGACGAGGTGCTGTCCGCCCTGTCCGAACTTCGGCTTCAGTTCGCAAGTGGACTGATAGTCGACACTAATGTCCGACGTGCTATTGAGCGGTTGCTATCTCTTCGTCCCGCTCCTATTCCTCATGCATTGTTCATTGAGGACATTGAGAAAGGAGATGGGTCTGGCCAATATCCTATGCGTGAAGTTCCGCCGGTTTGGATACCCGCTGATAATACTGATGTTAATGCTCCAGTGGCGGCGCATTTCCAGAGAGTGTGGATACACCTCCCTTGGAAACGATCGGAAGTGCTTCAGGTGAAACAAACTTTGCCTGATCCTCGCAAAAATCCTGCTGGGTATTACAAAGAATTATCGCAGCTCGTAGACGCTACGATAATGAATCTGGCCGATATCGACATGTTGTTTGGCAATGTCGTACCGCAACCGGTATGGGCCAAGATTCGTCACCAAGATCATGCGAATGAATTAGGTGGTGATTGGGCTGCCATTACAGCGGCAGACGCGGGACAAGTGGCTGCCACTAAACCCGATCAGTTGATTGCTGAACTTCCTCAGCGAATCATTACATTAATGAAAACGCTTATGCCAGCTATGAAGGTAAATTGGGACAAGTTGTCAGCCTGTAAGCAGAAGAAAGATGAGAGTGTTTCAGACTTCTTTACGAGGTTCGAGGAAGCATTCGTTGATCATAGTGGACAGGATATGGGTACTGAGGGTGGACAGAGGTTGTTTGTAGATAAGTTTGTGTCAAACTTATTGCCCGACTTGAGCCATAAATTGAAAAATTCAGAAAGTGCGTGGGCTGTCTCTACCTCAGCTCAGATATTGGCTACGGCACAATATTACGAAAATAGAGAAAAAGAGGAAAATGACCGTGCCGATAAAAGAACAAAAGAGCTAAAAACTAAAGTGTTGTTGCAACAAGCCTATCCGCCGCGTTCTAATCAGAATGCGCCTCAACAGAATAGATCGCAGTCGCAATCGAATCGATCGCAGCCGCGTAATGATTCTTCTTTCCAAAGATCTTCGTTAGGGTACAATCAATGTGCTTATTGTAGACAGGAGGGACACATTAAATTTAATTGTCCTGCTTTGAATGACCGTACTGGTGGTACTTCGTCTAGAGGAGGTCGTGGTGGTTCACAGAACGCATCACGTGGTAGAGGTCGTGGTGCTCAGAATGATCGCTCTGACCATTCATCAAATTCTAATAACTGTTTCGATCAACGTGGATCATCGCAAGGACGATCTGCGCAGTACAATGTAGACGATTATTACGTCGATCAGGGAACTGACGATAGTAATTACTAGGACAGCCAAAGACAAGGAGAGGGAGTGGTATCAGTTCCGGTTGATCAGAGAGGGCCTTACGTCGCAGTTGTTACATCGGGCGTCGTTGAGCCTTTTCTGTTGGACACTGGTGCAGCGAAAAGTTCTATCATGCATTCGAAACTCCCTGGCGCACCTTTGTCTGGCTTAACAAATGTTTCCGTTGGATTCTCTGGCGCCCCCGTTAGCAATCCAGTTTCGTGCCCTTTGCCCCTTAAAATTGGGCCTCGTGAGCTCGAAGCTCCATTGATTTTGACCACTGGTTGTGGCGAAAATCTTTTGGGTCTGGATTTGCTTAAACGCTTGTATGCAACTTTGTATTGTTCTCCTGCGGGTGTAAAGCTTACGTTAGGAGAGAGAGTAGTCTCTCCCATGTACTTGTCTCTCGATAAGCTTCCACCGGAATTGGATTCTCTTCCTGCGTCTTTGTGGGCGACGGGTCCGAATGATGTGGGCCTACTTGATATCTCCCCTTATGTTGTTCAGTTGAAATCTAATGTGCGCTTGCCACGTATTCCCCAATATCGTATCTCCCTTGATGGTGAACGAGCTTTGTTAGCGATCATCTATGATTTGATCGAGAAAGATGTCATTGAAGAAACTCGGGGAAACGTGTGCAATAGTCCTGTACTGCCCATTCTTAAACGTACTGATCCTACCAAACCGCCTGTTTATCGTTTTGTTATCGATTTACGGGAGGTAAATAAAATTGTGGTTCCTCAATTCCCTGTTGTGCCTGACATTACGGCGCTACTGACTCTGATTCCAGCTACTGCTTCATGGTTTTCGGTGATTGATTTGAAAAATGCGTTTTTCAGCATCCCGATTGCCGAAGAGAGCAGGGACCTTTTCGGTTTCTCTCTTGGTGGACGTAGCTTCCGGTTCAAACGCGCTCCTCAGGGCTACTGTGAAAGTCCATCGATTTACAGTCAAGCTTTGAAGGGTCAACTAGATGCGTTTAGGTTGCCGGTTGGTGCGGCTTTAATCCAATACGTCGACGACTTATTGGTGGCTGCCGATACTCAGGACATTTGCAAAATTGCTACAGTGTCGTTGCTGCAACATCTCTGTGAGTTGAATCACAAGGTGTCACCTTCTAAACTCCAATATTGTTGTCAAGAAGTAACCTACCTAGGTCACTTATTGTCAAAGGAGGGAAGGAGATTGACCCCAGAGAGAATTGCAGCGATTGCGCGCATGGCTGTGCCACAAACCCAAAGAGATGTGCGTGCCTTTCTAGGTATCACGTCGTACTGTAGGCAGTGGATTCCCAATTTTTCATTGCTAGCGAAACCATTGGTGGCTCTTACGTGCAAGGATGTTTCGACTCCTTTACCATGGACGGAAGAATGCCAGAAAAGTTTTTCTGAATTACGTGATTCATTGTGTTCGGCTCCTGTGTTAGGTACCCCTGATTACAGTAAGCCGTTCACGTTATATGTTCACGAGAGGGAAGGTTGTGCGTTGAGTGTTTTAACGCAACCTTTTGGTGGTAAACAGCGTCCATGTGCATATTTTTCCTCGACCTTAGACCCAGTAGCTAGAGCATTACCGAGTTGTTTGAGAGCAACTGCGGCAGCTGCGGTCTCCATCCGACAATCAGCAGGATTGGTCATGGATAATATGCTTACGGTGATGGTTCCGCATGCAGTCGATACTCTGTTGAATCGTACGAAAACTCAGCACTTGACGAGTGCGAGGTTGTCTGGGTACGAATTGACGCTTTTGGCAAGCCACATTCAGATAAAACGTTGTAATGTCCTCAATCCGGCAACTTTGTTACCAATTAGTGCAGAGTCAGATGCAGTAACAGAACATGACTGTTACTTGCGGACAGAGGAGGAAACAAAAGGTCGTGTGGACCTTAAAAACACCCCATTGGAAGACCCGGATGGCATCCTGTATGTGGATGGGTCATGTTTTAAGTTGCCGAATGGTGATGTGACTACTGCTTATGCTGTGGTGACATTGAATACTGTTGTTGAGACTGCGAGATTGAATCAGAATTCTGCCCAAGCTGCAGAGCTGATTGCTCTTACTAGAGCATGTGTATTAGCAAAAGGTAAACGTGTGAATGTGTACACCGATAGTCAGTATGCTTTCGGTGTAGCACATAGTTTTGGACGGTTGTGGCGAGAGCGTGGTTTCCTGACGTCGCATGGCACGAAAATACAGCATGGCCAGCTTGTGAACGATCTTTTGGATGCATTGACTTTGCCTGCTCAAATTGCAATTATTAAGTGTAGTGCGCATCGTAAAGTGACGGATGATGTTGGTCGTGGTAATGCGTTTGCAGATGAGATTGCTAAGGAGACTGCCCGGAACCTTAGCACTCGAATGTATGTGACAAGTTCGGTTAGGTGGCCTACAGAATCGAGTATGTGTGAAAATACCATAGAGAGTGTGAAAGCTATTCAGAATGAGGCCACCGACACTGAAAAAATGAAGTGGAAAGAAAGTACGGGAAGGTTGGATGTGAATGGTTGCTGGATTGATTTGTCAGATCAGAAAAGATGGATGTTGCCTGATGCGTATGTACTGGCCGTTGTGCAAATGGCACATGGGTTAGCACATATTAGCGCGAAAGGTATTTGCAAGTTGCTGGCTGATGTGTGGAAGAATGATGGAATTACTAAGTGTGCTGAACGTCTGGTGAAGAATTGTATGGTGTGTATAATGTACAATCCTGGCAAAGGAACCCCAACTCCTCCTGGCAGTTTTGCCCCTCCTTCGTATCCCTTTGAGGTGATCCAGTTGGACTTCATCCATATGGAGCGATGCAATAACCTAAAATACGTTTTGGTTGTGGTTTGCGCATTCTCCCGATGGATCGAGGCCTATCCCCTCAAAGACAATACTGCTTTGTCTACTGCGAAAATCCTACTGAAGGAATACTTTCCTCGGTATGGAATGCCTAGAGTCGTGTGGTCAGATAACGGAAGTGAGTTTGTTGGAAGTGTGATGAAGAGTGTGTGTAAGGGCCTTGGAATCAATCAGAAATTCCATAGCGCCAATCATCCTCAGTCAGCTGGATTGGTTGAAGGGTACAATGGCACCCTTAAACTAAAATTAGCGAAGATTCAAGCTACGACTGGACTTTCGTGGCCTGATGCTTTGCCTCTAGCATTACTGTCAACTAGGGCGACTGTACACTCCCGAATAGGGCTTAGTCCCTATGAAATAGTGTTCGGCCGTCCTGCGAATGTGTGGGGGGTTCCTAGGCCAGGAATATTCTCTGATCTTGAGTTTCCGATGTTGATTGATTACTTACATGACTTGACTGCTAAACTGAGGTTAATTCATCAACAGGTTTACGACGCCTTGCCGACGCAGACGGAGGGTCCAGGCCACCAGCTCCAGCCCGGGGATTGGGTGGTTGCCCGAAATTTTTCACGCAAAAACAATCTGGACCCCCGCTTTACCGGACCTTACCAGGTGCTCCTGGCCACGAGGACTGCCGTTCGTCTTGAGGGGCGGAAAAATTGGGTACATGCTACCCATTGTAAGCGAGTCCCTATTCCTTTGCCGGCAGACCCGTGGGTAAGGAAAGGCATTGCGTCAACAGAAACAGAAACATTGCCGGCGTTTGTACCTTTTAGCGACGCACAGCTCGTTGGAGAACCCTCGGCGCAACAGAAAGCCACTGTTGAACATTTGTCAGCAAAAGACTCAAGACCAGATCAACGAACTGATCAGCAGGACGCTGTCTCTTCAACGGATCCTTTGTTCGACGAGCAGACACGTCCAGGGAAACATCGATATTCTTTGCGATCTCACACTAAGGACAAATAAATTTGCTTGCTTTGCTGAAATTGATAACTGCAATATCTTCGTTTCCCATGATCAATTTTGAACATTCGTATCATTGAAAATTGTTTTGTATATATATATATATATATCAAGCTTCTTCCTTGTATCTTTTTCCTTCCACAGCTGAGAAATATTGTGCTAAATAAATACATATTGTGTATTGAGGGCCGTAGGGCCGCGCGCGTACTTCCTTCTGGACAGTAGGTCTTGACGCTAGGTTAAAGACCGTCGGTTCCTAGGAACTCCTGGGGATTGACTATTGCTGCACAGAACGAAGTGCGTCAAGAAACGTTGCGGACGGTCGTAGGGAAATGGCATTTTCGAAGCTGAATGATTTGGAAGGAGCTCAGGCATACAGAGTCAAGCTGCAGAAACTTAGTCGTACGAAATGTTTTGTATCCCAATTGTTTGTTTTGTTTTTGACTGCTTCTGCATTTTTGGCGGGTGGGGTGTATTACACTATGTCTTACGTTTTCCTTGCTCCTCCTACTCCTACTCCTTACCCTAACCTTACTTCTACTGCTTCTCCTCATTCCTTTCACATGTTACCAGAACACGAACAGGCTAGACGTGTAGAATTCCGCAATAATTCCTTTATCCAGCTCCTCCATCAGCATCAGTTAGTGGTTAACACTACTAATTGTTGGGTGTGTGGGTTGATGCCACATACTACGGGTAAGGGAATTCCATATCTGGTGTTACCGTATAGTTCCCAAGGGTCAGCTCGAGCATTCCAAACAATGCTTCGAAGCGCACTGGGTTTCCACCCCACTCCAGAACAACGTTCCCCCAACTTTGGTCCTACCTCGTATCAGAGGCTGCTATCGATGGCTATAGAGGATATGGAAGATGAGATCCATGATCCTTTTCTTATTCCTAGAGAAGAGGTACAAGCCTATAGGGTCTTAAGTAGAGGGGAATATAGTATGTTCACTAATGAAAAGCAGCTTAAAAGCTCGTCTCCAATATGGGTCGTACCCCACACTGGTAATCTTTGTCTTGTGGGTCGTGGCTCGCAAGCCTCACTTGGAGTAAGTGCTTGCACTGAAAGTTACGTTCTGCCAATGTCCCCGTCCCCTGTGTTTCTGGCTGCCAAGGGTACATACTTTATCTGTCATGATCGTGCATACACATGGTTGCCCGCAGACTTCATGGGCTCATGTTTCGTTGCAAATCTGTTGCCTCCGACGTTTACTGTAGATGCCGATTATCATAAGACTAGAGTTGTACGAGGCGTAATTAGCGAAGAGGATACTGCCGGTCAAGAGGCAGGAGACTTTTTCAAGGGTTTCCTCCCGTTTTGGGGACCTATGGTTAATAGTAGGAACCTGAGACATTTGACTCGAGTGGTAGAATCGACAGCTAATATTACTGCCAGTGCCCTTGGTAATATCACCACAGAACTTCAGGCGGAGAGACTTATGACATTACAAAACCGTATGGTTTTAGATGTTGTCCTAGCAGATCGCGGTGGGGTATGTAAAGTGATCCATTCGAGCTGTTGCATTTTCATCCCAGATAATGCTCCTACTGTCTATCAAGCCATCTCGAAGTTGCACAAGATCTCCGAGTCCATACACGTGGATGTAGGGGATTGGACGCTACTCGGTTGGTTTTGGGGCCTGGTGTCGACTTGGGGTTGGAAGATTCTGATGATCATCGGGGTTGTGGTAGTGTTCCTGTTCACGTGTTGCCTTTGTGTACAGTGTGGTCCTGCCTTATGTGGCCTCTGTGCTACAACGTGTATGAGACAACCATCTGTTACCAAGGGGACTCGATCGGACAGAGCTATGCTACAACGACATCTTGATGGTCTGATGAATATCGAATATGATTCCGACTAGTGCTTGCCTACATGAGGGCAAAAGGAGCGTCTGAGGTTCCGTGACAATTGTAAGTGGTGTTTTCGACTCGCACGAATATGGGCGAGTCTAGTATCTATGAACCGCAAATGGCGAGTTTAGTAAGTGTGCGCAGTTTCGCTGTGCTAACTTAAACCGTTCGTTTGTTACGTGGGTTTGTCATCTGTACCCACGGGTTCCATCTTAGATACGGCATCCATTTTGTCTCTTGCCCTCAAGTAGCCAGCGAACGGACGCTGTCCGCTTCGCGACCCTGGGACTCCCAAGATATGGCGGAAGACACATGTTCTTTGTAAGTGCCTTTATGACGAGGGGGATGCTACTGTAAGGCAGATGGCGCCGCTCGAGGCTCATCTTGCCGCACGGGCTTATTGTCTCAGCCGTGCATCTCATTAGGCACGTCCCTTTGATGCCTGTATCTCGTGCTTCTCGACACTCCCCTTTTACACCCTTTCCGATCTCCCCACTGTCTCCGTCTTCCTCTACACCTGTCTTCGTTCCTATTTCGATCTACTTTACTGCTGATTGGAATTTGCTAATGGTGGGAAGATGGGTTTTTACAGTTGGGAACCGCCAAATGTTTCCGCACTTATGTTCCGGACCTTGTGTGTTTCAAAGTGACCAAAACGACCCCTCTGAGAGCGACTTGTGGGAACCGGGTTGTAAACTATTGTGTATCATGTTATCCTATGGGTAAAAACTGTATAAAAGGAGCGATCCACAAATACAATTTGAAGCAGTCTCCCCGAACTACACTCGATGTACTTCCTGTGACTTCTGTGTTCCCTGCAGTAAATAAACCTTGACTCTTTGACGCCGAAGGAAGTGTCCCGTGTCTCTGTGACTTGTACGCCGGAGCAGGTTACCCACGAAGGTTTCAGGTGTTGTGCCCTGGCACCGCTGGGTCCAAAAGAACCCAGTCCTTCACTTTAACATCCGGACATCTTCTTTATCTTTCCGGATTTTATTTTGTATATGGTTCCATGTTTTAGATTCCGGCCTCTGTGGACGTGGTGCCTCCTGCAAGAATTCTTCTTCAGAAGATACTTCCTCCTGCTTCTGCTGCTGTACAGAAGCCATTTTGTTTTATATACACCAAACAAGCAAAAAGGATTCTTGTAGGAAAGGAGATGTCTCTCTAAAGATGCTCCAACAAGAATGATTAAAATTGGTGGGGTGCGACAGTAGTTACAGTGGGAAATGTTATGAACCAATTAAATCTTTTTTTTTTAGGTCACATGGGATCCGCACACTATGCGCTCACGAAGCACGCACCCGACACAACTTCCCGAAAATATATTTAAAAATAATATAAGTTTATTATAAGTACAAATATATTATTTTTATGAATATCTTAGATAATCTCTTGCCCTAATATGTATATTAAAGACACATACATATCATTTTAGAACATAAAAAAATAGCGCGCCCAGCGCGCCCCAGCACGTACATGACGTCATGCGGGACCCGCCACCGCACAAGCGTCGCGTACCGTAATGCGCATGTGTCACGAATGTGCAGGAGCAGGAGTCGCGGACTGGTCGCATACCAATCGCGCACATCATGTAATATTAAATGTATATGATGTAACTGAAAAACATGCAGCTGTCGCACACCGTACGCGGATCCTTCACAACTTTTCTAAAATGGCAGGCTAGAATCCACGCACCCACCATGATGTGTACGCATTGGGTGCATGACTCCAAAAAAAATGTGGATTTTTTTTTTAAGAAAATCATATAAATATAATAAAAGAAAATAATTAAAACAAAAAAATTAAACAATATTTCAGTCTGATTTTTAAAAAAATGTTTTTTTTTTGCAATTTTCTAAAAAAAATGTAATGTTATTTAATGAATAAAATATTTATGAATAAACAGTTAAAAAACTGTAGAAAATCAGTACAAAAAAATAGGTATAACTACTATTACACTTACAAATTAGTAGAACCGAGGCACAATAAATCAGAAAAATAATACAAAAAGGGGGCAGGGTAGAAACACCCTGGCCCCCTAGGCCTGATCAGTGGTCCCACAAGGACCCCCAGGTCCAAAAAAAGCATTTTGTTTTAATTACACTGAATTTATTTTAAAAATGTGCTTCATTTAAATGAGGCCCCTGGGTGGGCCAGGTCCCAGGTGCATTGTGAAAAAATAATAGCATACCCCACGCAGCCCCGGGGACCACCACCTCCCCGAGGCTATGTAGATTTTGTGCACATGCATTATGTGCATGTGGTACCCCGCAGCCCCGGGGACCACCACCTCCCTGGGGCTTATTTAAAAAATAGTGCCTGGGGAGTCCCACCCCCCACGCTGCCCCGGGGACCGCCACCTCCCCGGGGTTTCATTGAAAAAGGGCAGGGGGCCTCTGGGGCCCCCTCAAGTCCCGGGGACTGCCACCTCCCCGGGGCTGTCATAAATAATTTGTGTGGGGCGGCTTGAGCCCCCTCACACTGCCCCGGGGACCACCACCTCCCCTGGGCATTTAGTATTCAAATGCAGGGGTACATTATGGACCCCCCAAAACCGCAGGGACTGCCACCTCCTGGGACTTTAAATAGTTGGGAGGGGGCCACGCTACCACCCTCCTGGAGCCCTCCATGGCCCTGGGGACGGCCACCCCCCAGGGCTGGCTCCTGTAGTGTCCTGGGGTGCCCTCCCCCGGGTTCCTGCTGATTGCAATGGCAGGGCGAGAGCCGTGCAGCTCCCGCCCGGTCATAGCAAGCACTGGTTTGGATTGTGGAAGCGAGTGCAGGTCTCCTGCTCTCACTTCCAAAATCCAAACCAGATTGCTTTTCCACAAGGAGAGCTGCATGTTAGCAGCTCCCATGCAGCTCCCCTTGGGAAAA
This sequence comes from Lissotriton vulgaris, assembly GCF_964263255.1. Classification (NCBI taxonomy): domain Eukaryota; kingdom Metazoa; phylum Chordata; class Amphibia; order Caudata; family Salamandridae; genus Lissotriton; species Lissotriton vulgaris. The sequence goes on along the minus strand of NW_028251453.1, from coordinate 555,255 downwards.
AGCAATGCCGGCTACCGCAGGAGGCTGGGAGCCGGCGGGACCGACGGGGTCCCTAACGGAAGGGCCGGCCACGGGGATGGGGTGCCTGGGGCCAGAAGTGTCCTGGGAGGGGGCCACGCGGCCCCTCCTCCATCATTAAAATATATATCTTTTTAAATAAATAGAAGCACAAGGGGATGGGGTCCTTGAGGCCAATAGAGGCCTCAGGAGGAGGGGGATGCGCGTAGGATCTGCGCATCCGGCCTCGAAAACAAAAAATGAAGCGCTGGCTCCCGGGCTTCATTACTATTTAGCCCCTGGGGGGGCCAAGGGCCGGGGGCAATATTTTAAATGTAATCAGGGGCCCAGAGGGGATCAACACCCCCCAGGGCTTTATTCGGACATTTGCGGGGGGATCACAACCCCCCCCCAGCCCCGGGGACCGCCAACCCCGGGATTTTAAACATAAATAGGTGAGGGGCTCGAAGGCCCGGGGACCGCCACCCTGGGGCTTTAAGACAATATTCTTTGGTGCATTTTGAGTTAGGGAAATAATTCCTCTTCAATCCTGAGGGCCCCTGGGGACCAACTAGCCCACCAGGTGCACTGCGTTGCAGAGAGATGGTCCAGGCCGTGCCCCTTTTTACACCTCCCTGCAACGGCGCTTACTGGAGGTACCTAGTGGGCTAGTTTGACCCTAGAGACTCAGGATTCAAGGGGACTATATCACCCAAATTAAAACGGCCACAGAGCGTGTTTGCACACATGTCACTTCAGGCCCCACTCCCTTCACCAGTGGGCAAATGCACCCTGTGCTGCATTTTAAGAGGTAGTTTTAATTCCCCTGCCCTATTATGTACTAGGGTCTTACAGAGGCCATGGTAATCACAGGGGTACCGCAACGCATAGTGTTCCCTAATGTATGTAGGTGTTTTCACTGTATTCTAAGTGTCTTTTAACATAGCACTGGCTGTAGGACTGGTTCGTCAGACTCAGTTACCACCAGAACCCGTCTGAAAAAGTTGAGGGCACAGGATGATTATGCAACAAGGCTTTTTTCTACTCCTCTGTTTGTTCTTCCTTCACGTTTTCCTTCTTCCTGTACTTTTTTCGTCTTTGAGGACTTCTGTTGCTTCTTTCTGCATTTATTTTTTTCTTTCTGTGCGTTTTTTCTTCTTTCTTCACATGTCCTACCTCTGTAGGCATAGTTAGAAACTAGCATTCATAAAACCTTTGAAATTCACTTAAAAAAACATAGGTTTCAGTCACGTTATAGTTAGGAATTAGCATTTAAAAAACCTTAGAAATTCACTGAAAAAACCATAGGTTTCAGGGGAGTTATAGTTAACTGGACATTTCACTTGTACAAAACCATTGAAATTCCCCTGTTATAGTTAGTTCAGCTAACTATAACTCGCATGCCCGCAATGCACTGCTGATGACGTCACATATTACATCACTCATGACATGGTCAGTGACATCACTGATGGCATCTCAAATGACATCACTGATGTCAAGGGTTGCGGTGGATTTGCGAACCCTCCCGACCACGCGCTTCATTCTATTTGGCTGCCAGTACACCAAACCAGGAAGTGTTTGCAGCCATCTTGTGACTCGGTAGAACTAAGTCACATGAAAACAGTAAAAGAAAGTGAAAAATTAAGAAAAGGGGGCAGGGTAGAAACACCCTGACCCCCTAGGCCTGCTCAGGGGGTCCCAGAAGGAACCCCCTATTTCTTTTTAATTTTTTTAAACATCCTAATATGCGCTGGATGCGCGAACCCGGATGAATTTCTTTTTAAATGATGCGGGGGCACCCCCACTTCATTTAAATGTGCCCCCAAGTGGGCCACGTCCCGGGGGCAATCATATAATAATACTGCCACCTCCTTGGGGCTATATAAATTAGGTGCAAGAGGGCACATGGCACTCCTGCAGTCCCGAGAACCACCACCACCCCGGGGCTTTGAAAATAGAGGGAGGGGGTCCACGCGGCCCCCTCTTGGAGCCCTTGATGGCCCTGGGGACAGTCACCACCCAGGGCCAGGTCCTGCAATGTTCCGGGGTGTCCACCCCGGGACATTGCCATTTGCTATGACAGGGCGGGAGAATTGATTCCACCTTGTGTTAGCAAACTCTTGTTTGCTTTTTTTGAAGTGAGAGGAGGAAAACCTTCTCTTGCTTCAATAAAGGAAAGGAGAATTGCTTTTGGGAAAGGGAAGCTGCATGTAGCAGCTCCCATTGGAGCCGGCGGGAGCATAGGGGAATTGGGGCTCCACCCACGGCCCCTGGGCCAGAAGTGGCATGAGAGGGGGTCACGCAGCCCTTCTCCACTTTGAATAAAAAAAAAAATATGTAGATGTGGGCATGCCGCGGAGGATGGGGTCCCAGAGGCGAATGTAAATTAATGAAAGTTAACGCTTTGTATTTTTCAAAATTTTTGGAGTCACGACCCTAGAGCATCGTCACGGATGACCCTGGCAAATATAGCTAATGAGATGCAGAATAGGCGTTCCTGTGCAAAAAGCAGCGAACACACTACTTCGCAACTTTCTCAACCAGCAGCAAGATTGGCGAAGAAAATACAAAACAAGCAATAAGGTGCGTTAGCACCAGGAAGTTTACACCTGCTCTGACCTGGTGTAAAGTCAGACTACAACCTGCAACATGAAAGGGAGCCCAGCCCACAGCCAAACCTGAACAAGAACAGATGCATTGGAGCCAACGATCATGCAGCTCAGACACCCAACAGTGCCCCGACACCCCCTTTCACCAGCCTCTTGTCCGCCATCCCCCATGACCTCTCCCGACAAACAAATGTGACTGCAACCTTCCGAAATCTGGAACGTAACAAATCGGCTGATGTTGCACAATTATAATAAAAAAGATGCATGTGAGGTTGGCAAATGAGAATCACAGTCATCCATGGATTTATATATAAAACATTTTATTTAAACAAAACAACAAAATAGAAGTAGGTACAGCTTTGGCGTGTCATCCCTCGACAATCTGTGAATCACAGCCTGCAAGACAAAAAGCAAGATAAGATTGTGCGTCATGCGCCCATCAAAGGAGAGAGAGAGGGGAAGAGTGAGAGAGAGGAAGAGAGAGAAAGAAAGAGTGAAAGAGAGGAAGAGAGAGAGAAAGAGTGAGAGAGACAGGAAGAGAGGGAGAGAAAGAGAAACTGTGTGAGAGAGAAGAAGAGAGAGAGAAAGAGTGAGAGAGAGGAAGAGAGAGAGAAAGAGTGCGAGAAAGAGAGAGAGAAAGGAATAGCTGGAGAGGGAGAGGGAGTGTCGACACTGTGGACAAAACCCTCACAGCTCACCTTTCCCCCACCCGTGTGTCTCCAACCACGTGCTGGGACATACTGCTGCCCTCAAACTCACTCATCTGAAACACAGTATAGAATCAGTAATGGCAGAGTACATGCAACTGCATACACCTAAATCGCTGTCCCGTCCCTGCACACCCAGGCTGCTGCACCCCATCCACTGCCACCGCCCAGAGGTGTCTGCCTGCTCCTCTGCACCCAGGCTGCTGCATACTATCCACTCCCACCACCCAGAGGTGACTGCCCACCGCTGCGCAAACAAGCGTCTCTGCTCACCTTCGGCCACCGGTGTGTGTCTAAGAGGGCCCACCACATGCCGAAGCAACCTCATCAACCGTGGCGTACACGGGGTCCAGCCAAGCTCTCAATTCAAATCGGGTCTTGATTGCCAGGATGGTGTATCGAGGCGACGCATGATCTCAGGCTTCACACCCACTCAGCTCTGGTGGCACTAACTCATTGGAACTCAAGTCATCGCCACGTGGCGGGAGGCCAGTGTCGGGGGGGGGGGGTGGTTGACAATGTGTGAATCACAGCCTGCAAGACAAAAAGCAAGATAAGATTTTGTGTCATGCGCCCATCAAAGGAGAGAGAGAGAGAGAGAGAAAGAGTGAGAGAGAGGAAGACAGAGAGAAAGAGTGAGAGAGGAAGACAGAGAGAAAGAAAGAGTGAGAGAGGAAGAGAGAGAAAAAGAGTGAGAGAGAGAGGAAGAGAGAGAGAAAAAGAGAAACAGTGTGAGAGAGAGGAAGAGAGAAAGACTGATAGAGAGGAAGACAGAGAGAAAGAGTGTGAGAGAGGGAAAGGAAGAGGTGGAGGGGGAGAGTGAGTGCCGACACTGCAGACAAAACCCTTACAGCTCACCTGTCCACCACCAGTGTGTCTCCAACCACGTGCCGGGACATACTGCAGCCCTCAAGCTCACTCATCTGAAACATAGTATAGAATCAGTAATAATAGAGTATATACAACTGTACATGCCTCCCTCGCTGTCCCGCCCCTGCTTACCCAGGCTGCTGCACCCCATCCACTCCTGCCACCCAGAGGTGTCTGCCCACCACTACGCACCCAGGCTGCTGCACCTCATCCACTCCCACTGCCCAGAGATGTCTGCCCGCTCCAGGCTGCTGCACACGATCCACTCTCAGCCCCCAGAGGTGACTGCCCGCCACTGCGCAATCAAGCCTCTCTGCTCACCTTCCTCCCCCGGCGTGTGTCCAAGAGGGCCCACCACGTGCTGAAGCAACCTCCTCAGCCATGGCGTACACCCGGTCCAGCCTAGCTCACAATTCAAATCGGGTCTTGATTGCCAGGATGGTATATCGAGGCCATGCATCAACGCAGGCTGCACACCCGCTCAGCTCTGGTGGCACTAACTCAGTGGAACTCAAGTCATCGCACGTGGAGGGAGGCCCGTGGTGGGCAAAGTGCCTCGGCTGCCATCAACTCTGTGTACTTTAAGTCATGGGAGAGAATGGAAATTGCCTCCAGCACATGCGCCTGGCCCTTTTTATTGGCAGGGTCACATGTTCAGTGATGCCTGTGCCTCATGGGTGTGGTGTGGGTATAAAGTAGCCATGAGGGAGAGGTTGTGGCATGCTGACAACTAGACCTGTGATCAGCAGATCACTACAGGGAAGACCTCGGACAAGTAGCATTGTCCTTCCTCCCTGTAAGCGTAAGCGGAGTGGGCTGGCCTAGCGTATTCCAGTCCTGCATGAGGCTATGAACAATGACTCACGATCTCTGGGCGTGGTTCAGTATGAGGAATCAACTGATGCAGGAGTCTCTGTTGTAGTGTTGCCGCCACGCGGGCCGCAACCACCAATGTGTCACCCTGTGACCCAAGACCCACAATATGGCCAACATGAAAGGTAGGGGGAATCACTGACCCTACATTCATCCATACTTCCACACATGAAAGATTGTGGGCATGACATATCTGTGTGGATATGAATGTTTATTGCACATTCAGTGGAGTGTTGCAGCTGTAGCAATACATGGCCATGGAAAGGCCAAATTTCAGTTTTTGGCAAATGGAGGGCAGCCAATTAGAGCCAAGCTCGTGCTCGGGGGATAGTCTACGCCAACATATGTACTTATCCAATTACTCCACCAATCCCCAAGCAATTATAAATTCACTATACACTCTCCTTGCAGTACTCTAATGATGCAGTCTCTACCTATGTACTTATACAATGACATAACCAAAGTTTTCCCCACTGCCAGAGGTAAAATGGTTGCGTGCGCTGTCCACAGCACAATATAATGTGGTAGGGCCCAGGGGCAGCATCATGCATATATAATGAACACAAGGACATAGTTAGATAGATAGTGGAACTGGTACGGGCACGTGTACTCGCCCCCTTTTTATTACAAGGGTCACATGTCCAGTGACGTCTGTGCTGGATTATTATTTATTTATTATTTAGAAGTTTTCTATAGCGCTAACAGGACCCGAAGGTAGCAGAGCGCTTTACAATGGAGGGAATGAAAAGAGAACAACATGACACAAACCCAATAAAGCGATCAGCGAGCGACAATTTGGAATGCGGAAAAGTTCGGACAGCAGGACTTCTTGGTAACAGGATTCAATGTTACTGCATGGATTCAGGGGACGCTTGCTGATCCAGGTTACCCGCAACCAAGGGAACGGATAAGGCACAAGGATTTGAGTTGGCTCTTGAATTCTGAATAGGACGGTAGACCTGAGTCCCTCAGAAGCGGTCGCTCCCCACGCTGCTCTCTGCTCAATACTCTGGTATCGTAGCGCTATACTGCCAGACTGATTCAATTCTTTGTGCCTGATTATACTGCTATCGTAGCGCTATACTGCCAGACTGCCCAATTATCTGTGCCTGATTTACTGTTATCGTAGCGCTATACTGCGAGACTGTTGTTTAATTATTATTACATTGTGTATTGCTCGTTTTGCCTACTTACATTATTGATACCTGATTGTGCCGGTGCCACTTGCCCATTTCTAAGAGTTTATTAAGGTTGTGCCCCAATCTCGTCCTGCTTCGCTTTTGGCTTGCTGCCATTTTGTTGTTTGTTGTTGTGCCTCCCAGCCCGGCTCTCCACCCCGCTCCCGCCTCCCAGCTGCTCCTCCCTCGGCCCCCCTCCATTATCCACTTATGGCAGATGCATTCGCGCGCAGCGGTCACGCGCAGCGTACACGCCCCATGCGCGCCGAAGGTGCGCCAAAGGTAAGCCCGTCTGCGCCCGTCCGCGCCTGGACCGCGCCAGGCCCCCTGGCCCCCGCAAAATCCACTCCGCCTGCATAACGTACGACGCCACAACCCTCTCAGCCCTTAACCCCGGGCGACCAACAAACTGCTACCAAGCCGCCCCAGGACACACCCATGGACCCTTCGCCTGCCACTCCTGCAAGTTCGACTGCATCAGGACCCACACCAAATCCCCAAACCCCAAACAGAGCTCCGACACTAACCACCTGAAATGCATCCTGCTCAACACCCGCTCGGTCCACAGACACGCCATTGACCTTTGGAACCTACTCAACACTACATCGCCGGACGTCGCCTTCCTAACAGAAACCTGGATGAACGCCTCATCAGCGCCCGACATCGCCATAGCCATCCCGGACGGCTACAAGATCATCCGAAAGTACCGCACCAACCAAACAGGAGGAGGCATCGCCATCGTCCATAAGAACACCATCCGCATCACGACCAGTTCCGACGATAACCTCGCTAACGCCGAACACCTTCACTTCCAGATCCACACCGACCCCAAAGCCACACTCAGAGGCACCCTCATCTACAGGCCACCAGGACCCCGCACACAATTTAGCGAATACATCACTGACTTTATCAGCCCACACACCCTCCCCTCCGAGGACTACATTCTACTGGGAGACCTCAACTTCCACCTGGAAAAGAAAAACGACAGCAACACCACCACCCTTCGGGACAACCTGGCCAACCTCGGACTCAAACAACTTGTTGATACCCCCACCCACTTTGCCGGACACACGCTCGACCCAATCTTCACCTCCAGCTAGCACATCTCCTTCAATCACACCACAGCTCTCCATTGGACAGACCACAGCTGCGTTCACTTCAACTACAAAAAGACCACGACCCACAACCTCCCACAACCAATTCCCCGAAGAAACTGGAACAAAATTACCACCGACCAACTCTTCACATCGCTTCACCAAAACCCTCCTGCCAAATCATCGGACCCAAACCAAGCAGCCACCAACCTCACACAATGGATCACCCACAGCGCCGACGAACTAGCACCCTTGAAAAACCATCAAATCAAGCAAGGTAGCAAAAAAGCCCCCTGGTTCAACGATGACCTTAAGAAATCCAAGAAGTTCTGCCGCACCCTCGAGAAAGCCTGGAGAAAAAACCCGACCACTGACAACCTGGCCACCTTCAAGAACACCAACCGCAAACACCACCAACTGATCCGATACACCAAGAAATCAACATTCAAGGATCGACTTGACAACAACGCCCACAACAGCAAGGAACTATTCAACATCGTCAAAGAATTTACCAACCCCACCGCCGGCACCAACGAAATCACTCCCTCCCAAGACCTCTGCGACTCCCTAGCCTCATTCTTCCACAACAAAATCGCCGACATACATAACAGCTTTGAAAACCAGTCCGGAGACCAGTCCACTCCACCCACCTCCGAACCAAAACCCCCCTCTAACAACCTATGCGCCTGGAACCCAATCACCACTGAAGACACCATCCGCCTGATGAACTCCATCCACTCAGGATCGCCAACCGACCCATGTCCCCACCACATTTTCAACAAAGCAGACTCCATTATCGCACCCCATCTCCGAGAAGTCATCAACTGCTCCCTCAACTCCGCTACCTTCCCGGAAAGCTGGAAACATGCCGAACTCAGCGCCCTTCTGAAGAAACCCACAGCAGACCCCACTGAACTTAAAAACTACCGCCCCATCTCGCTCCTCTCATTCCCTGCCAAAGTCATCGAGAAAGCCGTCAACAGTCAGCTCGCCGCCTTCCTCGAATCCAACAAATCCCTCGACCCTTCACAGTCCGGCTTCCGAGCCAAACACAGCACCGAAACCGCCCTCATCGCAGCAACGATGGATAATGGAGAAACACTACTGGACAATGGAGAAACAGTTGCCCTCATCCTACTTGACCTCTCCGCAGCCTTTGACACAGTCTGTCATAGCACCCTCATACAACGCCTCAGCAACGTCGGAATTCAAGGAAAAGCATTGGACTGGATAATTTCGTTCCTCGCCGGAAGAACCCAGAGAGTCCGCCTCCCCCCTTTTAGATCAGAGGCCACCGAAGTCATCTGCGGCGTGCCACAAGGATCATCACTCAGTCCCACCCTCTTCAACGTATACATGAGTCCCCTCGCATCCATCGCACGCCAACACAACCTCAACATCATCTCCTACGCAGATGACACCCAGCTGATCCTCTCCCTCACCAAAGACCCAAACACCGCCAAAACCAACTTACACGAAGGAATGAAAGAAGTAGCCAAGTGGATGAAGAACAGCCGTTTAAAACTGAACTCGGACAAAACGGAAGTCGTCATCTTAGGTTCATCCCCCTCTGCCTGGGACGACTCATGGTGGCCACCGGCCCTGGGAACCGCACCCATACCTACGGACCACGCACGTAACCTGGGCTTCATCCTGGACTCCTCCCTATCGATGACCAGACAAGTCAACGCCGTCTCATCATCATGCTTCAACATCCTACGCATGCTCCAAAAAATCTTCCGTTGGATCCCCACCGAAACAAGACGCATCCAAAACGCCTCAGCCAGACTCATACTAGACATCCCCCGCCAAGCTCACATTTCCGGTCACCTGAAAGACCTCCACTGGCTCCCCGTCAACAAGACAATAACGTTCCGTCTCCTCACCCACGCACACAAAGCCCTCTACGACCTAGGACCCGAATGCCTCAACACGCGCCTGTCCTTTTACACCCCCACCCGCCAACAACGGTCGTCCAATCAAGCCCTCGCCGCAATTCCGCGCGTCCATAGATCCACCATGGGGGGAAGATCCTTCTCCTACTTAGCTGCCAAAACCTGGTACTCCCTCCCCACCCACCTCTGCCTTACACAGAACCACCTCTCCTTCAGAAAGCAACTAAAAACGTTGATATTCGATAAGTAAAGTACCCCCCCCTCCCTCAAGCGCCTTGAGACCTTCAGAAAGCAACTAAAAACGTGGATATTCGATAAGTAAAGTACCCCCCTCCCTCAAGCGCCTTGAGACCCTCTGGGTGAGTAGTGCGCTATACAAATTTGTGAACTTGAACTTGAACTTGAGTGTAAGCCAGTCCTCAGGGAATGGTTAGTGCTGGCAACAAGTACAACACTAATTATCGGATCACACACATAAGAAATATGTATGGAATACATTGTCAAAATATGTAGGTTTCAGGGACGTTTTAGTTAGTTGCATACTGGACTCTGAAATTAATGAATCAAGACTGAATTTGAATTGTGAACCCTACTAACCACAGTGTAGGCCGGACGCAGCCACGTGACGTTGACCTGAACTGCAAAGATTGGGAGCATTTGGCCTTCTTAACTGATTATAGTCTCTTACACAATTTGCATCTTTACTAATCTTGAATTGTTAACCCTGCTGACCGCAGTGTGGGCCAGAGACAGAGGTCAGGAAGGGCCCACAGCCAGCATTGACTTGAGCTGCACAGAGTTAGTGGCACCTGAAGCACTCAGCAGCCAGCGATGATGCATGGTCGGGGTGGGCTGCACTGGTAGCAATGTCTGTTGCCTACTGGACTGTGTCATGTGCAATCGCGACTCAATCTGATTTGTGACCCCTGCTATCCGCAGTGTACATAGAAGGCAGTAGTCTGTACAGACATAACTCAGCAGTGCTGTGCCGCTGGGTTCGCAGGGGGCCTGTGTCGAGGAGGCTGGCGGTCATGGCTGCGGCCTCATGGCAGGGTGAGGGCCTGTGGCAGACGCAGTGGCAGACGTTGGTCTTCCCACAAGTGAACCACTTCTACGCTGGAGTGGCGTACGTGTATGTTAGACCAGCCCACTCTGCTTCCGCTTACAGGGGGGGGTGACACAGCTACATGACCAAGATCTTCTCCACTGCCTGTGGTAACATGGTTGTGTCCACTGTCCACAACACTACAAGCACACATGGAGAGGTCTTTGCTCTGCATAGTGAGGTCTGTGCAGCACATCATCGCTACACTTGGCATTGTGTGAATTGTTATTGATGGGTGACTTGCGTCCTTCACTCAAACTTGGTTGCCACATCTCCCAACATTCAGCTATTGCATGGATAAGGGTCCATGCCGTTTTGGGAAGGTCCACTGTCCTGTTCTGTGCTGCCTCGGTGGTAGTGGGGAGTTCCAGGGGGGAGGTCCTGGGGTGGTGACGGTGGGTGTTGTGGCCTTCTTGGGTGTCGGAGCTGCATGATCAGTAGCTCCATGACATGTGTTGGTCTTCAGATGTGGCTCTGGGCTGGGCTCCCTTTCATACTGTAGGTAGTTGTCCTGTTTTACACCAGTAAAAGGCAGATGTTAAATTCTTACTGCTAACGCCCCTTTTTGGATGGTTTTGGATCGCATCGCAGATTTGGCTGGTCATGGCCAATATCGGAAAGTGGTACTTTCGTGTTATTTCTTAACTGGAACGCCTACTCTGCATATCATTAGCGTTAGCTGTCGCTCCCATTTGTGGCGATTTTGTTTGTGGAAGCTATCGCTGGTAAACTGGAGATATTGGCAGTTTTCACCAGTTTGAGAATGTGATGATAATTTAAAATCATAGAAACTCTATAGGTTTAACTTTATAATTAGAAATTAGCATTTAAAAAACTTTTGAAATTCACTGAAAAAACCATAGGTTTAAGGCATGTTATAGTTAGAAATTAGCATTTAAAAAAACCTTAGAAATTCACTGAAAAAACCATAGGTTTCAGGGACATTTTTCTCATACAAAACCATAGAAATTCCCCCTTTATAGTTTGTTCAGCTAACTATAACCCGCGCACTCGCAATGCACTGCTGATGACGTCACATATTACATCATTCATGACATGGTCAGTGACATAAGTGATGACATCACTGATGACATCTCAAATGACATCACTGATGACATCTTCCACTTGAACATCTGATGCACCTTCTCACACTCTAATATAACATTTGATACACCCTCTGTAAAATACAGACTACCATTTTCGAAACCAATGACACACCAATACCAGTTACTACATACCTACTCACTGATTCCTAGGTCTACACACATATCCACTCATTCACCCATACAATCACACATACATGCAGTCACTCATCAATGCAACACTATCATAAGCACTCATATACCTATACATGAACTCACACACCACCACTCATCCAGAGTTACTCACAAACCTAGTCAGTCATGCAAAGAATCAATCACACTTCCATTTATTGACCTATACAGTTATACACACACCATATAACACTTATTCAAACAGAAACAAACGCATACTTACTCTCTTATACAATTACTGATACAAGTACACAGTCATCCATACAGCCACTCTCACAATCACTGACTCGCATAGTCATTTATATACTTCAACTCTCACATACACTGCCTTTTACATATGTAGTTACTTGGACATGCACCATTGAGACATCCATTCACTCACCAACACGCCCATACACACAATCACCCACCCATACAGCTGTTTCCACATGCAATCATGACCCCGTACACACAGTGAATCAACCACTCAAACATCAATTCACAGAGTGACACACCTCCCACCCACCCACACACACACTCAGGCACCCATACAAATACTCAGGCAACCAATCGATAACCCTTATAGACACTCTTGTAGCTACTGACCAACCCATGCAGCAGCTTATACAACAACAGACAGACTGATACAGACATGCACACAGTTTAGTCAATAACCCATGCATTCAGTAAGATGCATGTAATCACTCACTTAAACAGTCAGTCACACACCTACTAAATTCTATATCCAAACACTTATACACCCACTCATTCTTCAATACACCTTGGCATATAAATTATACATATTTAAACTTTAAAGCAAAGCGCAGTCACTGGAGGATGTCATCAGTGGTGTCATTTGCGATGTCATCAGTGATGTCACTAACCATGTTATGAATGATGTAATATGTGACATCATCAGCAGTGCATTGCGGGTGCGCGAGTTATAGCTCGCTTTTTAATATCTATGTATCGGACTTAGCGAGGGTGATAAAATCTTATGGAATTGCCCTGACAACCTACGCCGACGATACCCAATTAGTACTATCAGTGCACAACAACGGAGCATCTATCGCCGCCAACTTTCAGGAGGGAATGAAGGCCATAAGCTCCTGGATGTCATCAAACTGCCTCAAACTTAACTCCGATAAAACGGAGGTGATGACATTCGGGAGCTTGCGCCCAGCATGGTCCCCTCAATGGTGGCCACCTCAGATGGGGTCCCCCCCCCAACCGGTGGTCAAGGTCCGAAACCTCGGAGTCATTTTTGACAATAAACTTACTTTCATACACCACGCCAACGCTGTTGTATCATCTGCCTTCTACACTCTAAAAAAAATTAAAAAATTACTTCCTTACCTACCACAGTCCGCGGGCAAAACACTCATCAGCACCTTAGTGTTCTCGAGAACCGATTACTGTAACTCTCTTCTCCTGAATGCCCAAGAACAGGTCCTCAACAAGCTCCAGACAGTACAAAACGCGGCGGCCAGAACCCTACTATCCATTCCTAAGTTCACTTCAACCTCAGCTCATATCAAGAAACTACATTGGCTTCCGGTTAGGAGCCGAATTAAATTTAAGGCTCTATGCATAGCCTATAAAACTCTGAACAATGCAGGACCACAGTTTCTAAAAAGAGCTCTCCGCCCACTGGAACAACGCAGGACCCTTCGATCTTCCTCTGCCTACCTGCTGAACGTCCCTAGGACAAGAAAGGCCAGCTGGGGAGACAGATGTTTCACAACCGCCACGGCCAAATTGTGGAACACCCTACCACTTCATATTAAAACTGCCCCCACGCTCCTCAAATTCAGAAAGAGCCTTAAAACATGGCTGTTTTCATTGTCCTAAACTCCCCCGTCACACCATCAGCGAGCTCTGTAAACACTAGCGCCGAGACACCCGTAGGGGTATTTGCGCGCTTTAAAAATTGCAATAAATAAATAAATAAATAAATAAATAGCTAGCTGAACTATTATAACGGGGAATTTTGTATGGTTTTGTATGCGAATAATGTCCAACTAACTATAACGTCCCCGAAATCTGGTGACTGTTGGAGGAAGGGAGTCGGAGGAGATGACATCCCACTCTGACCATTCTGGAATATGAGTGCAATTTCAGAGAGGATCGGAAATGCAGGAATGTGCACAAGATTAGAGAGCGCATGGCCAGGAGAATATTGCGCCACAACTTAAATGCAGGTACAAAGAACATTTCCTTTAACATCGAGGAGTAAGAGGATTCATTGTAATTCCATGCAATAATGCAGCAAGTACAAAGCATTTTGGGACTTGTATTTTTTACTGTTGGTCATGTGACTTTCAACATAAAAAAGCGTACACAATGCACTTTGCACTTTAACCTTTTTTCTCGCCTGTGATCAATGCTGTGCCGAAACGCGTAAGAGAAATGAAAAGGTGTGCTGCTTAATACCTCTGAAATTTAAACTCTGCTTCCTGAAATTGGCCTCTGTGCTTTCTTGTCTGGACGATTGACAGGCTGCTCCATGCCTGTTTAAAAGAGGCCGCCCTGAAGGGTTGGGGGCTCCGTGTGCTTGGAGACTGTTTTTGGAATTCAATTCAGGAGCATGACACACTCGCAGTCACCAGTCCATTGGGGAGGTGCTAGTATAGCGAAATCTGATGACTGTTGGAGGAAGAGAGTCAGAGGGGATGAAATCCCACTCTGACCATTCTGGAATATGAGTGCAATTTTGGAGAGGATCGGAAATGCAGGAATGTGCACAAGATCAGAGAGTGCATGGCCAGGAGAATATTGCACCACAACTTAAATGCAGGTACAATGAACATTTCCTTTAACATCGAGGAGTAAGAGGATTAATTGTAATTCCATGCAATAATGCAGCAAGTACAAAGCATTATGGGACTTGTATTTGTTACTGTTGGTCATGTAACTTTCAACATAAAAAAGCGTACACAATGCACTTTGCACTTTAACCTTTTTTCTCACCTGTGATCAAGGCTGTGCCGAAACGCCTAAGGGAAATGAAAAGGTGTGCTGCTTAATATCTCTGAAATTAAAACTCTGCTTCCAGAAACGGGCCTCTGTGCTTTCTTGTCTGAACGATGACGATTGACAGGCTGCTTCATGCCTGTTGTTTAAAAGAGGCCGCCCTGAAGGGTTGAAGGCTCCGTGTTAACACTGTGATCAAGACCTGCCGGTCGAAACGCATAGGTGGAGGAGAGTGCTGTTACTGGCAATGGCTTTTTTGAATTAAACCTGTTATTTACAAATCTGGGCGAGTGCAAGCGTAATTTTTGATGGTGGATATATCTATATATAAGTTAAGGTGTATTGAAGAATGAGTGGGTGTATAAGTGTCTGAATGGATGACTTGGTAGGTGTGTGGCTGACTGTATAAGTGAGTGATTAATTGTGTCTTACTGAATGCATGGCTTAGTAACTAAACTGTGCGAATGTCTGTATCAGTCTGTCTGTGGATGTGTAAGCGATTGCATGGGTTGGTGAGTAGCTACATAAGTGTCTATATGGGTTATTGATTGCTTGTCTGTGTATCTGTATGGGTGCCTGATTGTCTGTGTGGGTGGGTGGGGTGTGTGTGACCCACTGCATGGATGTGTGAGTGGGTGATTCCCTGGGTGTATGGGTTCAAGAGTGTGTCTGTGAGGGGCTTTATGGGTGGGTGAGCATGTGTATAGGTATGTTGGTGAGTGAATGGATGTCTCAGTGGTACATGTGTGACTAACTACATATGTGAAAGGCAGTATATGTGAGTGTTGGAGTATATACATGACTATATGTGAGAGTGAGTGATTGTGAGAGTGGTTGTATAGATGTGTGTGTGCTTGTATGAGTGATTGTAAAAGAGAGTAAGTATGTGTTATTATCTGTATGACTAAGTGAGGTTGTGTGTATAACTGTATAGGTGAGTAACTAGGAGTGTGATTGATTCTTTGCATGACTGATTAGGTGTGTGAGTAACTCTATGGATGAGTGGCAGTGTGTGAGTGTCTGGTCTGTATAGGTATATGAGTGCACATGATAGTGCTGTATTTATGAGGGACTGCATGTATGAGCGACTGTATAGGTGAATGAGTGAACGTGTGTGTAGACCTAGAAATCAGTGAGTGGGTATGTAGTAACCGGTGTTGGTGTGCCTATGGTTTTGAAAATGGTAGTCAGTATTTTAGAGTGGGTGTATCAAAGGTTATATTAGGGTGTGAAGAGGTGCATCAGATGATTACGTGGATGGTATCATCAATGATGTCTTCCGTCATGTCATTTGAGATGTCATCAGTGATGTCTCTGACCATGTCATGAATGATGTAATATGTGACATCATCAGCAGTGCATTGCAGGGGCACGAGTTATAGTTAGCTCAACTAAATATAATGGACTCATTTCTCTGGTTTTGTACGAGTCTAAAGTCCAACTATAACATCCCTGAAACTTGTGATTTTTTCAGTGAATTTCAAAGGTTTTTTAAATGCTAATCTCTAACTATAACATCCCTGAAACCTGTGTTTTCTTCTGTGAATTTCAAAGGTTTTGTAAAGGCTAATTTCTAACTATGCCTACAGAAGTAGGACATGCGCAGAAACAGGAAGAAAGGCACAGAAAGAAGCAAGAGAAATGCAGAAAGAGGCAACAGAAGTCCAGAAAGATGCAGAAAGGTGCAGAATGAAGCAAGAGATGTGCACAAAGAAGCAACAGAGGTGCTGAAAGATGCAAGAGAGGTGCAGAAACAAGCATGAAAGATGCAGAAACAGGGAACAGGGGTGGAGAAGGAGGCAAGAGAGGTGCAGAAAGAGAAAAGAGGGGTGCAGAAAGAGGCAATAGATCAGCAGAAGAAGCAACAGAGGTGCTGAAAAAGGCAAGTGAGGTGCAGAAAGAGGCAAGTGATCTATAGAAAAAAGCAAGAGAGGTGCAGAAAGAGGCAAGAAAGGTGCAGAAAGAGGCAAAAGGAGTGCAGAAAGAACCAAGAGAAGTACAGAAAGAAACAACAGAGGTGCCAAAAGAGGCAAGAGAGGTGCAGAAAGTAGCAAGTAAAGTACAGAAAGAGGCAAGAGAATTGCTGAAAGAAGCAAGAGCAGTACTTAAAGAACCAACAGAGGTGCTGTAAGAGGCAACAGAGGTGCAGAAGGAGCATGAGGGGTACAGAAAGAAGGAAGAAGAGTGCAGAAAGAAGCAACAGAGGTGCTGAAAGAGGCACGAGTGGTGCAGAAAAAAGGAAGAGAAGTGTAGAGAGAAGCAACAGAGGTGCTGAAAGAGGCACAAAGCATGTAGAAAGAGGCAAGAGAAGTACAGGAAGAAGCAACAGAGGTACAGAAAGAGGCAAGAGTGGTGCAGAAAGATGGAAGAGAGGTATAGAAAGAGGCAATAGAGTTGCACAAAGAGGGCAGAGCGGTGCAGAAAGAGGCAGGAGGGTGTAGAAAGAACCAACAGAGGTGCAAAAAGATGCAAGAGGAGTGCAGCAAGAGGTAGGAGAGGTACACAAAGAGGCAAGAGAGGTGCAGAAAGAGGCAGGAAGGGTACAGAAAGAAGGAACAAAAGTGCAGAAAGAGTCAAGAGAATTGCTGAAAGAAGCAACAGAGGTGTAGAAAGAAGCAAGAGAAGTGCAGTAAGAACCAACAGAGGTACAAAAAGAGGCAAGAGGTGTGCAGAAAAAGGTAGGAGGGGTGCACAAAGAGGCAAGAGAGGTAGATATAGAGGCCGGAGGCATATAGAAAGAAGGAAGAGAAGTGCAGAAAGAACTAACAAAGGTAATGAAAGGGGCATGAACGGTAAAAAAAGAGCAAGAGTAATACAGAATGAGGCAAGAGAGATACAGAAAGAAGCAAGAGAGTTTCATGAAGAGGGAAGGTGAGTTCAGAAAGAGGCAACAGGGGTGCAGAAAGAAGCAAGTGAGGTTCCAAAAGAAGCAAGAGAGCAGCAGAAACAGGCAAGAAAAGTGCAGAAATAGTCAAGAGAATTGCTGAAAGAAGCAACAGAGGTGCAGAAAGAGGCAAGTGAGATGCAGAAACAGGCAAGAAAGATACAGAAAGAGGGAAGACGAATGCAGAAAGACGCAACAGGGGTGCAGAAAAAAGTAAGACAGGTGTAGAAAGAAGCATGGGAAGTGCAGAATGAAGCAACAGGGGTGCAGACAGAGGCAAGAGAAGAGCAGAAAGAAGCAACAGAGGTGCAGAAGGAGGCAAGAACACTGCAGAAAGAGGCAAGAGACTTGCAGAAACGGGCAAAAGAGGTACAGAAAGAGGGAACAGAGGTGGGCACACTGAAGCAAGAGAGGTGTAGAATTAGGCAATTGGGGTGCAGAAAGAGGCAAAAGAAGTGCAGAAAGAGGGAAGAAGGGTGGAGATAGAGGCAATAGGGATACAGAAAGAAGCAAGTCAGGTGCAGACAGAACCAAGAGAAGTACAGAAAGAAGCAACAGAGGTGCTGAAAGAGGCAAGAGAGGTGCAGAAAGCAGCAAGTGAAGTACAGAAAGAGGCAAGAGAATTCCTGAAAGAAGCAACAGAGGTTTAAGAAAAAGCAAGAGAAGTACGGAAAGAGGCAAGTGAGGTGCAGAAAGAAGCAAGAGCAGTGTAGAAAGAACCAACAGAGGTGCTGAAAGGGGCACAAAGTGGTGCAGAAAGATGGAAGAGTGGTATAGAAAGAGGCAGAAAGAAGCAAGTGAGGTTCCGAAAGAGAGTACTTACACACCCACTCACTGAGTCATAGATCTACACACAAATCCACTCACTCCCCCTTGCAGCCACTCATACACCCACCCACTGACTAATATAGCCACTGACATAACCACTCATGCACCCATAGAGCCACTCACACACTGAGTCAGTCACCCATAGAGCTACTCACATACTTAGTCACTCACCTATACAGTCAATCACGCAGCTACTTACTCACCCGTACAGTTACACCCACTCACTTACTCATACAGATACTAACATGTATTCACTCACCTGCAGAGTCGCTGACACAAGCACACATTCACCCATACAGCCACTCTCACATTTTCTCAGTTACCCATTCAGTCACCCCATATACCCCATCACTCTCCAATACAGCCTTTCACATACCCATCTATCACAGACACATCTACTCACTCACCCGCCCACACAACCATAGACAGACTCACTTGCCCATACAGCCCCTCACACACTCAATCACTAACACCTACAGCCACTGTCTCTCCCACTCACTCATCCATACACCCTCAACCACCTACACAAACACTCAGACAACCATATGGTTACTCAGACAACTAATCACTCACCCAAACAGCCACTCACACCCACACAGGCACTTAGATAACAACTGACAGACTGAAACAGACATCCACACAACCTAGTCACTCACCCATAGATTCACTGAAACACCTAATCACTCACTTACACAGCCAGTTGTGCTGCCATTGAATCATCCATACAGGCCCCAAGACACCCACTGATTCTCTAATACTCCCTGGTGTATATATTTAACACTCATAAACTTTTTAAAAACACTCACAGTCACTGGATGATGGCTTCAGTGATGTCATTAGTTGTCGCGTTCTAATCTAGGACCCCGATCAATACTGTGACCTTATGCCCCTATACGGCTATAATCCATTTATTCCCCTATAATGGCATAAACGTTCAAGTGTGATATTTTAGAAATTCATCTCTGGCCTCACACGATCAGAGCCACATTTCAGAATCGCTTCGCCTGCAGCTCATTAGAGCAAATGACACAGCAGAAGCCACTATCTAAGATTCCTAGATTACACTCCGAGTTCTTCAACAAGATAAAAACTCAGCAACCTGGGAAAGCCCCGCTTGCAATGTTTTGATTAGTAATAGAACTCTAATGAGCACTGAAAGGACGATCACTTCCTAGTGACATCTTTATTGACGTCTTATGTCCAAAAACTTACGTCAAGCAAGGCACCTTTCAGGTATAAATAATACCATCATTGCCTTAAGCAAGCGCTGCAGTTGCTACTGATAACTAGCGACCAATGGTGTGCTGAACAGAGGAGCCGAACAGCTGTCCCTTGCAGAGCCCAGCAGATGCATCCAGCCTACGGACGCTGTCCCTCCTCCTCCTCTTTGACGCGCTGAGAAAGACGCTGTCTTTTCTCCTGCCGAGAAAATCCAGCTTCGGCGTTTCCAGCCTACCCTTGCGGGTGACTGGGATATTGAGCCCTGAGAGGAGATACAAGACCTCCAACATTCTATTCCAGAGGTATGGTGTTGACTAAACCCTTAGAGAGAATTCTTGAAGCAAACCTTGGCAAAACCAACTTAACTTAAGCTACTTACTTACTCCCTTCCACGTGTGGCTTAGGTCAGGCACACTGGGGTAGGCGTAGTTAGAAGCACCAGTTGAGTATGTTAGCCTAATGTATATATGAATGTATATATTTTATTCATTTTAACCATTGTATGGCTAAGAAACCATATCAATGCTTTTACAGTATTATTTCGCAATACTCATTTTACTGTACGCACTTTATATAATAACCAGTATTGCAATTGTGGCAATTCATTTCTCTTGCATGAGAAAAAAGACTGTTCAATAAATAATACCTTTTATTGAAAACGCCCGTCTCTCTGTTCTCTGCATCTTAGTGAAAGTAAGCTGCACAAACTGACTGAGTAAAATAACTGTCTATTGTTTCACACGACTCTAGAGATTGACTCTTATTCTAAGGAGCAAAGTTGTCATGTTTATGCGGTTGTTGGAAAACTGAATCCCTTCTTGGCTGTGCCAGGGAAGCTGATCACTTCCTATTCAGTCAAGAAAGTTTCCAGTGACCTCTGAGCTAGTTGGTAACAAACCCAATTAAGTTTAGCATAGTCAGTGGAGACCTGGAAGATCCGCACTTCTACGTCGATACTACTGTTTATGTTATTCCAATGCGCAGGGCCTATAGGGAAATAGGAATTACACTACATGGCACCCAACGTTTGGTAAGGCGATAAACTAACGCAAGACGTTAGAGTAACTCAGTCGTGCATTTTTCACACAGACCCCTTTCTCCCGTAAATACTCCAATAGACGTCTGGAGTGGGTGAAAGGCTAAAATCCGCCCGAACTTAGTAGGAAGAGATTCCTATGTAGAGTTTCTGGTTTATTCAACGTTGAAGGATACAGTGTTCCAAAATATTGTGCACCTAATCTTTGTCTCCTTGGAGACCTGCTCTGCAAAACCTTTTCTGACAATAAAATGTCAGACTTAGAGAACGGAACCGCTGCACCCGCAGTAAATGCGACTCAGCAGGGTCCCGACGGTACTAATGAACCAGGTGCGACAATCATCCCGGCACATTTAAGAAAATCTATAACGTCAAAACTTATAGAAAATGGACTGACCACACAAGGTGGCACAGTCGTCTTCCTGATAGAGGCTCACGAGTATCGGCAGACAGAGGTATTCTATTCATGGATAAAATTTCCAGCGGCAAACCCTGCAACACACGAGTTCCACTATTACAAAATAGAGGATCCACCGGAAGAGTACGCTCCTTTCGAGGAGATTGAAATCCCATTAAAATACCAAGAGCATTTGCTCTCTCTAGTTTAAAGGCGCCCTAAAACACAATGATCATATTACCAGGCTCGGTCCACTAGGTAGACCAGGAGCAACATGGCCGGTTCTAGCCAGCTACACACCACATCCGGACATTGAAAAAATGTCAAACGAGGAGCTGGTAGTACAGCTAAAAACACTAATTAAAATACATAGACAATTAGTCCAATATGTAATGCGGACTGCAACAGTCCAAACAGCTGTTAATGTTCCACAGCTGACCCCTCATCAGGGGAACACAAATAAAATTACACCACAGAACATACAATCATGTCTTGGTAAAACACCCATAAAACGGGAACAAATTCCTTTCTGGTTAGCGCAGAAAATTACTCAAATAGAGGCAGTATTTCCAAATACTGCCCCTATTGAGAAACACAGAATCTTGACCATCTGCTTTCCAATGGGGGTCGCACCACACGTGGAGGACTGTGACACTTGGGGTACAGTCTTTGCTTCCATTTACACAAAAACACATGGTGTTCCGTCAATGGCGGTAATACCAGAAGTGCTAAAACAATTTCAGAATGAATACGGTCCAGAACCCGCTTTAACTCTTGGTATGAAATTACTGAAAGACTTCAAGCAGGTCTCGGCTATATTACTAGCCAATATAAAAGGAGAAGCAGCATCTGTGGCGATCCGCCAGAAATTGAAAGAAACAGATATAACAGATCAACCAATTGAGCTTGCCAGAATCATAGAGAAATACTATGAAGAATTAGGTAGAGACAGCTTGGATGGGAAACCAGTAAAACCCCAACTACTCGAAAATCCTGAAAAATTATTTATTAAAAATAATTTAAACACTCCTAAAAAGAACTGGGATGGAAATAAACAATCCACTCCCAAGGAAAAAGTTTTCCAGTCCAGAGGAAGGTCTCCTCGACGGAGGGAAAGGACTCCGACTCGAGAACACCAGTCTCCCCAGCGGGAGCCCTCTGAGCAAAAAGATATAACCTTAGAAATAGGGATAATTTGAAGAAGCCTGATAGATATCAAAGTATTGATACACGTCCCTCTCGATCTTTTTCGCAGAAATCGGAAAGAAGAGGACGGTCAGACCCAGGAGAGCACACCAAGTCCAAAGACAAGGAACCTGCTCAAAGTAATAAATTACAATTTCCAAGAAAGAAGGTAGCCAGTATTAGAGTAATTGAACATGCCTAGAATACTGAGGACACAGCTGAAAAACGGGGAGTGGGCACATGCAATGCTAGACAGTGCAGCAGAAATCAGCATAGCTCGCAAGATCCTGATGAGTCTTCTGGAGACAGTGGACACGAATGAATACATTCAGGTGGAAACTGCCGACACCAGAGTTAGCAAACCTCATAAGATATACGAAATAACACTGCGTATAGAGGGAGATAAGACTAGAAAAATAAGGGGTCTATTTTGGGATAACCTCTCAAAAGGCTATGACATCCTGTTAGCTGAAAAAGATTGGCCCCCAGAGTTTGTCAGGGAGTGCCCTCGTGGCGAAGAAATGATTATGCCTGCCTTCTCGAAAAACATTCCGATTCACAAAAAATATATATATGCGAGGAAATGGGCAGTAGCCCAGGCACCAGCATTATATAAAAAACATGTAGGATGGGATGAGGATTCTCCTCCTCACAAAATCCAGTTAAAAAGTCAACCAACTGCACAAAGGCAGTATCCAATTAAGCAAGAAGCTAAAAAACAAGTCAGGGAGATTTTAGATCAACTTGAATACCAGGGGGTGAATGAAACATGCACCTCTCAAATGAATAATCCTTTGTTTCCTGTCTCCAAACCAGACAATTCATATAGTCTAGTTTTGGACTACAGACACCTTAACTCATGTTGCAAAACATTTGCCGTACAAAATTCGCATAGTGCTGCACTAATGAATAACATAGTTCGGAAAAAATATAAAACGACATTAGACATATCTAATGGTTTCTTTTGTCAAAACATTGCACCAGAAAGCAGATACTTGACCGCTTTCTCAGTAATGGGGTCACAGAAAAATTTCTGTAGGCTCCCACAGGGATTCAAGAACAGCCCAGGACTATTCTCAGCTAGAGTAACAGAGTTACTACAAATATATGATGATGAGGCATTATTTTATGTCGATGACATCTATCCAACAGACGATGATTTGGATACTCACTTGGAAAGAGTGAACACCATTATATTTGGGTTCGCAGCAGAGGGTTACAAATTCAACTTTAAAAAGTCTCGAATTGCCCATCTGACAGTACTATTCTTAGGATACGAATTATCAAGTGAAGGAAAAAGCCTAGAGGACAACTTCTTAGAGAAGTGCGCTGTACTCCATGAACTTACAATCGATTCTTGGCTTCCTGAATTTCGGAAGAACTTACATTCTAAATTATGCGGAGAGGGTTAAACCTCTCTACGAATTAATTAAACCTGATTTTAAACCAATCAACTGGACTCAAAAACACACAGAAATTTTGAGATCACTGCAAACAGACATGTTAGCAAAAACAAAATTAGAAACACGTGACAATACACGCAACCTTGTAATCCGAGTCATCCCAGGAAGATGCGGATTCACGTACCTAACCTCTAATGAGGGAGAAACGGTACCAATAGCTTACAAATCTCACTTGTACACACAAGCAGAAAAAACATTCAGTATTACAGAAAATTCTGTAAATGCAGTTCGAACGGCAGTGGCAAAAGAAAGAGCTTTTGCCCAAGGTAAAAGTATAACGGTCATTACAGCAGAATCAGCCTTCGAGGCACTATTCAGCCCAGTAAACCTGCCTACAGTGTCACTGGATCCGAAATGGATACAGTGGGGAAACACCCTAGAAACTGAAAAAGTGAAATACTACTATGGTCCGAACATGAAACTGAATGATTTACCATATGAAAAAGAATATCCTCTGCCAATCGAAATTCTGCCTCTCCAACAATACTCTTGTATAATTTATACAGACAGATTTGTCCAGCACTACAATGTAGAAAACAAATCCTATGATGCAGCCTGCGCGATTGTTAAAGGTCGCTGGCTGTGCGGTAAATTCAGACCGAAAATAACAAAAACTGAATCACTGAGAAAATGTTCGGCTCAGAGAGCTGAAATTAGATCTTTAAAGATGGCGCTTGAAAATGCAGAACGTGAATTCCCGACACTAATCGTGTGCAATTTGCATTTTTGCGTCAACTCTTACAATAATGAGTTGCAGAGCTGGGTTCAAAATGATTACAAAGATGACACAGGTGACACAATCAAGCATAAAATGCTTTGGAATCAAGTAGTTCTTTTACAGAAAGAACTACAAAAGACTCACGTGATACACGCACAGAGTCTTCAACGTGATGGCGTTCACGTTGCAGGGAATTCATTGGCTAAGACAGCCACAGTGGAAGCAACTAAACCGGCTTCCGTAGCCACAAAAAAGCGTTCAGAAAAAATATATAGACGGGGAAACCATGCTGGCAGTAAAAACGTCCTTAAAAAACGACTGTGCAGCACTACCCGTGAACTATCCACTCAATTATGCATACGTAATTGATACAAACTCCGTTCCTTTTGCTCGAATCCCTGGAGTGGGGGATAGAGTGATTCCAAACAGGAGCAGGAGAGGCTTTCTCTTACTGGAAGCACATATGGGGTTGGGTCTGAGACACCAAACAATCAAAGACTCTCTGAAAGAATTACAATCAGAGTACTGGTGGCCGGGAATGAGCGTAGATATTCAATATTTTGCTAAAAATTGTAAAGACTGCAACAGACATCGCAGTGGAGAACCGGCCAGTATAGTGTCAGGAACCCTAATAGAAAGCATAAGGTGCTCTCTACGCACAATCAAAAAAGAGAAATGCGTCCCATTGTATGTAAGTTAGACTAAACTCACTTAAAAAATGTGGCCCCAGCGCTCGGCTGACTCCAGAACTGTTATAAAAGATCTGCGAGTCTTTATCAGCACATACGCAATTGCCATGTTCCATTCTGACCAGGGTCCTGCTTTTAGCTCTCGAGCTTATAAGGAGGCCATGGCCAGCATGGGCGTTGGATTGCGGTATTCTTGTCCGTCACACCCCGAAGGGAACAGTGTGGTAGAAAGAAAAAAACGGGACATAAAGCAATCTATAACAGCAAAGGTATTAGGTTCGGGTGATGGGTGGGTCAAACATTTAATAAGTGTCCAGTTAAGTCTTAACAATTTGCCAAGAAATTCTCTAAAAGGTTTCAGCCCATACGAACTATTGTTCGGAACTAGAATGCACGTTCAGGACCTCGATAGTCAGGTATCAGTGGTAGAAGATAAAAAGAAAGACTTTGACATCAAAGATCGTTTGGCTGTTTTACAGGACTTGAATGAAACAAGAGAATCCTTAAGCAACATAAAGTTAAAGCAACAGCCAACTACCACTGAAGAGGCACCATCAGCCCCAGCAAGGCCTGTCTGGATTCCAAAGATTGGGGATCTAGTCAGAGAAAAAATAGCGGTGAAGAAGGAATTTGGGCCTTCTTACAGAAAAGCAGTACCTGTCTTAGCAATCAACGGAACAAGATCAGTAGTACTACCGCCCCTTGCTGGTAAAAAGGAGAACCGAGTTGTATCAATCGACCTGGTAAAACCACAATCATGTGGCCTATAATCAACAGTAGGCCAAGTGGACTCCCAAGAAACAACAGAATACCCAAATTCACAACAAAGTAAGAGGTTCAAACTGAAAGACTAATCACATTCGATAAGCCTGCAGTGCACGGAGTGGGACTATGCAATAATGCCATGGAACTTGTGCCTCTTGAAACACAGATTGAAACAGTTCATCAAGAAACACGAGTCTACAATGATGTGGCATCAGAATGTGCTACCGAAAGACAAATTGAAAAAACAATTCCAACAATTGACAGAACTGCCTCTGGCTACTTCATTAATTTCGACAATTTTTCTGAAGATCAAGACGACCCTGAAGTGAAGCCAGAAACAAAAACTTTTAAAGAAAAAGCAACAGAACTCTTTCATCAACTAAAGGAAATTTATCTTGTTTCACCATGGTTAGAGTTCTGGTTTGGACTAGGAGTATTCTTCCTCCTGCTTTGGCTCATCATGGTACTTTGTTTGGGAAAATTCATTGAGGGAAAATACAGTTCAATGGACACAGCAAGTCAGAACATCAACTTAGTCCTGAAACCACACAAATCATCTCACGTCGAGAAAAGAGAACCATCATCAGTGAATGTCACAACCATTCCAATACCCGGCGGGGTAGTATGGGACAAAACTGACTATGAAGTATATGGCCCGGTTGAAATCTTGAAATATCCTCACCAGATCAAGGTTTCCTTAAGTGACTTTGTAAAACCTAGCACATTTTCTGATGATTGGGATTTTGAAAGTATAAATAATATGATGTCAGATTTAGTAATGTCAGCTAGATTCACAGAACATGATTATTTACTAGGTTCATCTAATTATGAGCAGATGTTTTGTTACACACATTACGGTGACCACTACTTGCATAAATCTGCAAAACCTAGAAATGTTTTAAAGTATAACCAATGGGAACATTGTGCTACTCCACCAAAAAGTAGTTCGAAAACATTCTATGAGAGATTCCAGTACTTCTCAGGGTTTAACACAGATGCAGAAACGTTTTATTATAAACTGCTAGATAAAACAGGATTGAAAAACATGTTGACAAATACTAAATTGATATATTCAGAAGCATTTTATGAAAAAATGATGACATTTGGTTTTGATTTTTGGAAAGATAACATTGAAACAAAAAGCATCTGGGGTACAAAAGAGTGGCAGGTGCAAGGCCTAGGAGCATTATTTCGAGCCTGCATGATCCCAGAACAAATGATGTTTTTAAATGACACAATTCACCAAACATCCTGTCTTGGCCTAGCTAAGATCAAAGACCTTAACAAACCGTCTATTCCAAAGCCAATACCTGATAATGTAACCACAGATATTGAAATAGACGTATCACAAATTTTACATTAAAACAGAACACATCCTGATTGGATAAAGTGGTTAATCTGGCCTACTGACACGAATAACTGTCAAGATAGATTCCTGAATAAAACACAGGGGATAAAAATGACAAGACCAGACCCTAGATACTCCCAGAGACAACATCCAGGGATAGTAACAACATACAGTGTAGGGAAGCTGTGCCTTGAATGGCTAGAATCATCCACACTGGCAGAAATTAAGCAACACTTATCTTTACTTAAAGATGGTGCTGACTTGCGCGATTTCATTTTGGGACCACGCAAGCAGCGTCAAAAACGTTTCATAGCGACCAGTATATATGCGGCATACAACGAGGCATGGAAAATTATGCAGATTGAAACAGCAGAGAAAATACGAAAAATTGATCGTGTTAATTTGGAAAAATCACTTTCAGTAGTGGACAATGGGTTAATGACTCTGTCCTCCAGAATATATTCACTGGACAGCATTGTATCATCTGCCATAGATATAATAGACAAAGACTTGCTAATGTTACAGCATGGCCAGTCACAATTACGTTCTATTGTACAGTTAGGCTGGGCGCTGCAAAATCTTTGTTAAGGCTATGTGCCTTGGCGTTTAATCAACACAACGTCATTTTTTTCCATCTTTACCCTTACTGATAAACAAATCAGCTTGGCACAGAAAGGAGCAGACTATACAATCCTGAGCATTGAAAAACTTGAGAGATTACCATTGACAATGTCAGAAAGTCCTGTCATTGAATGGATAATGCACGGGATTATCACAATTCCGATAACAACTTTCCGATTTAAAAATTGCCTTGAATACATACCGACTGGCCAGTATGAACGTTTGGGTAAAGGTTACCTTAAATCAGTATGGAAACTACCATATACACACACTTGCATCAGTGACAGCAACAAAAATGTATTTCTTAGTGGTGAAAATTGCAAACATTCACTAAGCGGTATACTTTTGTGCCAGGGTATTAATTTACACGGAGCTTGTGAAGGAAATTCAAACAACCTTTCATGCCACCAACATGTCACACCTGCAACGCAGATAGAGCCTTTCTTTAGACAACTCGCAAATGGGAGTTACATTCTAATAACGGATCACAGCTGTTGTGGCCTTTTGCCAGGAAAAGCCTATCTCGTAAACGTAACATCCATGGTCAAATGCTGTATGCAAGCATTGTTTCCAAACGGCCCTGGAGACTCAGAGACTCCCATATGGCCTCGTTTGAATGTCTCTTCTATACGAATTGATACTTTAAGCAGAATGAAGTCTGTGCTTTTGCAGACAACAGTGCCCATCACGTCATCAAAAGAGACGTATGATCTCCAAGTTGCAAGGACGGCTTCGGAGATACATGACCTTTTATCAACAAATTGCCCCGTGCATTTCACAGAAATGCTTAGCCAAATTCCTAACATGTCTAGTGCCGTAGGTATCCCAGGCATATTTAAGACCATTTTTACGGGACTGTTAACACCATTCAAAGCAGTCTTGGGCTTAATTCCAAATTTTGTCCATTCCGTTTTGGGCGGCATCCCCCTGATTTTGGGACTTGTAGCAGCAATTTTATTTTTGACCCTCCTGCTCCGATATGGCAAGCCAAATCGCAGACATGACTCCAGCAGGGATGGAAGAAACGATCCTAGCACTACGCTACCAGGACCGAATAACTAGAGTCCTTGGATTGGCCAGGCTGAGAGATCTGAACATGACCTGGTTTCTTTCATTCAGACCTATATGGCAGACCTGCACCTTACCTGTGCTTCGATGTATGCTATGCGGAGAGGAATGCGTGTTAGACACCTGTCTTGCACTTCCATCAGCAGTACCAATGGATATTGATACTTTGCTAAGTCCTGTAACGGCTCACGCATTGTGTTGCCCCCAGCGGCTACCAATCCTGATGACGGCAATAGTTGAGACTCCTGTGCTACGACTAGGTGGTGACAGTGGAGCGAGAAATAAAAGCAACATCACCCAGGTAAGACCTTCTGTGAGCATTGCTGATCCAGACACCGATGATAGCAATCATTCTCACACCTGCCAAGTAACTGCATTATCGAACTTGGTCGAACTGTCACCTGATTTTGTTGGCCAATTTTTTGAGAGCCTGTCTGATATGATGTTCTCCCCTGAACAGAAACAATAATTTTTAAAAGCATTCCGACACACAGCGTTCCCATGAACTCTGAATTCGGCCTTCAGTTTTGATCAACAAAAACTGCTGAAAAGCGTTGGAACTCTATTCCCCCGTTCACAAGGTTTTTTGAATTGAACTATTTTTGAAAATATTTACCCTTTTTTCTGGCACGAATTCTTTGCTTAAAGTAGACCTATTCATAAAGAACAGAACTTCTATTTTTAGTAAATCTAGAGACAAAATAACTTTACAACAGCCTCTAGCAAATTTTACAGCAATGCATTTATATGTGATGAAATTATCTCGCCCTTCTTTTCTGTATAGAGATATTTCATGTGTAATTTTTTCGCAAAATCGTTCACTGATTACATATGCTATGATTTTTTAATGATTTCTATGCTTAAAGACGTACGGTACCTATATTTCCATGTATTACAAATACACCATTTCAAATGCAGATATGTATTTTGGGGTGGGCAATGTTACACATACATCTTATTGCTTTAGTTTTTAGTAATTTGATGGACATAGAAACGTTGGGTGGGTGTCGCGTTATAATCTAGGACCCCGATCAATACTGTGACCTTATGCCCCTATACGGCTATAATCCATTTATTCCCCTATAATGGCATAAACGTTCAAGTGTGATATTTTAGAAATTCGTCTCTGGCCTCACACGATCAGAGCCACATTTCAGAATCGCTTCCTCTGCAGCTCATTAGAGCAAATGACACAGCAGAAGCCACTATCTAAGATTCCTAAATTACACTCCGAGTTCTTCAACAAGATAAAAACTCAGCAACCTGGGAAAGCCCCGCTTGCTATGTTTTGATTAGTAATAGAACTCTAATGAGCACTGAAAGGACGATCACTTCCTAGTGACATCTTTATTGACGTCTTATGTCCAAAAACGTACGTCAAGCAAGGCACCTTTCAGGTATAAATAATACCATCATTGCCTTAAGCAAGCGCTGCAGTTGCTACTGATAACTAGCGACCGATGGTGTGCTGAACAGAGGAGCCGAACAGCTGTCCCTTGCAGAGCCCAGCAGATGCATCCAGCCCACAGACGCTGCCCCTCCTCCTCCTCTTTGACGTGCTGAGAAAGACGCTGTCTTTTCTCCTGCCGAGAAAATCCAGCTCTGGCGTTTCCAGCCTACCCTTGCGGGTGACTGGGATATTGAGCCCTGAGAGGAGATACAAGACCTCCAACATTCTATTCCAGAGGTATGGTGTTGACTAAACCCTTAGAGAGAATTCTTGAAGCAAACCTTGGCAAAACCAACTTAACTTAAGCAACTTACTTACTCCCTTCCACGTGTTAGGCTTAGGTCAGGCACACTGGGGTAGGCGTAGTTAGAAGCACCAGTTGAGTATGTTAGCCTAATGTATATATGAATGTATATATTTTATTCATTTTAACCATTGTATGGCTAAGAAACCATATCAATGCTTTTACAGTATTATTTCGCAATACTCATTTTACTGTACTCACTTTATATAATAACCAGTATTGCAATTGTGGCAATTCATTTCTCTTGCATGAGAAGAAAGACTGTTCAATAAATAATACCTTTTATTGAAAACGCCCGTCTCTCTGTTCTCTGCATCTTAGTGAAAGTAAGCTGCACAAACTGACTGAGTAAAATAACTGTCTATTGTTTCACACGACTCTAGAGATTGATTCTTATTCTAAGGAGCAAAGTTGTCATGTTTATGCGGTTGTTGGAAAACTGAATTCCTTCTTGGCTGTGCCAGGGAAGCTGATCACTTCCTATTCAGTCAAGAAAGTTTCCAGTGACCTCTGAGCTAGTTGGTAACAAACCCAATTAAGTTTAGCATAGTCAGTGGAGACCTGGAAGATCCGCACTTCTACGTCGATACTACTGTTTATGTTATTCCAATGCGCAGGGCCTATAGGGAAAATAGGAACTACACTACATAGTGATGTCACTGACCATGTCATGAGTGATGTAATATATGAGTTGGGGTGAGACCGGTGGTATAGGTCATAGGTTATAGGCTCTATTGGTTCTTAACACTTATTATTTGTTTAAATATCCTCAAATATCTTGGACGGTGCTTCAGGGTTAGAGAGAACCACCTGCCTCTCTAAATCTCTGTGGAGAACCAGCAGAATACAGTAAAGGTAACACCCAAGCACACGTGAAATCATTAAACAATCTTTTCAGAGTTCTTCAAAACACCAAGTAAAAAGAAGCAAATCAGTAGACGTTTTTTCTTTCTCTCTTTTTCTCTTTTTAATGAGTCCTCCTGATGGTAGTAGGTCAGGTTTTTCCAAGCCAACACGTGTTTCGTCGCCTCTTGCAATTTAGTACATGCGACTTGTTCACGGCTAGGTAAAACACATATATACATGGTATCAAACTCCATGTCATAAATATATCCAGCACATATTAAGATTAAGTATATGTGCTCCCCAGGGAATAGTCCGAATTTCAGTCCTGTGTGCATCAGTTAATGTAAGATATTTAATTCTAGAGTGCATGCCCATCAAAATTTCCGTCAATTCCAGTAAT
Source organism: Lissotriton vulgaris (assembly GCF_964263255.1). Taxonomy (NCBI): domain Eukaryota; kingdom Metazoa; phylum Chordata; class Amphibia; order Caudata; family Salamandridae; genus Lissotriton; species Lissotriton vulgaris. The sequence goes on along the minus strand of NW_028251453.1, from coordinate 523,478 downwards.
TCATGGTGAGTTATTCACAACATTGTCACACCATTGTTACTGTTGTGCATATCAGAAAGTTGCAATAATCACAGAAAGTGTGTGAGCATATTGATTGGTTTATGTGTAAGGATATAACCATATGTGTATCATTGTATCATTGTATTTCATATTCTATCCAAACACCAAAGTTGTGTCACCCAGTGACAAATCACTTAATAAAGAAAAAAAAACGCATTCTCCAAGTTCCTCAACACCACAAAGGTGGCAATTGCCCCAAATGAATCTCATATATAGTTCTCACTGACCTGTATGCATCTTCAGTGTTAAATTCTGTGAATATACAAGGCAGGGCAAGAATTGATATTCTGTCCGATCAGGTAAAATCATAAAAGACTGTCTACATAGTCAAACGACTCTTTTACCAAGTGCAAATAAAATAAGTTTGGGCTGTACATACTTCTAATGTGGCGATAATTCCAGGCCACACGTTCCATGTGGCGTGAGGGAAAATAAAAGGATCCAATGGTCTGTGTGCGAATAATGATCGTCCCATCCCCTGTTCGGGTTTTCCAATTCTGCACAAAGAAGAGAGAGAGATATCACTAATTTATTCTGTGTCCCCCTCTCTTAGTCTACTCGTTTGTAGCATCTTCCAAAAGGAGAGACAGCACTCACCATGTGCTATCTCTGACCTAAGTGTCCCCGCTTACCGTATTCTGGGCTGCACCCAGAAGATGGCCGCCGGGTAGGAGCTCCTGGTTAGAGCTCCGAGTGCTTGGGATTCCACATCTGGATTTAATCCCCTTTAGCACCCAGCTTGCCGTGTAACGTAGCTACCACAAGTAACTGGATTCCTAATACAAGTAACTGGAACTTTTCCGCAACAAAATCGGCGCGAAAAAGGAACAAGTCGCCCCTGCCTTCTCCGGACACCGGGCTGCATCTGACCATTGGCGGAGTCAGAACGGACGCTTGACTGCCTGCCTGGAGCCTCTCACCACCCTGAGACTGTGTGCATCGCGGGAGAGGACCGAGTCGCCCCTGCCTCCTTCAGACACCGGGCTGCCCCTGACCATAGGCGGAACTTGGGTCGGTCGCTTGGCTGCCTTCTAAGCCCACTATGGCGCTGACTGGAGCTTTCTAGGGTTCCCGCGCAGTGCGCTGTCGGGAGCTTGCTAGGGATCCCTGCTCTGACGCTGATGGGAGCCTGCCAGGAGTCCCTGCTCTCCCCGGAGGTCTCTCCGGCACGCTGTGATTACAGATCCGATCTGGAGTGACTTGGAGTGACGGAGCGGAGTCCCGAGGCAATCGGGAAACACTCAACATCGCCTATCGAGGCGGGAGGGGCTGCAGTTCTAAGAAGCTATGGCGGTATGCAGTACTAAGGACCCTGACGGTGCGATCCTGCCAACTCGCACGGCGCTGCGGACTGCTGCTGCATGAAGCCTCAGACCCTGACCCTGGTGCCCGTCGTGATCAAGCAACGCTCCTGGCTTAAGAGCGGAGACACCCGGCACGCGGTGATTACAAATCCGATTTGCACGGCGCTGAGGACTGCTGCTACAGCTCAGGAAGGTGCCGGAATGGAGCCCTGAGGCGGGAAGGATCAGCGGGGTCTACGGCCATCAGGAGCTGCCCTTTTCGAGGCGGGAAGGATCCGCGGGGTCTACGGACATCGGGAGCTGCCCTTTCCGAGCCGGGAGCTGGAGGTGTCTGTGGTGTTTTCATAAATAAGTTACAGTGACGGCGCCGCTCTGGGGGGATGCATGATTGAGCGCTGAGGCGGACGTGAGAACACAGGGGAATTGCAAGTAAGGGGAACAGGCAATCGGGAACCACGCAAAAACGCCCATCGAGACGGTTAGAGGCTGCACCCCTGCTGCTCTGCCATGCACGATCATTATCCAGCAACCTGCTATGCACACTGCAGATGTTTACACTCTGGCTAGACATGTGATAGATAACCTTACCATCAACATCGATGTGCTTGCTGAGTAGCACCCACAAATAAGGTATTTATTCTCCCCATTCGCTTGCACACATTTTTGAAAAACTTCCTTTGTTCAAAATGGCTGGAGCCATAAAACTGTAGTCATAAATCCCATCCTGTACCTTCTTCTGGTCACGAGGCTCCGCAATTTAACTCCCCCACACAAGACCTCCATAGCAGAGATAAGACTCCCTCCAGCAAGCTAGGGACTGGACTTGCTTGAATAGAAACTGAAACTGCACTTCCCTGCTCTCAAAGCAAAACAACAAAAAGAGGACTAACTATCTATCTTCACTATTTGGTGGCCATTTTAGATTGGTCTCTCTCCCTCTTGGGCGGCCATCTTGGACTAGTCATTCTCTCTATCCGACCATTCCCTAAGACCTGGTCTAGTTAGATAGCACACTTTACATAGCTTTGTATTTAAACCCTCATGTGACAAAGAGTCTACCTTTTATTGCAGTACTATACCTCTACTTGTATTTTGTACATTTTGTGTAACCTGCACAAACCTCACTCTTCTTACTAGTAATGTACAGATCGCTACCTCAATTATTTCTGGCTGCTTGCTAATGTCATTTCTGCTTCATGCAGCTTTTGGTTGCACCGGTACCTTGTATAAGTATATCATTCTTTGAGTTGTTTATTGTACATTTTTTAAGCTGCACCTATTTCACTTTTATGCCTGGAATGCAACGACTGATACCTCACATATACCATCATGCAGCTTCTTGGTTGCACCGGTATCCTGTTCTCAGTACATCATTAGTACCATTCTTGTAGTTGTCTATTGTACATTTTTGTAAGCTGCACTTATCTCACCTTTATCCTGGAATATCTCACTTTTATCCTGGAATGCACCGATTGATACCTCATATACTTACGTATATTTTTGTACATTGTGTTAACTGTATCGTGTGCTACCTCATATACACTTACACCTTGTACTTTGTAATTCACCGTATATACCGTATGCTACTATTGTGTATCAAGTGCACTTGCACCTATTGACACTAGTTTTAGGGCATGTGAGTCCCCATCCGAATTGGCCAGCTGGACTAGGAGTCTGCAAGACTTGTAGGGCGCCAGGCCAGTAGATATTTGTTGGTGTTGGAAATCGCTTTGCATATAGTATATTCTCCGCACCCTGCCCTGAGCACCTCTACTGATACTCTTAAGATGTTGAGGCTGGTTTGCACACCTAGGCTTTGCTAGTCCCAAATGGCACATTAGCTCTGATATCCTCACCTTAACGTCCGGACTATGTGCCCCCTTTATGCCCTTCTATTTCTCTTCTCCACCGCTTTCCCAGTAACACCTTCCTCTTATCCCCCCCACACTCCTTCGCCACTTTTCACCATCATGGCCACCCCCCGAGTTAAGGCTGGAACTAATTGCTACAAAATCATTTATCCTCCTAGCCTGTCTAAAGCCGCAACTAAACGATGGAAACATAACACTATTGAACGTTTCCCAGATTCCCTTTTTGTGGATCAATTTTACAACAGTCGTTTTGGGAGGCTAAAAAATGATTTCATTTTCTTCACTCATGACATCCCCTCCTGGTCCAACAGTTTTTACTATTCCCTCAACGTCACCTCCTCCTCCTCTATCCCCCATAGGAAAAAACTAAAAATTTCCCCCTCTGCTTGCTTCAAAGGCAACCTCACTATCTCACTCTACAACAACGGTACTGTCCTGATCCAAGGCACAGACAACTGCCTCTCGCTCTTTGACTGCCTCTTCCCCTCCTTACTCCCCTCCTCTGCAACCGGATTCCGCCATCACTCTCCTTCCAGCTCCACCCATTACTCCCTTTCTCCTCCGCAGACCCCACCTCACTCCAATTGGCGGCTCCCTCGAGGAGCACAGGTCGGCCCCCTTCCCTCCCCCGCCCTTGTGACCTCCCCTCCTATTCCTCCCCCCTCACAGTATATCCCTTCACACATCATTTCAACCTTACCACAAGCCAATACGCTCCTCGTCCCATCTGCACCATCCCGTTTCTCCAATCTCTTCTCCTCCATCTTCCTTCCCATCACCCCCCTTTTTAAGCCCACCTCTCCTCCGTCCCTCTCCCCAAGTGTACTTTCCTTATGCTCCCATCACCCCTTCCATCCCTCCCCCTTACCCCCTCCTCCCCTCGTTATTCACCCCGTCCTCTCCTCAATCCCACCGCATCTCTCTCCTCCCTCCTACTCCGCCAGGAATGCTGCACTACTCCCCTTCCCCGCCCGGTAACCCCCTCCACTTCCCTCCCTCGGGCCCAGCAGAACCACTTCCTCTCTTCAACTCCCCTTTCTCCCAACACCCCTCACTCTGCCTGATGCCCGTTACCTCGCAGCCACCTCTCCTAGCTGACAGGTCCTCCACAACCACCTCACCTCTTTTCCTCCCAAACCTCCTACATTCTCATGACGCCACACAGGCCTCCCCTCTCATTCTACCCAACCGCCGAGTTCCGCACACCTCTCCCCCTAAATTTGTCCTTAATTCCTCTCCCTCTTGCAACACCAACATAGACAACTCTCCCTTAACCTCCGTTTCACTAACTCCCGCTCTCACCCACTACCCTTCCCCACTTATGAACCCCACACCCAAAATTATCTCCTTTCCTGCCACCTCTCCCTGCCGGCCACCACCCACTCCACCCCCCTTGTTTCAATAGAGCCACCCAACCTTCCCCAACCCAACCTTCCGTGCTCTGCCCCATTCTCACTGGAAAACACACTAGGCTCTCTTATCACCTCCATCTCCCAGCTTACAGCTGCCATTTCACTTTTATGCTCTAAGATTGTCACCCCTTCTTGCACCGCTACTCCTTCCCAACTTCCCACGAGATGCACCTCGCCCCCTCACCCCAGTACAGCCAAGCTTAACCTATCGTCGGGAAACTCTGTTAACTCACTCAAGCCCTTGAGCGCCACCCCTCCTCAACCGACATACCCTAGCAACCCCACTATCTACGCCATTCCGATCATCACCTCTGTCAGAACAAAGCATCGACCTAAACCCCCCCGAGCACCCCCTCATAAGTACAATATCCCGATCACCCTTCAGAGCCCTAGTGTCCCCGTCACCAAAACAGTCTTGACAGAGCTGCGCTGCATGCTTCACAACTGCAGATCTGCCGTAAAACACAAACTTGAAATCTCCAATACCATCACCCTTCATAATATTGACATGCTCTTCCTCACAGAGACCTGGTTCAAAGATACATCTCACTCTATATTTGATCTCCTATTACCCACAGGCTACTCTTACTTAGGAATGACAGAACTGACAACACGGGGGGAGGTGTTGCAGTCATCTTTAGAAACACCCTCCAACTCAAGGCCTCTCCTAACAGCTCCTCCAAAACCTTTGAATGCCTTTCTCTTGAGCTTCAATTGCAACACCGTTCACCCCTCAGATTCCACGTCATTTACCGCCCGCCTCGTAGTGGCCCTTCGTTTATGGATGAACTCACCGACTTCATCAGCGACCAATACTCGCGAAGTGACAATCAGACCTTCGTGGGTGACTTCAATCTCCACTGGGGAGTACCGCAAGACTCCTCTGCGAACTCACTGGCCACTTTCCTATCTACTAACGATCTTATCCAACACTGCACTGAATCAACCCATTCTAAGGGCGCAATCCTGGACCTTGTTATTTCTAAAGCAGACATGCTTTCTACCACTACCCCAATTCATGTAGATTGGTCTGACCACCACCTCATCCCATTCTCTCTTCAACTTTCACACTCTATAACTCTTGGCCAACCCAAGAGGGCCATCTCATGGTTCCGGGATGCTAAAAATATTGATGTCGGTCCCCTCTGTGAATCAGCTTTGCTATCCCTTCCAAGGCTCGACCCGAACCTAGATGTTGACGAACTCACCTCTCAAAGCCTCACAGTTCTTGCAGCTGAAATTAATAAAGTCGCTCCACTCAAAAGCAAAAGGTTAAGGCCCACTCCTTCAGCACCTTGGTTCAACAAATCCCTTTATGAGGAAAGGAAGCAGCTAAGATCCCTGGAGAAACTATGGAGGCAAGTGCCCTCCTCCGACAATTTGGCCAAGCTTCGCTCAGCAAGATCCAAGTACCACAAGCACATCTTCCTTGGGAAAGCGACACACTTCAAAACCCTCCTTGACTCCGCCAAAAATAGACCCAAAAAACTATTTGATCTCATCAAAATGCCTAACTGCTCTCCCCCAACCTCCAAGGTGGATGATTCTACAAAGAGAGCAGCGGATTTTGCTATTTTCTTTGATGAAAAAGTGAAATCACTTGTGGATCAGGTCGCTCATCCTACCCCTCCAGAGGAGCGCAAATCCTTAGCCATTTGGCAGAGCTTTGACCCTATATCTGAAGATGCCCTTCTCAAGTGCATACGAGAAACGAAGCCATCCAACCATTCTCTTGACCCTATCCCCAGTGCAATTGCCATTGACTTCTATACCCATTCCCTCTCCTATTGGACCACTCTGATCAACCTCTCCCTCTGGCAAGGCTCCCTTCCTGCCTCCTTCAAAACTGGGCAGGTAACCCCTCTTCTGAAAAAACCCACTGCTGATGCGAATGACCTCAACAACTTCCGCCCCATCACTAACCTTCCCTTTCTGGCGAAGATCACAGAAAGATGTGTAGCAAAACAACTCTCCTGTCATATCAAGGACAATGACCTTCTAGACCACTGTCAGTCCGGCTTCATCCAAAACTGCAGCACTGAAACAGCCCTACTGCAAGTGGTTGATGACGCGTTGAGGATACTCGATTCAGGGGGGTCCTGTCTGCTAATTCTCCTTGACCTTTCCGCAGCCTTTGACACTGTCAATCACAATACCCTCCTCAATATTCTTCAACAGAGAATGGGCATGGAGGGCACTGTGCTTAAATGGTTTGCATCCTTCCTTTCTGGCAGATCCCAAATGATCAAAATAGCGAACAGTCTTTCACCTCCTGTGGCGGTAGGTCAAGGTGTTCCCCAAGGCTCGATACTTGCTCCCACACTGTTCAATCTCTATTTAGAACCACTGGGAAATCTCCTAAGTAAATCCGGGATTCACTATCATCTTTATGCTGACGACACTCAACTCTACCTCAAGATTGCCTCTACTCACGATCTTTCCATCCTAAGCTCCACTCTCGACTCCATTCAAAACTGGATGTCAACTCATCAACTGATTCTGAATCCCTCCAAAACTGAATTCCTCCTCTTCTCCTCCTCACTCTCTCCTCCCCCGGTTCAATCATGGATGGATCAGATGAATCTACTAAACAATAAACCCATCATTGTCGACAGCGCCAAATCCCTTGGTGTCATACTAGACAAAAAACTTAATCTAATTCCCCACATCAATTCCATTGTGAAATCAGCTCGATACCAACTGCGCCTTCTTTGGGGAATCCGTCGCTTCTTCGCGGAGCGGGACCTTATAACCCTGGTGCAAGCACTGGTCCTCTCCAGACTCGACTACTGCAATTCTCTTCTTACTGGCCTCCCCAAATCCCACGTGTCCCCACTTAAGTCTGTTTTCCACTCAGCAACTCGTTTCATTTATGGGGCCAAAAGAAGCGATCACATCACACCGATGTTATCTACCCTCCGCTGGCTTCCCTTTGAGGCTAGAGCTATCTACAAGACCGCTTGTATCACCCACAAAGCCCTGCACTCCTCTTCTCCTCTCTACCTGGCGAATAAACTGAAACTCTCTGGAGGTTCTAGACCTTCACGCAATGCAGAGAATCTACTGCTTGAACCTCCCACTTTCAAGAAGGAAAGAACGATGGCCCAATCATTCTCAGGCAACGCAGTGAGAATCTAGAAACTCATTGCCGCCTCAGCTCAGGACCACAGCCTCCTCCCAGGCCTTTAAAAGGGACCTCAAAGCTCTCCTCCTCCAGAGACACCTCCAAAAGTAACTCTCTTCTGTCTGAAGGAAGATCTCCCACTACTGATAATTTCTACTTCTCATGTCCATGGAAGTGCCTTCCCAGTGTGTTCTTGCGGTTAGAGTGTTTGCCTTTTATTGCAGTATTATCCATGTACTTGTGTTTGGTACCCTCTTGCAACTTGCACTCACCACTTTGCCCCTGTAACACACGGTTTGCTTCCTCTCACAGGTTTTTTACCTTTGATACTTGCACAAGTGCCACTTTTGCCTACGTAATCCTTTGTTCTTGTGCTTGAGTGTGTAACATATATTGCAGTATTATACCACAAATTATACTCTATTTTCTCTTGTAGCCTGCACACTTGTCACTTTTCTCTCCTGAGCACTTTTTACTACCTCATGTATTTTTGGTAGCCCACATTTTTACTACCTCATGTATTTTGTTTGCTCACAAGTGTCACAATTACCTTGTCTACCTCATGTATTTTTGGTTTCTCACAATTTTTACTACCTCATGTATTCTTGGTTGCTCACAATTATCACTTTACCGTATGTAACGTAACGAATGCCTCTGCAATCTGTTGCTCGTGTAACGTTCTCAGTTTGTATCTTTCCTGTTCCTATTGTGAAGCGCTCTGACACCTTCGGGTAAAGTCCGCGCTATATAAAATTGCATAAATAAATAAAATAAATAAATAAAAAAATTATTAGTTTTCAAAGGCTCCCTTGCGTCTAGTATCCTCACATCGGTAACTTGTGTGCGAGTCCCGGCATGTTGTGCTGTAGGTGAGATAAGCTCTTCTTCCTGGTCACGTGGTCACGCTGATACGTGTGATCACGTGTGCCCAAAACTTAGTCCGTGGGCCATCTTGTAGTGGTAAAACCACTGAAAATTTTCATAAAATGTGAGTTGTTTAGGAAAAGAGCGGTTTTTGCGAGTTGTTTGGCTTAATTTAGGTAGTGTGGATTAAATCAGATTTTGTGATTGAAAGTATCGTTGATATCGTACCGGTTTCGGGTAGCTCAAAAAACTGTAGTATTGAGTGCCATCTTGGAACGGGTTATACCTGCCATACTTTGGGCACAAATGTAATATTATAAACCACAACCAACAAGTGAATACGTGTATTTGGTGTGATAGGTATATTATAAATTTATTAGAGAAAAGGGGAAAGCGCTAGCATTAATTAAGCCACACTTTTGATATTTCTATCGATAATCCAAGTATTATTGTTACTCATTCAAGGCTGTATTATTCAAACCCCCACCCGTGGCTTATTGGTCTTATTCTGTAGGCAGGAACGCTCTGTCCCCATTTCCATATATTGCTACTAAGAATGTCCCCACCTTCTCATGATCTCTAGGTAAGCTCCTCCAGTGCATTTCTTCATTTCAAAACTCGCTGGGACTGCATTTATGTCCCCGATTCGTAAGTATTACATTTGTATGCCCATGTCAGATCAGACACGAATCAGGTATCTTATCAATGACTGGGATCCAAAGATCGACAGTCATGTTCATTCATTATCTATGTGTGTGTTATATCATTAGATGAGTCCATCAGTGACTATTTCGTGTAAGTGACAGTCCAACAAGACATTTTTATAAAAATAAAATTAAATCACATACTATGTATTTACACAGAATATTGACACATTGTTGTCAGGTGATAGTGTGGCATAGCATTGCAACAACAAGCATCCAAACATCCTTTTGTGTGTGCAGAGTAGTAATTAATACGTCGCATGCAGGTGAAAGTCTTATCTGCCTAAGAAGTAATGCGTCTCCTGGTCCACATTAATCCCTGTTTAAGTAGCAAGCATTCTCAGGATCCAGGATGCTTAATTTCTACGTAATTGTAACTCTCTGTTACCCCCCTAGGGTGTCTCATGGTTTGTTCTATCCCAAAGAATGAGAAATCTTTATGCTGTCCTTGAGCTGAGCAGTCAGTAGTGTGTGCAGAGATCGGGTATCTGGGATCATTTTGTTTCACTGCCCTCATATGTTCTCCAATCCTCTCTCGTAGGAGTCTGATGGTACTGCCTACGTATATTTTGTGACATCTTGTTAGACCTGGCATCTTTGGCGTGGTTTCCCCCTATCTCTTTGCCTCTACCTCCTGTATTTTTGATGCTGTGCTGGATTTAGTTTTTGCTGGTTTAGATGCTTTGGACACTCTGCCACTGCTGATCAGTGCCAGAGTGTAAGTGCTCCCTATGTAAAGTGTTATCATGACTGGATATACATGTTTGGCATATTTGCATTACCATCAAGTCCCTAGTAAAGTGCACTGGGTGTGCCAGGGCTGGTGATGGCAAATGCTACTAGTCGGCCTGCAGCACTGATTGTGCCACCCACAGGAGTAGCTCTAAAATGGTGTCTCAGGCCTGCCACTGCAGTGCCTATGGGCAGTTTAGAAACTGCCATGTCCTCCTGGTCAGTGTCCCCACTGACCAGGCCTAAACCTTCCCTTTTTGTGCACATCAGTCACCCCTATGAAAGGCCCAAGGTACCCCCCTGGGCAGGGTGCAGTGTATGTAAAAGGTAGAGCATGTACTAGTGCAGGTGACATGCTCTGATAGTGAATGGCAGCCATTTTCGTTTTTCACTATTGTAAGGCTATCTTGCTCCTTAGGTTAACATGGGGGATGCTGGCTACAGTGGTTAACAGCATTTCTTCCCATAGGAACAAGATAGGACATAAGTATCTAGTATCCTGAACTCAGAATTTAATAACACATCTTTTAGGAAAGGTTGTTTTTAAATCCTGTGTTTGAGAACAGCACTTTTAGAAAGTTGCTGTTCTCTTGTCTGACCCTTCTGTGTGCCTTGGCCTGTTTGTGTATTGACTGTCTGGTTTGAGAGGCTGGGGATTGCCCAGGAGGCTGGCTGAGTCAGCCCTAGGCTGAATGACTGCATTTGCAACTGGAGTGGTGGGAGGAGTTAGCACCTGGGCCTGAATAGGGCTGTGCCTGCCTTCCACAATGCGGGCTCCACCTCCTGCTGGGCGGCTGACGACCCTGCCCCTTACTCTGAAAGGAAAGTAGAAGCCAGCAAAACAAAGTACTCGGGAAACACCCAGAACTGGTTCAGACTGGGCTCAGGGCCCACATGCACAGAGAGAACAAAGACTTTAGGGGTATAAGTACAGGACCCCTGACAACAGAAAATTAGATCATCCTGGAATCAAGAAGGAACCTCTGCCAAGGAGAAAGCTGACTCTGAAGAAGGAAGACTGTCCTGCTGTTGCTCTGCTGAACTGACCTGCTGTTGCTTTGCTGCCAAGGAGAGGGGAAGGACTTTGCTGCGAGCTGTGTCCCCTGTCTTGAAGGAATCTCCAAGGGCCTGAGAAGAGCTGGCTCCATGTTCTGAAGTCCCAGGAACAAAAGGACTTCACCCCCAGTTTCCCTGAACTCTGCTGAGAGCGTTCTGTCCTTCCTAGACTGCTTGATCCAGTTGTGGGGCCTCTGGAAGTTGTACCTGAGCTGGGAAGCTTGAAACTAAGCTTGAGAGACTTTTGCAATCGAAAAGTGTTGCATCGCTCGCTTGCGGATCGCATCCCCGACAGTGCGAGAAGTTTCCCGCCGCTACGAAGGTCGAGACCGTCGCAGCGCCTAACGCCGCTGCCAGAGCCGTCGCATCCTTCGTTTGCGGGACGCACCAGACCGGTGCGGGAAAGTCGAATATCGCCGCGAGTGTCGTCGCAACACGCCCGCTGCTGCAGCGGCGCTGTCGCATCGCCTCCCCAGGGTCTCAGGAGCAACGTATCGCTTGTTTTCCACTGCACCAGCTTCTGCTTTTGGAACTTTGTTGCAACTAAAAGGTACTGTGAGTGAACGTGACGCAACTGTGAACTTTTAACGCATCTGTGGTTTATATTACCGCAACCTGAAGAACTCTTTATGAAACCATATTCTTGAACTGTGTATGTTGGATTTTTGTCGTTTTGGTCTTGTGTAGTTTAGATTAAATACCTTTATTTTTCTAAACTGTTGTGGAGTCAGTTTGTGGTGCTTTCACTGTGTTACTGTGAGTGTTGGTACAAATACTTTACGCATTGCCTCTGGTTAGCCTAGACTGCTCGTGCCAAGCTACCTAGAGGGTGAGCAGGGGTTAGAGAAGTGTGGCTCAGGGGTTAGAGGCGGCAGACCCGGAAGCTGAGATCGGCCCTGGACCAGGGTTCAATTCCCCGCCTCGGGGGGTCTTGGGCTAAAAATTCCACAGACTCGATAATTCTGGCTCCGGTGCCTTCTCGACTCACGGGTTCACACTCTGCGACTCTGGGCAATAGCTTGCTTAATCTCCACAACGGCCCCTTGCGGCAGGATGCCTGGCTTTCACCTTGTGGATACCCTGCCGGGGTTATCTCACAGGGGAATACCAGGATGGGTTCCCTAAGCAAGCGCCGGGAAACCCACTGCTGGTAGCTGTGCCCTATATAAGCTCAAATACATTTACATTTACATCTCAGAGGGTTATCTCCTTGCCCTGACTAGAAGCAAGGGTCCCTATTTGGACAGTGATACCTACCTCTGCCAACTAGAGACCCCCAGTTCTAACACATCTGCATTTGATAATGTAAACAACAAAGTTTGTACTACAGTTTATATTTGTTCTTATAGTGTGTCGTTCCCCTCCCGGGCCTTTGAAATCAAGTTTTTTATTTTGGGCCCATTTACAAGCTGTGCAGCGTCCGTATCCGTAGAAACCAAGTGACCGTTGGGAAAGCCAGTCGGTGTTGGTTCTCTGTCTTGGGTAGCTAGGACTTAGGAGATCATGAGAAGGTGGGGACATTCCTAAAAGAAATATATGGAAATGGGGACAGAGCGTTCCTGCCTACAGAATAAGACCAATAACCCACGGGTGGGGGTTTGAATAATACAGCCTTGAATTAGTAACAATAATACTTGGATTATCGCCCTTTCCCCTTTTCTCTAATACATTTATAATATACCTATCACATCAAATACATGTATTCACTTGTTGGTTGTGGTTTATAATATTAAATTTGTGCCCGAAGCATGGCAGGTATAACCCGTTCTAAGATGGCACTCAATACTACCGTTTTTTGAACTACCCGAAACCGGGATGATATCATCGATACTTTCAATCACAAAATCTGATTTAATCCAAACTACCTAACTTAAGCCAAACAACTCGCAAAAACCGCTCTTTTCTTAAACAACTCACATTTTATGAAAATTTCAGTGGTTTTACCACTACAAGATGGCCCCCGGACTAAGTTTTGGGCACACGTGATCACACGTATCAGCGTGACCACGTGACCAGGGAGAAGAGGTTATCTCACCTACACCACAACATGCCGGGACTCACACACGAGTTACCGGCGTGAGGATATTAGACACGAGGGAGCCTGTGAAAACTAATAATACGGTAAGCGGGGACACTTAGGTCAGGGATAGTGCATGGCGAGGGCTGTCTCTCCTTTTGGAAGATGCTACAAACGAGTAGACTAAGAGAGGGGGACACAGACTAAATTAGTGATATCTCTCTCTCTTCTTTGTGTAGAATTGGAAAACCCGAACAGGGGATGGGACGATAATTATTCGCACACAGACCATTGGATCCTTTTATTTTCCCTCATGCTACATGGAACGTGTGGTCTGGAATTATTGCCACATTTAAAGTACGTACAGCCCAAACTTATTTTATTTGCACTTGGGAAAAGAGTCGTTTGACTATGTAGACAATCTTTTCTGATTTTACCTGATCGGACAGAATATCAAGTTTTGCCCTGCTTGTATATTCACAGAATTTAGCACTGAAGATACGTACAGGTCAGTGAGAACTATATATGAGATTCATTTGGGGCAATTGCCACCTTTGTGGTGTTGACGAACTTGGAGAATGAGGTTTCTTTTCTTTATTAAGAGATTTGTCAATGGGTGACACAACTTTGGTGTTTGGATAGAATATGAAATACAATGATACACATATGGTTATATCCTTACACATAAACCAATCAATATGCTCACACACTTTCTGTGATTAATGCATTTCTGATATGCACAACAGTAACATTGGTGTGACAATGTTGTAAATAACTTACCATGAATTACTGTAATTGACAGAAATTTTTATGTGCATGCACTCTAGAATTAAATATGTTACATTACCTCATGCACACAGGACTGAAATTCGGGCTATTCCCTCGGGAGCACATATACTTAATCTTAATATGTGCTGGATGTATTTATGACATGGAGTTTGATACCATGTATATATGTGTTTTACCTAGCCGTGAACAAGTCGCATGTACTAAATTGCAAGAGGCGACAAAACACGTGTTGGCTTGGAAAAACCTGACCTACTAACATCAGGAGGACTCCTTAAAAAGAGAAAAAGAGAGAAAGAAAAAAAATCTACTGATTTGCTACTTTTTACTTGGTGTTTTGAAGAACTCTGATAAGATTGTTTTAGGATTTCACGTGTGCTTGGGTGATGTAATATATGAGGTCCTAAGCAGGAAATTGAGGGGGGGAGTTATAGTTAGCTCAGCTAATTATAACTGCATGTCACTGGTTTTGTATGAGTGAAGCCTGGGCTTAATTATAACATCCCTGTACACTTTGATTTTGTTGTATATTCACTAAAGATACCAAACATTACAGGGACATTATAGTTGGTTGTGAATTTACATGCGCAAAACCACAGAAATTAAGCTGTTATAGTTTAAGGTATTTCGAGTAACTATAACTCTTGGCCTTAGGTAACTATAACTCAAGACCCGCCATGCACAGTCTTCACATCAATAAATGTATTGCAAATGTTGCAGTGATAATATCAATGATGCTATCGAAGATCAATGATGTAATATGTGGTGTAATTAGCTGTGCACAGCAAGGGCACGAGTTATAATTACCTTAGGGCACAAGTTAGTTACTTGAAAAAACTCTAACTATAACAGCTGAATTGCTATGGTTTTGAGTGTGTAAATTTAGAACCTCATTATAACGTCTCTGTAACCTTGGTTGATTTTAGTTAATTTCTAGGGTTTTTTAACTGGTAATTCCTAAATATAACGTCCCTGTAACCTTAGATTTGTTCGGTGAATTTGTATGTTTTTTTAAAATGCAGTGGGGGTTGCCCACAGGGCTTGGCCTGCGGCAAAGCACAGTGGCCGAACCCCCCCACTTTCCCCCCGCCACGTGCTGCCAATGCCACACTGCACACGACCGGGGGTTGGCCACAGGGCCTCTCCCCCCTTTTGTCTGAGTGCTTTGTTCTTCTTTTGCCTCATTTTTTTTTTTACTGCTTTCTCCTATCTTTCCTCCAATTTCCTGATTGCTTTCTTCTGCTTTAGCCTCGTCTTTTGTGGCAATGAATCCTGTCAACTAACAAGTAACAATCTTCAACATAAACTCAAGACCAATTCTGCCCAAGTGGGCAAATTCTTCAAAGCCCTTACTTTACTCTTAAAAAATGCTTTACTGAAATTTAAAGTAAACCCCTTTGCAGATATTGAGAGATCAAACTTGATTAAATGTCATATCCCTTTTTCCATAGCATTTCCTCTTTGTTAAAATAATATACTTGATATGTTGAAAACAGAAAAAAGGAAGAGAAAGAAGAAGAGACAAATCGGCCAAATGAAAATTAAAACTACAGAATCCAAGTATTAATCAATTATACTGATGATACTGAAGGATCAGAAAGTTAACAATTCTTTACAAGTCTGTTATACGGGTGTATATAACTCATCTTATATAATCAATCCTGGCAACCAATCAGACCTCAAACCCTAAGCCTTGGTACCAATACAAGCCCTAATCCGAACAACCAATCAGAACCCTAAAGTGGTATTAGGTATAGGTATATGGCGCCACTAGAAAGAGTCACACAGTCAATCTCGATCTCTCAATTTACTTTGACGGTGCTGTAGGGTGTGGAGAACCACCAACCTCCACAAAAAGAAGCCTCAGCTAGCAGGAAATAGAATTTACTCCCCAGCACACGTCTATTATTTATGAGTAAGGTCTCCCAATTTAGCAAAAACAAACAGTCAGCAGTGTATCACACAGTAAGACATCAATATAATTTTTTTTTCTTTTTTGTATTTTTTGTAGGTTAGTACAATAGCAAAATTAAAATTAAAATGAGCATGAACGAATTCGTGTTCACAAAATCTTCACAGTGTAAAAGAAGGTCACTAAGTTACATCTACACATTACATTTCTTGCAGCTGCAGTTCACTTGATATATCCTCATATTAAGTATTAATCACAATGTTACAGTAATCGCTCAATGGCAATCACTTATGAGTCATTTACAGAAATGAGAAGGGGCTAAAACATGCCTGCTTTGGTTACAAATCCTATCTACCTAAGAAATAATGTAGTTCTTGGTCGATGTTCAGACCGCACTAACCTGACTTCATGGTATATGCAGACCGACACATATAATGTGCATGGGTATAAGCATCCTGATTAGTTTGCATAATAATTTCTTACAATGATTACACAATTATCATGCTGGAATTAATACAATGGTATTTTGTATGTTTATACTTAAACAGCCTTGAGGAAGTCGTGCGACAACATCACGTTGCGCGACAAAACAAGTGTTGGCTGTTGGGAGCTGTTGTGGAAGCCTATGTGAATAAAATACCAAAAAGAATGAAAGCAATGTTTATATTGATGTCTTACTGTGTGATAGACTGCTGACTGTTTGTTTTTGCTAAATTGGGAGACCTTACTCATAATAGACGTGTGCTGGGGAGTGAATTCCAATGAGATCCCTAGCCCGAGAAACCAGTCAGAACACGGATAAAACAACCAATAAAAAACCTTATTTTAGGAGCATGTGATCTTAAACTGTGCAAGGTATTAGACGAAGAGGACAGCCTGCTCTGGCGCCCTGTTGACCAATCAGTAAAGAAGAAACTGGTGTGCACAGTGGGTGGGTGCTGCTCTTGAGCTCAGAATCTCTTTGGATACAGACAGGCCCAATAAACACTTTGTAGGTCCTGTTGAACCCTACATGTAAGGCACAAATTTAAAGGTACACAATCATGTCTTTCACACACTAGAAACCTTGTTTTTCTAGCCAAATGAGGTTTCTTCATGCAATTTACAAACATAATTTAAATAATGGACTAGATTAAGCAGTCTCCTAAACACTCAGCTTAATGGGTTGTAGTGTATTTTTGCCTTTTAGATTCTACATTGGGGGAGAGGACAGTTGCCTTATAGTAGCCTTAGAACAGTTTAGGGAAAACAAGAAAAGAAATGTAAGCAGTCATACTTTAAAGAAAACAGCAGTGTAAAGTAAAGGTTGCACTGCCCTTATCACCTTTGCTTACTGCATCTGATAAATAATGATAAACTGGGGATTGTATTCATCAGATGCATCACAAAACTGCAATAAGTTGTTTCTTTCACAAAAATGAATGGCTTTCAGATTTTGGGGCATGCTAAAATGTTGGGCCCTTTCTCCTAGTTTATATCTGCAGATTTGACCAATATTGGCAGAGATTCTGTGTTTGCTGCATAACTCATAATTCTGATTTGTGTGGTGTTAGACCTGGTATCATTGGCGTGAGTCTCCCTTCCATTTTTAGGTCTCGCCTAGACGAAAGCAAAAGCGAAGCTTTTGCTGTCTATGCGAGACAACTTATGTTGCCACTTTTCTGGGAATATTGTGGACATCAGACTGTTACGAGCTTTTTCTGCTGTAGTCAGGCTGTCACGAGCTTCTCCTTTGGAGATTTGACCTCGTGAGCGCGCCTTGACTGCATCTAATGGGCCGTGCGCTTCCTTTAGTCAGTTTCACTTTGAGCCTCCACTTTCAAAGTGAAATGAAACAATGTGTCTGGTAGTTGTTCATGTGGAGTGCCTTCTGACCTCGTGAGCGCGCCTTGACTGCATCTAATGTGTGTGGCTTTTTTTTTCAACGTGGCCCTGGCGCTTGCTTCAGTCAGTTTCACTTTTAAGGTGCAGGCGTCAATGGGTCTGGTACTTGTTTTATTTCCATTTAATGCTCTTTGGAACAACAATTTTATATTACTTGTGTGTATTACCACTGGCCAGAATTTCAAAGACTTATATTCACGCAGGTGAAATAATACTATTGTGATTAGGGCCGATTTTTGGAGTCTGACCGTTCAGAGTGCAGAGTGGAGCTTCAGAGTGGAGCTTCAGAGTGGAGCTTCAGAGTGGAGCTTCAGAGTGGAGCTTCAGAGTGGAGCTTCAGAGTGGAGCTTCAGAGTGCAGAGTGGAGCTTCAGAGTGGAGCTTCAGAGTGGAGCTTCAGAGTGCAGAGTGGAGCTTCAGAGTGGAGCTTCAGAGTGGAGCTTCAGAGTGGAGCTTCAGAGTGGAACTTCAGAGTGGAGCTTCTGAGTGGAGCTTCTGAGTGGAGCTTCTGAGTGGAGCTTCCGAGTGGAGCTTCCGAGTGGAGCTTCAGAGTGCAGAGTGGAGCTTCCGAGTGGAGCTTCCGAGTGGAGCTTCCGAGTGGAGCTTCAGAGTGGAGCTTCAGAGTGGAGCTTCAGAGTGGAGCTTCAGAGTGGAGCTTGGAGCTTCAGAGTGGAGCTTCAGAGTGGAGCTTCAGAGTGCAGAGTGGAGCTTCAGAGTGGAGCTTCAGAGTGGAGCTTCAGAGTGGAGCTTCAGAGTGCAGAGTGGAGCTTCAGAGTGCAGAGTGGAGCTTCAGAGTGCAGAGTGGAGCTTCAGAGTGCAGAGTGGAGCTTCAGAGTGGAGCTTCAGAGTGGAGCTTCAGAGTGGAGCTTCAGAGTGGAGCTTCAGAGTGCAGAGTGGAGCTTCAGAGTGGAGCTTCAGAGTGCAGAGTGGAGCTTCAGAGTGGAGCTTCAGAGTGCAAAGTGGAGCTTCAGAGTGGAGCTTCCGAGTGGAGCTTCCGAGTGCAGAGTGGAGCTTCAGAGTGGAGCTTCAGAGTGCAGAGTGGAGCTTCAGAGTGGAGCTTCAGAGTGGAGCTTCAGAGTGGAGCTTCAGAGTGGAGCTTCAGAGTGGAGCTTCAGAGTGGAGCTTCAGAGTGCAGAGTGGAGCTTCAGAGTGGAGCTTCAGAGTGCAAAGTGGAGCTTCAGAGTGGAGCTTCAGAGTGCAAAGTGGAGCTTCAGAGTGGAGCTTCCGAGTGGAGCTTCCGAGTGGAGCTTCCGAGTGGAGCTTCAGAGTGGAGCTTCCGAGTGGAGCTTCCGAGTGGAGCTTCCGAGTGGAGCTTCAGAGTGGAGCTTCAGAGTGGAGCTTCCGAGTGGAGCTTCAGAGTGGAGCTTCCGAGTGGAGCTTCCGAGTGGAGCTTCCGAGTGGAGCTTCAGAGTGGAGCTTCAGAGTGGAGCTTCAGAGTGCAGAGTGGAGCTTCCGAGTGGAGCTTCCGAGTGGAGCTTCAGAGTGCAGAGTGGAGCTTCCGTGTGGAGCTTCCGAGTGGAGCTTCCGAGTGGAGCTTCCGAGTGGAGCTTCCGAGTGCAGAGTGGAGCTTCAGAGTGGAGCTTCCGAGTGGAGCTTCAGAGTGCAGAGTGGAGCTTCAGAGTGGAGCTTCAGAGTGCAGAGTGGAGCTTCAGAGTAGAGCTTCAGAGTGGAGCTTCCGAGTGGAGCTTCCGAGTGGAGCTTCCGAGTGCAGAGTGGAGCTTCAGAGTGGAGCTTCAGAGTGGAGCTTCAGAGTGCAGAGTGGAGCTTCAGAGTGGAGCTTCAGAGTGCAGAGTGGAGCTTCAGAGTGGAGCTTCAGAGTGGAGCTTCAGAGTGGAGCTTCAGAGTGGAGCTTCTGAGTGGAGCTTCTGAGTGGAGCTTCCGAGTGGAGCTTCCGAGTGCAGAGTGGAGCTTCCGAGTGGAGCTTCAGAGTGCAGAGTGGAGCTTCCGAGTGGAGCTTCCGAGTGGAGCTTCCGAGTGGAGCTTCCGAGTGGAGCTTCCGAGTGGAGCTTCAGAGTGGAGCTTCAGAGTGGAGCTTGGAGCTTCAGAGTGGAGCTTCAGAGTGGAGCTTCAGAGTGCAGAGTGGAGCTTCAGAGTGCAGAGTGGAGCTTCAGAGTGGAGCTTCAGAGTGGAGCTTCAGAGTGGAGCTTCAGAGTGCAGAGTGGAGCTTCAGAGTGGAGCTTCAGAGTGCAGAGTGGAGCTTCAGAGTGGAGCTTCAGAGTGCAAAGTGGAGCTTCAGAGTGGAGCTTCCGAGTGGAGCTTCCGAGTGCAGAGTGGAGCTTCAGAGTGGAGCTTCAGAGTGCAGAGTGGAGCTTCAGAGTGGAGCTTCAGAGTGGAGCTTCAGAGTGGAGCTTCAGAGTGGAGCTTCAGAGTGGAGCTTCAGAGTGGAGCTTCAGAGTGCAGAGTGGAGCTTCAGAGTGGAGCTTCAGAGTGCAGAGTGGAGCTTCAGAGTGGAGCTTCAGAGTGCAGAGTGGAGCTTCAGAGTGGAGCTTCAGAGTGGAGCTTCCGAGTGGAGCTTCCGAGTGCAGAGTGGAGCTTCAGAGTGGAGCTTCAGAGTGGAGCTTCCGAGTGGAGCTTCCGAGTGGAGCTTCCGAGTGGAGCTTCCGAGTGGAGCTTCAGAGTGGAGCTTCAGAGTGGAGCTTCAGAGTGCAGAGTGGAGCTTCCGAGTGGAGCTTCCGAGTGGAGCTTCCGAGTGGAGCTTCAGAGTGCAGAGTGGAGCTTCCGAGTGGAGCTTCCGAGTGGAGCTTCCGAGTGGAGCTTCCGAGTGGAGCTTCCGAGTGCAGAGTGGAGCTTCCGAGTGGAGCTTCCGAGTGGAGCTTCAGAGTGCAGAGTGGAGCTTCCGAGTGGAGCTTCCGAGTGGAGCTTCCGAGTGGAGCTTCAGAGTGGAGCTTCAGAGTGGAGCTTCAGAGTGGAGCTTCAGAGTGCAGAGTGGAGCTTCAGAGTAGAGCTTCAGAGTGGAGCTTCAGAGTGCAGCTTCAGAGTGCAGCTTCAGAGTGCAGAGTGGAGCTTCCGAGTGGAGCTTCCGAGTGGAGCTTCCGAGTGGAGCTTCAGAGTGGAGCTTCAGAGTGGAGCTTCAGAGTGGAGCTTCAGAGTGCAGAGTGGAGCTTCAGAGTGGAGCTTCAGAGTAGAGCTTCAGAGTGCAGCTTCAGAGTGCAGCTTCAGAGTGCAGCTTCAGAGTGCAGCTTCAGAGTGCAGCTTCAGAGTGCAGCTTCAGAGTGCAGCTTCAGAGTGCAGCTTCAGAGTGGAGCTTCAGAGTGGAGCTTCAGAGTGGAGCTTCAGAGTGGAGCTTCAGAGTGGAGCTTCAGAGTGCAGAGTGGAGCTTCAGAGTAGAGCTTCAGAGTGGAGCTTCAGAGTGCAGAGTGGAGCTTCAGAGTGGAGCTTCAGAGTGCAGAGTGGAGCTTCCGAGTGGAGCTTCTGAGTGGAGCTTCCGAGTGGAGCTTCCGAGTGCAGAGTGGAGCTTCAGAGTGGAGCTTCAGAGTGGAGCTTCAGAGTGGAGCTTCCGAGTGGAGCTTCCGAGTGGAGCTTCAGAGTGGAGCTTCCGAGTGGAGCTTCAGAGTGGAGCTTCAGAGTAGAGCTTCAGAGTGGAGCTTCAGAGTGGAGCTTCAGAGTGGAGCTTCAGAGTGCAGAGTGGAGCTTCCGAGTGGAGCTTCCGAGTGGAGCTTCCGAGTGGAGCTTCCGAGTGGAGCTTCAGAGTGCAGAGTGGAGCTTCAGAGTAGAGCTTCAGAGTAGAGCTTCAGAGTGCAGAGTGGAGCTTTAGAGTGGAGCTTCAGAGTGCAGAGTAGAGCTTTAGAGTAGAGCTTCAGAGTGCAGAGTAGAGCTTTAGAGTAGAGCTTCAGAGTGCAGAGTGGATCTTCAGAGTAGAGCTTCAGAGTGCAGAGTGGAGCTTCAGAGTGGAGCTTCAGAGTGGAGCTTCAGAGTGGAGCTTCAGAGTGGAGCTTCAGAGTGGAGCTTCAGAGTGCAGAGTGGAGCTTCAGAGTGGAGCTTCAGAGTGCAGAGTGGAGCTTCAGAGTGGAGCTTCAGAGTGCAGAGTGGAGCTTCCGAGTGGAGCTTCAGAGTGCAGAGTGGAGCTTCCGAGTGGAGCTTCAGAGTGCAGAGTGGAGCTTCAGAGTGGAGCTTCAGAGTGCAGAGTGGAGCTTCCGAGTGGAGCTTCAGAGTGCAGAGTCCGAGTGGAGCTTCCGAGTGGAGCTTCCGAGTGGAGCTTCAGAGTGGAGCTTCAGAGTGGAGCTTCCGAGTGGAGCTTCAGAGTGGAGCTTCAGAGTGGAGCTTCAGAGTGGAGCTTCAGAGTGGAGCTTCAGAGTGGAGAGTGGAGATTCAGAGTGGAGAGTGGAGCTTCAGAGTGGAGCTTCAGAGTGGAGAGTGGAGCTTCAGAGTGCAGAGTGGAGCTTCAGAGTGGAGCTTCAGAGTGCAGAGTGGAGCTTCAGAGTGGAGCTTCAGAGTGCAGAGTGGAGCTTCAGAGTGGAGCTTCAGAGTGGAGCTTCAGAGTGCAGCTTCAGAGTGGAGCTTCAGAGTGCAGCTTCAGAGTGCAGCTTCAGAGTGCAGCTTCAGAGTGCAGCTTCAGAGTGCAGCTTCAGAGTGCAGCTTCAGAGTGCAGCTTCAGAGTGCAGCTTCAGAGTGGAGCTTCAGAGTGGAGCTTCAGAGTGCAGAGTGGCGCTTCAGAGTGGAGCTTCAGAGTGGAGCTTCAGAGTGGAGCTTCAGAGTGCAGAGTGGAGCTTCAGAGTGCAGAGTGGAGCTTCAGAATGCAGAGTGGAGCTTCAGAGTGTCAAGAGCAATGCCAATAGCTCTAACTTTAACAAAGGCAAAACCATTGCATTGTAAATGCTTGTTATTTTACCGAATCACATGCTCATGCTGCTGCCTGGTTTGTCTACATGCACACAGGCAGAATCACTCGGTACAAAATGGCTCCTGTTCACTCGTCAGTACGGTCTTGCGCCACCCCACCTTCCCCCTGCCAAATACATTCATTCCAAATACTGCTTATTTTCATATCAGACTGACTTCTCACATCTGGGATAGCAGGGGCACCTTCCACAGTGATTAGTGCTTCACAAAAAATAATTCTCGGCTAGCGCTCAGAAGCCTTGAAGCTTTGATTGAATGACACTGCAGTTTGATGCCCCGCTCGTTTTTTGATGCTATGCGTTCCAGACTCTGATTTTATTAAGACTCACTTGGAGCTCTAAACTGTCACTTGATCTTTCTTTGGGTCATTTCGTTTGCCCGGAAGGACTAACATATCTGTGAAACCCTCTTCTTTTATAGTTTGAGCATCGGCTTCGTTTAGCAGGATAACATTATACATTTGAAAATACAAATATCCGGGAAGAGCAGAGAGCAAATCTCCGCGATGTTGGGCATTCTCCTATCATAAAGGAAGCGTGTTGGTGGGACCTGTGGCATCTAACGCATCATTTAACCCTATATGCGTGGGCACCTACCACAATAATGTATAGGATGAGTTTGTTCCGTTCCCGTTTTTAATTTGATGTAAAACTCAAATCACTGCACACTCTCTACTACACACTCTCTACTACAGTCACTACTCTCTACTACACACTCCCTACTACAGTCACTACTCTCTACTACACATTCTGCTACACACTCTCTACTACAGTCACTACTCTCTGCTACGCACTCTACTCTCTACTACACTCTACTACACACTCTCTACTACACACTACTACACACTCTCTACTACAGTCACTACTCTCTGCTACGCACTCTACTCTCTACTACACACTCTACTACACACTCTCTACTACACACTCTACTACACACTCTCTACTACAGTCGCTACTCTCTACTACACACTGTACTACACACTCTACTACAGTCACTACTCTCTAATACACACTACTACACACTCTCTACTACAGTCACTACTCTCTACTACACACTCACTACACACTCACTACTACAGCCACTACTCTCTTCAACACACACTATACTAGACACTCTCTACTACACACTATCTACTACAGTCACTACTCTCTACTACACACTGTACTACACACTCTACTACAGTCACTACTCTCTACTACACACTCTCTACTACAGTCACTACTCTCTACTACAGTCACTACTCTCTACTACACACTCACTACACACTCACTACACACTCACTACACACTCACTACACACTCACTACTACAGCCACTACTCTCTTCGACACACTCTATACTAGACACTCTCTACTACACACTATCTACTACAGTCACTACTTACTACACTCTCTACTACACTCTCTACTACACACTCTACTACACACTCTACTACACACTCTACATTACACACTCTACATTACACACTCTACATTACACACTCTACATTACACACTCTACATTACACACTCTCTACTACACACTCTACACTACACACTCTACTACACTCTACTACACACTCTGCTACACACACGCTCTACTACACACTCTACTACACACCCTCTACTACTCTCTACTACTCTACTACACATTCTCTACTACTCTACTACACACTCACTACTTTCTACTACACTCTACTACAGACTCTCCACTCTCTACTCCACACTCTCTACTTCAATCTCTCTACCTCAATCTCTCTAATTCAATCTCTCTACCTCAATCTCTCTACTTCAATCTCTCTACTTCAATCTCTCTACTTCAATCTCTCTACTTCACATTCTGTATTACACACTCTCTACTACACACTCACTACTCTCTAGTACACACTCTCTACTACACACTCTACTACACTCCCTACTACACATTCTCCTACACACTCTACTACACACTCTACTACACACTCACCACTCTACTACACACTCACCACTCTACTACACACTCACTAGTCTCTACTGCTCACTCTCTACTACACACTCTCTACTACACACTCTCTACTACACACTCTCTACTACACACTCACTACTCTCTACTACACACTCACTACTCTCTACTACACACTCTACTACTCACTACTACACACTCTACTACTCACTTACTACTCTCTACTCACTCTACTACTCACTACTACTCTCTCTACTACTCACTACTACTCTCTCTACTACTCACTACTACTCTCTCTACTACTCACTCTCTACTACTCACTCTCTACTGCTCATGACAATGCCATTTATTTATCTGTTTCCAAAACCAACACATAAATAAAACATTTGTCACTTACAATGCCAAAAGCGCTAACTTTTGCAAAGGCGAGACCGTTGCATTGTAAATGCTTGTTTACTGATTGCCTCCTCTGTTTTTGATCTGTTTTGCTGGTTAGATACTTTTGGCACAGTGCCACTGCTATTCAGTGCCACAGTGCAAGTGATCCCTATGTTAAATTGATGTATTGATTAGTGACTCCATGATTGGGTTATTTGATTTACTTGTCAGACCTCAGTACAGTGAACCATGTGTGCCCAGGGCTTGTAAATCAAATGTTGCTGGTGGGCTTGCAGCACTGGTTGTTCCAGCCACAGAAGCAGCTTGTAAAGTGTGTCTCA
This sequence comes from Lissotriton vulgaris, assembly GCF_964263255.1. Taxonomy (NCBI): domain Eukaryota; kingdom Metazoa; phylum Chordata; class Amphibia; order Caudata; family Salamandridae; genus Lissotriton; species Lissotriton vulgaris. Next base: position 498,276 of record NW_028251453.1, on the reverse strand, counting down.
GGCCTGCCATTGCAAGGCCTGTGTGCAGTGACTGCCATATCGACCTGACAAGTGCACCCAATTGCCAGTCCCTAAACCTTCCCTTTTTTCATATCAGACACCCCTATGGTAGGCCCAAGGGCATGGTGCATTGTAAGTATAAGGCAGGACATGCCCTGGTGTGTATGGCATGTCCTAATAGTGAATTACAGCCATTTTCGTTTTTCACTATTGCAAGGCTACCTGTTCTCCATAGGCCAGAATGGGCAGTTTGATAATTACATCTTATAATCCTAACTGACTCAGGGAACATTGAGGCGCGACGCACCATCTCCCCCAAAGCAAGGAACAGACGCATCTCCCACTCGGCGAACCTTTTATTTGTTTTGTGTTACGCATTCAGGACCTTTTGTGAGAACTTTGTTGCATTTATCATCAACTTGAACTAAGTGACTTCTATCATCTTTAAGTCTTTTTTAAGTACAGTATTGTTGATATTTGTCGTTTGTGGTCTTGTGTTAAGTCTATATAAGAATACCTATTTTTATCAAACCTGTGTGGTGTTCATCTGTAGTGTTTTCACTGTATTACTGTGTATATTCACAAATGCTTAACACACAGCCTCTGAGATAAGCCTGTCTGCTCGTGCCAAGCTACTAAGGGGGTGAGCAGGGGTTATCCAGTAGTGTAATCCCCTTTCCCTGACTTAGAAGCAAGGGTCCCTATTTGGTCAAAGGTGTACAGCATTGCCAACTAGAGAACCGCAGTTCTAACATTGGTGGTCAGCTGTGAGGATTTCGACATGCATTTGTGACTCATATACAGTAGTTGGTGTAAACTACTAGTGAGTGCAGACCAAATGCGACCACATACTTTTTTCTGGTTGTGAGGAGGACCCCCATCCAAGTCATAACGCTACGTATAGACCCAAGGAAACACCCTGGACACCTTACCAGTATGAGGTCGATGAAGGTGGAGCGACCTCGCTAACCCGCAACTCTGCCCTCCTCCCACAGCCTTCGCTACGTTACCCGGAAGCACAACAGGCGGGGATAGGCGGAGCCGACGCATTGGCCAACCAATCGGACAACTCCATGAGAACGTGTCCACCGCTAGAAAAGCAAGGAGGAAGCCTATTGGTGTCGTCGACGGAGAAGACGCCAAGAAGACGCGAGAGCTGCCGAGGGGAGACGCCGACATCGGAGAAGAAGATGAGGAAACCTGGACGGCAGATTGGTGGAGCCCGGAGGACGTACGAGCCGCCACGACTCAGGAGAGTTGTGGCTCCTAGCAGTACGTGACGGGACAAGGGCTTAGGGAAGGGGTGGGTGGTGTTAGAGAGGGGAAGGGTGGGTCTTGTGTTTAGGCACTTGCGAGCCTGCTTTTCCCTTCCCCCACTCCTATTCCCTGATACGCGCCGCACTGTAAAGTATTCATATCTGTTCACTTGCATCTAATTTGCTACCTGACGCTGAACGTCGTTTTTATGTGATAAACCTCTTAACCCCTTTTCTTTAAAGAGAAACGCCCCCCCCCCCTTTAAAACCTTGCCCTGCCATCTAATAGGCAGGTTCACCTAGTCAATTCCTTCCGCACTTCCTTGGTTGGTGACGGTTTTCCAAAACTTACAAAGTACAGACCCTTACGCCACTCTCTTTATGTTTGAGGTACTCCTGGAACCGGGTGACTCCCCAGAAACCCGTAATAGGTTTCCGACGAAAGAACAGACACCGGAAATCTGTGATAGACTTCCTGGACCGGTAGAAGACCACCTGACACCTATTCAAAGACTTCGACATCCACAGAACTCCTCCAGAACTGTTGATTGTGCCTTGGCTTCCAGTTGTAACTTGATACCATTCCTACCTGTACTCTTTCAATCCCAAAAAAAACCACACTATTCACCCTGTACGGCCTCCCCGCTTCTGCTTCCGACCATCCCTCCGACATTTGGTGTCAGAAGTGGGATCGGAAGCTATGGAGGCTGTCATTAAGAAAATGGCTGAAGGGCAGGCACGTTTAGAGAAGATAATGGCCCCATTCCTAGAGACTGCAGAAACCGATAGGGGAGAATTGCACAAGACTATCACAGGACAAAGCCAGTCTCAAGAAGCTGCAATAGGGAAGCGGGCAGAGACATTAGGGCAACCTCGAGGATATACTGCTCCTCCCTCAGTAGTCGTACAAAAATATGTTCCCGGTGAGGATCCCGATTTGTTTCTTTCCAACTTCGAAAGAATGGCCCGTGCTGCCCAGTGGCCAGAGGACCAATGGGGGAAGTATCTCGGTACACTCTTGAGCGGAGATCTCCAGGCTGCCTACCAAGTGGCAAATCCCCTAGGAACAACACCCTATCCTGACATTAAACGTTGTGTCCTAGAGAGAATGGGCATAGACGAAGAAACTTATAGAATGCTTCTGAGACATATCAATGAAGGTCCTCAAGAGAACTCTAGAGCCCTCTGTTACCGTATCAAAGACACTGCGGATCGCTGGTTAAAGCCGTTGGTCGCAACGAAAGAAGCTATCCTAGAGAAGAAATATTTGGAACAGTTCCTCACTTCTTTGCACCCCCCCATTCAAAGGTGGGTTCGACAACACACTGATTTGAATCTAGAAAGAGCGGTAGAGGTCGCCTCTGCCTACTTCAGGGCTCAAGAACTCCAAAAAGGGAAGGACGAAGGCACATTGAAACCCTCTAACCATCCCCCAGTTAGACCCCCTTGACCTTCTTTGTTCCCCAAGAAACCATAAACAGTAACCCTAGTACCATAACCCCTTTCGGTTACCCCTCGACCTATGGCCCCCTTAGATCCCCAGTGTTACCACTGTGGGGGTTTTGGACATATTGCAAGGGTTTACCCCCAGAAAGAAGAGCCTATGGAGGTTGGTTATACCAGGGTTCCATACAGTGGACCCAAGAATGAGTTCTTTCACCGCACGATCGCTGTCAATGGAGAACCCCGAGAGGCCTTAGTAGATACAGGAAGCAAGCAGACCCTGATAAGACCCCAATTAGTTCCTGGTACAGCCTCTCTTCCTACTGGAGTGGTGAATATTCAATGTATTCACGGCGATAACAAGTCATATCCCATGACGGATCTGGACATACAGCATCGTCCCGATCAGAATCCCATTACAATGAGAGTTTGTCTCCTTCCTCAGTTACCCGAACCCATGATTCTGGGGACAGATTACCCTCAATTCAATCAAATATTAACCGGGGAGGGAGAAGAAACTGTTGAGTGGAGGGAGGAGGCTCCTTTTTTCTCAGAACCCCATACTGAATGGGAACCGGGTAAAAACAGGAAACGCAGACGACAACGAAGGCAGGAAAAACAAAAAGGGAAGCCAATCCTGTTGGCAAATCCAGAACCATCTCTGTGAGAACACGACAGGAGTTTTCGAGCTGCCCAAAGGGAGGACAGTACTTTTCAAGAAGCCTGGAAACAAGCCAACAAACAGGAAGACCCCCTTCAAGTAGGTCCACAATTTTTCTTAAACAAGGGATTGCTATATAGAAAGGCTGACAAAACACAACCTTTGCAAATTATAGTGCCTGTGCCTTTTAGGGAGAAAGTATTGTATTTGGCCCACAGTCACCTATTAGGGGGACACTTTGGAGGCGAGAAAACGGAGAAAGCCATTTTGTGAAGGTTCTATTGGCCAGGAATCTATCACCAAGTGAGGAAATACTATAAAGAGTGTGTGGTATGTCAAAAAACCAGTCAGGCGCTTCTTCCCCGAGTTCCCCTGAGACCCCTCCCCGTGATAGATGCACCATTCTCATGGGTGGGTATGAATATTATAGGACCCCTCCTTCCCTCTCGTAGTGGGTGTCGGTATGTGCTAGTACTAGTGGACTACGCCACAAGGTTTCCTGAGGCTGTAGCTTTGAGACAACCTAACACCACACAAGTGGCCAAAGCCATGATTAACATCTTTACCCGGGTGGGGTTTCCAAAAGAAATATTGACTGACCAGGGCACTCCATTTACCTCCCGGCTCATGAAGGAAGTGTGTCAACAGTTGCATATTAAACAAATACGCACTGCAGCATACCACCCCCAAACTGATGGGTTGGTGGAACGTTATATTTCCACTCTAAAGACCACCTTAAAAAAGTTGCTCAACCTAGAAGCCCGCAAGTGGGAGGACATGCTTCCCCTGGCCCTTTTTGCTATCAGATGCCACGAACAAAAAAGCTTAGGATACTCTCCATTTGAATTACTCTATGTTAGGCCTCTCCGCACTCTTATGGATATGGCTAGAGAGGAGTGGGAAGAAGAAACGGATACTTCCAAACCCTTATTAGACTTCGTAGCTAGTCCCAAATCCCAAATGAATCAGGTACGGGAAATTGTACGCACTAATTTAGATCAGGCTCAAACTGCACAGAAAAAACAGTATGACAAAGCAACTAAAGAACGTTCTCTGGAAGTTGGGGATCAGTTCCTGTTGTTACGCCCCTCTTCAGAACATAAACTACTTAGCCAGTGGCAGGGTCCCTTTTTAGTGGTAGAAAAGGTCACTCCTGTTACCTATAAACTGGAAATGGATTCTCAGAACAAAAACACCCAGATTTTCCACATAAACTTGTTAAAAAAGTGGGAAGGACCTACTCCTGCATTGATGGCCCAACAACCTGTGGCCCTGACAGAACAAAGCATAAACCTGGATCTTTCGGATGGTCTAAAAGAAGACTTACGAAAGATCCTAGCTCCACTACAAGATGTCTTTTCCTTATCACCGGGTATAACTACCCTGGTGGAACATGAGATCCACACCCCACCCAGACAAACAGTACGGTTAACACCTTACAGTGTTCCTGAAGTCCGGAGGGCAGCCATCGAAGAAAAAATACAGCAAATGCTGCGTATGGACATCATAGAACCGTCCAATAGTGAATGGTGCTCTCCGGTAGTACTAGTACCCAAACCAGTTGGGTCTATCGTTTCTGTATCGACTTTAGGGAGGTAAACAAAATATCCCAGTTTGATGCATATCCCATCCCTAAAGTCGACGAGATGGTAGAAAAACTTTGTAAGGCCCAATATGTCAGTACACTTGACTTGTGTTGGGGTACTGGCAAGTTCCCTTAAGACCTCAGGATAGGGAGAAAACTGCATTTTGCACACCCACTGGATTATATAATTTTAAGGTTCTACCTTTCGGCCTACATGGGGCCCCGGCGACCTTCCAAAGATTAATGAATATAATCCTACAACCTCATCAGTAGTATGCTGCTGCATATTTAGATGATATCATCATTTACAGTAACTCGTGGAAGGAACATCGGTATCACTTGTCCCAAGTTATTCAGGCTTTACACAACGCAGGTCTTACTGTCAACCCCGCCAAAAGCCATTTAGCGTTCAAGACCGTAAAGTACCTGGGGTTTCTCCTTGGAGGTGACTGCATGAGACCACAAGAGGAAAAAGTGGCCACCATAGACCAATTTCCCTTTCCTAAAAGTAAAAAGGATCTCCATGCCTTTTTAGGCCTACTAGGCTATTACAGAAGGTTCATTCCGCATTTTTCTGAGATTGCCAGTCCCTTAACCGAGTTGTTAAGAAAGACAAGTCAGGCCAAGAAGACCCTGAAGAACCCCTCCACTGTGGAATTGGCTGCATTCCAACGGTTAAAACAAGCCATTACCTCTCATCCAATCCTTATTAACCCTGACTATAAAAGACCCTTTTTGTTACAGACAGATGCCTCAGACCATGGCATTGGCGCTGTATTGTCACCGGAGGGGGAGGATGGAATAGAGCATCCCGTTCTCTTCATCAGTAGGAAGCTTTTTCCTAGAGAAACCAAGTATGCTGTTATCGAAAAAGAGGCCCTAGCCATTAAATGGGCTGTAGAAGCCCTCAGATACTACTTGGATGGCAGAGAGTTCTTACTGTATACGGTCCATGCACCCCTTGAATGGCTTTCACGAAATAAAGAACAGAATCAAAGGATCTTAAGGTGGTTCCTTGCCTTACAACCCTTTAGATACATTGTGCATCATAGGAAAGGAAAAGGCCATGCCAATGCTGATTTCATGTCCCGATATCCCTATGAGCCTTTTCTTGTAAACAAGAATGCTAGGGAAGGGGGATGTGAGGAGGACCCCCATCCTAGTCATAACGCTATGTATAGCCCCAAGGAAACACCCTGGACACCTTACCAGTATGAGGTCCATGAAGGTGGAGCGACCTGGCTAACCCGCAACTCTGCCCTCCTCCCACAGCCATCGCTACGTTACCCGGAAGCACAACAGGCGGGGGTAGGCGGAGCCGATGCATTGGCCAACCAATCGGACGACTCCATGAGAATGTGTCCACCGCTAGAAAAGCAAGGAGGAAGCCTATTGGTGTCGTCGACGGAGAAGACCCCGGGAGAAGACGCCGAGAAGACACTCGGGGGGTGCTGAGGGGAGACGCCGACATCGGAGAAGAAGACGAGGACACCTGGATGGAAGATTGGTGGAGCCCGGAGGACGTATGAGCCGCCACGACTCAGGAGAGTTGTGGCTCCTAGCGGTACGTGACGGGACAAGGGCTTAGGGAAGGGGTGGGTGATGTTAGAGAGGGGAAGGGTGGGTCTTGTGTTTAGGCACTTGCGAGCCTGCTTTTCCCTTCCCCCACTCCTATTCCCTGATACACCCCGTACTGTAAAGTGTTCATATCCGTTCACTTGCATCTAATTTGCTACCTGTCGCTGAACGACGTTTTTGTGTGATAAACCTCTTAACCCCTTTTCTTTAAAGAGAAACGCCCCCCCCCCATCCCCTTTAAAACCTTGCCCTGACGTCTAATAGGCAGGTTCACCTAGTCAATTCCTTCTTTAGGGAGGTGAACAAAATATCCCAGTTTGATGCAGATCCCATCCCTAGAGTCGACGAGGTGGTAGAAAATTTTGGTAAGGCCCAATATGTCAGTACACTTGACTTGTGTAAGGAGTACTGGCAAGTTCCCTTAAGACCTCAGGATAGGGAGAAAACTGCCTTTTGCACACCCAATGGATTATATCATTTTAAAGTCCTACCTTTCGGCCTGCATGGGGCCCCGGCGACCTTCCAAAGATTAATGAATATAATCCTACAACCTCATCAGCAGTATGCTGCTGCATATTTAGATGATATCATAATTTACAGTAACTTGTGGAAGGAACATCTGTATCACTTGTCCTAAGTTGTTCAGGCTTCACACAACACAGGTCTTACTATCAACCCCGCCAGAAGCCATCTTGCTTCCAAGACCGTAAAGTACCTAGGGTTTCTCCTGGGAGGTGGCTGCATGAGACCACAAGAGGAAAAAGTGGTACCAATTGACCAATTTCCCTTTCCTAAAAGTAAAAAGGATCTCTGTGCCTTTTTAGGCCTACTAGGCTATTACAGAAGGTTCATTCCGCATTTTTCTGAGATTGCCAGTCCCTTAACCGATCTGTTAAGAAAGACAAGTCAGGCCGAGAAGACCCTGAAGAACCCCTCCACTGTGGAATTGGCTGCATTTCAACCGTTAAAACAAGCTTTTACCTCTCATCCAGTCCTTATTAACCCTGACTATAAAAGACCCTTTTTGTTACAGACAGATGCCTCAGATCATGGCATTGGCGCTGTATTGTCACAGGAGGGGGAAGATGGAAGAGAGCATCCCGTTCTCTTCATCAGTAGGAAGCTTTTTCCTGGAGAAACCAAGTATGCTGTTATCGAAAAGGAGGCACTAGCCATTAAATGGCCTGTAGAAGCCCTCAGATACTACTTGGATGGCAGAGAGTTCTTACTGTATACGGTCCATGCACCCCTTGAATGGCTTTCACGAAATAAAGAACAGAATCAAAGGATCTTAAGGTGGTTCCTTGCCTTACAACCCTTTAGATACACTGTGCATCATAGGAAAGGAAAAGACCATGCCAATGCTGATTTCATGTCCCGATATCCCTATGAGCCTTTTCTTGTAAACAGGAATGCTAGGGAAGGGGGATGTGAGGAGGACCCCCATCCTAGTCATAACGCTACGTATAGCCCCAAGGAAACACCCTGGACACCTTACCAGTATGAGGTCGATGAAGGTGGAGCGACCTCGCTAACCCGCAACTCTGCCCTCCTCCCACAGCCTTCGCTACGCTACCCGGAAGCACAACAGGCGGGGGTAGGCTGAGCCGACGCATTGGCCAACCAATCGGACGACTCCATGAGAATGTGTCCACCGCTAGAAAAGCAAGGAGGAAGCCTATTGGTGTCGTCTATGGAGAAGACCCCGGGAGAAGACGCCGAGAAGACGCGGGAGCTGCCGAGGGGAGACGCCGACATCGGAGAAGAAGACGAGGACACCTGGACAGAAGATTGGTGGAGCCCGGAGGACGTACGAGCAGCCACGACTCAGGAGAGTTGTGGCTCCTAGCGGTATGTGACCGGACAAGGGCTTAGGGAAGGGGTGGGTGGTGTTAGAGAGGGAAAGGGTGGGTCTTGTGTTTAGGCACTTGCAAGCCTGCTTTTCCCTTCCCCCACTCCTATTCCCTGATACGCCCTACACTGTAAAGTGTTCATATCCGTTCACTTGCATCTAATTTGCTACCTGACGCTGAACGTCGTTTTTGTGTGATAAACCTCTTAACCACTTTTCTTTAAAGAGAAACGCCCCTCCCCTTTAAAACCTTGCCCTGCCGTCTAATAGGCAGGTTCACCTAGTGAATTCCTTCCGCACTTCCTTGGTTGGTGACGGTGTTCCGAAACTTACAAAGTACAGACCCTTACACCACTCTCTTTCTGTTTGAGGTACTCCTGGAACCGGGTGACTCCCCAGAAACCCGTCATAGGTTTCCGACGAAAGAACAGACACCGGAAATCCGTGATAGACTTCCTGGACCGGTAGAAGACCACCTGACACCTATTCAAAGACTTCGACATCCACAGAACTCCTCCAGAACTGTCGATTGGCCTCTGCTTCCAGTTGTAAATTGATACCATTCCTACCTGTACTCTTTCAATCCCAAATAAAACCTCACTATTCACGAGCAGGTATGGTTTGACCCCAGAACTCTATAGACAGAGGTTCAGAAATTGTAAAAAGCTGGAGGCAGCCACTTGGGTAGAATATGTATCTTTCTTTTGCAGAGCTATGGATGGTTGGGTGAAGGGTAGCAAAGTGGATACTTCTTAAGCGCTCTATGATTTGATGGCATGGGAGCACTTGTCTGCTAATTGTTTTCCAGAGCTACGCCAGCACCTTATTGATAGCAAGTTGACTAACCCTAGGAAGCTTGCTGAGGAGGCGGACTGCTGGGTCAGTACCAGGGTCCACTAAGGGTCATGTGGGAGATTCAGCAACAGGGGGGCAGGGTCCCCAGAAGAAGAGTGGGGGGGGGCAAGGGTAAACAGAGGGAGTTCTAGAAAGGGCCCCAAAGTAATTCCCAAGGGAACCAAGGGAAGGGTTCCCAGCCTCCCCCTGAGAAGAAGTCAGAGCCCCCAACAGGTAAACATGTTCATAGGGGGCCAGCTACCTACTTTCAGTGTAAGCAGGTGGGACACCATTGGTATGACCCCAGTGTTCCCAAAAAGGTCAGTATGTGCCACCCTGTGCACCACCCCGTCAGATGGCCAGTGCAGCTCTGGGAGGGGAGGAGATGGGTGCCCAAGGTGGGTGGGGTCCCACAGAAATATCCCTTGTCTCATTAGGAGACTTTGAGATGGTCCCTAAAACTCAGCTTCCTGATAACACTAAAAAGTAGAGGCAGTGGATGACCATCAATGGCCATAGAGTGGAGGTCTGAGGGACACCGGGCTAGTGTGACAGCTGTCTATTGCCGGTTGGTGTCCAAAGAGCAGGTTATCCCTCATGCATTCTTCCCAGTAGTTGCAGCAGACAACTCCCAGAGCCAGTGTTAGGTGGCTCTAGGTCCCTTTGAGTGGGGAGAGGTCTCTGGTACTCTTCAAGTAGCTGTGAGACCAGCCATGCCTGTGGATTGTCTGTTGGGCAATGATTTATAGAACTCCCTTTGGGCTAAGGTGGAGAAGAAGGCTCATTTGGAGATGTTGGGTCTGCCTGAGTGGGCGTATGTGACCACTTGGTCTATGGAAGTCAAGGGTGTTCAAGAGATCCTGCAGTCTGAAAGAATGGCCCAGGAACCTGCCTTAAAGAGAAGAGATAGGGGGCGCGAGAAACCAGCCCGCATTGTTCCAATGGTCCAGGAGGAGGCAGATCTTGAGGGGGGTGCCATGGAACAGGGGAGCAAATTGCTGAACTGGGGGACCTACCTGAGCTGACCCATTGGAAGCAAGAAGGAGGGCCCTCCAGGGAGGAATTTTGTGCAGAGCAGACTTAGTGCCCTTCTCTTGAGTGTTTGCGGCAACAGGCGACAAACCAGGCAGCAGGTGATCAGTCTGGATCACATTGGATCTACTGGGAGAACAACCTCCTGTATAGAAAGCCTAAGGTTGCTGAGCCTGGGTCAGCCCGTGTGCTGGTGGTACCCCAGTGCTTCAGAGCCTTCCTACTGGGGTTGGCTCATGATGTGCCTTTAGCTGGACATCTGGGGCAGGACAAGACCTTTGAAAGGCTTGTCACCCACTTTTATTGGCCCAAGATGCGAAGAGTTCAGATACTCATTGTAGGACTTGCCAAACTTGCCAGGCAAGTGGGAAAGTAGAAGGAGGCACAAGACCCTCTCCAACCTTACCCTATAGTCAGTACCACCTTTGAACGGGTGGGTATTAACATTGTAGGGCCACTGGACCCTAAGACAGCCATGAATCCGAAACAGGTCCCAGGATGCTTGTTTCCGTTCCAGGGAAGACATGGCTTGGCAGTTCGGGCTGGACTGTTCCCAAGAGGCACAGGGTGTGACTGATTTGCATATGGCCATGTCTGAACTGGGATGGTGGAGTGAACTAAAGAATGGTGATGGATTGAACCCATATCAGTTGACTGGGGGTGAGTGTTTGATTTGCTCAAACGCTCAGTCCATCATCCCCTTTGGTATCGCTTTGTTAGCCCTAGGTTGGCAGGGTATGTCCAGACGTGGGTCCCTTGCTCACTCTACCACTGGATTCAAAATAGCCTGGCTGATGAGGATTATGAATCCGAAACCGGACCCAGGATGCTTGTTTCCGGTCCAGGGAAGGCATGGCTTGGCAGTTCGGGCTGGACTGTTCCCAAGAGGCACAGGGTGTGACTGATTTGCATATGGCCATGTCTGAACTGGGATGGTGGAGTGAGCTAAAGAATAGTGATGGATTGAACCCAGATCAGTTGACTGGGGGTGAGTGTTTGATTTGCTCAAACGCTCCGTCCATCATCCCCTTTGCTATCACTTTGTTTGGGTAAACAGCCTTTACAACGCGGGTATTACCAAGCGCTACCATTACAACGCTGCTATTACAACGCAAGTCGTTACAACGACTTGCGCTGGAGGGCGCTGTTGGATAGGAAATAGTTTAATTTTCTATTCCGACACCTTCCCTACTGTAGCGTGGGCTGGAGTTGGAATAGAAAATTAAACTATTCCACTATCCAGCACTTACAGCGCAAGTCGTTGTAACGAATTGCGTTGTAAAAACAGCGTTGTAATGGCATGCGTGGTAAAAGCCCGCGTTGTGATGCCATACAAACCTTTGTTTGCCCTATGTTGGCAGGGTATGCCCAGACGTGGGTCCCTTGCTCACTTTACCACTGGATTCAAGATAGCCTGGCTGATGAGGATTATGAATCCGAAACCAGTCCCAGGATGCTTGTTTCCGGTCCAGGGAAGACATGGCTTGGCAGTTCGGGCTGGACTGTTCCCATGAGACACAGGGTCAGACTGATTTCCATACGGCCATGTCTGAACTGGGGTGGTGGAGTGAGCTAAAGAATGGTGATGGATTAAATCCAGATCCGTTGACATCGGGTGAGTGTTTGATTTGCTCAAACGCTCCGTCCATCACCCCCTTTGGTATCGCTTTGTTCGCCCTAAGTTGGCAGGGTATGCCCAGACGTGGGTCCCTTGCTCACTCTACCACTGGATTCAAGATAGCCTGGCTGATGAGAATTATGAATCCGAAACCGGTCCCAGGATGCTTGTTTCGGGTCCAGGGAAGACATGGCTTGGCAGTTCGTGCTGGACTGTTCCCATGAGGCACAGGGTCAGACTGATTTGCATGTGGCCATGTCTGAACTGGGGTGGTGGAGTGAGCTTAAGAATGGTGATGGATTAAACCCAGATCAGTTGACTGGGAGTGAGGGTTTGATTTGCACAAACGCTCCGTCCATCATCCCCTTTGGCATCGCTTTGTTCGCCCTAAGTTGGCAGGGTATGCCCAGACGTGGGTCCCTTGCTCACTCTACCACTGGATTCAAGATAGCCTGGCTGACGAGGATTATGAATCCGAAACCGGTCCCAGGATGCTTGTTTCCGGTTCAGGGAAGACATAGCTTGGCAGTTCGGGATGGACTGTTCCCATGAGGCACAGGGTCAGACTGATTTTCACATGGCCATGACTGAACTGGGGTGGTGGAGTGAGCTAAAGAATGGTGATGGATTAAACCCAGATCAGTTGACTGGGGTTGAGTGATTGATTTGCTCAAATGCTCCGTCCATCATCCCCTTTGGTATCGCTTTGTTCGCCCTAAGTTGGCAGTGTATGCCCAGACGTGGGACCCTTGCTCACTCTACCACTGGATTCAAGATAGCCTGGCTGATGAGGGTTATGAATCCGAAACTGGTCCCAGGGTGCTTGTTTCCGGTCAAGGGAAGACATGGCTTGGCAGTTCGGGCTGGACTGTTCTTATGAGGCACAGGGTCAGACTGATTTGCATATGGCCATGTCTGAACTAGGGTGGTGGAGTGAGCTAAAGAATGGTGATGGATTAAACCCAGATCAGTTGACTGGGGTGAGTGTTTGATTTGCTCAAACGCTCCGTCCATCATCCCTTTTGGTATCGCTTTGTTCGCCCTAAGTTAGCAGGGTATGCTCTGACGTGGGTCCCTTGCTCACTCCACCACTGGATTCAAGATAGCCTGGCTGATGAGGATTATGAATCTGAAACCGATCCCAGGATGCTTCTTTCCGGTCCAGGGAAGACATGGCTTGGCAGTTCGGGCTGGACTGTTCCCCTGAGGCACAGGGTCAGACTGGTTTGCATATGGCCATGTATGAAATGGGGTGGTGGAGTGAGCTAAAGAATGGTGATGGATTAAACCCAGATCAGTTGACTGGGTGGTGAGTGTTTGATTTGCTCAAACGTTCCGTCCATCATCCCCTTTGGTATCGCTTTGTTCGCCCTTTTTTGGAAGGGTATGCCCATACGTGGGTCCCTTGCTCACTCTACCACTGGATTCAAGATAGCCTGGCTGATGTTAGTTCTGTTTGTATAGCGCATGGCTGCCCCAGCAATAGGGCGTCCCAGCGCTTGCAGACAGGTCAACCAACAGGGAGCTGTGGATGATACTGTGAAGAGTGCCAGATTGGCAGGCTGAGCTAGGTAATTGGTGCTAAATGGAGGCGAACAGCCAGGTTTTTATTTTTTTTCCGGACGAGCCAGTGGTCTTGCGTGGCGCGTGCCTCATGGGAGATGGAATTCCAGAGGGCCGGGGCCAGGAATTGGAAGGATCGTCCACCTGCTCTACTCTTGCGTACCCTAATGGTGCAAGCGAGGTGTAGGTCAGCGGAGCAAAGATCACGTGGAGGGACGTAGAAAGAGCAGAGACCCTGAAGAATTTGGGGGGCTTGACCGTGTAGGATCCTATGAGTTAGACAGAGTTTTTTTAACTAAATTCTCAGTTTCACCGGCAGCCAGTGCAGGCGACGAAGGATGTGAGAAGTGTGACAGCGTCTGGGGAGGGCAAGGAGAGTGCGGGCTGCAGCGTTTTGAGCCCTTTGGAGTCTATTTATGGTTGTTAGGTTAGCACCATGACATAGACTGTTGCAATAGTCCAGGTGGGATAGGACCAAAGACTGGACTATTAATTGTCTGGTGGACGGATCAAAGAGGCCCAGAATGGGCTTAAGGGTGCGTAAGCGTCCGAAGCAGGTACCAGCCACCTTTTTTGTATGCGACTCGAAGGAAAGAGAGTTGTCCATTAAGACTCTCAGATTCTTAACTTCCTTCTTAGGAGTCGGGGGAGAGCCCATCGTCAAAGGCCACCACTGGTCGCCCCATTTCTGGGAGTCTCGGACGATTAGGAGTACCTCCGTTTTTGAGGCATTGAGTTGGAGGCAGTTCTCCGTCATCCAGCCCCAGATAGCTATAATATCTTCCTGAAATTGTGCCTGGTCTGATGTGGTATCGTTGGAGAAGGTGAAGATAAGCTGCGTATCGTCAGCGTACAAGATCAGTTTGATCCTACGTTCTTTAACTAGCAGGGCCAGGGGGCGCACATACACGTTAAACAGCGTAGGGCTGAGAGCAGAACCCCTGGGGGACTTGCTGGATGAATAGGGTGGGGCGTGTATCTGAAAGGAGCGCTCGGACAGGAATGATGTGAACCTGGCCAGAGCCTTGTCCCTGACCCCGATCCTCCCGAGACGTCTGAGTAATATCTCATGGGAGACCGTGCCGAACGCCGCGCTCAGGTCGAGCAGGATCAACACTGAGGTATGTCCAAGGTTCTGTGATATTCTAAGTTGCTCCGTGACAGCTAGGAGTGCGGACTCCGTGCTATGGTGTGCCCGGAAGCCGTTCTGTGACTCATCAAGGATCCCATGTGCCTCCAGGTAGCTGGTCAGGGTGGAGTTCACATGAGCCTCCATTACCTTGGCCAGGTACGGTAGAAGGGAGATGGGTTTGAAGTTTTCAGGGAGGGAGGGGTGCAGAGTGGGTTTTTTCAGCAAGGGGATGACTTTAGCATGTTTCCATGATCTGGGGACTGTGGAGGATGATAGGGATCTGTTAATCAGTTCCCAGCCCTCGTGCAGGATGGAGTCCTTGAATTGCCTGAAAGTTTCGGGTTTGACAGGGTCATCAGGAGACCCAGATTTTACTTTTAAGGCCAGGAACTCGAGATCTTTCTTAGTCAGGGGAGGGAGAGTTGGAAGGGAGTGACAGGTGTACGGCTGATCAGGGCCGGGGAGTAGGTCGGGTGATGGAGAGGGTCAACTAGTATTCAGTAGATTATAGATCCTCTCAACTTTATTGATAAAGAAGCAGGCCAGATCTTCACATTGAGAGTTTGAGACAATAGTACTGTTTGATCCCGCTGTTACTTTTGTCATGTCTTTAATTATTGAGAAGATGGTTTTGGATGGGTTAGGACTGCTTTTGATCGTGTTCGTATAGAAGGCACCTTTTGCTTTTTTTATAAGTTTATGGTATGCTTTGGTGGCCACTCTGTAGGTGTTCTTTGCTGATGGGTCATAGGATCTCCTCCAGGCACGTTCTAGGGTTTTGCAGTGGTTTTTTTTCCGGCTGCTAGTGTCTCTGAGTACCATGGGTGTGACTGCTCGCGTTTAGGATGGGACAATTTTTTGGGGATGAGGTGATCAAGAGAGTTGTTAATCCACCCCCTATAGATTTTGTCAGCTTCCTCAAGATTGCTGGGCCAGACTGGGCGGGAGGCTTTAAGACTGGACTCTAGGCAGATAGCGTTTAATTTAAGCATGGGCAAAATTAGCGAATTCGCAGATTTTCCAGAGAAATCGCAAAAAAAATCTGCGAAATCGCGGATTTTCCCACGAAATCATGGATTCATTTGCGATTTGCAATGGAGTACTTTCTACTGGCTAATCCAGTAAGTGCTCCATCATTGGGTAAATGTATAGTGCTTTTACTACACTGCAGCTGCGTAAAGGGCCAGAAGATGTGTCTCCAGTGACCATGTGTGCCTGTAACACAGGCACAGGCACACATGGTCACTGGAGACACATCTTCTGGCCCTTTACGCAGCTGCAGTGTAGTAAAAGCACTATGGGGCAGATTTACAAGCCCCTTGCACCTCTTTTGCGCCGCCGTTGCATCACTTTTGTGACGCAACGGCAGCACAAAGGATTCGCCATGGTGCTGGGTAATAACTACGTGACGCATCTGAGAGATGCGTCACGTTGTAAAGCCCTGCGCCTTCAGGAGGCTTTCCAGCGCAGGAACGCCTCCTAAAAGTGGCTGAGTGAAATCTACAAGATTTCACTCAGCCACTTTTAGGCCGATGCTGCATCAAAAACCTTCGCCTGCTTGAAGCAGGCGTAAGGCTTGACGCAGCATTGGGGAGATAGGGCCCCCCAGAGCATTGCTGGAGCTGCGTCGCTCTTGCGCACAATAACTGGTGCATCCCTGGGGATGTGCCAGTTATTGTAAATCTGCCCCTATACATTTAGCTAACGAGGGAGCACTTACTGATTAGACAGTAGACAGTACTCCAGTGAGTAGAGGTATTGCACAAAACAGTGGCATCTTCATGGACAAACACGCGGGGCGGGATTCATTCTGGCACGATGCTCCTGTGACAAAAATTAAACCTCAACAGAAAGCACTTACAGATACAAATTAAGCAGGTGCCCGAGTTGAAGGTCAAATTCAGTAGCGTAGTAATCAGCCCTAAAAAATTGTGAGCAAGGTTGAGGCTGGGCAAGTGTCCTTTATCCCCATATCTGCTGTCGAAAATGAGCTGTAATCCTTGAGGAGGCCTCTGCATCCATGAGTTTCTCGAGCGCCATCCCCATGTAGTTCCTGGGACCAGGAACCTGCTTTCTCCTCATCTGCTGCTCTGCCCCTCTCTGACCCTTTATAAACAGGCATGTGAACTCGCATTGAAGCCCTGCCCGTTTGGCCCCGCCCATCACACACTAGTGCTATGAAATGTATTCCCGCCCTTTCCCCACTATGATGGACAGCTCACTCAAGGCACCTCGGAGCCCTTTGGCGCGGTGGCAAAGTTGCCTATAACTTTGCCACCGCGCCAAAAGGATCTGAGGTGCCTTGAGTGAGCTGTCCATCATAGTGGGGAAAGGGCGGGAAAACGTTTCATAGCGCTAGTGTGTGGCTTCAATTCGAGTTCACATGCCTCTTGTTTATAAAAGGTCAGGGACGGGCAGAGCAGCCCTGCACACCACACACTAGCGCTATGAAATGTATTCCCGCCCTTTCCCCACTATGATTGACAGCTCACTCAAGGCACCTCAGAGCCTTTTGGCGTGGTGGTAAAGTTACAGCACCCTCTGGTTCCCCACTGCCATCCTCTGGTTCATCACTGTCACCCTCTGGTTCATCACAGCACCCTCTGGTTCACCACTGCTTCACCACTGCCACCCTCTGGTTCATCACTGTCACCCTCTGGTTCATCACTGCCACCCTCTGGTTCATCACTGTCACCCTCTGGTTCATCACTGCCACCCTCTGCTTCATCACAGCACCCTCTGGTTCACCATTGACACCCTCTGGTTCATCACTGAAACCCTCTGGTTCAGCACTGCCACCCTTTGGTTCACCACTGCCACCCTCTGGTTCACCCCTGCCACCCTCTGGTTCATCACTGCCACCCTCTGGTTCAGCACTGCCACCCTCTGGTTCACTACTGCCACCCTCTGGTTCACCACTGCCACCCTCTAGTTCACCACTGCCACCCTCTGGTTCATCACTGCCACCCTCTGGTTCACCACTGCCACCCTCTGGTTCACCACTGTCACCCTCTGGTTCACCCCTGCCAACCTCTGGTTCATTACTGTCACCCTCTGGTTCATCACAGCACCCTCTGGTTCACCACTGTTACCCTCTGGTTCACCACTGTCACCCTCTGGTCCACCACTGCCACCCTCTGGTTCACCAGTGCCACCCTCTGGTTCACCACTGTCACCCTCTGGTTCACCCCTGTCACCCTCTGGTTCATCACAACACCCTCTGGTTCACCACTGTCACCCTCTGGTTCACCACTGTCACCCTCTTGTTCACCCCTGTCACCCTCTGGTTTATCACAGCACCCTCTGGTTTACCACTGTCACCCTCTGGTTCACCACTGTCACCCTCTGGTTCACCACTGTCACCCACTGCCACCCTCTAGTTCATAAGTGCTACCCTCTGGTTCACCCCTGCCACCCTCTGGTTCATCACTGCCACCCTCTGGTTCATCACTGCCACCCTCTGGTTCAGCACTGCCACCCTCTGGTTCACCACTGCCACCCTCTGGTTCACCACTGCCACCCTCTGGTTCAGCACTGCCACCCGCTGGTTCATCACTGCCACTCTCTGGTTCACCACTGCCACCCACTGCCACCCTCTGGTTCACCACTGCCACCCTCTAGTTCACCCCTGCCACCCTCTGGTTCATCACTGCCACCCTCTGGTTCAGCACTACCACCCTCTGGTTCAACACTGCCACCCTCTGGTTCACCCCTGCCACCCTCTGGTTCATCACTGCCACCCTTTGGTTCAGCACTGCCACCCTCTGGTTCACCCCTGCCACCCTCTGGTTCACCCCTGCCACCCTCTGGTTCATCACTGTCACCCTCTAGTTCATCACAGCACCCTCTGGTTCACTATTGCCACCCTCTGGTTCAACACTGCCACCCTCTGGTTCACCCCTGCCACCCTCTGGTTCATCACTGCCACCCTTTGGTTCAGCACTGCCACCCTCTGGTTCACCACTGCCACCCTCTGGTTCACCCCTGCCACCCTCTGGTTCATTACTGTCACCCTCTAGTTCATCACAGCACCCTCTGGTTCACCATTGCCACCCTCTGGTTCATCACTGCCACCCTCTGGTTCAGCACTGCCACCCTCTGGTTCACCACTGCCACCCTCTGGTTCACCCCTGCCACCCTCTGGTTCACCCCTGCCACCCTCTGGTTCATCACTGCCACCCTCTGGTTCAGCACTGCCACCCTCTGGTTCACCACTGCCACCCTCGGGTTCACCCCTGTCACCCTCTGGTTCATCACAGCACCTTCTGGTTCACCACTGTCACCCCCTGGTTCACCCCTGTCACCCTCTGGTTCAACCCTGTCACCCTCTAGTTTATCACAGCACCCACTGGTTTACCACTGTCATCCTCTGGTTCACCAGTATCACCCTCTGGTTCACCACTGTCACCCTATGGTTCACCAGTGCCACCTTCTGGTTCACCCTTGCCACCCTCTGGTTCATCACTGCCACCCTCTGGTTCAGCACTGCCACCCTCTGGTTCACCACTGCCACCCTCTGGTTCATCACTGCCACCCTCTGGTTCACCACTGTCACCCTCTGGTTCATCACAGCCACCCTCTGGTTCACAACTTCCACCCTCTGGTTCACCACTCCCACCTCTGGTTCACCCGTCACCCTCTGGTTCATCACTGCCACCCTCTGGTTCAGCACTAGCACCCTCTGGTTCACCATAGCCACCCTCTGGTTCACCCCTGCCACCCTCTAGTTTACCCCTGCCACCCTCTGGTTCAGCACTGCCACCCTCTGGATCACCACTGCCACCCTCTGGTTCACCACTGCCACCCTCTGGTTCATCACTGTCACCCTCTGGTTCATCACTGCCACCCTCCGGTTCATCACTGCCACCCTCTGGTTCACCACTGCCACCCTCTGGTTCACCCCTGCCACCCTCTGGTTCACCCGTGCCACCCTCTGGTTCATCACTGTCACCCTCTTGTTTCCGGTCCAGGGAAGACATGGCTTTGCAGTTCGGGCTGGACTGTTCCCATGAGGCACAGGGTCAGACTGATTTGAGTATGGCCTTGTCTGAACTGGGGTGGTGGAGTGAGCTAAAGAATGGTGATGGATTAAACCCAGATCAGTTTACTGGGGGTGAGTGTTTGTTTTGCTCAAACGCTCCATCCATCATCCCCTTTGGTATCCCCAAGACAGCCATGGGCAACAGGTTTATCCTGGTCTTGGTGGACCATGCTGCCCGGTAGCCGGAAACCATCCCCCTCAGGACAGTGACAGCCCCCATGGTGGGACTTGCACTGATGGGGATTTTCTCCAGTGTGGGGTTCCCCCGATAGGTGGTGTCTGACAGAGGTACCAACTTCATTTCCAGTTATATGAAGTCCCTGTGGAAGGAGTTTGGTTTTACATACAAGTTCACCACTCCTTACCACCCCCAAGTTAATGGGGAGCCTCAAAGGCATGATTATGGGTCTTGAGGAACCTATAAGGCATAAGTGGGACTTCCTCTTGCCATGCCTACTTTATGCATACCGTGAGGTGCCTCAAAAGTCCCTAGGGTTCAGCCCCTTTGAACTGTTGTATGGACACCCGGTAAGAGGACCTTTGAGTCTGGTCAAGGAAGGATGGGAGCAATCTCCCAGGAAACCTCCCCAGGGCATATAAAGTTACATGCTGGACTTGGCAATTCAGACAACTCACTCAGGCAAATCTGGAAGCTAGCCAGGAGGACATGAAGCGGTTGTACGATCAGAATGCCACTCTGATTGAGCTTCAACCTGGACAGAAAGTTTGAGTCATGGCCCATGTAGAGCCTTCTGCGCTCCAGGACAGGTGGACCGGACCATTTGAGGTGGGGGAGCACAAGAGTGATGTCACCTATTTGGTGAACTTGCGGTCTCCGAGGAACCCTTTGCTGGTCCTTCATGTTAACCGCCTGAAGCCCCACTTAAAAAGGTCCGAAGTGGGCATGTTCCTAGTGACAGATGATGGAATGGAGGAGGAGACAGAGCCTCTTCCTAACCTCCTGGCTGCAAAAGAGCAAGATGGGTCAGTGGATGGCGTCAGCCACTGACCCCTGATCAGCAGCAAGATT
This sequence comes from Lissotriton vulgaris, assembly GCF_964263255.1. Taxonomy (NCBI): domain Eukaryota; kingdom Metazoa; phylum Chordata; class Amphibia; order Caudata; family Salamandridae; genus Lissotriton; species Lissotriton vulgaris. The sequence goes on along the minus strand of NW_028251453.1, from coordinate 477,651 downwards.
GTCGGCCACTTTTGGGACAATTCTCTGATTTGTTTTCCTTGATTCCTGGTGTCACTGAGTGGTGCGTCCATGATGTGGACCCTGGGGACAGCACAAGGCTTACAGAGTGACTTACAAGGTCAGAGCTTACATCAAGGTGCAAGTCTCCAAGATGTTTGCCTTAGGGGTGATTGAGTACTTGGGCCAGCCCAGTGGTTTTGGTCATAAAGGCTGCCGCGCCTGATGCCACACCTAAACTCAGGTTCTGTGTGGACTACCGAGCACTCAATTCAGTCACCAGGACTGACGCGCACCCCATTCCCAGAGCTGATGAGCTCATTGATCGGTTATGGGCTGCACAGTACCTCAGAACGTTTGACGTCTGGGTACTGCCAGATTGCCTTGACTGATGGGGCCAAAGAGAGGTCAGCATTTTCCACACCAGATGGGCACTACCAGTTCCAGGTTATGCCCTTTGGGATGAAGAATGCCCTTGCCACCTTTCAGAGGTTGGTCAACCAGGTGTTGGCTGGACTGGAGGATTTCAGTGCCGCCTACCTGAATGACAATGCAGTGCTCAGCGCCAGTTGGGAAGAACATCTGTGCCACCTCTGGGAAGTGTTGATGGCACTGCGAAAGGCAGGCCTCACGATCAAGGTCAGTAAGTGCCGGATAGGGCACGGTTCCATGGTGTACTTGGGACACCAGGTAGGGAGCGACCAGGTGGCACCCCTGCAACCCAAGATTGATACCATCCTAGCATGGGAACCCCTAAAGACTCAGAAACAGGTGAGAGCCTTTTTAGGACTCATGGGGTACTACAGGAGGTTTGTCAAGGGGTATGGCAACATTGTTGCACCCTCGACTGAGCTGACTTCCAGGAAGCAGCCCAAGAAAGTGAACTGGACTGGCACCTGTCAGAAGGCTTTTGCTGCCCTGAAGACTTCCATGTGCACAGCTCCCGTGCTTCAGGTACCCAACTTCTCAAAAGAGTTTATTGTCCAAACAGACACTTTAGAGCATGGTGTGGGCGCTGTTCTGTGACATTAATGAGGAGGGCCTAGACCAACCTGTAGCCTTCATCAGTAGGAGGTTACTTCTACTGGAACAGAGGTGGAGTGCAATTGAGTGAGAGGCATTTGCTGTGGTCTGGGCACTGAAGAAGTTGAGACCGTACTTGTTTGGGACTCACTTCCTGGTTCAGACTGACCACAGGCCCCTTAGACAGATGGTTAATGCAGATGAGGGGTGAGAACCCAAAGTTGTTGATGTGGCCATTTGCCTACAGGGGATGGACTTTACGGTGGAACAACGCCCTGGTACAGAACACGCCAATGCTTATGGTCTGTCCAGATTTTTCCGCCTTTGTGAAGAGAACTCCCAAGGGGAAGGGTAGTTCTCCCAACATTTCAGCTGGAGGGGACATGTCTTAGACCTGGTATCATTGGCATCAGTCAGTTCAGTTCAGTAAATCTTTATTCGATGATTAAAAAAACATCATAAAAGTACATATATACAATTTTAAAAGAATTCAATTAAATAACATATCCGAACTTCATCTAGAATCACCAATACCTTAAAAACAGGTTAACAAGGATTTTATTTGGGACCATCAGTTAACCCTGTCCTCTTGTGTTTCTTAACCTCACCGAGACTTTTATAAAATTCATAATGCAGCATAATGTACGCGTATCAGTTGCTCTTTGTAAGAAGAGCAGAGCAGTTTTATCATGATGGAACGTTGCCTCTTTTAAAATATGTACCAAGAATTTCTGTCTAGGCATTTTATAAAAAGGACATAAAAGTACAAAATGAAGGGTGTCCTGCGGAGACCGATTGTCGCAGCCGCAGGCACCCTTCTGCTCAATTGTTAAAGTAAAACCTGGTGGGTCAGCCAGTATATTCGGTAATAAATTGAGCCTAAAACGACACATTAAAAACCTATCCTGGAAGTTATACATCAGGTACAAATAAGGTTCCATGCCCTCGCTATTCTTAATGAGACAATGGGCACTTACTGACCGTTTGGAAAGTTCTATTCTTGCTCTGCGTGTGGCAAACTGGTCAAGTAACATTTTTTTAATCTGTGGTTTGTCCTATTTTAATATTGCATTTGGGTTGATAAAGAGATCCTCCCAGTCTAGATCCTCTAAAGTAATCTTAATGTATTTTAACCATGGGATATGTAGACCTTTATCCCTACGTAGACAATCCCTCAAGATTTGTCTACCTAGGTCTGCCTCAGGATTTGCCCAAATTCTTAACCATGCCATAATAGGGCTGAGCTTGATCTGATCCTCAATAAATGGTCTGCCCAGTTCTCAGTGTGCGATTACTGCTGGGGTGCTCTGGGGGATTTTTAGAATCCTTCGCAGGTATGTGTCTTCCTCTAGCTGTAGTTGCTTAGCATCCACGAAGCCCCACACTTCTGAACCATACGTGGCTTTCATAGTACCTATCAAGCGATATAGGTTCATGACCTGTTCCAGGGACCAACGACCCAGCCTTCAGGCAAAATTTGTTATAGCACCATTTGAGGATATCATTCTTGAGCACCGTTCTTCTACCAAGGTTTTAAATTTCAAAGCCCCATCAAATAGTAGCCCAAGATAAGAGAAGGTCTTCACCTTCGCTAGAGTCTGAGTCCCTATTTTATATGCAAAGTTCCTACAGGGCTTCGTGCCAGCCAACATCACGAAGGACTTACTCAAATTCGCTGATAGATCTAAGGTGCCATAAAATTTACAAATCCATCGATTAGACACTGCAAGCCCCTCGGAGTACGGGCAAGCAGGACCACGTCATCCGCGTACAAAAGCACCGGTACATGGTGCGTTCCTGCTTTTGGGCAATCGGTGTTCAGAGCAATCAATGTTCTCTCCAGATTATTAATGTAGAGTGAGAACAAAAAAGGGGCAAGTATACAACCTTGTCTTAATCCACTAGTACAAGGAAAGGATTCTGTGTTCCCCCCTCCATGTTGTAGCGGACTTTGGCAGTAGTATCCCAATGTAGCTCTCTAAGAATATCGTTGATCAAACCTGGGTCAATTCCCATGTTACTCATCATGACCCATAGCTTGTTCCTATTTACATGGTCAAACGCAGCTGCTAGATCCATAAACCCCAGGTAAATGGCTTCATTGCTGGCTTTCGTGTATTTAGCTACCAGCAAATAAAGGTTAAGACACTGGTCGCTAGTGGACCTTCCAGACCTAAAACCATACTGGGTGTCCGAAATGGTATGATGCTCTTCCGTCCAGTTCATTAGCCGTTCCAAGATTACCCGGCCCAGGATTTTGGCTGAGACATCAATCAATGATATTGGTCTATAGCATTGGGGGCGTCCCTATTTCCCTTCCTAAATATGGGGACAATTGTTGCAGTAGACCAATAGCGGGGTAATCCATTCTTAATAGCTGCATTTAACACCCTCGTGAGGATAGGAGCCCATAGGCCTACATTGCTCAAATACAGATCAGGTGGGTTTCCATCAGGTCCTGGAGCTTTATCACGGGTGAGCCCTTGGATCGCCTTAGTTGTTTCTTCCAGAGAGAATTCTGCAACCGCTCTCCGCTTACCATCCCACGTCCCCTCCTGGACAGAATCCTGGTTATGATTGTAAAGACCCTCAAAGTGTGTCACCCATTGTTCCGGTAGGATGTTCGTTCCAATCACAGGGGCACTACTATCTTGAAAACAAGGCCTGTTGATAATCCTCCAGAATACTGTCGTATCTCTTCTTTCGCCATCCTGCCTTAAATCTGCCCACACTTCAGCTTGAAGAGAAACCTTTTTCTGCTTCTGCACAGTTTTATATATCTGTCTACAAAGGGCTGCTCTTAATTTATCCCTGGGATTGGTTTTAAGACTAGATTTTAGGTCTCTCAAAGCTCGTGAGCAGTTGGCATCAAACCATCTAGGGCGTGTTATATTTCCCCTAGGACCCTTTACCTTCATTAGCCCCTCTACCAGGCGGGTTATTGATCCAAATGCCTTGACCAGGGAACACCCTTCTATCGTCAGATCAAGGCATTCGTCAAACAATTCTTTGCCCTTAACTATTAGGGATTTATAGAATGCCTCACTGTCAATTTTCGACCACTTAAGCCATCTTCCCTGATCAGTTGGTCTCAGCTCAGTGTACGGCTGTAGGTTCTTCTTGGGTCGACCTCGGTATAGGAATTCCAGGATTAAAGGATTATGGTCACTAAATACACTCCAATGAATCCCTACCGAGCTAATCCAGTTTTTTAAAAGACTGGACACTAGAATGTAGTCTATAAAGGAAGAGCATTCGCTTCCTTTAAAAGTTGGTGTGAGAGACCCGTCTTTTCCCAAGCTAGCCAAATCGATGGTATGTTCTAAGGCATGAGTCTTTAAAAGCTTGTTAAAAGCTGTTCCCTCAGTGGTGTGTACAAAATGTGGACCCTTCTGAATTGGACAACCGGACCAGTCTCTATTTAGGGGAAGCAAGCTTGGGCATAGGTGGCAATTTAAGTCACCCATAACTAATACAGTGGGTTCTATAACCCCTTTCCTACAGGCTAGCTCCTGGTTGAGTCTGTGATCTAGTTCCTGGAATGCGAAGTTGTTTCCTTTCGCTGACCCTATGTTATAAATATTGAAAATGATCAACCTCAGCCCACTACCCAAAAATCTCACCGCCTGGAGAGTGTTTGATGACCAGGATGGAAGTGTCCAGACTCCTTCCAGATTAAGATCTACATATAGTGCTAGTCCTCCAATTGCTCTTCCTGATCTAGCATCTTGTGCTGGTACAAAAAAACACTTATAGCCTGCTATTTGAAAAGGGGTGCTGTCGAACGCCCGGGTCTCCTGTAAACTTATTATCTGAAACCCACTGATATACTTTTGCCATTCTTTATTATCAAATTTCCCTGCCAAACCCGCTATGTTCCAAGATAATATTCTTAGCCCTCCCTCTATAGATTCTTCCTTGTGTGAGACGTTCCCACTCGAGTACTCAATAACAACCCGTCCTCAAATAATGAAGGTACCAATTGTGCCTCCCATCCCTGCCTAAATGGGAGTGCACTAGCCAACCCATACCGGTGTTTCCCTGGTGTTTCCTGTGGGCTAATTTTGACACCCTCCTTCTCAGTTGAGTTATCTAAGTGGTCCGGCGACCTACTTAGTCAGTTGTTCTCGTCGAGGGACAATAAGGGGCTTAATCTATTTGTCCAGTCCCCTCAACCCTGTTCTTTTGTCGTCAGGCCGTCCAGTGTGTAGTTCCTAGCCCTGGGGCCATTTAGACCCATTCCCATTCTACCAAAGGTGTACCTTGGGTCGTGCGTGACACGTTGTACAGGGTAGAAGTAACCCAGTGGCAGCGGTCTAATAGTGCTTGTCTGATTTATATTGCCACTATTTAGTATGTGTTCCACTAAAGTGGTATCCCTGAAATTCACAATGATGCAGTTGCCCACCGTGTCTTTTCTTCGACTGCCTAACCAATTGACCCTTCTAACATGTAAAACTCCCCACTTTTCTTGTCAAGTAGTGGCCTGTTCTGGTTTAACCAATTTATTATCTTGTTTTTTAATTCTGTATGTGTCTCTTTCTGATCAGGCTTCAATTCCGGTACCCCCACGAGTACAAATACATAGGGGCAAGCTTCAGGTGGTAAATTTATAGTTGGTACAGGGCTGATAGTTCTTCCATTAATGTCCCGACTGATTTGATGAGTCTCTGCCAGATTAGGAGTTGGGAGCTTTTTTTTTTTGCAATTGTGATGTTAACTGGCCCTGCCCCCCATCTAAGCCCATGATTCCTGTTCCCAGCCTATTATCAGCAGCCACTTGTGTAGGAGGGTTAGAAGGAGTTGATACCTGTATGGGAGTGTGTCGCTTGTTACTAACACAGTTGTTTTGTATGGGGGCTGGGGGTCCGGGCTAGTGTCCACCATGTTGCTATTGCCTAATACTATAGTATTTGGAGTGGTGCCCTGTGTCCTTCCCTGCTTATTTAGTTCATTTATAATTGTATCTAGCCTGCTAACTAATGGTTTATTCTGGCTAGTAATAAAGAGTTTTAAGTGATTTTGTAGGTCTAGGCATACTTGGGCCATCCAACTCGGCGGGACTGAGAGCTGTGATCCTTGTACTACGATAACCTTGTCCTCTATACTTCTTGTCTGTGGGATAGGGGGGCTTAACTCTGTTTTCTTTGTACATGGCTTCTTGGGGCAAGCTCTTCTCTTTCTGCTAATGGGGGCTTTCTCCTTCCTGCCAAAGGTGTAGTATTTCCTATTATGACAGGCAACTGCGCACAGGAAATGTCATGAACAGGTGATTCCAAAGAGACATGTGGGGAATCAGCCATTATCTTGTTATCATTAACCTGTGGAGAGATAGATAAATCGGTTGCTGGTGTTAGAGATAGGCGTCTCACAGTGCGCTCAGTTTCACAGGAGACCACTCCAATGGCTTTCCTCAACATGAGGTCAATCGCAGTGGGCTGTACATTGAGGGGGAGCGAAACATTAGGCTCACGTACTGTTATCCGGGTTGTGAGAGGGATATGAGGTTTGCCCTTTGTTGAGCGAGTTTGCGCTTTACTGTCCATGTTATCAGCAATCAGTCTAATAAGCCAGGGCTAATCCAAATGCCACTCTTGAACACACCTGTATTTTGCCAATGCCCCCAACCTTTAACCATATAGCATACAAATCAGGCCCCCTTCCTGCCTTGAGCTATTAGCTTGCGTTGTGGAGACCCAGCGTCTCTGTCCAGAGTGTCTCCAAGGACTCCTGGGACTGAAAGTCCGTCAGGTGAGTGCGTGAGTCACTCGGTCAGCCTTTAAAACAGCAAACAGGCTTTTAAACAGACTTTTGCTGTAAACAGCAAAAGTCACCACGCAGCGCCCGGTGTCAGCAGCCGCGATGTCCTGGCAAAAGCCCCTCTTGACACTGCGGCACCAGCAACACGCAACACGAGCAAATATATTTCAGCCTTAAATGCCTCCAAAAAGAGCTAGTAGGGGTACAAAAGGGGGTGGTGATGGACGGAGCATCTGAACCAATCAAACACTCACACCCAGTCAAAACATCTGGGTTTGATCCATCACCGTTCTTTAGCCCACTCTGCCACCCCAGTTCAGACATGGCTATATGCAAATCAGTCTGACCATGTGCCTCATGGGAACAGTCCAGCCCGAACTGCCAAGCCATGCCTTCCCTGGACTGGAAACAAGCTTCCGAGGACCGGTTTCTGGCATTCCAGCCGTCTTTAGCCCGGCTTGCTTGAATCCAGTGGCAAAGTGAGCAAGGGACTCACGTCTGAGCATACCCTGCCACACTTATGGCGGCCAAAAGTGGTACAAAAGGGGGTGGTGATGGACAGAGCATCTGAACCAATCAAACACTCACACCCAGTCAAAAGATCTGGGTTTGATCCATCACCGTTATTTAGCCCACTCTGCCACCCCAGTTCAGACATGGCTATATGAAATCAGTCTGACCCTGTGCCTCATGGGAACAGTCCAGCCCGAACTGCCAAGCCATGCCTTCCCTGGACCGGAAACAAGCTTCCGAGGACCGGTTTCTGGCATTCCAGCCATCCTCAGCCCGGCTTGCTTGAATCCAGTGGCAAAATGAGCAAGGGACTCACGTCTGAGCATACCCTGCCACACTTATGGCAGCCAAAAAGGGTACAAAAGGGGGTGGTGATGGACGGAGCATTTGAACCAATCAAACACTCACACCCAGTCAAAAGATCTAGGTTTGATCCATCACCGTTCTTTAGCCCACTCTGCCACCCCAGTTCAGACATGGCTATATGCAAATCAGTCTGACCCTGTGCCTCATGGGAACAGTCCAGCCCGAACTGCCAAGCCATGCCTTCCGTGGACCGGACACAAGCTTCCGAGGACCGGTTTCTGGCATTCCAGCCGTCTTCAGCCCGGCTTGCTTGAATCCAGTGGCAAAGTGAGCAAGGGACTCACGTCTGAGCATACCCTGCCACACTTATGGAGGCCAAAAGTAGTACAAAAGGGGCTGGTGATGGACGGAGCATCTGAACCAATCAAACACTCACACCCAGTCAAAAGATCTGGGTTTGATCCATCACCGTTCTTTAGCCCACTCTGCCACCCCAGTTCAGACATGGCTATATCCAAATTAGTCTGACCCTGTGCCTCATGGGAACAGTCCAGCCCGAACTGCCAAGCCATGCCTTCCCTGGACCGGAAACAAGCTTCCGAGGACCCGTTTCTGGCATTCCAGCCGTCTTCAGCCCGGCTTGCTTGAATCCAGTGGCAAAGTGAGCAAGGGACTCACGTCTGAGCATACCCTGCCACACTTATGGCGGCCAAACGCGGTACAAAAGGGGCTGGTGATGGACGGAGCATCTGAACCAATCAAACACTCACACCCAGTCAAAAGATCTGGGTTTGATCCATCACCGTTTTTTAGCCCACTCTGCCACCCCAGTTCAGACATGGCTATATGCAAATCAGTCTGACCCTGTGCCTCATGGGAACAGTCCAGCCCAAACTGCCAAGACATGCCTTCCCTTGACCGGAAACAAGCTTCCGAGGACCGGTTTCTGGCATTCCAGCCATCCTCAGCCCGGCTTGCTTGAATCCAGTGGCAAAGTGAGCAAGGGACTCACGTCTGAGCATACCCTGCCACACTTATGGCGGCCAAAAGCGGTACAAAAGGGGGTCGGGATGGACGGAGCATCTGAACCAATCAAACATTCACACCCAGTCAAAAGATCTGGGTTTGATCCATCACCGTTCTTTAGCCCACTCTGCCACCCCAGTTCAGACATGGCTATATGCAAATCAGTCTGACCCTGTGCCTCATGGGAACATTCCAGCCCGAACTGCCAAGCCATGCCTTCCCTGGACCGGAAACAAGCTTCTGAGGACCGGTTTCTGGCATTCCAGCCGTCTTCAGCCCGGCTTGCTTGAATCCAGTGGCAAAGTGAGCAAGGGACTCGCGTCTGAGCATGCCCTGCCACACTTATGGCGGCCAAAAGAGGTACAAAAGGGGCTCGTGATGGACGGAGCATCTGAACCAATCAAACACTCACACCCAGTCAAAAGATCTGGGTTTGATCCATCACCGTTCTTTAGCCCACTCTGCCACCCCAGTTCAGACATGGTGTAGGAAGGTGGATATCTGACTATGGTTACCCCCAAACTTTTTGCCTGGTGTTTAGCTGGTTTTTGACTTAGTTGGCCTGGGATCCTGCTATTCAGGGCCCCAGGCTGATTGCTCTCTCCTTAAAATGGACTCCATGTACCTTAGGTGCATAACACAATTGGAATTGGTTCACCTTATAGGCCCCTGTAACAGTGTACCATAGATACCCAGGGCATAGGTGTAGCCAAGGCCTGCCAGGGGCTGCAGCATGTATTGTGCCACCCCTGGCCTGGCCTCCATATTTGACACAACTGGCTGATCACTCAGCTGGGGTAAGTTGGTGTAATCACCTCTTACTTAGGTACAGTATGTCTGTGCCTAACCCTAAACTGGACACATATGTTCCTATCAGCCACTCCTATGGAAGGCCTTATCAATCCTGGAGGCAGAGTGCTTGGAAATATGTGAGATGGTGCTCTAGCATGAGCTGAGCCTGTCTGCAGCTGTCGGGAACCACTCCCTAAGCTGTTCCGGGATATTGCCATACCATATACTCTTAAGTGCATTATAATCCTCGCGGTTAAATGCTATCTTTGGTTTGGCTTTATCAAAACATGTCGAGTAAGGTGTCATACGAATTGGAATACTATCCCCTCGCCAATTCTGGCGACGGGGATAGCATTCCACCCTTCTAGAGGGACACGACATGTGTGTAGCCTTAACCCCGGTTAAAGTTAAACAGAGCCTCAGCTTCACAAAATGGACGCTGCCACCACAGACACAAGTCTGGCCTCCTGCTGCTGACCGAAACTCGGCAGATGGTGGCCTGGACAAAGGGTTTCCTGCCTTGGGAGGTGCGAGCACCACCCCAGACAGGATTTTGTGTATTAGGTAGGACAGGGCTGAAAAGAATCAGACATGCCCGGGGCACACAAGGTGTCCCCGTGCATAGGCCAGCCCAAACCGGTTCTGGGGCCTTCCAGCCCCAGTCCTGGCGCGGAGCTGGACAAAGGAAAGGGGGTGTAACCGCCCCCCTTCCTGGTTCCTCCCAGAGGAGGGACCTAGTAGGTGATCCACCCCCAGTTTGGGAATAAGAGGGGGAGCAGTGCCATTGCACAGCAGATCATCCCGAAATCAACTTAAAACTAAGAAGAAGACTGGACTTCGACATTCTGCTGCACAGAAGACTGAAGAAGAATCTCCCTTGTGGCCAAGGAGTGACAACCATGTGAACACAGGTACCAACCAGCAACTCGACGTCTGCTTTGCCGCCGCCTCCCGCCGGAGACCGAGCCCAGAGCCCGACAAGAACCAGACTCCCAGACCTCTCAGAGCCCGATCCACAGTCCCTGCAAAGAAGGGACCCGTGGAGGCACCGAGTGACGTGGGACCGGACCTCTTGGAAGACACTCGTAAAGCTGACTGCGCAGCTTCTGAGGCATCCTCGACGTTGTGCTTTGGGGATTGAGAACCCCCACCACCGAGCAGCCCTTGCACCGAAGATCAGCCCCCCAGCATCTCCACGATCTGCGTGGGGCCCTTTTGCACTGTGCCACTCGACGCGCCATCCCGGCCACTAGCCACGTGGTCAGCGGCCATCTTGGTGACAAACCCGAAGATTTAAACAGCAGGTCTGGTTGCTCCAGACCTACCCAAGCTCCTGTGAAAAGGAGCACCCGCTCTGACCTTGCTGGTCCGAGTGAACAGCATCTTTCAACTTCTGCGGGGCTTGCATTTGCCAAGGCCTGTTTGCTCCGATCAGGTCGCCGACACCGCCAACAGCGAGAAGCCTACGTGGGACAGCTCGTGACCGACTCCTGGACGTCCTCGACCCCGGGTATCCACGTGGCTGCAGAAAGAAGCTACCCGACAACGCCTGTTTGCACCCGACATCGCCTGGTTCCAATCTGGTTCCACGGTAGTCACTGGCTAGTGACTTTGAACACTGTCCCCTCTGCTTTCAGGTCTTCAACTCTTCTGATCCACCCTTGGATCCACCGGAACTCTTCTCATCGAGCCGCCTGCAGCATCTTCAGCTCCAAGCACCATCGACCAGCGTGACGAAACCCGACACATCTTCGACCCTGTGCACCCGCTTCCTGTGGGTGAGGTAACTCAGCTCCGCCGGTGCTCCTGCACTGGTACACATCCCAAGGGCCTGTGTTTTAAGTTTCAGCTCCGTAGGTCACTCGGAAGGTTCCTAACTTTCTAACTTTGTGCTTTTTACGCACCATAGACTTTGTATTGAGAAGTGCGTGCACTTTGAACACTGCACCCGAGTCCCGTGGGCCTTTCCCGACTTAGTTAACTCCAGTCTCGAATAGCTCCAGCGATTCCCAAGGCCCTAGGCCTCTTCACTTTCCTCTAGGTATCTCTTATACCACTTTCTTAGTATATGGTTTAGGTGGCCCCTAGGGCTCATCCATATTGTGCAACTTTTGTGTATTTTAAACTGTCTTGTGATTTTACGCTTGTGCTTCTGTGCTCATAAAGAGTCCAGGGGATTTTAATAGTTAATAAATCAATATATATTTTCAATATATATCTGTGTGGTGTCCCTTTCATTTGGTATTCAAGGGGGTTGTGTATGGTATAACAGCTGGCTTCACATGCCTTTCAGAGTTTAGCCTAAGACTGCTTTGTCCACGTTACCACTAGGATAACTGGTCTACAAGGTTGAATTACAACCATCATCATAAGGGTTGCTTGGCATGGTACAAAGTGATCACTAGAATTAGTGAGCATTATATACCAAGCCAACTTCTCACATTGGTGAGCAGCGGATTGGGATCTGAGCTTGCTGTTGTTTTACCATTACAATCTTTGAGATTATCATTTGAAAGATCATACAGGTACCTGCTAGGTACATATAAAACAAGACTAGTATACTTAAGTTCTACTGAACTTAGTTGTTGTAGAGTAAAGGGAGTAGCACACCCTAGCTACAACTACTAGATAGGTTTAGTAGGTAAACACCAGTGTAGGTAGATTGCAACACATCCACCCACACTAGAGCAATGTCTGGAACAGAGGGGTCCAGTGGACTTACTCCTGTTGAGAGTGACCCTCCAAGGGCACCATCCCAGTTTGCTATTTTTCCCTTTAAGGAATTAAGACAGCTTTGTGTCTTAAGGGGTCTGAAGACAGGGCCTTCCCCTACTACAGACCACCTAAGAGAGCTCTTGGATCAGTCTGAGGCTCTAAAGACCTCTAAAGCAAACCCCACAGGGGATGCTGAAGGAGGCCATCCTTCAGAGGATGACACGGTAGACACCCCTGCCCCTATCATCCTGGTAGATGAGGAAGCCTCCACCACTGGAGCTCCTCAGGTAGATGTAGAGGAAGAAGAAGAGGAGGAGGAGGTGGAAAGCAGTGAGTCAGATGATGACAGAGATAGTCAGGTGCTGGTCAGTAGACTGAACCAGGCTAACTTAAGTCAACTTGGGAATGAATCAGGTAACAACCCATTCAGACCCCCAGGTGGACTTAACCAGGGCCATAGGAGGAGGAGGCATCACTCAGGTGAATCCAATACCTCCCATGTCTCTAGAGGCTCTCATGGTCACTCCAGAAAGGAGATGACTAGCCCTCAGAGAAGGGAACATGAGGCCAAGATGAGAGAGGCTGAGCTTAGGATCCAGAGGCAAGAGTTAGAGGTTGCCCTGGCTAAGGAGAAACTTGCTAGAGCAAGACAGCCTAGAGAGAGTGGGGTAATAGAACCCACTGGTGGCAGCAATATCCACAAGGATAAAGACAGGTCTTTTGATAATAGAAACCTGAGTAAGATTGTGCCCCCCTACAAAGCTGGGGATGATATCCATAAATGGATTACTGCAATGGAGAGAGCCTGCAGAGTACAGCAGATCCCTCAGGAGCAGTGGGCAGCAATCTTGTGGCTCTCCTTTGAAGGTAGAGGCAGAGACAGACTCCTCACAGTTAGTGATGAGGATTCTAGAAACTACATGGTCCTGAAGAGTGCTCTGATTGATGGGTTGGGCTTAACCACTGAACAGTACAGGTTAATGTTCAGAGACACCCAGAAGACACAGACTCAGGACTGGTCTGAATTTGTTGAGTGTGCCACTAAGGCTCTGGAGGGCTGGTTGCTGGGAAGTAAGGTTACTGACTATACAGGATTGTATAATTTAATTATGAGAGAGCAAATCTTAAGTAATTGTCAAAATCAGCTTCTACATCAGCACCTGGTTGACTCTGATCTGACCTCCCCACAAGAATTGGGTAGGAGGGCAGACAAATGGGTCAGAACCAGGATCAGGCCTAAGAACCAAGGTGGTGACCAAAAGAAAGAGACTACCAAGCCTCAAGAGAAGGGTGGGGATAAAAGTAAGGAAAAGACTTCCCCAGGGCCCCAAAACTCCAAGAATGGGGGTGGGTCCCAAGACACTTCTACATCCCAGAAAAAGCCGTATTGTCATACCTGTAAACAGGTGGGGCATTACAAAACAGATAGCTGTTGTCCCAAGAATGGCAATAAGGAGAACATACCTCTAGGTAAGGCTCCAACACCTCCTGTCACTGTTAGCAGTGGTCCCCCAGGTGGTGGGAGCACCCCCAAGAATTTGGGTGGGTTTACTTTTGGAGGACAGGTGGACTCTGGCCTATCCAGGTCCCCTAACTCAGATACTCTTGTCTATGAGACTGGCATGGGGTTTGCCAATTTCACAGCTTGCCCAAACACTTTGAGCAAGTATAGACAGGAGCCCCTCATCAATGGCTTGAAAGTTGAGGCCTTCAGAGACACAGGGGCTAGCATCACCATGGTGGCTGAATGTCTAGTCCCCTCAAGGCAACTTTTACCTGATGCCAGATATCAGGTGACAAACATTGATGGCATAGAAACCAATCATCCCATGGCAGTAGTCAATCTTAGCTGGGGAGGTGTCACTGGCCCAAAGAGAGTGGCAGTGTCAGCAAACTTGCCTGTAGATTGCCTACTGGGTAATGATTTGGAAATCTCAGCCTGGGCTGAGGTTGAACAGCAAACCCATTCTAGAATGGTAAATCTCCATGGAAAGGTTAGTGGGGCTGTAATGGCTACAGCCCCAATTCAAGATGTCCTTCCTGAAAAGGTTGGGAGGGCTGAGCAAACCTCAGCCCCATCTTTAGATAACTTCCCTCCTGGAAAGAGTAGCAGGGCTGTACTAGTAACAGCCCATACCCAAACTGAGTCTCCTCCTGAAAAGGTTGGTGGGGCTGTGATGGCCACAGCCCAAACTCAAACTGATACATGGGTAGTGAAGCCTGAAATGATGGATCACTCCACCCAAACAGAGAGCATTGAGGAGGAAGAGAAATCTCCCTCCCACCAGACTTTAGGAAAGGATCAGCCTCCTCGGGGAACTGATCTTACCCCTGATGAAGAAACTGACCCAGAGGTTGTTAGGCCTGGCCTGACAGAGCCTCTGATGGCAGTGGACCCTTCTCAGGAGGGACCCAGTCTGGAGCAGGTAACCTGCCCCTCTCTACCTTGCCTTACTCAGCCCAGGGCTGCAGAGGACAAGAAGGACAGTGAGACCCAAAGGGCCCCCTGTCAAATAAAGCACCCCCATCAACAGATTAGGGGCACCGAAACTAGTAGCCCTAGTGAGGTGAAAACTTTAAAAACTCCTGAGGGATCCCCCTTAAAAGTAGTTAGGGACCTCCCCCAGATGGATATTGTTGGGCACAGCCAAACCTGGGACCAAATGGCCCCAAACCTGACCTGTCCCTCCAGTAAGCCAAACAGAGGGACCCAGCCTCCAGCTTTAGGTAGCCAGAGGTTGACCCTGAGAGCACAGTGCAACTCAGTCAGAGAAAGAAAGGCACACATGGTGGAGAGTGATTGGAGGAAGCTGAGCCCTACAGAGGAAACTCACTTCAGTACTCCATCTCAACACCAGCCTTTGACTTTGCAAAGACACACCACAGGTAGAGATTCCCTATGGTGGAGACCCGCAGATACCCTTAGGGTGAGGGATTGCTTAGTGGACCATGAGACAGGGGGTTACCAAGCCAGAGCTGGTACTTCCTTATATGGCCACTTAGGCAATATAGGCTTACCTGGTCAAGGATAGCCTTATCTCCTTTCGTTTGGGGGGGGGGTTATGTAGGAAGGTGGATATCTGACTATGGTTACCCCCAAACTTTTTGCCTGGTGTTTAGCTGGTTTTTGACTTAGTTGGCCTGGGATCCTGCTATTCAGGGCCCCAGGCTGATTGCTCTCTCCTTAAAATGGACTCCATGTACCTTAGGTGCATAACACAATTGGAATTGGTTCACCTTATAGGCCCCTGTAACAGTGTACCATAGATACCCAGGGCATAGGTGTAGCCAAGGCCTGCCAGGGGCTGCAGCATGTATTGTGCCACCCCTGGCCTGGCCTCCATATTTGACACAACTGGCTGATCACTCAGCTGGGGTAAGTTGGTGTAATCACCTCTTACTTAGGTACAGTATGTCTGTTCCTAACCCTAAACTGGACACATATGTTCCTATCAGCCACTCCTATGGAAGGCCTTATCAATCCTGGAGGCAGAGTGCTTGGAAATATGTGAGATGGTGCTCTAGCATGAGCTGAGCCTGTCTGCAGCTGTCGGGAACCACTCCCTAAGCTGTTCCGGGATATTGCCATACCATATACTCTTAAGTGCATTATAATCCTCGCGGTTAAATGCTATCTTTGGTTTGGCTTTATCAAAACATGTCGAGTAAGGTGTCATACGAATTGGAATACTATCCCCTCGCCAATTCTGGCGACGGGGATAGCATTCCACCCTTCTAGAGGGACACGACATGTGTGTAGCCTTAACCCCGGTTAAAGTTAAACAGAGCCTCAGCTTCACAAAATGGACGCTGCCACCACAGACACAAGTCTGGCCTCCTGCTGCTGACCGAAACTCGGCAGATGGTGGCCTGGACAAAGGGTTTCCTGCCTTGGGAGGTGCGAGCACCACCCCAGACAGGATTTTGTGTATTAGGTAGGACAGGGCTGAAAAGAATCAGACATGCCCGGGGCACACAAGGTGTCCCCGTGCATAGGCCAGCCCAAACCGGTTCTGGGGCCTTCCAGCCCCAGTCCTGGCGCGGAGCTGGACAAAGGAAAGGGGGTGTAACCGCCCCCCTTCCTGGTTCCTCCCAGAGGAGGGACCTAGTAGGTGATCCACCCCCAGTTTGGGAATAAGAGGGGGAGCAGTGCCATTGCACAGCAGATCATCCCGAAATCAACTTAAAACTAAGAAGAAGACTGGACTTCGACATTCTGCTGCACAGAAGACTGAAGAAGAATCTCCCTTGTGGCCAAGGAGTGACCACCCTGTGAACACAGGTACCAACCAGCAACTCGACGTCTGCTTTGCCGCCGCCTCCCGCCGGAGACCGAGCCCAGAGCCCGACAAGAACCAGACTCCCAGACCTCTCAGAGCCCGATCCACAGTCCCTGCAAAGAAGGGACCCGTGGAGGCACCGAGTGACGTGGGACCGGACCTCTTGGAAGACACTCGTAAAGCTGACTGCGCAGCTTCTGAGGCATCCTCGACGTTGTGCTTTGGGGATTGAGAACCCCCACCACCGAGCAGCCCTTGCACCGAAGATCAGCCCCCCAGCATCTCCACGATCTGCGTGGGGCCCTTTTGCACTGTGCCACTCGACGCGCCATCCCGGCCACTAGCCACGTGGTCAGCGGCCATCTTGGCGACGAACCCGAAGATTTAAACAGCAGGTCTGGTTGCTCCAGACCTACCCAAGCTCCTGTGAAAAGGAGCACCCGCTCTGACCTTGCTGGTCCGAGTGAACAGCATCTTTCAACTTCTGCGGGGCTTGCATTTGCCAAGGCCTGTTTGCTCCGATCAGGTCGCCGACACCGCCAACAGCGAGAAGCCTACGTGGGACAGCTCGTGACCGACTCCTGGACGTCCTCGACCCCGGGTATCCACGTGGCTGCAGAAAGAAGCTACCCGACAACGCCTGTTTGCACCCGACATCGCCTGGTTCCAATCTGGTTCCACGGTAGTCACTGGCTAGTGACTTTGAACACTGTCCCCTCTGCTTTCAGGTCTTCAACTCTTCTGATCCACCCTTGGATCCACCGGAACTCTTCTCATCGAGCCGCCTGCAGCATCTTCAGCTCCAAGCACCATCGACCAGCGTGACGAAACCCGACACATCTTCGACCCTGTGCACCCGCTTCCTGTGGGTGAGGTAACTCAGCTCCGCCGGTGCTCCTGCACTGGTACACATCCCAAGGGCCTGTGTTTTAAGTTTCAGCTCCGTAGGTCACTCGGAAGGTTCCTAACTTTCTAACTTTGTGCTTTTTACGCACCATAGACTTTGTATTGAGAAGTGCGTGCACTTTGAACACTGCACCCGAGTCCCGTGGGCCTTTCCCGACTTAGTTAACTCCAGTCTCGAATAGCTCCAGCGATTCCCAAGGCCCTAGGCCTCTTCACTTTCCTCTAGGTATCTCTTATACCACTTTCTTAGTATATGGTTTAGGTGGCCCCTAGGGCTCATCCATATTGTGCAACTTTTGTGTATTTTAAACTGTCTTGTGATTTTACGCTTGTGCTTCTGTGCTCATAAAGAGTCCAGGGGATTTTAATAGTTAATAAATCAATATATATTTTCAATATATATCTGTGTGGTGTCCCTTTCATTTGGTATTCAAGGGGGTTGTGTATGGTATAACAGCTGGCTTCACATGCCTTTCAGAGTTTAGCCTAAGACTGCTTTGTCCACGTTACCACTAGGATAACTGGTCTACAAGGTTGAATTACAACCATCATCATAAGGGTTGCTTGGCATGGTACAAAGTGATCACTAGAATTAGTGAGCATTATATACCAGGCCAACTTCTCACACATGGCTATATGCAAATCAGTCTGACCCTGTGCCTCATGGGAACATTCCAACCCGAACTGCCAAGCCATGCCTTCCCTGGACCGGAAACAAGCTTCCGAGGACCGGTTTCTGGCATTCCAGCCGTCTTCAGCCCGGCTTGCTTGAATCCAGTGGCAAAGTGAGCAAGGGACTCACGTCTGAGAATGCCCTGCCACACTTATGGCGGCCAAAAGCTGTAAAAAAGGGGGTGGTGATGGACGGAGCATCTGAACCAATCAAACACTCACACCCAGTCAAAAGATCTGGGTTTGAACCATTACCGTTTTTTAGCCCACTCTGCCACCCCAGTTCAGACATGGCTATATGGAAATCAGTCTGACCCTATGCCTCATGGGAACAGTCCAGCCCGAATTGCCAAGCCATGCCTTCCCTGGACCGGAAACAAGCTTCCGAGGACCGGTTTCTGGCATTCCAGGCGTCTTCAGCCCGGCTTGCTTGAATCCAGTGGCACAGTGAGCAAGGGACTCACTTCTGAGCATACCCTGCCACACTTATGGTGGCCAAAAGCGGTACAAAAGGGGGTGGTGATGGATGGAGCATCTGAACCAATCAAACACTCACACCCAGTCAAAAGATCTGGGTTTGATCCATCACCGTTCTTTAGCCCACTCTGCCAACCCAGTTCAGACATGGCTATATGAAAATCAGTCTGACCCTGTGCCTCATGGGAACAGTCCAGCCCGAACTGCCAAGCCATGCCTTCCCTGGACCGGAAACAAGCTTCCGAGGACCGGTTTCTGGCATTCCAGCCGTCTTCAGCCCAGCTTGCCTGAATCCAGTGGCAAAGTGAGCAAGGGACTCACGTCTGATCATACCCTGCCACACTTATGGTGGCCAAAAGCGGTACAAAAGGGGATGGTGATGGACGGAGCATCTGAACCAATCAAACACTCACACCCAGTCAAAGATCTGGGTTTGATCCATCACCGTTCTTTAGCCCACTCTGCCACCCCAGTTCAGACATGGCTATATGCAAATCAGTCTGACCCTGTGCTTCATGGGAACAGTCCAGCCCAAACTACCAAGCCATGCCTTCCCTGGACCGGAAACAAGCTTCCGAGGACCGGTTTCTGGCATTCCAGCTGTCTTCAGCCCGGCTTGCTTGAATCCAGTGGCAAAGTGAGCAAGGGACTCACGTCTGAGCATATCCTGCCACACTTATGGCAGCCAAAAGCTGTATAAAAGGGGGTGGTGATGGACGGAGCTTCTGAACCAATCAAACACTCACACCCAGTCAAAAGATCTGGGTTTGATCCATCACCGTTCTTTAGCCCACTCTGCCACCCCAGCTCAGACATGGCTATATGCAAATCAGTCTGACCCTGTGCCTCATGGGAACAGTCCAGCCCGAACTGCCAAGCCATGCCTTCCCTGAACCGGAAACAAGCTTCTGAGGACCGGTTTCAGGCATTCCAGCTGTCTTCAGCCTGGCTTGCTTGAATCCAGTGGCAAAGTGAGCAAGGGACTCACGTCTGAGCATACCCTGCCACACTTATGGCAGCCAAAAGCGGTACAAAAGGGGGTGGTGATGGACGGATTATCTGAACCAATCAAACACTCACACCCAGTCAAAAGATCTGGGTTTGATCCATCACCGTTCTTTAGCCCACTCTGCCACCCCAGTTCAGACATGGCTATATGCAAATCAGTCTGACCCTGTGCCTCATGGGAACAGTCCAGCCCGAACTGCCAAGCCATGCCTTCCCTGGACCGGAAACAAGCTTCCGAGGACCGGTTTCCGGCATTCCAGCCGTCTTCAGCCCGGCTTGCTTGAATCCAGTGGCAAAGTGAGCAAGGGACTCACGTCTGAGCATACCTTGCCACACTTATGGTGGCCAAAAGCGGTACAAAAGGGGGTGGTGATGGACGGAACATCTGAACTAATCAAACACTCATACCCAGTCAAAACATCTGGGTTTGATCAATCACCGTTCTTTAGCCCACTCTCTCACCCCAGTTCAGAAATGGCTATATGAAAATCAGTCTGACCCTGTGCCTCATGGGAACAGTCCAGCCCGAACTGCCAAGCCATGTCTTCCCTGGAC
This sequence comes from Lissotriton vulgaris, assembly GCF_964263255.1. Classification (NCBI taxonomy): domain Eukaryota; kingdom Metazoa; phylum Chordata; class Amphibia; order Caudata; family Salamandridae; genus Lissotriton; species Lissotriton vulgaris. Next base: position 457,621 of record NW_028251453.1, on the reverse strand, counting down.
CGGAAACAAGCTTCCGAGGACCGGTTTCTGGCATTCCAGCTGTCTTCAGCCCGGCTTGGTTGAATCCAGTGGAAAAGTGAGCAAGGGACTCACGTCTGAGCATACCCTGCCACACTTATGGCGGCCAAAAGCGGTACAAAAGGGGGTGGTGATAAACGGAGCATCTGAACGAATCAAACACTCCCACCCAGTCAAAAGTTCTGGGTTTGATCCATCACCGTTCTTTAGCCCACTCTGCCACCCCAGTTCAGACATGGCTATATGCAAATCAGTCTGACCCTGTGCCTCATGGGAACAGTCCAGCCCGAACTGCCAAGCCATGCCTTCCTAGACCGGAAACAAGCTTTCGAGGACCGGTTTCTGGCATTCCAGCCGTCTTCAGCCCGGCTTGCTTGAATCCAGTGGCAAAGTGAGCAAGGGACTCACTTCTGAGCATACCCTGCCACACTTATGGCGGCCAAAAGCGGTTCCCTTTTCTTCATATCAGACACCCCTATGGTAGGCCAAAGGGCAGGGTGCATTGTAAGTATAAGGTAGGACATGCTCTGGTGTGTGTGACATGTCCTAATAGTGAATTACAGCCATTCCCGTTTTTTACTATTGCAAGGCTACCTGTTCTCCATAGGCCAGAATGGGCAGTTTGATTATTACATCTTATAATCCTAACTGACTCAGGGAACATGGTAGAAATTCGAATTTAGTATGCCTGAACTTAGAATGATAACATACATCTTTTAGAAAAGTTGGTTTTAACATTTTGTGTTTGAAAATAACAATTTTAGAAAGTAGGCATTTTCTTGCCCAACTATCAAAGCCTGCCTCTGCTAGGTTGTGTATTCCTTGTCTGGAGTTTGTGTGACAGGGGCTGGGGGGTTCTAGGAGAGAGGGTGAGTCAGCACAGTGCTGAATAGAGAGATCTGCAGGCAGATGGGAGGGAGGAGTTGTACCTGGGACCTGAATAGGACTGTGCCTTCCCTCCACAATACTGGCTCCACCTCCTGTGGTGTGTCTGATGTCCCTGGCTTACACTGTGAAAGGAAAGAAGGAGTCTGTCAACAAAGTGCCCCAGGACTGACAAGAACTGGTTTGGGCTGGGCAGAGGCCTCTCTGCCTTCAGAGAACAAAGAGAATTCGAGTATACATATGGGGACATACGGGCACATGCATCATTGTCCATTGCATTCGCAAACGGTGCGAATCACAATTTTCTGCCGTCTGCGAATGCAATTGACAAAATTGGGATGCATCATGTTTTTCGCAATTTTAGGAATCACAATCATGTTGCGATTTCTAAAATTGCAATTGCATTTAAGAAATCGCAATTTCAGATTTCTTAAATGCAATGCATGAACATTTTAAATTTGCGAATTCGCAAATAGGGAAAGGTACATTACCATGAAGTTGACCTTCAAGGTAATTTGCGAACACTTTCAAAAATGCACACAAGTGCATTTTTGAAAGTTTCATTTTACACACACACATGCCCTTGGGGCATGTGTGTGTGAAAAGTGGACTTAAAATTATATTTCAGGGGGGTCCTTTGGACCCCCCCCTGCACCCTTGAAATTGCATTCTCAATTTGCGATTCGCAAAATGCGAATCGCAAATTGAGAATGACTTCCCATTCATTCCTATTGGTCTCTAGGCCCATAGGAATCAATGGGAAGGGATTCCTTAATTGCGATTCGTAAATTGTGAATCGCAATTAAGGAAACTTAAGGAATCACAAAAAAATTCCAATTTCTTGATGCAAAGCCGTTTGCGATTTCTTAATTGCGATTCCTTAATTTTCGCAATTAAGAAATCGCAAACGGCAACAATGATGCATGTGGCCGATAGACCCCAAGACTTTAGATCATTTCTGGGAACAAGACAAACCTTTTGCCAAGGAAAAGAACCATGGAAGCTGCAGGAGTTTGGACTGCCCCTCTGCCAGTGTGCTATTTGCTGGGTTGACCTGCAGTGGTTTCCTTATTGCCAAGGAAAGGAGAAGGAACTTTTGCAGAACTTTCATCATCTCGCAGAATATTACTCCGAGGGCTTGAACTTGTGCTTGCCTCCTGCTGAAGTTTCACGGACAAAAGACTTCACCTCCAGCTCCCCTCAGAGTTTCCTTGCTGGGAATTCTGTCTGCAAAAGCCTGCGTGTCACTGGGAGCTGGAAGCGCGACGCATCAAGAGAAGCGTGTCGCAGTCGCAGCTGTTGCCATCGCATCGCTGGAGCAGCGTGTTGCTTCAGCAGAGGTTGCCACAGCATCATCAGAGAAGGGTGCCTTCATCAAAGCTGTTACCCAACGCATCACCAGAGAAGCATGTCGCTGCAGCAAGGTCTCTGTCGCATCGCCAGAGAAGCTTGTCGCAGGGCCTGTCGCGGCACCAAAGCTACAGACTTCGCCGCACGGCCCCTGGGCATGCGTGCATGGTCTTCACGTCATCGCATCAAGGGCGCCATCTTATTACACCGGATTGTCGCATCGCATCGAGGCACCATCTTGTGCATCGCAACTGTGCCGCAGGACGAGAATCTACGCATCATCTCCTCTCAGGTAAGGATCAAGATTCTTCCCCTACTCTGCGCAAGCCTTGAGGCACGACACATCATCTCCCCCAAAGCAAAGAACCGACGCATCTCCCACTCTGCGAGCCTTTTGTTTGTTTTGCGTTACGCATCCAGGTACTTTTGGGAGAACTTTGTCGAATTTATCATCAAGTTGAACCAAGTGACTTCTACCATCTTTAAGTCTATTTTAAGTATAGTATTGTGGATTTTTGTCGTTTGTGGTCTTCTGTTAAGTCTATATAAAGAATTCTTATTTTTATAAAACCTGTGTTGTGTCCATCTGTAGTGTTTTGACTGTATTACTGTGTATATTCACAAATGCTTAACACAGCCTCTGAGATAAGCCTGTCTGCTCGTGCCAAGCTACAAAGGGGGTGAGCAGGGGTTACCCAGTAGTGTAAACCCCTTTCCCTGACTTAGAAGCAAGGGTTCCTATTTGGTCAAAGGTGTTCACCATTGCCAACTAGAGACCCCCAGTTCTAACACGTGGTAAGAAGAGTTTGTGCACATGTCAAAGTTATCTGAAGTACTTGTACTTCAGGTCGAAATATATGCATGGTGAAACACAGTAAGCTAATCAAACATTTTGAGGGATATCAAGAGGTGGTGGGACTTATTAAAAGAATTGTTTAGCAATGCTTTATTTTATTTTTCTTACACTAATAATATATGGAAAATCGAAATATGTAAGCAAAGCATGCAAAGGGCCTGATTACGAGTCTGGCGGTCCGAGGATAGGCAGACTCTTGGAGGCGTGGTAGTGGCAGTCCAACCACTGGCTCTCTGACCACCCAATTACAATCAGGGTAGTCAGACCGCCATTGCACCGCCGATGCTGCCAGGGAACTGCTGTTTCCTGTAAGCGGTGCGGCGGTGTAGAGGCAGCAATATGCTTGGCTGGACCGCCATGGTCCAGCCATGCATATTACGAGTTTACTCTCCGCCAGCGGTGTTATGGAGGTTCTTCCTCCATGAAAACCGTGACTGAGAGGAAGCAAAAGGGGGTACATGTTGTGCCCCCGTGTGCCTGCACCCCAGTTCCTATATGGCATTGGCTTCTGAGTCCATGCCCTGCAGGAACCTTGTTGTGCGGTCCAATTGCAGTGCCTGTTTTCTAAGGTACTGCGATGCGACTGCCATGCTTCCCACCCACCAGACCACTCTAAACTTTTCATCTGGCAGGCAAGTGGCAGTATCCTTCGGTGGTGCAGGAGCGGGCCGCTGGTGAACTGCCCGCTCCAGCACCACCAAAAGTCATAATCAGGCCCAAAATGTTGAAAGGACTTTAGAGAGTGTTAAAGAAATTTTTAAAAGCATTGGTATTTATTTTTTTCCCATGCTTTTGTCACCTTTAAAAAAAAATCTTCCATCTGACTTTTTTGACAAAAAGTGCTGAAATTTAGGAACCTGTCCTGACAATGAAAATACAAAACTAAAAGTACCAAAATGCTATCCACTGTTAGCTAAAATTTTAGGACTCCTTGAAAGAAACAGGGTCTCTTGGCAGCTCTGATTACATTTAACAATTTCAGCATATTGCAGTTTCAGTTGTTCTCAAATGCATTTAGGTATTTGATTGCCAGTAGTAAAATCCTGCATAATGATGAGAGGGTCCAGCAGACCCACTACCAACATTGGAGGAAAGGCATTGAGACCTCACCTTCTGTAATGAGCCGTCGGCGGATTCTAGCATGTTATTGACACTTAAGGTAGACCGCGTAATATTTGTTAAGTATACCTTGGGTGCAGGCTGGACTTAAACAGATTTGGAGACAGTAGCAACCAACATTGTATAAAGTCAAATTACATGTACTTACAGCAGAATATGTGTGTAATTCCTGTTTTAAGTCAAAGTGAACAACATTGTGCTACAGGAGTGAACTGTAGTTCCTTTTTTGAGCATAACAAACTGTACAAATACAATTGTTTCTATTGATTACTTGATGTAATGTCTAAAATGTATTTTAAAAAATAAAATACAAAAGGAAAACAGATGCATGATTGCCAGTATGCTGTTGACAGACCTGTCACAGAAACGTGCCCATGAAATGATTCTTTATCAGATATGATGGGTTGAGTAGCTTTTCACACCTGACAACATTTGTGGATGACAACTTGCCTCCAAGTGTGTGTGCTGATTCTGCTGTTTAAAATGTATACATTTGAATGTCACAGGTTCAGTGGTTGTGCATATGTGTACGTGAATAATTGACTATGTTGGTATCTATTTGTATCTGTGTGGCTCCAAGTATGACCATAAGCAGATGTATGGGTATTTTTGTTGAGCAAGTGCTTATTTGTTATAACACTCCTTAGCACACGTATATCACAATAATGCTATATATACAGGTGTTTCCACATTCTGATACAATCACAGAGAATAGTTGTCATTGGTTCATCAGTTCGTATTTATTCTTGTTTACTGGAAACTTTCCACACAGCCGACACGTGTTTCGTCGTATTTGGGAATGTAACCCATGACTTTTTCAAGGCTATTTCCAGATCTGTTCTCTTTTAATCAGTATGCGGTGATAATTCCAACCCGCATGGGGGTTCTACGGGGGTCCTCTGCTGTCTAATATTCCGCATTTGTTGTCCAATTGACTTCAAGTATCAGTCTCTACAGGAAGGCTTTCGCCCGTTGTGTTCCTAAACGCGAAGTATTCCCCGTTTACAATCAGCGTGTCGCTGATTGTAAATGGGGAATACTTTGCGTTAAGGTCACATGTCTCCTCCCCCTATATCTCGCCTCCGTTTCAGCTAATTTTTCATAGTCTGCCAAGAGTTTGCGTATGCGGGCAAGTAAAGCGTTAGATGGTGACGCCCAGTACTCTTTTTCCAACCCATCCAGTGCTGTCTCAGTTTTGGAGAGTTGCCCTCTGATATCTTTCAAAATACCGGGTGTAGTGCTAATAGAGGCCCCCTTATTGTCACCTTGAATGCCTCCCAAAGGGATGCCTGACTGTCCACTGAGCCCGTGTTCTCTTCAAAATAGTAAACTATGGCAGTTCTAATGGCTTCGTTGAAAATGGGATCAAGTAATGCCTCAGCACGGAAGCCCCATGTAAAGGGACAATGGGGATTAGTAGGGATTCGCAACTGCAGGAAGACAGGATTGTGATCTGATAGGGTGCGGGGCAAGTTGTGTACATGAGTAACCCAATTATTTGCGTCTTCGTTTGGTAGCCAGTAGTCCAACCGGGACCAACTGCTGTGGGCGGGTGTGATATGTGTGCCTTCCTTAATCTGTCCATTACACAACTGCCAAACATCAGCCAGGCCCAGTTCTATCATAGCTTCTCGGATACATTGGGCAACTTTAAGTGTACGGGCCCCTATCGGGTTAGATTTGTTGACCTGCAGGTCGAGATGCATGTTGAGATCACCCTCCCCCCCACATTATAGCTGTTTCGGGAGATGAGCGTAGAGTAGTAAGCATCTGTATGAAAGGTCATCTACCACAGGTCCGTACATATTAATAATTGTGAGGTTGGTCATGCCTAGTTTGCCTTGTACCATGGCACAGCGGCCTTCTGAGTCCATGTGAGTATGCGTAGGCCGAAATGGGATACCCTTCTTGATCAAAATAAGTACACCTCGTGCATTAGTGGAGTAGGACGATGCCAACCGGAACCCTGACCAACTGTGAGCAATTTTAGAGTCTGTGTGTTTATTCAGGTGTGTCTCTTGCAATAGGGCAATCTGTACATTGTGTCTGTCCAAATATGTCAGCACATGCCATATCTTTTTTGGGGTGTTGAGCCCTCGGATGTTCCATGTCATGCACCTATAATCTTCACCCATTATCTATGTGGAAAGATCTTGATACGTAATCAGTGTACAGTGGTTGGCACCCACTAAGTGTCGCTTCTAGAATCATCACCATGTCTGGGACTCTGATCTCGCTACTTGCAATCTTCTGAAACTGTGCCTGACCCCATCCCCCCTCCCATTTTAGGAACCCAATCTTGCCAAAGGCAAATCCTGTAGTCATAACCAAACTTATGAACAAAACAGTACAGTGTAAAAAAAATGGTAATGGGGTACACCCAATGTGGGACGTAGAGGCTACAACCACTCCCCGATAGAGCGGGAAGGGGCCGCCTTATGAGTTCTTGCGCTCCTGACTGTTAGCCCACTACACTGGAACAAAGAATACATAAACATTGAGCAATGCGACCATCTCAACACTTGAAGCAACTCAAAAATATACATAATGCTTATAATACCACACATCATCGTCGCAGTTGCATCTGTAATTTCGGGCCAAAGAGAGTAGTCTCTACATGCAATCAGTCACTTGCAATATTCTTATTCAAACAACTTGAGATTGTTATACATGGGTGAAAAAGGCGTGTGTATAAGTGGCATTATGGACATAAGTCGATAACATAGTGGTAGGCCTAACTCGGGAAAAAGTGAGAGATAAACAGTAATTTCGCTTAATCTTGAGCAGTAGGATATCAAGCGTAATAAAAAGATACACAGTAAAAATAGGGAAGGCTGCAGCCAGTCATCAATGTCGGAAGTCTGAGTGGAAGATTGTTGGTTCCTTCGCAGCAGGTTGGCGTGGTCCATGGCCAGCTTCAGGTTCCCTAAAATATTAGCGTCACGATCCATACCTATTCGGAGACGGGTAGGATATAACATGGCATATGGGATCTGCTCTTTCATGAGGAGTTTTTTGACTCTTTGGAATTCCTTTCGTGCTGCCTGTACCGTGGCTGTGAAATCTGGGAAAAAGGATAGGACGTTGCCCTGATAATTAACGGTGCCCTTCTGTCGAGTGATACGTAGTATAGTGTCCCGATCTCTAAAGTTTAAGAGTCTTGCGATAATGGGCCAAGGTGGGGCACCAGGTTTTGGGCGTGGCGCTAGGGATCTGTGGGTGCATTCAATGGCGAACATGGTGGATAGACTTTCGGCCTCGCAGATGTCCCTGATCATAGTTTCTACGTAGTCTTCCAGTCACCCCAGTTTGTGGACTCCGGTAGTCCCAAAATGCGCACATTATGGTGCCTTGAGCGCACTTCAATGTCTTCATTTTTTGTTTGGATTACCGCCAGGAGTTGCGTGATGTCGTTGGTTTTGGCGGCGACTTGTTGTAGGCCGTCTTCGGCATCCGATATGCGTTGTTCAGCTTCGCCGATTGGCACCGCTTGCTTGTTCAGTTTCGATGACATGTGATCCATTCGACCATTAAGAGCTTCTATTTTCCCATCTATGGATTACAAGCTGGCCTGGATGGTGGATAGCGTTTTCTCTAAGGTGGACTGGGCCTGCGCGGCAGATTCCAACTCAGAGTCCGATGCCGCATTTTGCAATGTTTTGCCCCCCTTTGCGCAGTTCAAATTTGAGCATTGGTTTATTATTCTCTGGTTTGCCCATGATGGCGGTGGTGCAGATTTTTCACCAGAGTCAATAGTAAAAAAAAAAAAAACAGAGTGGCGAAGAATTCGAAGTGACACTATTGTCCAGCTAGCAGTTTGTCCTCGAGGGCAGGCTGTTTGCTACTCCGCAGTTGTGTAAGATCAGCAGGAGGTTAGTGTTCACACAATCTCCCGACTATTTCTTGGGGTGTAGACAGCGCGCTCCAAGCGACTCGCCAATTTGCTTGCGTCCCTATAATTTACCGTTGTGTTCATAGAGCGTCTCAGAGCAGGAATTTGGCCACGGCATGCGAGGACTAGAGAGATGGGAAATCTGGAGTGAGGCAGATCAGGTATGCTCCGTCTCTAATCTCCAGTGCAAGGCTCTTATCCAGATCCAGACACTAAGGGCCCCATTAGGATGACGGGCGGACTTTGCCCGCCCTCCATCCTGTCGGTATTCAGGACCGTCTGCCATAAGGGCGGGGGTCCCGTGGGGGGTATTAGGATGTGCCCGTCACAGTGATGGGCACAGTGACAGGCACATCCTGCATTTTTAGCATTGTGGTAGGCGTTGCTTTCTGCACCGCCTGCCACAATGCTAAAAATGCATTTCAGCATTTGCATTGACAAAGCGGCAGGCACCGCGCGGTGCCTTCCGCTTTGTTAATGCAAATGAAGGGGGGTACCACAGGTACCCCACATATGCACCCACCACCTATACTTCACTCTGGGGGACCGCAGGGGGCCCCCAGAGTGAAGACCGTATGCCTTTCCGTGGCGGCATCGCCGCCGCGGAAAGGCACCTAAAGACAACCATCATAATATGGCTGGAGGTGTCTGATAGACACCGCCACCATATTATTCCTTTTCCGCCCCGGCCGCAAGGCCTACTAATATGGCGGGGGAAAACGAGTGTGGATGTCGGGCGGATTGCCCCTCCGCCAGGCTGGCGGTGGCTACCGTCAGCCTGGCGGGGGCAATCCGCCCGACATCCTAATGGGCCCCTAAGCCAGTAGGGAGCAGGATGAACCAGGCTGATGAAAGAGCTAGCCCGCCATAGTACTAAAAAAATGAATGGGCCCAGCGTAGATCCCTCCACACTATAATGTGCCGTTTAAGTCAATAATCACAGGCCACAGTTGATGTACATGCAGGGTCCCGTTCGTGATCGCCCTCCGCTGCTCAGCTAATCGCCACGCCCAGGCTGTACAGGAAGAAGCGTGCAGTGGCCTGCAGGGGCCTACTATACTATCTCAGGCCAGTGCCTCGTGTAGTTACAGTGCCCCGCGACCTCCGTGTCTGCCGCAGGCACTCACCTTCCGGGACTGACGGCTCCCGCAACTGAAAAATCTGGGAGCCTCAGCGCTGGTACAGCAAGCCGCTCAGCTCCCTCTTAACCTAGTCCTTGAATCCGTGCCCCGTCCGCAGGAGCAGCGTTGCCTCAGGGAGCCCGGACTGCGAGCTTCCAGCCGCCAGCAAAGGAACGGGTAAAAGTTCCTACACTCGGTGCAGGGCCCGTAATCTCCTTTTTCACCGCAGATGGCAGATTCTGGTAGCATGTCGCAGTGGCCGCTATATTAGCTCAGCAGGTAACATCAGTCGGTGCTCACAGAGCAGGATGGTGAAGGATGTTAAAAGCGGACAGCAGAGCAACAATACAGTGCGGCCATCTTGCTGTGCACCAGGCCACGCCCCCCGTGTATAGGTATACGTTTGTATATCTCCATGTGAGTGTGAGTGAATCTGTCCATACAACTAAATATATGTGTGTTTTGCTGCATGTTTAACACAGTTTTATGCATATATGTTTATATATACGTAAGTAAAAGATGGAGTGTATGAATGTGTGTTATTAAACATGTGAGGATATATGTTAAGTGTGACACCTCATCTAAGATAATGCTTACATATATACTTATAATTTTCTCCATTTTCAAAAGATTGTTAAAGGGACTTAGTTTTAAAACATTCTTTAAAGTTGCACAGGAGACACAAATAACACTGATAATTATATCACTAGTTATTCAACTATTTTAACTCTCCATTCTTTATCTTCTTCTTTTGAATTTTCTTCTCATTGCCACTCTTTTAATTATTTAAACATTTTATCAATTTACGTAAACTTCATTTTTAAATATGATATTTATGGAATCTTAACAAAAGAAATTGAAGCACAGCGCTCTCGCTTCCGTACTTCATATGATTGAAGGATCTTTGGAGTACTGAAAAAAGTGCATGAAAAAAAATAGGAGAACCACAAAACAACCTGTGAGTTGATTGCATCTACCCATGGCTACGTTGCTTGGTATAGCATAGTAAATAAAATGTTTTTCAAAATGTTAGGATTTGTACATAACCTGTTTAACTATCTCACACAGACATACCTTGTAATACTGCCTACTGTTACCTTATATATTTGGTGAGGGACAGGGCTGTTTAGTAAAAGGCTTCTTTTGGGGGAAAAGTTTCATGTAGAATACACTTCATGTACTACTTATGATGTGAAGTTTTTAGTAGGGAAGGATTCTCTTGTTCCAGACCTTTCCTTAAGCAAAAAACTGCACAGTTTGCTTGAGAGCATTATGTATGACGAGCACCCAAAGGTGTTCACCATTGCCAACTAGAGACCCCCAGTTCTAACACGTGGTAAGAAGAGTTTGTGCACATGTCAAAGTTATCTGAAGTACTTGTACTTCAGGTCGAAATATATGCATGGTGAAACACAGTAAGCTAATCAAACATTTTGAGGGATATCAAGAGGTGGTGGGACTTATTAAAAGAATTGTTTAGCAATGCTTTATTTTATTTTTCTTACACTAATAATATATGGAAAATCGAAATATGTAAGCAAAGCATGCAAAGGGCCTGATTACGAGTCTGGCGGTCCGAGGATAGGCAGACTCTTGGAGACGTGGTGGTGGCAGTCCAACCACTGGCTCTCTGACCACCCAATTACAATCAGGGTCAGGGTAGTCAGACCGCCATTGCACCGCCGATGGTGCCAGGGAACTGCTGTTTCCTGTAAGCGGTGCGGCGGTGTAGAGGCAGCAATATGCTTGGCTGGACCGCCATGGTCCAGCCATGCATATTACGAGTTTACTCTCCGCCAGCGGTGTTATGGAGGTTCTTCCTCCATGAAAACCGTGACCGAGAGGAAGCAAAAGGGGGTACATGTTGTGCCCCTGTGTGCCTGCACCCCAGTTCCTACATGGCATTGGCTCTGAGTCCATGCCCTGCAGGAACCTTGTTGTGCGGTCCAATTGCAGTGCCTGTTTTCTAAGGTACTGCGATGCGACTACCATGCTGCCCACCCACCAGACCACTCTAAACTTTTCATCTGGCAGGCAAGTGGCAGTATCCTTCGGTGGTGCTGGAGCGGGCCGGTGGTGAACTGCCCGCTCCAGCACCACCGAAAGTCATAATCAGGCCCAAAATGTTGAAAGGACTTTAGAGAGTGTTAAAGAAATTTTAAAAAGCATTGGTATTAATTTTTTTCCCATGCTTTTGTCACCTTTAAAAATGCTATCCACTGTTAGCTAAAATTTTAGGACTCCTTGAAAGAAACAGGGTCTCTTGGCAGCTCTGATTACATTTAATAATTTCAGCATATTGCAGTTTCAGTTGTTCTCAAATGCATTTAGGTATTTGATTGCCAGTAGTAAAATCCTGCATAATGATGAGAGGGTCCAGCAGACCCACTACCAACATTGGAGGAAAGGCATTGAGACCTCACCTTCTGTAATGAGCCGTCTGCGGATTCTAGCATGTTATTGACACTTAAGGCAGACCGCGTAATATTTGTTAAGTATACCTTGGGTGCAGGCTGGACTTAAACAGATTTGGAGACAGTAGCAACCAACATTGTATAAAGTCAAATTACATGTACTTACAGCAGAATATGTGTGTAATTCCTGTTTTAAGTCAAAGTGAACAACATTGTGCTACAGGAGTGAACTGTAGTTCCTTTTTTGAGCATAACAAACTGTACAAATACAATTGTTTCTATTGATTACTTGATGTAATGTCTAAAATGTATTTTAAAAAATAAAATACAAAAGGAAAACAGATGCATGATTGCCAGTATGCTGTTGACAGACCTGTCACAGAAACGTGCCCATGAAATGATTCTTTATCAGATATGATGGGGTGAGTAGCTTTTCACACACCTGGCGACATTTGTGGATGACAACCTGCCTCCAAGTGTGCGTGCTGATTCTGCTGTTTAAAATGAATACATGTGAATGTCACAGGTTCAGTGGTTGTGCATATGTGTACGTGAATAATTGACTATGTGGGGATCTATGTGTATCTGTGTGGCTTCAAGTATGAGCATATGCAGATGTATGGGTATTTTTGTTGAGCAAGTGCCTATTTGTGTGGGTATGTGTTTCAATGTGTATGTTTGACTCATTGTTTGGAAGGTGTGTTTGGATAGGTCTGACTAAATGTGTGTATAGGTATACTTTTTTTTTAAATTCTTTTTATTGTGTTATGGTGTAACATACATTCACTGCCAACAACGTCAGCGTAACCATGGTGAACATGAGATTTCAACAATGCAGTAGCAGGTAGGTCCTCAATGATCAGAATATACAACATAGCCAATACATAAGCCTTACAAATATAACACAGTGAGTGCGATCACACAGTAATACAAAGATCAGCATGGATAGTTACGAATGTTCATCAAAACTTGCAGGTGCTGGGTTAGCAAGGAAGTGTTTGAGTGGTCTCCAAATACCTTTCGGCCTAGATGTTAGTGTCAATTCTTCGGCATATGTTGCCAGGTTTTCCTTGCAATATACCATATCCTTCATCCACCCTTCCTATTTTGGAGCAAGGACACTGTCCCACGTAAACAGAGTGCGGTATTTGGCAAGTAGGAGGGCAACTCTAACAAATCTGCCCATAGTGCCTTTCAAGTGGGGGATGTAGTTTAGTAAGCATATGAGAGGTGTGCAGGGAAGCAGAGTGCCCATCATGGTGTGGAGACGATCATGCACTCCCTCCCAATATGTGAATACCGGGCCACAGCGCCAGACAAGGTGTAGGAAGTCAGCGTGCAATTGCCTGCAACGTTTGCATTGATCTGCTTCCCTTAGACCCATTCTGTGTAATTTGGATGGAGTATAGTATATCTGATGCAGGAATTTAAAATGGATAATGCGTAAATTCCCATCGGGTGTAAGACGACCCGTCAATTGGCATACTCGCTCCCATTCCTCTCCAGTGGTCTGGGGGTCTAGTATTTCATTCCATCTATCGAGGCTTTTATCAGGCCCTCTGACCGTCTGCTCCTGCACAGCCCTGTATAATCTAGTAACCAAGTTTTTCTTGGTGGGCAGCACTAGCAGTAGTTGCAAGGACGTGAGTGTCGGGGGCTCAGCAGGAAAATTAGGGTAGTGGTCTCGTACGGCACGTTTGAGGCGGTAACAGGTATATTGAAACAAGGAAGTGGGGTTTTGTATGTATTTCAAGTCACTGCTTTCAAGGTATCACCCTTTAGGGTATAAGTCACACATTTGAGTAATGCCAGCTTCTTTTAATGATTTTAAAGGTCCCACCTCCTGGGTAACAGATAAGACGGCGTGATGGGCTACGGGAAGCGCGGGTGCCTGCAGAGGTAATTTGTGTGCTCGATTGCCAATCGCCTGCCACGCATCAATGGTCATATCTAGCCTATTGATTTCTATTTTTGCCGTGTGTCTAGTCACATGTGTTAAGAAAGGGTCCCCGCAAGGAGAACGTGTTGAGTGAGAACACACACTAACACAATTTGACAGGCAATTAAAAATTAAACAAACTGTTATTCTTCAATGAATGTTGTCATTTATTTAACAACACTACGTATGAATCAGTGATGCAGTTACAATCACATTTAGAAAATTAGAAAGCCCCAAGTTGGGAGAAAAGGAGGGGAGGAATAGGTGCTCAAAAGCGGTGAAAAAAAGTTGAAGGAAAGTACACAGACTCAAAAAAAGAGGGTGTAAAATATTTACAATCTTCAAAACGTAATTATTACAAGCAGGACACCCAAGGACGGGTTTCCAACCGTGGCCGTGGTGGGTACAGAGGAAGACGGAATTTTTCGACTTTTTCCGACTCCTCTTACAGTTCAGGCAGTGAGAGCGAAGCAGGCCCTAGTACTTCCTATAACTATCCACCTGTAGACACTAGCTACCAACAGTACCCCCCTCAATTCCAACCTCATTTTTTAGATCAGGGTCGGGGACAATGGCGGCCCCCACGAGGACGTGGTACCAATTGGAACCGTGGACAGAGGAGAGGGCAGCAACAAAATTCAGGATGGGATGGTAACAGGGGCAAACAACAGAAACAAGTGACATTCCGCCCCGAACCACACGGAGAAATCTCAACCCGGAGAAACACCTACCGATGGTGAAGGAAATAGCTGTCACTACATCCATTGAACCCACCATCAACAGATCCACTGCCAACCCTGTGATCAACATCTCGACCTATCATCTACAGGATGAGGAGATCAAGGTTTTAAGCAAAGGCCTCTCCTATGTGCCCACTGCCTCAGCAAATAAATTTCTGCTGAAGACCGAATTGTACAGATTCTTCAGAAAGATCTGATTGAGGTATTTCTTTAGGAATCAAACCACTAGGGAACAAGAATCTATAACAGGCCTGAGGGAACCGTCCACGTTCTTTCCACCTACGTATGCAATGAGCCCCAGAATCCTGGCGTTTGAAGACATTGTGATAAAAGCAGTTGACCAAACTTTGGACAAAAGAAAGTTTGTCAGACTAAACCTCAACAAGAAAGAAAAACAAGCATTGACAGATTTGTGCACCAACAAACGAGTGGTCATAAAGCCCGCCGACAAGGGCGGGGCGATCGTTGTACAAGATCTGTCCAAGTATAAGGAGGAAATTAACAGACAACTGGCAGATGGTGTCAGCTATCAAGAACTACCGAGTGACCCATCGAGAGAGCTAGCCTTAACGATTTTGTCCACCACACAGAAGGGTTTGGAAGATGGCTTCTTAAGCGAACAAGAGTTTAAATTTCTAAACCAGAAATTCCCGAGGTTGGCTACAATTTATACCTCACCCAAGGTCCATACAAATCTGGAAACCCCCCCAGGACGTCCAATTGTGTCCGGGTGCGGATCCATGCTAGAACCGCTATGTAAATACATAGATTTTTTCCTTAAGCCCATTGCCCTCAAAACTAGATCTTATCTTCGTGATACCACTCAAGTGATCCAACTGATCGATGAGCGACCATTCGACCCAAAGACAACACTTTTGGTCACATGTGATATCATATCACTCTATACTAGCATCCCACAACAAGATGCGTTGGATGTGATGAAAGACGTATTAAACCAAAGACCGGCGCCTGTTCAAGTTCCAACTGACTTTATAATTGATCTGTTAAGTATCGCAATGAAGAAAAACTTTTTTATTTTCCAGGAGAAATTCTATGTGCAGACCAAGGGCGTGGCGATGGGAGCCACTTTTGCTCCCAATCTGGCCATCATCTATATGGACCATTTCGAACAGGAACATGTTTTCTCACAAAATAATCTTTTTTCAACAATGCTAACCCTCTGGGTTAGATACATCGACGATGTTCTATGTATTTGGCAAGGCAACAGTGACCAACTTAAAGAATACCATGTCTGGCTGAACCAACGGAATCCTCACATCCAATTCACTTTGGAATCAAGTAACACAGCTATACCTTTCTTGGACATTTCCATTTATGTGGATGACGACCGCCTGCTGACCACACTTTTTAGGAAGCCACCTGAGCGGAACTCTCTGCTACAGTATGGGAGCCATCATCCTAGAGGCCTTAAAGATAATTTACCCATTGGCCAATTTCTCCGAATTAGGAGAAACTGCTCCACACGTGCCAACTATATCAAGGAGTCTGAAATCCTTAACAAGCGCCTGATATCACGTGGCTATCCTGCCCGGATGGTTAGACGTGCGAGGAAACGAGCATGGTATAACCCGCGAGAAAACCTACTGAATCCAGAAACTCGTGATCCTACCGAGTTGAATCGAATGATTTGTGTCACCACTTTCACCACAAGAAGCAACGAAGTGAAACAAATCATCAACAAGAATTGGCCTTTAGTAGCAGAAGAGATTGATCCACCACAGCTCCCCCTTCATTCCTTCAAAAGGTCGAAGAACATTCGAGACTTGGTGGTGCATTCGTACTTGGAACCTGAGAGTCCCCCTACACTCACAGGCTTATGGAACTTACCACCAGTAATTGGCCACTTCAGATGTGGCACATGTATAGCTTGTGAGACTACCATCCAGACTAAAACTTTTACACACGGCGCTAAGGTTTTTTCCTTAAAACATCATACAAACTGCAACACAAGCAGTGTGATTTACATTATAAAATGCCCATGCAATCAAGTTTATGTCGGGCAAACTCAGCAAAAAATCAAGTCCCGCATCTCTTCACACTGTAGCAGACTAAGATGCAAGGTGTTAGGGGCCCGGCTGGTAGACCATTGGCAAAGTGCCGGACATATAGTGTCAGACCTTAAATGGTTAGTCATTGAGAAAGTGTCCTTAGGTAGGCGAGGGGGCAATTTAGCATCTGTCTTGAATTTACGTGAATGTAAATGGATGTCTGTTGGACTTGGCCTTTTTCCCCCAAATTTTTCGCTTTTGACCCCCTTATCTGGATTGTCTCCCCCATGGGATTAAACCTGTATAGGCCATGAGTGGTGTGAGACACCTTGTGAAAATGTAATTACCTGACATAATGTGAGCACTTGTAAAATCCCCCATTTTAAAACTGCACCCCCATTTTGGAAATGTACCTGACTGAAATGTATTGTTTTTAAAATGGATGCCATGGCCATGGGTTTTGCCACTGGACTGACATAGGTCAGCGGTCTAGATAATATTACCCAGCTACCCCTAGTTTTGGAGGGAAAGCCTGGCACCCAGGGTGCTCACCCCCTCCCCTAGAACCAGTTTAGGCTAGATGTGCCAACATTCTAGAAGGTCCTGGCACTGCCTGGGAGGAGGGTATAAATAGGGGGAAGTGTCACCAGAGAGTCAGTCAGCGCTGGGACAAGGAAGGGAGGGGGACCTGCTGTGAGGTGCGACCGCCACATGGGCCTGTGAGCTGGGCCCTGCACCCCTATAAACCCCCCCCGCTGCTGTCCCCATGGGCCCCTGACAAGGGAGGGCCCTACCCAGGTCCCTGTCACAGTTGGGATCTTGAACCATGCCAGCGCCGCGCTGAAAGAGCACTGGGAAGGGAAGGAGTTAATTGGATTCCCCCCAGGAGGTGAGGAGTTTGCCCCTGAGGAACTGCAGTGGGACTGTCTACCCCCTCTGGAGGAGCTGTGGCCCCCCTTGGAAGTGCTGGGCCGGGTGGAGCCGCCTGGGGAGGATTAAGCCCCTGTGAGGTGTGCCTACCGGACGCTGTGTTGTGGAAGCGCTGTTTTGGGGAGGTTGGTGCCCTCAAGGAAGCTGTGGCCCCTTTGCCAGCTGTGTGAGGAGAACTGCGACCACGGTGAAGCGCCGAAGTACTGTGTAGCCTGACTGAACTGTCTCTATTCTGGCTGCGTGCAGAGGGAAGAGCAGTGCGCTGTAAATAGCGCCATCTGCTGAGGAGAATCGCGCTGTGCGGGCGCTGAGGAAACTGTGAGGAGGACTAGCGCTGAGGAGCCTACCCTCGGTTCGGCGCGCTGTCCGCTATATAATTAATTAATTAAAAAGGGAGCCTACCCCTTATGGCCGCCAGAATTCACCGCCGCGGCCCGGCGCTGTGAGGAGGTCTTCCCCCGCCGTGGGAGGCATCGTTGTGGCGACCCCCGGTACCAGGAGGGGGCCGCCGATGAGGAGGAGCGGGCCGCACTAGGCCCTGAAGCCGGGGAGGCCGTCATCACGTGGCGGGGGCGCCGGTGACGTCACCGGTCACAACCCCAGCCCCGCCGTGCACTGATTGGCCTGCGCGGCCGTGCCCTAGAAGGCCGCGCAGGGATTGGCTGCCGGAAGCTGTGGCAGGGAGAAGCCGGCCGAAGGTGTCGCGGGGCCCCCGGTGAGCTGAGGGGAACCCCGATGGCATAGGAAGACCGGAGCAGGAGCCTACCCTGCCGGTCTGCGGACGCGGAGAGAAGCGGAGGAGGAGGCGGGGCCGGGGCACTCTGTCGGTGCTAGCCCCGCCGCCACGAAAAGTGCGTAGCCGTGAGGGGAGTGCGGAGGGCGGGAGCCTACCCCGCCTCCGCCTGCCAACGAAGCTCTGGGACCCCTAGAGGGAGCGGAGGGGCCCGGGAGAAGTCACTGCAAGGGAGAGCGGAGGGCGGGAGCCACCCCGCCTCCGCCGATGCCAGGAGTGCCGCAAGTGTTGCGACAGGTGGCCAGAACACGGAGAGGGGGCCTCGAGGCACATTGCCGGTGCTTGCCCCCTCCCCTTCGAAATCTGGGGAACGCCTGCAGGACTGCAAGAGGCCGGTGAGTGGGGCCTCTATGAAACTGGGTAGGGGGTTGAAGAGGGCAACGCGGCACAAAGTTGGTGCTCGGCGCCCCCCCCCCCCTGTTGGAATCTGGGATTGGGCCCTGTTGGCCCCAGATACCCCGGCGGTGGCCCGGACTGATCCCGTGGGGGGACATTTGTAATGGGACTGCAAAGGCCCTAGGGAAATGTGGCCTGACTGCTAAAAGGGGTCAGCTCCTGGACTAGGCAAGAGTAATTCCCTCTTAAGGCGGTGGCTACTGAAAGGTGTTCCATTTGAGTACGTGGTTGCATTTAAGGAAAGTTGTTTACAGGGAAAGGAATGTTATGCCCTCCTCTAATGTCCAAGGAAATGTTCTTCCTGATTAGGGAAATGAGTACCCTGGCATAAGGAAAGGTTTCCTGATCCCAGTGAAATGTTATCTACTCCTCTAGGGAAGTGTTAATTGCGCGAGGAGATGTTTGCATTTACCCTGATGAAATGTCTATGCCCCAGGGAGTATTGTTTCCTCTAAGGTGACCCAGGGGGAGTTGTTGCCAATGTACTACCTGATGTCTGTGTTGCAGGTTGGGAGCTAAGGAGTCATGTTCCCCAGGTATTTTCCCTAAGGCTATAGCACTGGGGTTCTGTATGCCCTGTAGAGCTTGTGAAGGTGGTTTAATAGCCCTATAATTATGCCCGCCTGCTAGTGGATGTTGGTATGCCATGATGTCTTTCCTTACAGGGGTGGGGTTGGCGTTGTCACGCATGAGGTGTAGTTATGCTAATATGCAACTTACAATTTCAGCCAACCTCTCAAGGATGAAGGCCTGAGTAGGCCCTGCCTGATGTGTAATTCCCTAGGTGGAGGGGGGAGGAAACCTGATGTTTTATTACAGGTACTCCTGTCTAATATTAAAGGTTCTGTGATGTTCTGTTTTCCCTTATAGAGGTGGGGTTTGGCGTAATAACGCATAAAGTGTATTAATGCATAATATTAGAGTTCGCAATTACAGCCTACCCCTAAGGATGAGACCCTGAGTTGGCCCTGCCAGATTGGCCCCAGGTCTAATGTTCATTTAACCAACCATTTTTATTACAGCATGGACTTTGGACTCAACCCTTTTTGTCCCATGTAAATAATTCCCCAGGATGTACTTGGCTCTGGCGCCAGTTGGCGTCTTGTTGTGATTACCAGTGTATTTTTCCTTTTTGCCTTGCAGGTTGGAGATACTAAACTGCTTAATTTTCCAACTCAAATTGGTGTCCTGCCTCTTTTGTAGTGTGCCTGGTGTGTTGACTGAGGGTACTGCGTGAGTGCTTCACATGTCCTCCAAGTTTGGCCTGCCCGCTTGATGCCATGCTACCCCCTTTGAGACTTGGGCAACCCCCATTTCCAACATTTGGTGGCAGAGCGGTGGGATAGGACTTGTGTTTGCGCAGTACCACAGCGGCCACGGGTTACACTGCAAATAGAGCTTTGGATGTAATCCGAGCCTTGTTGTGGGGATTATTGTGTTTTTTGATTGCTTCCTCCTGTGTGTCCTTCAGTGTTCTGAATTGTCCCCTTGTTCCACTGGGAGGGTGTGTCCCGGGTGTACCTCGTCACGATGGGGTTGATTTACCAGGAAGTGGAACTGATGGAATACACCGAACAGGAGGTGATAGACTTCCTCCTGGAGAGAGGGATACCCCCAGTAGGGAACATTAGGAGGAACCTGTTTCTCTATGAGGCCCTCAAGAGGGGAGAGCCCTTAGAGATTGATGGGGACTTGTCTGACTACCCCCCGAGGTTTTGAAGGGTCAGTGGGTTAGAGACCAGAGAGAGGGCTCCCCATCCAGAACCCTGGGAGGTAATTACTCCGATGAGGAGGAGGAAGAGTTTAACAGGGCGGAGACGCCAGTAGCTGTGGAGGACACCGAAGATAGGGAGTCTCGCACTGGGTCCAGCCCCGGGGCCACTGCCCCATCCCTTTCCCTGTCCCCAGAAGAGTGGGTAGATAGGAGGGAAGAGAGGGAGTATCAGCTGGCGCTGGCAAAGCTCAGGCATGCCGAGGGCTTAGCGCAGCTGAGGGTAGAAGAGCAGCGACTAGAGACTGAAAGAGTCCTAGCGCTGGAGAGGATGGCGGAGGCGGAGAGGGCCTTCGCCAGGGAGAGATCAGCTCAGGTGGGTAGGTTGACCCCTGAGAGTGGTTTCAGGAGTCTGGATTCACCGAGGAGGGTGGGATCCAGTGGTGGCAGCGAGTGTAGGTCCAGTGCAAGGAGTCCCACTCCCGAAGCTCAGGAGACTGTGCCTGATTCCCCGGAAGAGGAGGACGGGTTAGTGTTGAGGGGCAGGGGAAAGCTGTCCCATCAGTCCTGGGGAGAATTTGAGGAGGAGTGTTGGACTGTACTGGAGGATTGGGTGGTGAGGAGAGCAGTGGAGGATTGGGAAGGGCTGTGCCATGCCGTTATCCGGGAGCACATGCTGAGGAGTTGTTTCCCAAGACTGCGTCACCATCTGTTGCAGTGCGGGTTCTCAGACCCCAGGGAACTTGCACAGGAGGCAGACCTCTGGGTAAGTGCCAGAGCGTCTGGGAAGGCTGAGGGGAGTGATCCCGAAGGGAGTGAGACGGGGAGGTGTCCCAAGGTACCCCAGCTGCGGCCACCAGGCCTGGAGTGTTCTTTAAGAGAACCCCAGCTTGGGAGGCTAGGCTGCCCCGATGTGTCATCCAGAGGGAGGGATCCCCTTATGTCAGGAGAACCCGGAGCATCATTAATCAGAGCTCCAGGGGTTCGGGGGACTGACCAGTCACAGGGTCTAGATCTTGGACTGGGGTTCCGGGTTCAGGAGTTGCCTGGCCTGGAGGGTGGGGTTCCTGTAAAGCAGGTCCCTACCAAATTGACTCCCAGGGGTACCACTTCCAGTGGGAGGGTGCGGAACTCTGGGAGGGGGTGCAGAGGGAGGAAGGTCTCTTCTCTGTCACCAGCTCAGCCACAGGGCATAGATCCCGGGTTGGGTGGCCAGGGACAGGAGTTGCCTGCCCTGGTGGGAGGGACATCTGTAATCAGAGTCCCCCCGGAAGTGACTCCCAGGGGTACTTCTCCGGGTAGGAGGGTGCAGAATTCTGGGAGGGGGTGCAGGGAGAGGGAGGACTCGCCCCTGTCACCGGTTCAGCCTGTGAGTTTCGACTCCAGGTTGGGGAGAGAGTTGTGTGAGGGTGTCCCCAGGCGTAGGAGATGGAGGAACCCTAGGAGGAGAAGTAGGGGGAGGGGAGCCTCGCCCCTAAGGGCTGGTCATTCTGAGGGTGTAGACCCCAGGTGGGTGGACCAGTGGAAATTTGGAGAGAAGAGAGTGGTTCCAGAGTATCACAAGCCTGAGGCTAGTGCCTCCCACTCTAGGAAAGAGAGACATCCCACTAGGGAACACCAGTGGGGTGGTTCTGTTGGTGAAGGGAGGGTTGCGAAAGAGAACCATTGGGTTCCAGAGTGGAGGAGAGACTGCAGGTGCTCCTGTAGTTGCAGGCCTGCGTCCACCTTTTTCCGCCCCAAGCAGGGAAGCCCATCAAGGCATTGATCGGTCTACCCTGGCTTTTGGCTGGGGGGGAGTCGTGTTGGACTTGGCCTTTTTCCCCCAAATTTTTCGCTTTTGACCCCCTTATCTGGATTGTCTCCCCCATGGGATTAAACCTGTATAGGCCATGAGTGGTGTGAGACACCTTGTGAAAATGTAATTACCTGACATAATGTGAGCACTTGTAAAATCCCCCATTTTAAAACTGCACCCCCATTTTGGAAATGTACCTGACTGAAATGTATTGTTTTTAAAATGGATGCCATGGCCATGGGTTTTGCCACTGGACTGACATAGGTCAGCGGTCTAGATAATATTACCCAGCTACCCCTAGTTTTGGAGGGAAAGCCTGGCACCCAGGGTGCTCACCCCCTCCCCTAGAACCAGTTTAGGCTAGATGTGCCAACATTCTAGAAGGTCCTGGCACTGCCTGGGAGGAGGGTATAAATAGGGGGAAGTGTCACCAGAGAGTCAGTCAGCGCTGGGACAAGGAAGGGAGGGGGACCTGCTGTGAGGTGCGACCGCCACATGGGCCTGTGAGCTGGGCCCTGCACCCCTATAAACCCCCCCCGCTGCTGTCCCCATGGGCCCCTGACAAGGGAGGGCCCTACCCAGGTCCCTGTCACAGTTGGGATCTTGAACCATGCCAGCGCCGCGCTGAAAGAGCACTGGGAAGGGAAGGAGTTAATTGGATTCCCCCCAGGAGGTGAGGAGTTTGCCCCTGAGGAACTGCAGTGGGACTGTCTACCCCCTCTGGAGGAGCTGTGGCCCCCCTTGGAAGTGCTGGGCCGGGTGGAGCCGCCTGGGGAGGATTAAGCCCCTGTGAGGTGTGCCTACCGGACGCTGTGTTGTGGAAGCGCTGTTTTGGGGAGGTTGGTGCCCCCAAGGAAGCTGTGGCCCCTTTGCCAGCTGTGTGAGGAGAACTGCGACCACGGTGAAGCGCCGAAGTACTGTGTAGCCTGACTGAACTGTCTCTATTCTGGCTGCGTGCAGAGGGAGGAGCAGTGCGCTGTAAATAGCGCCATCTGCTGAGGAGAATCGCGCTGTGCGGGCGCTGAGGAAACTGTGAGGAGGACTAGCGCTGAGGAGCCTACCCTCGGTTCGGCGCGCTGTCCGCTATATACTTAATTAATTAAAAAGGGAGCCTACCCCTTATGGCCGCCAGAATTCACCGCCGCGGCCCGGCGCTGTGAGGAGGTCTTCCCCCGCCGTGGGAGGCATCGTTGTGGCGACCCCCGGTACCAGGAGGGGGCCGCCGATGAGGAGGAGCGGGCCGCACTAGGCCCTGAAGCCGGGGAGGCCGTCATCACGTGGCGGGGGCACCGGTGACGTCACCGGTCACAACCCCAGCCCCGCCGTGCACTGATTGGCCTGCGCGGCCGTGCCCTAGAAGGCCGCGCAGGGATTGGCTGCCGGAAGCTGTGGCAGGGAGAAGCCGGCCGAAGGTGTCGCGGGGCCCCCGGTGAGCTGAGGGGAACCCCGATGGCATAGGAAGACCGGAGCAGGAGCCTACCCTGCCGGTCTGCGGACGCGGAGAGAAGCGGAGGAGGAGGCGGGGCCGGGGCACTCTGTCGGTGCTAGCCCCGCCGCCACGAAAAGTGCGTAGCCGTGAGGGGAGTGCGGAGGGCGGGAGCCTACCCCGCCTCCGCCTGCCAACGAAGCTCTGGGACCCCTAGAGGGAGCGGAGGGGCCCGGGAGAAGTCACTGCAAGGGAGAGCGGAGGGCGGGAGCCACCCCGCCTCCGCCGATGCCAGGAGTGCCGCAAGTGTTGCGACAGGTGGCCAGAACACGGAGAGGGGGCCTCGAGGCACATTGCCGGTGCTTGCCCCCTCCCCTTCGAAATCTGGGGAACGCCTGCAGGACTGCAAGAGGCCGGTGAGTGGGGCCTCTATGAAACTGGGTAGGGGGTTGAAGAGGGCAACGCGGCACAAAGTTGGTGCTCGGCGCCCCCCCCCCCCTGTTGGAATCTGGGATTGGGCCCTGTTGGCCCCAGATACCCCGGCGGTGGCCCGGACTGATCCCGTGGGGGGACATTTGTAATGGGACTGCAAAGGCCCTAGGGAAATGTGGCCTGACTGCTAAAAGGGGTCAGCTCCTGGACTAGGCAAGAGTAATTCCCTCTTAAGGCGGTGGCTACTGAAAGGTGTTCCATTTGAGTACGTGGTTGCATTTAAGGAAAGTTGTTTACAGGGAAAGGAATGTTATGCCCTCCTCTAATGTCCAAGGAAATGTTCTTCCTGATTAGGGAAATGAGTACCCTGGCATAAGGAAAGGTTTCCTGATCCCAGTGAAATGTTATCTACTCCTCTAGGGAAGTGTTAATTGCGCGAGGAGATGTTTGCATTTACCCTGATGAAATGTCTATGCCCCAGGGAGTATTGTTTCCTCTAAGGTGACCCAGGGAGAGTTGTTGCCAATGTACTACCTGATGTCTGTGTTGCAGGTTGGGAGCTAAGGAGTCATGTTCCCCAGGTATTTTCCCTAAGGCTATAGCACTGGGGTTCTGTATGCCCTGTAGAGCTTGTGAAGGTGGTTTAATAGCCCTATAATTATGCCCGCCTGCTAGTGGATGTTGGTATGCCATGATGTCTTTCCTTACAGGGGTGGGGTTGGCGTTGTCACGCATGAGGTGTAGTTATGCTAATATGCAACTTACAATTTCAGCCAACCTCTCAAGGATGAAGGCCTGAGTAGGCCCTGCCTGATGTGTAATTCCCTAGGTGGAGGGGGGAGGAAACCTGATGTTTTATTACAGGTACTCCTGTCTAATATTAAAGGTTCTGTGATGTTCTGTTTTCCCTTATAGAGGTGGGGTTTGGCGTAATAACGCATAAAGTGTATTAATGCATAATATTAGAGTTCGCAATTACAGCCTACCCCTAAGGATGAGACCCTGAGTTGGCCCTGCCAGATTGGCCCCAGGTCTAATGTTCATTTAACCAACCATTTTTATTACAGCATGGACTTTGGACTCAACCCTTTTTGTCCCATGTAAATAATTCCCCAGGATGTACTTGGCTCTGGCGCCAGTTGGCGTCTTGTTGTGATTACCAGTGTATTTTTCCTTTTTGCCTTGCAGGTTGGAGATACTAAACTGCTTAATTTTCCAACTCAAATTGGTGTCCTGCCTCTTTTGTAGTGTGCCTGGTGTGTTGACTGAGGGTACTGCGTGAGTGCTTCACATGTCCTCCAAGTTTGGCCTGCCCGCTTGATGCCATGCTACCCCCTTGGAGACTTGGGCAACCCCCATTTCCAACAATGTCCCTCCTTGACTCGATCAAAAATGGGCTGTACGAGCAGGACAGCAGCTTTGCACAACTGGCAGCATTAAGATGATGTTTCGCATGCACCCGATTTTTCTAGACTGCACTCGTTTACACCTTCATGCCTGAGAGGTGCACGAGATACCCCATGTACTCTTATTTTTAATGAACTTCTTCACACAATCCTTGTGGTCAATAGTGTGCGTGCTCGCTTACACTCTCATGTCTGGGAAGTGCGCGAGCTGTTTCTATTCTTACTTCTAAATGACCATATTGGCTACTCTATATATTCCAAAGATGCACTGGTTTATCCATGTAATAATGTATCCATGTAATATTGAATCCATAAGCACCGTTTTATGCTCATGATATGTGTGCTCGTTTACACACTCATGTTTGAGAAGTGCACAAGTTTTTTTCTTTCTATATTTTGAAATTTTGTTATATATTCTTGGTGACTATTGTATAGTTCTAATATCAGCTATTTAACAACAGGTTATTATTTTTAATCAGGCCACTATACTGTTCGCCTAGATAGATCTTGATTGAATAGCACTATTGGTTGTGAGTCGGTCTCTCTTTGCGAGTTGCCTGTTTTCCAAAGTATTTCTTCTATATCCATGACTGTGGTCCTTTAGTGGCCCCGCCTCCAACTCCGCGTAGTTGCCGGCGGATTTTGGTTGAGACGAGTCAGACTGCAGCAACTTCGCCTCTTTTCTGTGGGTTGTATGTAAGTCCAAATCAAGTGGCCCTTGCGGAAACGGGAGTAAACGCCCGATGAATTTCCTGACCACGTATTGTTTCCTCTTTTAGGATTTATTCGCAACACTGACTTGGTAATTTTTGAAAAATGGCGCTTGTCGCCGGGACTCGCCGAGTTCGTTCAACTTAATACCTACGTGGAACCATTTAAGAAAAGATCACTCCCATGAGGTATGTCACGACCCCTCCTTTGATTTGGAGCTGTCTGCCTTTCTTTCGATTCTGTCTCCAATAAGCCTGTTCTCGTTTTGTTACAGCGTTTGAACACGTGACAGTATCGTAACTGTACTCAGACCGTGCCTAAACATTCATATGGCGCCACTTTAACACCATTAAAGGTATGACTCTTGGGCTAACTATTGTAGCTTCTCATTCAGGTAGATCAGACGTGTGTATTTTTAATTAGAATCAATTGACTGTGTAGTCAATATTAGTTAACTATTGAATTTATATCACTAATCATAGTAACAGACAACATTGTTACTGTTATTCTATTTATAGTGGGTAGTTTCTTGGAGCAACTTGCCCTATCAGGAGCAGGAATTTAATTGGATTCTCTACTGCAGTGATCTTTCTCCACCCCAAGTGAGTGTCTATCATATGAAGTTTCCTTTACTATGGTTTTTAATTCCCTGTTGGTTAATGGTTCCCTCCATAAACTTTGACTCATACCATTGAGTTAGAGCATGATTAATTGCGTACTCTACTCTTAGTGTCCATGTCTTGAGGCCAGCAATGGCCCGGACCCTATGGTTTATTCATTATGGTGTACAGAACGATGACTGTTGTGTCCAGTTAAATCATTCATCTGACACTGGTTTTTTTAACTTCACAGATAAAACGGCCCCACTTCGTTCACTCCCCCACTGCACTTGTCCTGATGAAGACCCCGGTTAAAGGACTTAATTTAGCCTACATATAGGGGTCGAAACGTCGACGACTTTCTCCTTTTGGTACTTCCGGCACATCCCCTGGATTGTATTAACTATACATGTGACCGTAGAATGCTCCCAGTTGAATTGTACTTTCAATATTTGCCATAATCGGTGTTTGGTTTTTGTCTTTGGAATAATTCCAATTACGTTTTGAAGATTGTAAATATTTTACACCCTCTTTTTTTGAGTCTGTGTACTTTCCTTCAACTTTTTTTCACCGCTTTTGAGCACCTATTCCTCCCCTCCTTTTCTCCCAACTTGGGGCTTTCTAATTTTCTAAATGTGATTGTAACTGCATCACTGATTCATACGTAGTGTTGTTAAATAAATGACAACATTCATTGAAGAATAACAGTTTGTTTAATTTTTAATTGCTTGTCAAATTTTGTTAGTGTGTGTTCTCACTCAACACGTTCTCCTTGCGGGGACCCTTTCTTTACATTTACCAGATAACGCCCAGGTCCCCGCGACTGCATGGGTTCAACCCCCCTTTTTTGTAATAGTCACATGTGTTAGCATACTAACAAGTGGAGTGGGATGGGCATCTCCGTCTTCAACCGCTACATGTGGTATAAAGTTGTGTGTTCTGAACCAATAATATGCATATTGGGCTTGTGCGCAGAGATAATATACATAAAAATCCGGCGCCCCCTTGTCATAGGATAGCGTTACCGTATGCCAGCTAATTCTAGGCTGTCCCGTGCTCCATATTAGACGTAGAAGTTGAGTTTTTACTGTTTTAAAAAATTGTTGAGTCAGTTTGATCGGAATGTTGCAAAAAAATATATAAAAAGCGGGGAAGTATGACCATTTTTGTTACTACAATACGGTCTGCCAGAGACAGGGGCAGCTGCAGCCATCTATTCACTTGTTCTAATGTGTCATATGCTCGACCATAATTTTCCCTGATTACAACTTCAGGATCACGATGCACCCAGATACCAAGATATTTAACTGGGTCCGTCGTCCATAATAAGGGGTATTCCAGATGGGGCTTGGAAGTGATAGTGGTTAATAGTATGATGACCGATTTCTCCCAAATGATTGTTAGTCCAGAGAACAAACACATTTTATACATTCTCGAAGAACAGGGGATAGGTGGTGTTGTTGATCTCTGATAAACAACACCATGTCATCCGAGTACATGGATATGCCGACTGGTCGGTGTTTAAAATTGAGAGCAGACGCTCTGTGACATTGTCAAATCTTACAAGCAAGTGGTTCAAGCACGAGGGGCAAGAGGAGAGGGGATAAAGGACAACCCTGCCTGGTGCCAGGTGTTATCTGGAATGGTATAGAGGCATGGCTGCCCACGCGCTCCCTGGCTGGCGTGTAGGTGTATAAGATCTGGATCCACTGTATTATGACATTAGGGAAACCCATTTTGCGTAAAATACGAAACATATAACTCCACTCTATGGAGTCAAATGCTTTAGCTGCACCAAGCATGATAGCGGCCACTGGCAAGTTGGGGTTAAGTATGTGGAACATTGAGAAAATAGTACGCAAGTTATGGGAAGTGGATCTTTCCGGTATAAATCCAGATTAATCAGGGAGCGCGAGGAGAGGCATAAAACGTTGAATCTTTGCAGCTAGTATTTTTGCCAATATTTTAGCGTCTAGGTTAATCAGGGATAGGGGGCGATAGGACTCACATGAGGTATTTGATTTGTCTTTTTTGAGAAGAGTAATGATCATAGCTTGCCTTAACGAGGAGGGTAGGCAGCCGGCTTTGTGTGCCTCAGCGTACATTTCCAATATATGGGGTACCAGAAGGTCCACGTATGTTTTATAAAATTCTGCCGTAAGACCATCCGGCCCGGGGCCTTGCCATTGGGAAGGGAGAGAATAGCGTCTTTAACATCTGATTCATCTATGGGCAGGGATAAATATTCCCGGGGTACGTCTGATAGCCATGCACATGCTATGTCTGATAAGTATTCAGCAATGGTGTCTTCAGCCACATTGCCCTGTGTGGTATACAGCGGTATACAACCTTTACCACGCATCTTTTACCACGAAATACTGTTACAACGAAACTATTACAACGCAAGTGTATTTACAACGCATGTATTTACAACGCATTACACTACAACACAGATACTATTACAACGCATACCTTTACAACGTAAGTATAGGTAAGTTTATCTTTTTTTTAAAACATTTATTAGGGGTATTGGGTTTGGGTTATGGGGTACAGGGGTATTTTTAGGTTTCAGGGCTGGGTTTGGTTTTGGGGTACAGGGGTATTTTTAGGTTTCAGGGCTGGGTTTGGGTTATGGGGTACAGGGGTATTTTTAGGTTTCAGGGCTGGGTTTGGGTTTTGGAGTACAGGGGTATTTTTAGGTTTCAGGGCTGGGTTTGGGTTTTGGGGTACATGGGTATTTTTAGGTTTCAGGGCTGGGATTGGGTTTTGGGGTACAGGGGTATTTTTAGGTTTCAGGGCTGGGATTGGGTTTTGGGGTACAGGGGTATTTTTAGGGTTCAGGGCTAGGTTTGGGTTTTGGGGTATAGGGGTATTTTTAGGGTTCAGGTCTAGGTTTGGGTTTTGGGGTACAGGGGTATTTTTAGGGTTCAGGGCTGGGTTTGGGTTATGGGGTACAGGGGTATTTTTAGGTTTCAGGGCTAGGTTTGGGTTTTGGGGTACAGGGGTATTTTTAACATATATATTTACAAATTCTTAATGAAAAATTATTATAATTACTTAAAATATTAAAAAAAATATTAATTACATTATTTAAAAATATTATATACTTACCTATACTTACGTTGTAATGGTATGCGTTGTAATAGTATCTGCGTTGTAGTGTAATGCGTTGTAAAGGTATTCGTTGTAAAGGGTCCTGCATTGTAAAAATTGCATGGTAATGGTATGCGTGCTAAAAGTATGCGTGCTAACATCATATATCCGTATGCAGCACCTTATAACAGTCCCAAAATTGGTCTACTATGGCCTGTGGAGTGAAATGTTCTGACACGCTGCCGTCAACGATCTTATCAATCTGATGATGATTTTCACAAAACAGTAGTTTAGCAGCTAAGGTCCTGCCAGGTCTGCCACCCTCACCATATGCTCTGGCCACATGTCTCCTCCCCCTATATCTCGCCTCCGTTTCAGCTAATTTGTCATAGTCTGCCAAGAGTTTGTGTATGCGGGCAAGTAAAGCGTTAGATGGTGACGCCCAGTACTCTTTTTCCAACCCATCCAGTGCTGTCTCAGTTTTGGAGAGTTGCCCTCTGATATCTTTCAAAATACCGGATGTAGTGCTAATAGAGGCCCCCTTATTGTCACCTTGAATGCCTCCCAAAGGGATGCTTGACTGTCCACTGCGCCTGTGTGCTCTTCAAAATAGTGAACTATGGCAGTTCTAATGGCTTCGTTGAAAATGGGATCAAGTAATGCCTCAGCACGGAAGCCCCATGTAAAGGGACAATGGGGATTAGTAGGGATTCGCAACTGCAGGAAGACAGGATTGTGATATGATAGGGTGCGGGGCAAGTTGTGTACATGAGTAACCCAATTATTTGCGTCTTCGTTTGGTAGCCAGTAGTCCAACCGGGACCAACTGCTGTGGGCGGGTGTGATATGTGTGCCTTCCTTAATCTGTCCATTACACAACTGCCAAACATCAGCCAGGCCCAGTTCTATCATAGCTTCTCGGATACATTGGGCAACTTTAAGTGTACGGGCCACTGACGGGTTAGATTTGTTGACCTGCAGGTCGAGATGCATGTTGAGATCACCCCTACCCCCCATATTATAGCTGTTTCGGGAGATGAGCGTAGAGTAGTAAGCATCTGTATGAAAAGTCATCTACCACAGGTCCGTACATATTAATAATTGTGAGGTTGGTCATGCCTAGTTTGCCTTGTACCATGGCACTGCACCTGCGTTCTCACCCTGGTACAATTGCCTTATTTTAAACTATGCATTACAATAACCTTTTTTTAGGTCATGAATAACCCTACCGCTGCTGGCCGGCCTTAACCCTTTGATTCCATTGAATCACTAATCCGGTAAATGGTGGCTTTTTAACTATTATATGTCGTGTGTGTAATTCCTCTGTCACACACTGAATAATAACCACAACCAACCCTTTCAGGTATCACCAGTAATCAGGACTAATTGGAGGCTGGTGCATCCACGACTGGCCCTTCCAGCCCGGCTCGTGGTAATTACTTCCCTTGTTTCACTCCCACCGCCACAATATCCCCTCTCCCAAACACCATAGTACCCGTCACCTAGCACCACTGCCACTTAAATGAACGCGGTATGCCTGGCTTGTTAGATCTTTCAAACACGAGCACATTGAGATCTGTGCCCTTTGAAAACACTCGACTGCATGCACACTCGTTGCATTCCGCATGAAAAACGGTTGTTGACAAGCACTTTAGCTTTTTTTAGCACTCAATCTGTAAAATATTTGATACAGAAAAATTTCTTCCTTTCTTTTCTTCCTGTTTATACCCTACAGGCTCACTTGACAACTCAGGCAAAATTAATTCTAGTCCTGAAGATGATCCCACTACATTATTGGAGATAGGGATCGAAACGTTCGTCGACTGTTTAGCAGTACTGCTCGCTATATGATCTCTAACTTTTCCGGCAGTTACTGTGGGTTTGTGCTTATTCAAGAACCTCTTGCATTGTATTGTAAGCCACCCTGCTCTCCTTGTTTGCCTGTGAACTTTATGTCCTTTTCTTTTTTGTATTGTCTTCCTTTGACTTGGTACAGGCTTGTGCCCAGTTATTAATGTGCGAAATGTTTTCGCCTCATTCAGATTATCTCAACTATCTTGAAAAATAAACACTTCTAGGTCCGGCTGGACACTGAAGCAAAAAAACACAGTCTTTATTTTTGGCCTGTGCAAACTAATTCTCTAAAATATCATTAAAACCCAGGACCTTTTGTAATATAAAATTTGTACCATGGCACAGCGGCCTTCTGAGTCCATGTGAGTATGCGTAGGCCGAAATGGGATACCCTTCTTGATCAAAATAAGTACACCTCGTGCATTAGTGGAGTAGGACGATGCCAACCGGAACCCTGTCTGTCCAAATATGTCAGCACATGACATATCTTTTTTGGGGTGTTGAGCCCACGGATGTTCCATGTTATGCACCTATAATCTTCACCCATTATCTATGTGTAAAGAGCTTGATATGTAATCAGTGTACAGTGGTTGGCACCCACTAAGTGTCGCTTCCAGAATCATCACCATGTCTAGGACTCTGATCTCGCTACTTGCAATCTTCTGAAACTGTGCCTGACCCCATCCCCCCTCCCATTTTAGGAACCCAATCTTGCCAAAGGCAAATCCTGTAGTCATAACCAGACTTATGAACAAAACAGAACAGTGTAAAAAAAATGGTAATGGGGTACACCCAATAGGGGACGTAAAGGCTACAACCACTCTCCGATAGAGCGGGAAGGGGCCGCCTTATGAGTTCTTGCGCTCCTGACTGTTAGCCCACTACACTGGAACAAAGAATACATACACATTG
Organism: Lissotriton vulgaris; assembly: GCF_964263255.1. Classification (NCBI taxonomy): domain Eukaryota; kingdom Metazoa; phylum Chordata; class Amphibia; order Caudata; family Salamandridae; genus Lissotriton; species Lissotriton vulgaris. The sequence continues at coordinate 425,220 of NW_028251453.1, read as the reverse complement.
AGCAATGCGACCATCTCAACACAGGAAGCAACTCAAAAATATACATAATGCTTATAATACCACACATCATCATCGCAGTTGCATCTGTAATTTCAGGCCAAAGAGAGAAGTTTCTCCATGCAATCAGTCACTGGCAATATTCTTATTCAAACAACTTGAGATTGTTATACATGGGTGAAAAAGGTGTGTGTATAAGTGGCATTATGGACATAAGTCGATAACATAGTGGTAGGCCTAACTCGGGAAAAAGTGAGAGATAAACAGCTTAATCTTGAGCAGTAGGATATCAAGCCTAATGAAAAGATACACAGTAAAAATAGGGAAGGCTGCAGTCAGTCATCAATGTCGGAAGTCTGAGTGGAAGAATGTTGGTTCCTTCGCAGCAGCTTGGCGTGGTCCATGGCCAGCTTCGGGTTCACAAAAATCTTAGCGTGTCAATCCATACCTATTCGGGGACGGGTAGGATATAACATGGCATATGGGATCTGCTCTTTCATGAGGAGTTTTTTGACTCTTTGGAATTCCTTTCGTGCTGCCTGTACCGTGGCTGTGAAATCTGGGAAAAAGGATAGGACTTTGCCCTGATAATTAACGGTGCCCTTCTGCCGAGTGAGACGTAGTATAGTGTCCCGATCTCTAAAGTTTAAGAGTCTTGAGATAATGGGCCAAGGTGGGGCTCCAGGTTTCGGGCCCGGCGCTAGGGATCTGTGGGCGCATTCAATGGCGAACATGGTGGATAGACTTTTGGCCTTGCAGATGTCCCTGATCATAGTTTCTACATAGTCTTCCAGTCGCCCCACATTTGTGGACTCCGGTAGTCCCAAAATGCGCACATTATTGCGCCTCGAGCGCGTTTCAACGTCTTCATTTTTTGTTTGGATTACCGCCAGGGGTTGCGTGATGTTGTTGGTTTTGGCGACGACTTGTTGTAGGCCGTCTTGCGGCATCCGATATGCGTTGTTCAGCTTTGCCGATTCGCACCGCTTGCTTGTTCAGTTTCGATGACATGTGATCCATTCGACCATTAAGAGCTTCTATTTTCCCATCTATGGATTGCAAGCTGGCATGGATGGGGATAGCGTTTTCTCTAAGGTGGACTGGGCCTGGCCGGCAGATTCCAACTCAGAGTCCGATGCCGCATTTTGCAATGTTTTGCCCCCCTTTGCACAGTTCAAATTTGAGCATTGGTTGATTTTTCCCTGGTTTGCCCATGATGGCGGTAGTGTTTGTGCAGATTTTTCACCAGAGTCAATAGTAAAAAAAATTTTTTTTTAAATCATAGAGTGGCGAAGAATTCGAAGTGACACTATTGTCCAGCTAGCAGTTTGTCCTCGAGGGCAGGCTGTTTGCTACTCCGCAGTTGTGTAAAATCAGCAGTGGGTGAGTGTTCACACAATGTCCCAACTATTTCTTGGGATGTAGACAGCGCGCTCCAAGCGACTGCCAATTTGCTTGCGTCCCTATAATTTAGCGTTGTGTTCATAGAGCGTCTCAGAGCAGGAATTTGGCCACGGCATGCGCGGACTAGAGAGATGGGAAATCTGGAGTGAGGCAGATCAGGTATGCTCCGTCTCTAATCTCCAGTGCAAGACTCTTATCCAGATCCAGACACTAAGGGCCCCATTAGGATGACGGGCGGACTTTACCCGCCCGCCATCCTGTCGGTATTCTGGACCGCCTGCCATAAAGGCGGGGGTCCAGTGGGGGGTATTAGGATGTGCCTGTCACAGTGGCGGGCACATCCTGCATTTTTAGCATTGTGGTGGGCGTTGCTTTCTGCACCGCCCGCCACAATGCTAAAAATGCATTTCAGCATTTGCATTGACAAAGCGGCAGGCACAGCGCGGTGCCTGCTGCTTTGTTAATGCAAATGAAGGAGGGTACCACAAGTACCCCCCATGTGCACCCCTCACCTATACTTCACTCTGGGGGACCGCAGGGGGCCCCCAGAGTGAAGACAGCATGCCTTTCCGTGGCGGCATCGCCGCCGCGGAAAGGCACCTAAAGACAACCATCATAATATGGCTGGCGGTGTCTGATAGACACCGCCACCATATTATTCCTTTTCCGCAACGGCCGCAAGGCGACCGGGGCAGAAAAGCAGCGGACTGTCTTTCCGTCCGCCAAAGTCCCCCCGCCATATTAATATGGCGGGGGGGAAACGAGTGTGGATGCCGGGCGGATTGCCCCTCTGCCAGGCTGGCGGTGGCTACCGTTCGACATCATAATGGGCCCCTAAGCCAGTAGGGAGCAGAATGAACCAGGCTGATGAAAGAGCTAGTCCGCCATAGTATTAAAAAAATGAATGGGCCCAGCGTAGATCCCTCCACACTATAATGTGCCGTTTAAGTCAATATTCACAGGCCACAGTTGATGTACATGCAGGGTCCGGTTCGTGATCGCCCTCCGCTGCTCAGCTAATCGCCACGCCCAGGCTGTACAGGAATAAGCGTGCAGTGGCCTGCAGGGGCCTACTATACTATCTCAGGCCGGTGCTTCGTGTAGTTACAGTGCCCCGCGACCTCCGTGTATGCCGCAGGCACTCACCTCCGGGGACTGACGGCTCACGCAACTGAAAAAAACTGGGAGCCTCAGCGCCGGTACAGCAAGCCGCTCAGCTCCCTCTTCACGTAGTCCTTGAATCCGTGCCCCGTCCGCAGGAACAGCTTTGCCTCAGGCAGCCCACACTGTGAGCTTCCATCCTCCAGCAAAGGACGGGTAAAAGTTCCTACACTCAGTGCAAGGCCCATAATCTCCTTTTTCACCGCCGATGGCAGATTCTGGTAGCACGTCGCAGTGGCCGCTATATTAGCTCAGCAGGTAACATCAGTGGGCGCTCACAGAGCAGGATGGTGAAGGATGTTAAAGGTGGCCGGCAGAGCAACACTACAGTGCGGCCATCTTGCTGTGTGCCAGGCCAATATCCCATGTATAGGTCTACTTATGTATATCTCCGTGTGAGTGTGAGTGAATCTGTCCATACAACTAAATATATGTGTATTTTTCCGTATGTTTGACACAGTTTTATGCATAAGAATGTATGTTATATATACGTAAGTAAAAGAGGGAGTGTATGAATGTGTGTTATTAAACATGTGAGGATATATGTTAAGTGTGACACCTCATCTAAGATAATGCTTACATATATACTTATTAATTTCTCCATTTTCAAAAGATTGTTAAAGCGACTTAGTTTTAAAACATTCTTTAAAGTTGCACAGGAGACACAAATAATACTGATAATTATATCACTAGTTCTTCAACTATTTTAACTCTCCATTCTTTATCTTCTTCTTTTGAATGTTCTTCTCATTGCCACTCTTTTAATTATTTAAACATTGTAATGTTGTTCGTCCTTCCCCCCACAGATAACAGAATGCCAGTGGTTGCTGAGATTTGTTCTTTATTCTCCATACAACAATATCGCTATCCAACAGAGCGCCGAGCGTCTAGCTGCCTGCAAGCTCCGGTCGCTACTGCCGTTACGCCTTCGCGCTCTTTTCTCTATCGCCTATGCGCATGCGCCGGTGTTCCGCTCTTGGTCCGGCGCCACACGTCATCACGCCGAGCGCCGGAGGCTAGAGCGCAACACCACATATCTCCTCCTTTTCCAACAACAACCAAGCCTTGCGTATAACAGTTCAATAGTCACTCATTTCATAGTCTTTGAACCGAGGAGGCATAGTGACTGCCCTCCCAGCTCGGGTACGTCTTACCGGGGTGAGCACTGCCTCGTTGCCTTCCTCCTGATGACTGCAAGTGTTCTTCAGTGGGCTTCTTTCCATTTCTCCTTCTGGAGTCGCGTTGGACTCTGCTCCGTCCTCCATTCGAGCTTGGCCATTCTCTCCATTAGTCTCTATGGCCGAATTCTCACTATGTTCTTCATTCCTTATCACCCTCGCTTCCTCTCCTTGGGTTTGCCTCTGCTCTCCGATGTCTTCTTCCCTTTCCTCAGGCCACTGCATGACCTGCTAACTTTTGCCATGCGGTCTTGGGACCACACTCTACCATCGCTGAGTAAGGCCGCTCTGCCATGCACTTCCTGAACCTGTAGGGGCTTGCTGTACTTGCTTTCACCTTTCTTTTGGAGAGTGGGAAGTTTGACTCTAACCCATTCCCCCTTTTCCAAGATGGTGTCTTTAGTGCTGTGCTTTTTGTTGTAGTGTGCAGCGTACACCTTCTGGGCCTTCTCCAGGTTATGTTGTACCACAGCCGGCGACCATTTGCTCGTCACCTTCTTTTCTCTCCACACTACGTTGTCTCTCGTAAATGGGAGCCTGCCTCTTAAGATTTGGAAGGGGCTGTATCCTAACGCCATTGGAGTGATTCTGTATGCCCACAGCATGTTTTGGACTTCCAATTCCCAGTCTTTGCCTTGCATGATGGCAGCCTGTATTGAACCCATCAGTACACGGTTGAACCGTTCCACTTGGCCGTTGCACGCGGGATGGTATACCGCAATGTGTTTAGACTTTATCCCGTTCCTCTCCATGTACTTGTTCCATTTATCCGACGTGAACTGTGGCCCATTGTCACTTAATATTGTCCTCGGTATCCCTTCTCTCAAGAATAGCGAGGTGAGGAACCTCAACACTACCTCCGTGTCCATGGATACTTGCACCTCCTCCTCCGGCCACTTGGAGTATTTATCTATGACTACGCACAGGTATTTGGGTATTCCTCTGTTATCGAGGACAGGACCCAATATGTCCACTGCAATGTCTTCCCATGGATTCTGAGGTCGCTCAAACTCTCCCAGTGCTGGTCTCAGTGGCCGTAACACTTTATCGGCTCCCTGGCATTGGACACACTCTCTGACTTGCCTTTCTATTTGACTGTCCATTCCTGGCCACCAATACATTTGTTTCACTCTGCCCTTCGTTTTCACGATGCCTAGGTGACCTTCGTGCAGCTGTTTCAATAGCATTGGGATCACAGTCACTGGGGGTATCACTTTGTCACTCCGATACAGGAAAATGCCAGTCACTCATCGATACCTCCTCCCGTATCTCGTTGTATTTCCTCAACTCCGCCTTGAGGTGTCTTTTTTCTGGCCACCCAAAGACTAGGTACTCCTTGACCTCCTCTATTTCACTGTCTTTTTCATACGCCAGGGCCCACTCCTGCCTGCTGATCGTTTTCTCCGAGTCGGCCATTTCCGCTACCATCTCGTCCGTGTCTGGATGGGCAGCCGGTGCGTCCTCCATGGCGGAGGCCCTGCTTAAATAGTCTGCTACTTTATTCTGTGTCCCTGGCAAGTACTCCACGTCGTACATGTAGTCCAGCAACTTGAGTGTCATCTTTGCAATGCGTGGGGTGGCTGTGTCGTGGCCGCAGGATGTCAACACCTTGACCAGTGGTTTATGGTCAGTTTGCAACTTGAATCGGGTGCCCCAAATGAATTGTCTAAATTTTCCCATGGCCCATGTCACGGCCAGCATCTCCTTCTCTATGACACTGTATTTCTGCTCGGTGGGGGACAGCGCCCTAGATGCGAAGCTGATGGTTTCAACGGAGCCATCCGTCCGTTCCTGTGCTAGCACTGCACCCAAACCTTTCTCGCTGGCATCGGTTGTCAGTATGGTGGTGCCTGCTGGATCATGTCCGTGTAGTGGAACTGCACCACTGATGTCGTGCTTCAGGCCTTCAAATTCGCGTTGTGCCTCTTCATCCCATGTGAATTGTGACTTGTCCCTGATGAGTTCACGGAGTCTATAGGTCTTGGTGGCGAAGTGTCTCACAAATTTGCTATAATACTCCGCCATTCCGAGGAATGACCTCACCTCTTCCTTGTTGACTGGGGATCTGGCATCGCAGATGGCCTTTACGTTCTGCCTTTTCGGGGAAATGCCTTGGCTGCCTATTTCGTGACCTAAGTAAGTTACCGAAGACATTCCTAGCTTGCATTTGCTCCACTCAGCGGTGAGGCCCTTTTCTTGCAGCACTTCCAGGACTTTTGTCAGTTTGGCATCATGGTCCTCTCGGCTTGTTCCCATAATCAGGATGTCGTCCTGGAAGTATTGGACGCCCGGCAGATCTTTGAACAGACGGTGCATTAACTTCTGGAACACCGCTGCTGCCGAGGCTAGCCCAAACGGCATCCGTCGAAACTGATAACACCCAAAGGGTGTGATGAACGAAGTAAGTATTCTGCTTGATGGATGCAAGTCAATTTGATGATACGCCGATGTCAGGTCGATGGTAGAGAACCATGATACCCCTTTTGTTCTAGCCAACATTTCTTCGATTCTGGGTAGGGGAAATTTCTCCACTATCAAGCATTTATTGAGCTCACGGAGGTCCACGCATAACCTGACCTTGCCATTTGGTTTCCTGGCTACCACTAAGGGGGCCAGCCACTCCGAGCTGTCAATGGGTTCAATTATACCTTGGTCTTCCAGTCTCTTAAGTTCCTGCTGGACCGCATCTTTGACGGCGATGGGGATGTTCCTGACCTTGTGCGACACAGGGCGGGCATCTTCTTTGAGGAGAATCTTATGCACGAACTTGTCCAGTTTGCCTACTGTACCCCCAAACACTCTGGGGAAGGCCTTCTTTAACTCGTCCTGTTGCGGCCAACGGCTGTCTTCCGTCAAGAGGATTTGCTCCTTGCCTCCTGGGTCCAGCTTGATTCCCAGATCACCCTGGTCTCTCCAGCCTAGCACGGATGGACCTCGCTCGGCCACATACAGCTTGCAGATCGCTGATCTACCTCTGAATTCGAACTTCAGGGCACGGAAACCCACCATGGGTATCGCGTTGCTTGTGTAGGAGATGGGACTGATGTCTGGTGGGTGCAACTCCGGTCCTAAGGAGGGTACGAAGTCTTCTTCCCATACTGATCACTGTACGATGGACCATGGCGAGCCTGAATCAATGGCAATGTGCACCTTCACACCTCCTATGAGCATGTCCGTGCGTGGCTTGTCAGAGCGCCTGCCAGACACATCCAAAACTTGGTTCTCTACACATAGAACCATGTTGTCGTCTTCCGGGTCCTCCTCCGATTGTTCCTCCAACAGGTCCTGCCCTATGCACTTCACCATGGCTTTCTTTCCTTTCTTGCGACACACTTTCTCAAAATGGCCGACTAGGCCGCAGAAGGAGCATCTGGCGCGAAACGCCGGGCACCGTTTGTCTTGTGCCGAGTGGGCCGGGCTCCCGCATCTATAGCACGAGAATTTGCTGTCTGTGGATTGTCTGCCGGGAGACGCCTGCTTGCCAGTCCACTTGGGGTCCTGCTTCCTTTCTCCCCCGGATCCCTTCTGTCTGTAGGCTGAGATGCTTCGTCAATCTTATTTACCATCTACCTCTGCGTGCTTTCCCTTTTCGCCGCCTCAGCACAGCGTTTCGAAAGTTCCGCCTTCTTGACCATGGAGATGACGTCTTTGAGCGATGCTTCTCCTTGCGCCCACAACTTGTCCTGTACTGACTTATTCGTAGTATGCATGACCACCTGGTCTTTGATGTACTCATCCTGCAGTTGCCCATATTTGCACGTGATGGCTAGTCTTCTCAACGCTGCCACATAGTCGTCTATCGACTACCCCTCTTCCTGCTTCCGTTGCTGGAAGTTGTACCGGTCGATGGATACACATACCGCCGGCCGATAGTGGTTGTCGAGATCCTCCAGGGCATTCTTGAAGGTGTCGTCCTCCGTGTCCGCTCTCTCTTTAGGCACAATGTTGGCAAACACTCGAACACCTTCTGGGCCCAGGTTGAGTAATAGCAACCTCTTCTTCCTGGCACTGGGGAAGGGTTCCCCATTCTCATCTTCCAACGCTTCTACGTAGATCTTGAAATACTCCCTCCAGTCCTCCCATTTCATTATGGGCTCCCCCGGTCTGGGTAGGAAGGGTATGGGTGCCGTGAGGGCCGACGCCTGGTTGCTCATTTTGGGCACTGGACCGGGCTCTCCATCTCGGTTCCCTGGGCTGCCCGGTGTGCTGGGGTTCCCCATGCCGTCGGGGGCGCTGCTCTGGCTGTTGGGACTGCCCGGTGCGCCTCTGGTTCCACCACTTGTGGCGTTGGGGAGGTGTGCTTCACCCTCCTCCCTGTCACTGTCCCTTCTTTCTGCCAGGGTCTTAGCTGTGTGCCCCTACGCGCACTGTGCAGCTCCAGACTTGCTCCGATGCGTTTGGGCACGCGCTGCTGCCACGCTCTGTTGTGAATAGTGACAATCACCTGGACGAGCCCACTTCAACCAGTGTTGGGCCTCTGGTCCGGTGCACCTGAGCAGCTGCCAGGGGTTCGTGGGGTGCTCCCAGTCCTCGTCGCCACTGTAATGTTGTTCGTCCTTCCCCCCACAGATCACAGGATGCCAGTGGTTGCTGAGATTTGTTCTTTATTCTCCATACAACAATATCGCTATCCAACAGAGCGCCGAGCGTCTAGCTGCCTGCAAGCTCCAGTCGCTACTGCCGTTACGCCTTCGCGCTCATTTCTCTATCGCCTATGCGCATGCGCCGGTGTTCCGCTCTTGGTCCGGCGCCACACGTCATCATGCCGAGCGCCGGAGGCTAGAGCGCAACACCACAAACATTTTATCAATTTACGTCAACTTTATTTTTAAATATGATATTTATGGAATCTTGACAAAAGAAATTGAAGCACAGCGCTCTCGCTTCCGTACTTCATATGATTGAAGGATCTTTGGAGCACTGAAAAAAAGTGCATGAAAAAAATAGGAGAACCACAAAACAACCTGTGAGTTGATTGCATCTATCCATGGCTACGTTGCTTGGTATAGTATAGTAAATAAAATGTTTTTCAAAATGTTAGGATTTGTACATAACCTGTTTAACTATCTCACACAGACATACCTTGTAATACTGCCTACTGTTACCTTATATATTTGGTGAGGGACAGGGCTGTTTAGTAAAAGGCTTCTTTTGGGGGAAAAGTTTCATGTAGAATACACTTCATGTACTACTTATGATGTGAAGTTTTTAGTAGGGAAGGATTCTCTTGTTCCAGACCTTTCCTTAAGCAAAAAACTGCACAGTTTGCTTGAGAGCATTATGTATGACGAGCACCCAGCTCTGATGATTTTGCACTGTTATAGCAATGATCCTGATAGAATCACAGGGGTTGGAATCTAATGAAGGACACATTGGCATAGTTGATGGTTCTCTTTCTGCAACTGCCTTTATATATTCCAACATATGTCAAAGGCAGAAGTGACAGTGGTCATCTCGGTTTTGTCCAAAGATTAACAAATGTAGGCGATACGTCAATAAAACAGTTTCAGCACAACATTTAATGTATTGTTTTAAAGTGTTTTGTTTCCCATGCATGTCTGCAGCAATGTGTTAACCTATGTGTGTGAGTCTGGGTGTGACTGTGTTAGATATGATATTGTGTGTTTGAGTGCGTTACTGTATGTTTGTGTTGTGAGGGTGAGTGTGAGTTTCTGTGTGTGGGGTTGGTTGTGTGGATGAGTATGTGTATATATGGAATTGTGTACCTGTAGCTGTCTGAGTGTCAATGTGTGGGTGTGTGTGTATGACTGTGTATATTATATGGGATTTTGAGGGTGGGCATGACTATATGAGAGATGATAGTGTGTTTTTGGGGCAATAGTGAGTATAAGTGTGTACTTGTGTTCTGTGGGTGTGACATTGCGTGGTTGTATGTGTGTGTGCATTCTGTGGCACTCTGCCCGTAAGTGTCTGGGAGTGTTGTATAGCTATCTCTGTGTATGTCATTGTGTGGATGAGTGGGTGAGTTTTTGTGAGGATTGTGCGAGCATGTATGACTGTGTGACTATGCGTGTGACTGTATGTATTGGATTGTGTGGTTGTGTGAGTGTCTGTGTATCTTTTCAAAAAACGGCTCAACATTTGTGTGTGTTTGATAGAGTGAGGGAGTGTGTGTGTGTGGGTTTGTGTATTTGTGTATGTGAGCGTATGAGGTTGTGAGGCTGTAAGTGGATTGTATAGCATTACAACGCATGCTTTCACTCCGCATGCCATTACGACGCAACTTTTACAATGCAAGTCGTTACAACGACTTGCGTTGGGGGGCGCTGGATAGTGAATAGTTTAATTTACTATTCCAACTCCAGTCCCCGTGGATAGTAGAAAAGGTGTTGGATAGTAATTAAACTATTCCCTATCCTAGAGCGCCCTCCAGCGCAAGTCGTTGTAATGACTTGCGTTGTAATAGTTGCGTCGTAATGGTAGTGCGGAGTAAAAGTTGCGTTGTAAAGGATGTTTCCCCTGTAAGTGTGACTGTATATTGGATTGTGATGGTGTTTGCATCTCTATGTGTGGGGGTGGTTATGTATATGAGTGTATGGGGTATTGTATATGTGTGTGTTGGATTGTGGGGGTGTATGTGTATATATGTTTGTGAGGGATAGTCTCTGAGTATCTGGGGTATGGTGTAGGTATTTGTGTGTCATTATGTGGGTGTGTGTGTAGGTGCATGTTTGTGGGGATGTGTGGTTGATTATGTGTGTGAGGGCTTGTATTTTCTGTCTGTGTGACTACATTAACTATAACTCCTTCCTTTTCCATGCACTGTTTATACCTTTGCATAGTACATGACTTACAGTATGTGAAATCATAGCATTCATAACATCCCTTATAACTTCTCAAATTACATTACATTGCACCACAGTGATTGGTAGAGTGGCAAGTTATAGTTAGTGTTTTGTGGTTATTGAGCTGAAAAGGTCAGCTGCATATAATTATTCGAAGGTGGTGGATAATATTGTAAATGAACGTTATAACTATAACTTTAGAATTTTTCAAGTTTGTGTAGTTTAAACTTGGGTGTATAGGGAAAATAAGTTTTCCTTACTATAACTAAGCTTTAACCTTTGGTTTTGTTATTGAATTTCAATGGTTTTTGTTCAATTAATACCATTTGTTTTTTGTAGAATCCAGTGTTGAAAGTGAAGAGATGTTATGTGGAGTGTAGTACAGTATAGTGAAGGAGAGTGTTGTAAATGCTGCTGTTATAGACTATAGTATTGCAGGTTAGAATCAAGAGTAGAGTATTGTAGCATATCGTACAGTGTAGTAAGTTTTATATAGTGTAGTGACATGGTGTCTCATATAGTGGAGTCAAGTATTGTAGACTGGAGCAGCGACCTAAAAAGTGGAATGGTGTGTCGAACAGTAGAGTAGGGTGGTGTAGAGTGTTAGAGAGTTTTAGACTGGAGCAGGGTGAAGTAGAGTGTCATAGAGTGGAGTATCGTGAAGTGGAGTGTCATAGAGTATAATGGAGGTGAGTGTCATAGAGTTGAGTGCCGTCTCATATAGTAGAGTGGTATAGCGTAGAGAGAAGTTGAGTGGCATGTCGTTTAGTATTATACAGTGTACTACACTAGAGTAGGATGGATGGACATAGAGTGGAGTAGAGTGTCATAGAATGCCATTGAGTGTAGTACAATGTTGTAGAGTGGTGTTGCATAAACTGGAGTGGAGTGTCGACAGTGGCGCGATGTAGAGTGTAGTATAGTACAGTGGTGTAGAATGAGATAATGTGTGGTAGAGTGGAGCATAGTGGAGTGGAGTAAACTGGAGTGGGGTAGTGTAGAGTGGAGTAAAATGTCAGAGTGGAGTGGTGTGGAGTGCAGTATGTTATGTTATGTTATGTTATGTTATACAGATTTTTATAGCGCACAGCTGCCCCAGCAAAGGGGCGTCCCGGCACTTTTGAACAGGCAAATGAACACATAACACCACACAAACTGCAGGACCGAAGCAAGAAAGGGAGAGAGACTAAAAAACATTAGGGAACAAGTAAGTTTTGATGGCCCTCCTAAATGGGAGCAGGCCGTCAAGTGCACGGATATGGGACGGAAGAGAGTACAGTGGTGTAGAATGAGATAATGTGTGGTAGAGTGGAGCATAGTGGAGTGGAGTAAACTGGAGTGGGGTAGTGTAGAGTGGAGTAAAATATCAGAGTGGAGTGTTGTGGAGTGCAGTAGAGTAGAGTAGCATAGCATACACCAAAGAAACTATAACTTGCGCCTTTAAGCAACTTTAGGCCACAAATTATAGTTTCTTAACATAAGTATAACTATAAGTACAACTATAACTGCTAAATTTCTATGGTTCTGTTTGGTTAGAATGTCAACCTAACTATAACGTCAATGTCACCTTTGGGTTTTTCAGTGGATAGATGTGATGAGTGATATGTTAAATTAGTCCATTAATTAAAACTTTAACTCAAACAATCTTTTTCCATATATCTATCTATATGTTCATATCAATATTTATCTGTCTATTAATATAGATAGATAGATAGATTGTGTGAGTGTTACATGCTAAATATGAGAAATGTAATAACATGTTGCTGTAAAATAATAATAATATGTGAATGTATAAAATTTGTTTAATTGTTAAAATTGTTTTAATCAAGGAAAACTACAAGAACCAGACTGAGAAGATCATTAGTACATTTGAGGTGCTGAAGCAGTTTCTTGACAAGGAGAAGCAACAACTTCTCAACAAACTGGAAAAGGAACATGAGGAGAATATGAAGAAGACGCAAGAGAAACTGACTGAACTTGAGGTATCACAATCTACCCACCAGGGCCTTATCACGGAGTTAGAGAAGAAGTGTCAGCAACAGGATGTAGAAATGCTGAAGGTAAGAGCCGGTGTCTGTGACGTACCATAAAAATTATCATAAGGAGCTATACCTACCAATAGCCCCAATATTGTCTTACCAAATTAATCAGTCAGTTGGCAGTGAAAAAAAAATCAATTGTTTATTAGATATCCAATACTCTATAGAGGAGCCTCTCCAACGTCACCCAGCCAGTGCGTGGAGAAGACTGACGATTGACACTCAATACATGGCATATATGCTTTCATTGCGTTACATGAGATCACTGTACATGGGAAAATACTGATAGGCACAGTAGCTTAAAGGAAAGACCATATATGGCACAAAAAGCTCGTGTAGAAGTCTGCTTCTGCTATTATTGGGGAGGGTCAGGAGGGGTGACTCCCTTTCGTCTCGGTGCCTGGGAGCACGGGCACGGCGCCTCCACGAATGTGCTTATCACCTCTGAAGCCAGATGCGACCTTGGGTCTCAGAACGAGAAGGAATAGTATGAATTCAGCTGCCTGGTGTAACTCAATAACGGGGGTTACTTGACTGCTGGAGGACAGCATGTGACCGCTGTCTGGACCTAATACATGTACAACAAAATGGCGTCTGTTTGGTTCTTAGTTCATGTACAGAGAGATGCAAAGCAAGAGCGGATAAAGAGTGCCTGCATTGAAATAACTAATTATTCTAAACTATGATAAACGTAGATGTGTATGTAGATACATAATGCTAACGAAAGATTACGATAAAGGCAGAGAATCTGTTTTATCCCTCAGAACCACCCTTTTAGCATGATGTAGCTAATCAAGAAAATCAGTCTTCGAAAATACTTTCATCAATCTGCATAATTTCTTGTATTTCTTGTTAGACCATTTGGGCTTTCATTTTATTCGGGGATGGTTCTATCACAGAGGAAGTTTTTTTTTTTTTAACATCTTTTTATTAAGAAAAAACAAATAAAAACCAATAATAGGTGTCTTACATTGCGGAATGAAAGGATAAGATATACACATACAGGGCAGAATGAACGGAGAACCACCAACAAAAGCCAACTCACAAACTACTTCGGGGATGCAGCCGTATGACATACAAAATAATCAAACCAATGCCAACCACTAACCCCACCTCCCAAGGAAACAGGATAAACATTGAAAAGCAGCCTCGAGAATCAGGGAAGGGGGAGCGCAGCAGAGCAAGGGTACGAGACAACGGCCGCATCCCGAACACAATAATGGATGACACAACATTTAGCTAATTTGTGCAATCAATACCGCCTCCAGAACCCATCCACCCACAACACAAATTCGCTCCTCAGTAAGACCACCAATATCAGGATTCGAAAGGATTTCAAACATAAAAACAAAAAAAGACACAAACACCCCTCCCCCCACCCTGCACCCCTGCATGTGGCTTGCGCCTATCCCCAACTAGCAGTGTGCCTGTCGCCCCATCTAACTAAGTTCTAAAAGTAGAAAAGTGGGGAAGGATACAAGAATCCCCCAGGATAAATCCACAACTCTATTAAGAAACACTATGTAGCGAAACAGGGGAGACGGTAAACACCACCCGACCTCCCGTAAGTACAATGGTAGCGAATCCCACTTCAACAAGCCCACGGTGTCAAGCCCAGACAATCAGTCTCATCCTTGACCCTTCCGATCAGTCGTGCGAACCCCTTCCGGACGAACTGAGAACTCCATCGACATCGACAACTTCCCTCACCGCCATGAGCTCCCGACGTCGTTTTCTCCGCAATCGTAGTGAAGCTGCTGGAGAGGGGGAAAACGCAGTTTCGTCCCGTAGACAGTTCCCACCAAGAGTATCCGGAAAGGAGGCACCAATGAATCCACCCACAGTCAGCAATGATGGTGGGCTTGACAATCCGTAGAAAGCACCGAGTTCGCGATCATCGGCCATCACACCGACATGAAGGTCCGACACCACTTGTGGCACAGGGCCCATTTCCGTTGCGAGGACCACCGTGTGTAGCATAAGTCGCTCAGGGTCTTGCAATGGAGCAGGGTCCGGTCCCCCATGCCCATGTCCGCATGTACCCGCATGTACCCGCTATCATTTTGTGGACAAGGGACTCCACATGGGATTGTGGAGTCCCTTGACCCGGAGACAGTGGCATAAAGTTACCCCTTCTACTTTTAGAGAGAAATTCATCCCTCCTAGTTTTCTACCTTCGGACAATATTGATACTGCCCTTGCTAAATTCGAAGGAGAAACTAGGAAAGTCATCGACAAAATTGCTCCTGTAAAGACTTTTAAATCCAAGCCTGGGAAAAAACATGAAGTTTGGTTTTCTGATCACTTGAGAACCTTGAAACAAGGGGCTAGAAAATTGGAAAAGAGATGGAGAACCTCGCATCTTGTGGAGGATAAGGAAAAATATTGGTGTGCTCTATCTTCATATCACAAAGAAATCCGTGGTGCTAGGAAATCTTACATTGCATCCCAAATACAAGAGGCCGGAAACTCTCCAAGAGTTCTCTTTCAGATCTTACAGACTTTTGTCAAACCTCAAGCTTGCGAAGCCCCTGATATGACTTCTCAACAACTGTGTGAAGACACTTCATGTTTCTTCACTAATAAGATCAACACAATTTATGAAAAAATTATCTTGACCAACCAAGCCTCATTGACCACTACAGAATCTCCCCTTGATCCTGTAGAATGCACACCTGCTACACATTCCCTGGATGTCTTTCCCCCGATATCCTTGAAAGGAACATCGGATCTTTTAAAACAAATTAAAAGCGGTAGTCCTGAGGATACTATACCTGCCAAACTAATGCCCACACTTAATGAACTTCTATGTCCAATGATCTGTGAACTGGTAAATATTTCACTCATCTCAGGTGCTGTCCCCAAAAATTGGAAAAGGGCGCTTGTCAGACCCATAAGGAAGAATACTGCCCTATTGTGGTCTGACCTGACGAATCTTAGGCCCATTTCCCTGTTACCTTTTGTGGGAAAAATTATAGAGAAACATGTTAACCACCACCTATCAGCACATGTGGAACTGGTAAAAGCCCTGGATGAATCCCAATCGGGTTTCCGCCCCAAGTACAGTACAGAATCCACTCTCTTGTCTGTTACTGATGATCTCCATGCCTACCAGGACAAGGGCCTTTCAGTCATCCTGGTGCTATTAGATTTATCAGCAGCGTTCGACACCGTGTCTCATACCATCCTGACGCAACGGTTGTCGAACGCTGGCATCCAGAACAAGGCTCTTGACTGGCTAAAGAGTTTTCTGACCGGCCGCACCCAGAGAGTCACCATGGGTGCATACCGCTCAGTGGAAACAGAGATATCTAAAGGGGTGCCACAGGGCTCATGCTTGAGCCCTACTCTCTTTAATATCTATGTGGCACCCCTGGCAGGAGTTTTGCGTAGATATGGCTTTATTCCCATATCTTACGCTGATGACACACAGCTCCTGTTCCCCTTCAAAACTCTCACCACTGAGGTCAGAAACTCCTTTTTGACAGGCATGAAAGAGGTGGCAAAATGGATGGCTACAAACTACCTCCAATGCAATGTCACCAAGACTGAGATGATGTTATTTGGAGACGCGAAAATACTCTGGACACCCGAATGGTGGCCGTCGGAGCTTGGAGCAGTCCCTGAACCTAAACAGGTTGTGAAGAATCTGGGAGTCAGACTCGATCATGACCTGTCATTTAAACAGCACACCAATTACATATCAGGGATATGCTTCCACACCATTGGACTTCTCCGTAAGGTCTTCCCGCTTTTACCCGACGCAGTAAGGAAAACGCTTGTTCAAGCGTTGATCCTCAGTCGGATTGACTACTGTAACGGTTTACTTTTATCAGCCAATGAGGGTGTGTTGGATAAGCTGCAGGTGATCCAGAACACGGCGGCTCACCTAGTTCTGAATGCCCCTCCGAGAACTGCTTCTAAACCTCTTCTGAACCGCCTACACTGGCTTCCAATACGACAGAGGGTCAAATTTAAAATATGTTGTTTGATCCACAAATGTCTAAACTCAGAGGGACCTATCTATCTGGAACGGAAATTTATTCCGTATGCTCCAGTACGGTCTCTTAGATCTAGTAGTAATCTCCTTCTGGTGGTCCCCCACATAAAAAAAGTAAGACATGGAGGCAGAGCCTTGTCTGTTACTGGCCCTAAGTTGTGGAACAAGTTACCTTTGGCATTAAGGCAATGTAAAGAACATCTGACTTTCCGCAAACTTTTAAAAACAGCTCTTTTTAAAAATGAAGTCTAACTCATCCCCTCACTGTTAATATGCTGCTGATCCCAGGTCAAAAGCGCAGAGATACTCCTGTAGGAGTGATTCTAGCGCTATATAAACTTATAAATAAATAAATAAATAAATTGTAGTGCCCCAATAGCTACCAGTACAGTCCGCATCGACGGTTCACACGCAGCCCGTCCCACCACATTTCGCTCTGTGTTGACCATAATCAGGTCCCCCAGAGGGTCAGTCAGCCCCGGGGGAGCAGACAAAAGTGGAACGGACTGACAAGGAGGGAGACTCAGGGCGTACCGAGGCCAGAAGCCACACTCCGCTACCGTAAGCGAAGACCCCGACCCAGCGAGCCCCGGCGCCTGCAAACTGGGTCTCCGGGTCAGGGACCTCCGCCCACAGCTGCAATCGTGCCTCGTCACCCCTCCGTCGATTTTAAGCCAAGTCAGACAACCGCCGTCAAAATCGGGCATTGAAAGTTCTCCACAGCCAATGACCGGACCCTGTCGATCACCCACGGCCGATGCTGTTCAACTGGAACCCGGCTGGGCCAGTACTCGAGTCCCCGGCTCACAAGCTGGTGTAGGCCCCAAACTGTAACTTTACGTAACTCAGTTCACACGCACGGAGGCAGGGTGTAAATTCAGGATAAATGGCAGGATCATCCGGCGGGAGACGGAGGTCGGCGTAGCCGGGAGCCTAAGCGGCCATCTTGGTTGCTAGCGTTGCTCCTCCACCCAAGGAAGTTATTTTTGATGCACAATAAGAACAACAGGCAGGTCCGCAGTGTATGCAAAGACAACAGGTAAAGATTACGCCTGCTATGCCAGCCAATATAATCAGAATCTTCCAACCCCCGGTAGACAATAAACCCCAGAACCATCCAGACAGGGACCAGGTACCAGTGTCTGCATGTATTTCAGAAGCTAAGCGGTGCAACTTTTGAATAGCCAAATGAACAGAGGGGGCGGAGTCAGGGATATACACACAACAGGAGCTGCCGATCACGCGGCAGGCTCCTCCTCGATATGCTAAAATGACGTCTAGCACCATTCGATTCGGAAGAGAAACAAGTCTCGTAGACTGAAGCTCTGCAGTCAAATTAGTCAAAAAAACAGCTGTGGTATTTATAACTCTCTCAACTACTCGAGATAGGCGCCTTACTTCTTTACTGGTGATAATGGGCCCCCAAATAGGAAATACTCCCTTGACAATGCCGATAAAATGCTGTTCAGGAGTATCAGTCTGATCTATCTCAGACATATCCAATTCTCGTTTATCTCGTAGTACAGGCAAACTTTGTCCATCTAATCGATGATCTTTATGATAATTGGAGGGTGCTATATAAACAGGTGGGTACAGAAAAGACAAATAGCAATGACCTGTCAATCCCCCGGAAAGCCATGTGTAGGCATTCTCACCACACACAAAATAAACGTTTGGAGGGGTTAACAATGGTGGGCTACTAAAGGTACGTAATCGATAAGTATAATTACAACGACTGTCTCCCACTGAAATGTGCCCAGTTCCCTGTACACAGAATGCAGAGGTACTATTTAATATAGGCACTGGGGCAGCTTTGTCATCAGTAACATTTCGATCCTGAAATTGCTGAAAATACTTAGTAAAAATAAATTCTGCAAAGTCAAGAATTTCACTTTTCAACCATGTAACATTTTCATATTCTGTATATACATTCATGCAAGCATTTGGGTCCAGTAATCCCTCCTCGTTATTACCACTTGGGTCAAAACCCTGGTGCTCCTCTATATAGGCCAGGATCATTTCATAATCATGTTCAGAGTATCAAGATGAATCTACTGTGTAGTGCAGATACATCATGGGCAGCAATTTAAACCAGGCCTCACAACTTCCCAAGTAAGTTAAAGGCAATTAAATAAAAAGATTGTGTCTATGCATCACTGACGATAGCAAACCACAAACCCAACAATTGGTCGTATTGGTAGCACTATGCGTTTGATGCAACATTTCCACAAATACATTTTTAACATAAGTCTGGCGATGCCTTTCTTTATGAGGGGCCAAAGTAAGAAAGTAATGTTCAGTCGGTGGAGTGGAAGTTCCTAACACAGTATGCATAGGATGATGAAATTCTAAATATAAAAATGATAAATAGGATAAAAAGTGCTGCAATAGTAATAACAAAAGCAACTTTCACACGTGTTGTCCAAGAAGAAAACATGGGTACATAAGTAGGCATATATCGAGGAGTGAGGGGGCGTTCCTCTTCAGGAATAAAACGACCAAAAGAATACATTCTAACTAAAAGTCCAAACTACACTAAGGGACGCATTCCAACCTGCCAGAGGTTATTTCTTTCCTGTGTCCATCTAGAGCCTCACAGGCAGGCTCCTATCGTTCATCAAAAGAAGATAAATCCTTGTGATGATTTGATATACAGTTGCAACCTGGGCCTCCTTTTCAGCTTCTTAGTCTTTCTTTCTGAACAGAGCAATACGATATTCCAGCTCCCAATGTGTTCAGTCCCGTGTCTCGCTCAGCACCCCAAACTAATCTAGCAATACCCTAGTACTCAAGTCTTTCTCTACCGCCTGCCGTGTTCGTCTGGGGTACCGTGTTGTTTTCTGGGCCACAGGTTGTAGCGAACATGACCAGGCAACTCCTGATGAGCAAACAAAACAGATGAAGTGGCATTCGTAATTCCTGATTGGTCATGAACTCCTTGTGCAACAGCAGGGGCAACAGATTCCGGGGTCAATCTCACTGTTGATGAAGGGACCATTTCCGTGTCCGATGCCCCTTCCTCTGGCCTTTTGATTTCCTGGGCGTCCGAAAAAGGAACTACACAAGGAGCTCTCTCACTCTCCTGGGGCAATACTCCTTCTGGATTCTGTTGATTGTAAGGAAGCGGGAAAGGTATCTTCTTCAGATGGAAAACGTGGATCCACTTTTTCCGACCGTTCACCTTCACTGCTGTCCCAGTAGCCAGTAGGATTTGGACT
Organism: Lissotriton vulgaris; assembly: GCF_964263255.1. NCBI lineage: Eukaryota > Metazoa > Chordata > Amphibia > Caudata > Salamandridae > Lissotriton > Lissotriton vulgaris. The sequence goes on along the minus strand of NW_028251453.1, from coordinate 405,417 downwards.
GGTTCAGTCCACCTAGGCTCCAGGCTAGATTTCTGTTGATAATTTCTTACCAACACCCACTGGCCAGGTTCCAAATGATGCCCGGGAGGGACCCTTCGGCAGGGGCTGCAGTGCGTCTGACACCAGTTGATGGATAGGACGAGGGTCTTTAGTCAAAGTATACAAGTAATCTGTCATCATTGGGTAATCAGTTTCACGAAAGTTTTGTGGTCGTGGAACGCCCCAAACATTAGCTGGTCGCCCAAACATAACCTTATATGGGGACAGTCCTGATCGGGACTGGGGGTGATATGTAAGGACATTAAAGCTAAAGGTAAAGCGTCAGGTGTCAGGCCTGCCAGCTCGCCAGCCAATTCGCGCTATCAGACAAAGATGGCCGCCCGATAATGCGTATGTGCGACAGAGGTCAGGCAGGGTCTAAAGCCTGACTTCCCCATTGCATGGCGCTTCGCCCTCTAGTGTTTCGTGGCTTTTGCGTCGCGTCACTTCCGCAGAGTCGTCATTTGCCGCACACCTTGGTATACTGATGTCCGGACCCGCGCGTCTGTATCTGATTATTCCTGAAGTTACCTGTTCCCTGCAAACTCCTTTGGGGTCTCTACGCTCTATTCCCAGAGCGAAGCCTGTTACCCCCATTTCGCCTCCGTCCGTAGTTTTATTGACGAACCCGAACTTTCATAGTGTCTTGATTTCCGTTTGCCGACTTTCCTCTCTCCTTCTCTCTGGAGCCTCAGCCTGCGTCTCGGGGTTCCACCCACCGGCCGGACTTGTGTTCCGTCGGTTGGCCGGACTTGTAGAGAGCAGGGGTGTGTAGTTTCTAAGGGTTGGTGTTCGGGGTGGTCTGCTCGTAGAATTCCCTTGTTTCCCCTATTTTTTACATTTCTTTGAACTCCCTGGTGCTTCTAAAGGCTGGCATTCATCACAGTGCTTCACAAAAGAAGAACGGGTAAAGCGCTTTTGCGCTCCTTTCTATAATTATATCCCTGATTTTGATACCTGTTTCCTTGTGCTCGTGATACTGTATTTCAGATATCCTACACCCGAGACTCGTTAATAAGACAGTTTCTTTCCTCAGTTTAAGCCTTGCACCACAGGGTAAGAAAGAAATAGACTCTCATGTCTTTTTCCCAACTTAGTAAAACTCAAAGATTTATCTACATTTCCTTGTAACCAGGCAAGTGACAGTCCTTTCACAGTCGGTGTGGGGGGAGAAATTACACTTAAGATCGAGTTGGTTAATGTTCATAAAAGAAAAACATCATACAAGTATTGAGGTGAATATACAGAGAGTATACAATTTATTGTAAGTTGTTGTTGATAGTTGTTTTATAACCATCACACATTCCTTCTAGCAACTGCTTCCACCTTGAGGGTACCAGTCCGTGGAGTCTTGTTTTTTCCCTGCCTTCCCTTGTTTTGTTCCCTCCTTTCCCTCCATATCACCGTTGTGTTCTAGGGTTTGATAGACACAGCTGGTGCAGGGGGGAAGGGTTGGGCCTGTCTTCAGTTCCTGGCACTCCTGCGGAAACTGCTCCTGGATCCTTACACAGGCCACTTTAACCCGGAGCTTTCCTGAATTTTGGCCATTTTTAATTTCAAACTTCCGTTATATTTTTCAACCAGCCCTGCAGACTGAGGCGAGCAGCATGAAATTTCTGTTTTATGTGTAACCCATTACAGATATGCTTGATAAGATCTGCATTAAAGTGCCCCCAGTTATCTGACCAGATAAATCTAGGTAATCCATATCTAGAGAAAAACTCCTTAATCAGGGCTTTGGCTGTCACTAAAGCTGTGTTTTCCTTGGTGGGGTAAGTCTTTACCCATTTACTGAAAGCGCAAACCACCACCAGCACGTATTTCAAATTATTTACTCTTTCAAACTGAATGTAGTCTATCTGAAGTACTTCAAAAGGCAAGGACGGGGGTGCAAAATTTCCACTGAGAACAGATTCCCGCCCTCCTGGATTATGTCGTAAGCAAATCATGCAATGCTGAACTAAATGAGTTGCAGTCTTGGCAATATTAGGATTATTCCAAACTGGATCTAACAAGGCACAAATGTCTTTTGCTCCTACATGCACCCTTCCATGAGCCATAGTCACTACAGCATTAACAAAGGCATTGGGAAACATCCACCTTTGTTTCTCACTTAAGTCAATCCAAGAGCCATTATTATCTAATCTCCCCACCTCATTTTCCCAACGGAACAGTTCAGCAGGGGTAGCTTCTTTCTGTATTTCTCGAACACTTTCCATAGTGTTATCAAACATATCAGACTCCTCAACCCATCTGGCCAAACTTACATACATGGGAGACGCTTTAGATCTAGCAGTTTCCTTCGCTATTTGATCAACAAAAGCCTTCCCTTCCCCCACAGTATCCACTATTGCCTTATGTGCACTACATTTCACAATTGCTACCTTTTGGGGCAGAGTCAAAGCAGTTAACAATCTTAAGATCAAAGGGCCATGTTGTATTCGTTGGCCATGTGAGGTGAGAAACCCCCTTTCTGCCCACAATTTTCCGAAACTATGAGCCACGCCGAAAGCGTACTGGCCATCGGTGTAAATGTTTACCCTCAAACCTTCACTTAACTCACAAGCTCGCAACAATGCTATTAACTCAGCAGCTTGCGCGGAATGATAGGGAACTGGAGAAGCCTCTACTATGGTGTGAAGGGTGGTGATGGCGTACGCAGCTGTCGTTGTGCCATCTGGTAACCTGAAACAGGAGCCATCCAAATACAACTCCCCTTGGGGGCCTGATAGGGGCGTGTCTGTGAGATACACCCATCCCTTTGTCTCCTCCTCAGTTCGAAACATACAATCATGTATGTCATTGTTTGGCTCGTTCGAAGGGAGGGGTAGTAACGTGGCTGAATTCAGAGTGGCATACCTTTTAATAGTGGTATGGGGAGCGAATAAAGTCAATTCATATCCAGTAAGACTCGCACTCGTAAGGTGCTGATTCTTAGTTTTGTTCAGAAGTGTATCCACAGCGTGCGGTACCATCACTGTGAGGTCAGTATTCAAAACAAGTCCTTCCGAATGTCGGATGGCCACCGCCACTGCAGTGGTAGCCCTCAAACAGCTAGGAAGTGCTCTAGCAACGTAATCCAATACTGCCGAAAAATAAGCACAAGGCCTTTGCTTACCACCAAATCCTTGTGTTAACACAGAAAGCGAACAACCGTCCACTTCATGTACATAAAGCACAAAAGGCTTTTGGTAGTCAGGAGTTCCTAGGACAGGTGCAGAACAAAGAGCAGTTTTCAAAGAATCAAAAGGCTTCTGACATTCATCAGTCCAAGGTAAAGGTTCATGCACATCCTTAGTGGTTAGCGACAAGAGAGGTTTAGTTAGTAGAGAAAAGTTAGGGATCCACTGGCGACAGTAAGAAGTTATGCCAAGTAATGCACGATCATCAAGTTGAGTACGAGGAACAGGCATGTTAAAAATAGTAGACACACGTTCAGGAGTTAGTTTCCTCCCCTCTTTCGACAGTAGATGACCAAGATATGTCACTTCCTGTCGACAATATTGGAACTTAGAAAGAGACACTTTGTTACCGTTGGCTGCCAAATGCGACAATAATTTAACCGTAGCTTTCTTGCAGCCTTCCTCTGTGTCTGATGCCACTAGCAAGTCGTCCACATACTGAAGGAGGACCTTACCTGGGGGCAAAGTCAATTCGTCTAAAAGTACTTTCAAAGCTTGACTATAGATACTAGGACTCTCCGTATAGCCCTGAGGAGTGCGACAAAATCTAAAGCTGCGCCCAGATAACGAGAAGCCGAAAATATGACGGCATCAGGGTGTATCGGAATGCTAAAGAAAGCATTCTTCAAGTCTATAAAGGAGAAAAACTTAGCTTTTGGGGTAATCCTAGTGAGTATGGTTGTAATATCTGTAACCACTGGATATTGAGGCACTACTACTTTATTAATTTCGCGTGGGCCAATTACAAAACGATAAGTATCAGCATAATCAGGACCATTCCCTGTTGGGGCCTTCTTCAAAATTGGTAATATAGGGCTATTACAGGTATTGGAAACTGTTTCTTCTACTACGCCATTATCAATTAAATCCTGTATGATTGCCAACAATGCCTTCTCACCAGCCGGTGAGATCTTATACTGCGGAATACGGGGCAGACGAGCATTTGGGTTTAAGGTAATAGAGCCTGGTGGAATATTTAAAAGGCCAACGTCTGTATCACCAGTTGCCCACAATGTAGATGGGATGACAGCAAACTCAGGAGGGAGGGGTTCATTTTTCGCAAAACTCTGCCGAGTATGCTGACCAGGCGATTGAATAGTTAAATATACTCCGTCAGGAGAACAATAAATCTTTGCATGCAATTTCTTCAGCAGGTCCAATCCCAATAAATGTTCCCCACAATGGGACGTCAACAAAAATGGGGAATCCACCGTAACTGGACCTATGGTAAGCGGGAAAGGTTTGGAAATGGGGCTTACTACGGGGATTCCAGAAAATCCGACTGACACATTATTTTGCCCGGACAGAGCAGCCCCTGGGACCAGTGAACGAGCAATCGAACTATTCATTGCACCCGTGTCTACTAGAAAATCCTCAACAGTCCCCATTAATTGCCCCTTAACATAAGGCCCTTTCTGATCGACGGGTACTGCCACTTGGCCCCCACTCTGTCCGTGGCTGTCCTACGCATAGCAATACCTATCTGGCCCATTGGTTCCATAATCATCATTATAGTAATGCCTTCCCTTTGAATTATCGAAACAATTTCCTCCTGCCTCACCTCGTATCACCTCTTCTCTTCTCATGTCACTCCAATCAACTCCTCCTCGTCCCCTTCCTCTGCCTCTCACGGCTCCGTTTTGTGCTAAGAGGAAGGGACACTGAGCTCGCCAATGCCCTTCCTGTTTACAGTAAGCGCATTGGTTTGCTCCTAAAGTAACAGCTGTACCTCCTCGTCCGGCTCCCTCCACTCTTGGAACAAACCCTCTTCCCACTCCGTCTCTACCCCGTCCTCTAGCCACTTGCTGTAATAACACTCGAGTTTTGAGATCCTTTGTCTTTTTGTCAGACTTATATTTGCTCTCGTTTTCCCTATGTTCATAATATTGGGCCATACTCAAAAAAACAGAAGGAGTAGAGGTAGTCCAAGTACTTTCCGCTGCCTGGAGCCGAGCAGATATTTCGGGCAGCAGATTAGTCACAAAACGATTAACAAATAATCTTATCCCACCTTCAACTGACAAATCTTGCCCACTAGAATCAATGAACACCCCCTCAAATCAAGTAAAGAAATCTGACACACTCTCATCCTTCTTCTGTTTGCAGGCGGTTAGTTTATCCCAATCCACCTTCCGGGGTGGGATTAAAAAATGCATATATGTAATGATCCGACGCAGCAAAGCTAGAATTTCCGGTCTTGGTTTATCTCCGGGTTTCCGATCCTTGTCTTTAATTTGATCCCAAGTTCCTCCCAGCTTGTTAACATGTTGGTGATTATGCACCTGTTGCCATATATCGACAGGGACTAGTAACCCGAAAAATAATTCTTTCTCAGCTTAGGTCATCACAGCTGATGAAGCGGCCTCAGTAAGTTCTTTATAGTAAGCGGTGGGATTTTTCAGAGGATCGGGTAATTGGGACTTCAGGGAAAGAACCTCACTTCTTTTCCAAGGGGTATAAACCCATTGCTCTTGGAACCGGGCTTCAACGCAAGCTTGAATGATTTGATTACCATTCTCCCTAACCTCACGGATTTCGGGATGGTAAATGGGTTGAACTTCCCGCATGGGATGCTGGGAGTCCCAGCTCGGGCATTTAGTAAACATCCTTTCCAGATACTTCATTATAGTCACAAAATTCCCATATACATCTTCTAATCCTAACTCAAATGTATGTGCCCGGTCCACAATATCATATAGAACCTGTGGGGCTCTCCCATCTGCAAAACATTGTTCCCATAGGGAAATTAGACGATTGGCCATAGTTTCTAAAGCATATTGCTGCATAACTGGTTTGTAATCCTTCATGGTCCCCCATATATCTGTGAGAGTATAGATGGCATTCCGCACCCATTGGGATGCTTGATCTATTACCATCTGTATTTCCCTGGAACCCACTGTAGAATGGGTATACAGCTGTTGGGCACCCAGAGTCCCGGAGACATGGGTGGGAGTTGAATCAATCATAGCAGGCGTCGAAGTGGCCGACAAAGAAGGCCAAGCCGAAGCTGGTGAAGCTAATGTTACAGAAGACATTGTGGGAGGTGACAATGTCCCAGTCAGCAGGGTAGCCGTGACTGGTACTGGGGATACGGGAGTGAAAGTTGGCCCCGTAGAGGTAGGGGCTGTAGTAACAGCCGGGCTGTAGCTTGTGGGGCAGATGAAGTAGGGGCCACTACAAGTGGTATCGCTGTGTATTTTCGTTGCAGGGCATAAGGAGGCGGAGGACGCACATGCAATAGGTCCTCAATTTCGTCTTCCGGTTCAGTTCGAGCCGTGTAACTTTTATCCGCCTGTAACCTAAATTGTCTATGAATGAATGAATGAATGAAAGGAATCTTGTCCTGCGCGAACTTTGCCCAATGGGCGTCAAGGCGCCTACTTCATAAATACCAGCTCATAGCAACACCGAAGCAAACTATCATTACATTCAATATTTTTCTCAGTTTGTTCCCTATCATAAGCTACAGCCTTCTGAGTTATGGCCTGACCATTTTTAATCTTGAGCAACTTTTCCTCCCTTATACGACGGCGTTTTGCCTCTTTCTGCCACAGATTTAAAGAATCGAACATTGCCTGCCGGCTTCCTTTGGCGAATAATCGATCCTGTAAATAATGTATCTTTTTCTCATCAAATGATCCAGTTAAGGGCCATTGCAAGGCCACATTACCCTTTGTATATTTGTGCCATAAATTATTAAATAAAATAGGCGTAAGACCTTGTTTTACATACATATCAAAATTTGGGCTGCCCTTTGGCGGACAGGCTGGCTTTCATCCAATCGTCCGCTCTCACTGCGGCAACAACATCCAAAACATATTTTACTAAAACATGACATTTTATTTATCAATAATACACCCGCTCACAAGCTCTCAAACATGGCCATGTTCACTCATACTCAATCTCTCCTGAGACAGGATCTGACATATAAAAGAAATGGACAAAACATACAATAGTTTACATTGACATGTCTTTTTCCAAAACCAAGCAACCAATGAACGGAGCCCGTCGACTCCTGTTCTTGGAGAACTCGTAGATTTCCAACTACCAGATCAACAGATACCAGAAACAGGCAGTCCGGAGACTACCAAGAGGCCATCAGACACAAATTAACCACAGACCGAACTACAGACCATCCCGTGGTCTTCCTGGTTCACCTTCAGGCCTCCTGAAGGTGAACCAGGAAGACCACGGGATGGTCTGTAGTTCGAAAACCTATCGAAAACCTCTATTATTCACCAAACAAGTCCGTGGAGCATCTGCCCGTGCAGGCTCAATACCACCCCTTCAGACCACCAAAGTTCTCCGACCACCAAAACAACCAAAATACAGTTAGCTGTTTCCAAGATGCCTCTCAACAGCGTAATCCAAAGACACCAAACTAATACACTCACCTGGTGCACTCAGGTACGATTGTGTGTTCTCCACTGCCCACTCTTGAAGACCAACACGGTCAGCTCCTGGGTTACGCCCCTAGGACTCTGGCGAGGAGTCACTAGCAGCTGGGGCTCTCTGATCGCGAGAGCGTAGTTCAGCCAAAATCATTATTCAGTCCACCCCCTCGATCAGAGCTGCCCTTTTCTTTGTCCTTCTTGCCCCATTTACGGGAGGATGACCCCAAACGCGGAGTCTCACCAGAGTCGCTAACTGATGTACCATAAAAATTATCATAAGGAGCAATACCTACTAATAGCCCCAATATTGTCTTACCAAAATAATCAGTCAGTTGGCAGTGAAGAAAAATCAATTGTTTATTAGATATCCAATACTCTATAGAGGAGCCTCTCCAACGTCACCCAGCCAGTGCGTGGAGAAGACTGATAATTCACACTCAATACATGGCATATATACTTTCATTGCGTTACATGAGATCACGGTACATGGAAAAATACTGATAGGCACAGTAGCTTAAAGGATGACCATATATGGCACACAAAGCTCGTTTAGAAGTCTGCTTCTGCTATTATTGGGGAGGGTCAGGAGGGGTGACTCCCTTTCGTCTCGGTGCCTGGGAGCACGGGCACAGCGCCTCCAGGAATGTGCTTATCACCTCTGAAGCCAGATGCGACCTTGGGTCTCAGAACGAGAAAGAATAGTATGAATTCAGCTGCCTGGTGTAACTCAATAACGGGGCTTACTTGACTGTTGGAGGACAGCACGTGACTGCTATCCGGGCCTAATACATGTACAACAAAATGGCGTCTGTGTGGTTCTTAGTTCGTGTACAGAGAGATGCAAAGCAAGAGCGGATAAAGAGTTCCTGCATTGAAATAACTAATTATTCTAAACTATGATAAACGTAGATGTGTATGTAGATACATCATGCTAACGAAAGATTACGATAAAGGCAGAGAATCAGTTTTATCCCTCAGTCTGATGCCTGTCAACGTTCAAAGCAGGTTTGCTTGCAGTGATGAGCAGACCTTGTTGTGTTGGGAAGGAAAGCCCATTGTAGCTCTGGATGGCCTGTTCCCCTGCGCTAGGTCATTTCCCCTTCGGGTGCTCACTACAGACCTTTCCTGTTACATGGATTGGGACACTAGAGTGGTGTTTTGGGCACACTAAGACACCCCTCTTTAGGAGAGTGGATAATAGGGTGTCTACACAGGCTTTGTGGGACTGGAATTTGTTGGAGAGTGGTCCTTAACACATAGGTTACAGCATAAATGTGCTATCTAAAATAATAAAATTGCAAAAAACACAGTTGATGGACAGAATGCAGAACAATGTCTTACATTCACCCCAGTACAAAGATCTGGGCCTAAATCCATCGTTTTTTTTCACTCCACACCACCCTAGGTCAGACAAAGGCTATATGCAAATCAGCCTCGACCCTGTGCCTCATGGGAACAGTCCAGCCCGAACTACCAAGCCATGTCTTTCCTAGACCGGAATCAAGCATCCAAGGACCAGTTTCTGGCTATCAGCCTTCTTCAGCCTGGATAGCTTGAGTTTAGGAGGGCAGACAACCAAGTTGGCATCCAGGCTAGGTCGCCCCCACACTCCGCTGCCTGCCAGATAGCCTGCCTGCTTCCTGCCGCCGCTGAGCCGCCCACCGCTAGTCTATTCCCGCTGCTGCCTCCCTGCGGCCCCGACCCCGCTCCAGCTCATTCGCCGCCCGCTCCCGCCACCCAGCTGCTCCTCCCTCCCGGCTCCTTACTTAAGGGGGCCTTGCTCTCGGAGTAGGGAGAAACCCCTGAGCCTCTTACCAGGCTAGGTCGCCCCCACGCTCCGCTGCCTGCCAGATAGCCTGCCTGCTTCCTGCCGCCGCATCGGACGACCCAGCCGCTGCTGAGCCGCCCACCGCCAGTCTCTTCCCGCCGCTGCCTCCATGCGGCCCGCTCCCCTCCAGCTCATTCGCCGCCCCGCTCCCAAGCTGCTCCGCCCTCCGGCTCCTTACTTATGACGCCCTCGCGTACGCGCAGCGGGCGTGCCGAAGGCGTGCCAAAGGCAAGCCCGTCTGCGCCCGTCCACGCCTGGACCACGCCCAGCGCCAGAACCCCTGGCCCCCGAAGACACCAGGCCACACGACAGACTTACGACGCCACCACCCTCCACACACTCAACGCCGGCCAGAACCCTGCCTGCTACCGAGCCACCCCGAAACGCACCCACGGACCCTTCGCCTGCCAAGCCTGCAAGTTCACCTGCCTCCGGACCTGCACCGCACCCGCCAAGTCGAGCACCAGCAACAACCACCTCAAGTGCATCCTGCTCAACATCCGCTCCGTCCACAGACACGCCGTTGAACTCTGGAATACTCGACACAACATCACCAGACGTCGCCTTCCTCATGGAAACCTGGATGAACGCCTCCTCAGCACCCGACATCGCCATAGCCATCCCGGACGGATACAAGATCACCCGGAGGGACCGCGTCAACCAGACTGGAGGAGGCATCGCCATCGTACACAAGAACACCATCCGCATCTCGACCAACACCAAGACACCTTCACCGCCGCCGAGCACCTCCACTTCCAGATACACACCGACCCCAAGACAACCCTCAGAGGCACCCTCATCTACAGACCCCCGGGACCACGCACACAATTCAGCGAAGACATCGCAGACTTCTTCAGCCCGCACGCCCTCGCCTCCTCTGACTACATCCTCCTAGGGGTCCTCAACTTCCACCTGGAGAACAACAATGACAGCAACACCACCACCCTGCTGGACAACCTCGCCAACCTCGGACTCAAGCAACTGGTGAACACCCCCACCCACTACGCCGGCCACACGCTTGACCCCGTCTTCTCCTCCAGCAAGCACATCTCCTTCAGCCAATCCACCGGACTTTACTGGACTGATCACAGCTGCGTCCACTTCAGCTTCAGGAGACACACGACCCACCACCACCCACAACAGGATCCTCGCCATAGCTGGAGCAAGATCACCACCGAGAAGCTCACCACCTCCCTCCGCCAGAACCCTCCCACCAGCACTACGGCCCCCAACCAAGCAGCCAGCAACCTCACACAGTGGCTGACCGCTTGCGCCGACGACCTCGCACCACTAAAGAACCCTCCCAGCAGGCCCAGAAGCAAGAAAGCCCCCTTGTTCACCAACGAACTCAAGGACTCCAAGAAGAACTACTGCACCCTCGAGAAAGCCTGGCGCCACGACCAGACCTCAGACAACATGACCGCCCTCAAGCACACCACCCGCAAGCACCACCAGCTGATCCGCACCACCAAGAAGACAGCATTCAAAGAACTACTGGACAACAACGCCCACGACAGCAAGGAACTCTTCAGCATCGTCAAAGAGCTCTCCAACCCCAACGCCGTAAACAACGACATCACACCCTCGCAAGACCTCTGCGATTCACTCGCCTCGTTCTTCCACCGCAAGATCGCCGACATACACAACAGCTTTGGCGCACCAACACCCCCTACCACCAGCCTCTGCAACTGGACCCTGGTCAGCACCGAAGACACCACCCGCATGATGAATACCATCCACTCCGGATCACTAACCGACCCCTGCCCCCACCATGTCTTCAACAAGGCCGACTCCATCATCGCACCTCAACTGCGAGACATCATCAACACCTCCTTCCACACCGCCACCTTCCCGGAGAGCTGGAAGCACGCCGAGCTCAGCGCCCTCCTGAAGAAACCAACAGTGTACCCCACCGACCTCAAGAACTTCCGCCCCATCTCGCTCCTCCCTTTTCCTGCCAAAGTCATCGAGAAGACCGTCAACAGGCAGCTCGCCACCTTCCTCGAGACAAATGATTCCCTCGACCCCTCGCAGTCCAGTTTCTGAGCCACCCACAGCACCGAGACCGGCCTGATCGCAGCCACCGATGACATCAGATCCTTGCTCGACAAAGGGGAAACAGCAGCCCTCATCCTCCCGGACCTCTCCGCAGCGTTCGATACTGTCTGCCACCGCACCCTAATACAGCGCCTCAGCAACATCGGAATCCAAGAGAAGGCACTTTAGTGGATCATTCATCTTGTTCCTCACCGGAAGAACCCAGAGAGGCCGCCTCCCCCCGTTCAGATCCGAGGCCACCGAAGTAATTTGCGGCGTACCACAATTATCATCACTCAGCCCAACCCTCTTCAACGTCTACATGAGTCCCATCACAGCCATCGCACGCCAACACAACCTCAACATCATCTCCTACGCCGACGATACCCAGCTGATCCTCTCCCTCACCAACGACCCCACCACCGCCAGAACCAGCCTACACGAAGGGATGAAAGACGTCGCCGAGTGGCTGAAGAACAGCCGCCTGAAACTAAACTCAGACAAGACGGAAGTCCTCACCCTGGGATCATCGCCCTCCGCCTGGGACGACTCCTGGTGACCCCCTGCCCTGGGCACCACTCCCAAGCCAACGGACTGCACGGAACCTGGGCTTCATCCTGGACTCCTCCCTCTCGATGACCAGACAAGTCAACGCCGTCTCCTCATCGTGCTTCAACACCCTGCGTATGCTACGTAAGATCTTCCGATGGATCCCCACAGAGACCAGGAAGACCGTCACCCAGGCACTCGTCACCAGCCGACTGGACTACAGGAATACCTTCTACACCAAAACCACAGCCAAACTGCAGAAAATACTCCAACGCATCCAGAACGCCTCCGCACGACTCGTCCTGGACATCCCTCGACACAGCCACATCTCCGGCCACCTGAGAGACCTGCACTGGCTCCCCGTCAGCAAGAGGATCACGTTCAGGCTCCTCACCCACGCACACAAGGCTCTCCACGACCTGGGCCCCAAGTACATCAACGATCGCCTGACCTTCTACAAGGCCACCTGCTAGCTACGATACACCAGCCTCGCCCTTGCCACCGTACCGCGCATCCGCAGAGCCACCGCCGGAGGAAGATCCTTCTCCTACCTGGCAGCCAAGACTTGGAACTCCCTCCCCATCCACCTTTGGCTGACCCAGGACCATCTTTCCTTCAGGAAGCAACCAAAAGACCTGGCTGTTCGTGCAGTAACGTACCCCTCTCCCCCAGCGCCTTGAGACCCTTCCGGGTGAGTAGCGCGCTATACAAATGCCATGATTGATTGATTGATTGACAATGGCCTTTGTGATGGACCCATTCTCTGCATCATTTGCATGCATGAATGTGCAGCAGGAGCTCTTAATCTTGTGACATACTCCACCTTCCATGGCTGTTAGCATATCCAGGATGTACCGGTGTTGCAGAACCATAAGCCTCAGGGGGCGTAGTTCTTCCTTGAATGCATTCAGCCCATCACTAGTACTGTTGAAGGCCAGCATGACTTTGCAGCGGGTCACCTCGAGCCAACAACCATTTGCTTTGATCTGAAACATAGGGATGAGGCTCCCAAAGAAGACTTGGGCTTCGTTGAAGAGCCGGAACTTCTGGGGTATGTCATTAAAGGGTGTGTTGGCAGAGTACTCAGCTTACCGTCGGTGTTGGTGGAGCAAGGTAACATAGCCAGTCATGGGATGTGCATGGATATGGGAGATATTAGTTCCATCGAGGATGCAGTTGGACATAGACACATTCCCCACAAGCCCAGTAGTAGTCCATTAGACTGGAGGTGCCATATTGCATGTCAAAATTAAAAATGGTTCTGTTGCATCCCGAGTTGCACCCCACAGGCACCGTGCCATTTCCTAGGAAACAGAGAACAGGTGATTTAAGTTTAAATGCTTTTTTTGTTTGAACATTTTCTCTCCACTCTAAGTATGGGTGCAAAATCCGCTCCGCTCGTGAAATTTACGAATTTTCGGCAATTGCGCGAGCGAGCTGATTTTTTTTTTTGGGCCCCAGGAAGCACAGTTAAGGCAGGTGCTCGAGTTCAAGCTAACTTTGTAACTGTTTTAGAATGGCGCCGGCAAGCTGAAAGAGTACTTGCTGGCGCCATTCTAAAATGGTTACAAAGTTAGCTTCAACTCGGGCACCTGCCTTAACTCTGTAAGTGCTTCCTGTGGGCCATAAATTAAACCTCAACAGGAAGCACTTACTGATATAAATAAAGCAGCTGCCCAAGTTGAAGCTCAAATTCAGTAACGTTTTAATCAGCCCAAAAGCATTAGTGAGCACGGTCGAGGCTGGGCAAGTGTGCTTTAACCCCATATCTGCAGTCGAAAGTTAGCTGTAATACCCAAGGGAGGTCTTTGCATCCCTGAGTTTCTCGAGCACAATCCCCGTTCCTGGGACCAGTAGGCTGCTTTCTCCTCACCTGTGAGGTTCTATAAATTACTAGTTCGTTCATGCTCAGCCTCCATTTTGTAATCGCTGCCTAGGGATGAGCGGAAAATCCGTTCCGCTCGCGGATTTCGCTGATTTTCGGTAAATCCGCGATCCGCGAACTCCCGCGAATTTACTGAAAATCCGCGAGATCCGGGAACGGCGGATTTGGGGGGCAAAAGTTCAAGCCTGTTGAACTTTTAACTATTTTAGGATGGCGCCGGCAAGCTGCCAGCGCCATCCTAAAATAGTTACTAAGTTAGCTTCAACAGGAAGCACTAATAGATAAAATAAAGCAGGTTCTCGAGCACCTGCTTTATTTTATCTATTAGTGCCCTGATGAAGCTAATTTAGTAACTATTTTAGGATGGCGCTGGCAGCTTGCCGGCGCCATCCTAAAATAGTTGCAGGATGATGTGTGACTCCCCATATCTATCGTCGAAAATTTGCTTTGTTGCTTGATGGAGGCCTTTGCATAATTGACTTTCACAAGCTCAATCCCTGTGTAGTTCCTGTGACCACGAGCTTCTCTGTCCGTGCCTGTCCTTTTATACAAACAAGAGGCATGTGAACTCGCATATAAGCCCCGTCCGTTTGGCCCCTCCCCACACACTAGTGGTGTGTGCACCGTCTTCGCGCCCTTTACCGACTTGATGGACAGGTCACTCGAGGGACCCCGGGGCTCTTTGGTGTGATGGCAAAGTTAATCAGCACCCCCAAAAATGTGTGTTTTGTCCAGGCTGGGTAGGTGCGCGCGCTCCCCATATCTATTGTCGGAAAATAGCTATGATGCTTGATGGAGGCCTTTGCATATTGACTTTCACAAGCTCAATCCCTGTGCAGTTCCTGTGACCACGAGCTTCTCTGTCCGTGCCTGTCCTTTTATACACACAAGAGGCATGTGAACTCGCATATAAGCCCCGTCCGTTTGGCCCCTCCCCACACACTAGTGGTGTGTGCACCGTCTTCGCGCCCTTTACCCACTCGAGGGACCCCGGCGCTCTTTGGTGTGATGGCAAAGTTAATCAGCACCCCCAAAAATGTGTGTTTTGTCCAGGCTGGGTAGGTGTGCGCTCTCCCGATATCTATCGTCGGAAAATAGCTATGATGCTTGAAGGAGGCCTTTGCATATTGGCTTTCACGAGCTCAATCCCTGTGCAGTTCCTGTGACCACGAGCTTCTCTGTCCGTGCCTGTCCTTTTATACACACGAGGGGCATGTGAACTCGCATATAAGCCCAGTCCGCTTGGCCCCTCCCCACACACTAGTGGTGTGTGCACCGTCTTCGCGCCCTTTACCCACTTGATGGACAGGTCACTCGAGGGACCCCGGCGCTCTTTGTTGTGATGGCAAAGTTAATCAGCACCCCCAAAAATGTGTGTTTTGTCGAGGCTGGGTAGGTGTGCGCTCTCCCCATATCTATCGTCGGAAAATAGCTATGATGCTTGATGGAGGCCTTTGCATATTGACTTTCACGAGCTCAATCCCTGTGCAGTTCCTGTGACCACGAGCTTCTCTGTCCGTGCCTGTCCTTTTATACACACAAGAGGCATGTGAACTCGCATATAAGCCCCGTCCGTTTGGCCCCTCCCCACACACTAGTGGTGTGTGCACCGTCTTCGCGCCCTTTACCCACTTGATGGACAGGTCACTCGAGGGACCCCGGCGCTCTTTGGTGTGATGGCAAAGTTAATCAGCACCCCCAAAAATGTGTGTTTTGTCGAGGCTGGGTAGGTGTGCGCTCTCCCCATATCTATCGTCGGAAAATAGCTATGATGCTTGATGGAGGCCTTTGCATATTGGCTTTCACGAGCTCAATCCCTGTGCAGTTTCTGTGACCACGAGCTTCTCTGATCCGTGCCTGTCCTTTTATGCACACAAGAGGCATGTGAAATCGCATATAAGCCTCGCCCGTTTGGCCCTGCCCCTCACACTAGCGATGTGCACAGTTTTCCCGCCCGGCCATTACCCACTAAATCCGCAAAATCCGCGAATTCGCAAATTCGCGGATTTTGCGGATCGCAAATTTGCACATTTGCAAAATTCGCGAATTGCGAATTCGCAAAATTCGCCCATGCCTATCGCCGCCATTTTATGTTGCCCTCACTCAGGCAGCGCGGCGAACGCGAAGTTCTTTGTCGTTTCTGCATTTATGTGTCAGATGGCTTCTTTGCCTATGTTTACTAACAAGTGTCAGGGTCTGGCTGAGTACACTAATTCCTGTCTGAGCTGATTAATCCCCGTCCGGACTATTTGTTGGTTCACACCATTCTTTCCTCCGAGACACCAGGCCACACGACGGCACCCTCCACGCACTCAACGCCGGCCAGAACCCCGCCTGCTACCGAGCCACCCCGAAACGCACCCACGGACCCTTCGCCTGCCAAGCCTGCAAGTTCACCTGCCTCCGGACCTGCACCGCACCCGCCAAGTCGAGCACCAGCAACAACTACCTCAAGTGCATCCTGCTCAACACCCGCTCCGTCCACAGACACGCCGTCGAACTCTGGAACCTGCTCGACACAACATCACCAGACGTCACCTTCCTCACAGAAACCTGGATAAACGCCTCCTCAGCACCCGACATCACCATAGCCATCCCGGACGGAAACAAGATCACCCGGAGAGACCGCGTCAACCAGACTGGAGGAGGCATCGGCATCGTACACAAGAACACCATCCGCATCTCGACCAACTCCAACAACACCTTCCCCGCCGCCGAGCACCTCCACTTCCAGATACACACCGACCCCAAGACAACCCACAGAGGCACCCTCATCTACAGACCCCCGGAACCACGCACTCAATTCAGCGAAGACATCGCAGACTTCATCAGCCCGCACGCCCTCGCCTCCTCTGACTACATCCTCCTAGGGGACCTCAACTTCCACCTGGAGAACAACAATGACAGCAACACCACCACCCTGCTGGACAACCTCGCCAACCTCGGACTCAAGCAACTGGTGAACACCCCCACCCACTATGCCGGCCACATGCTTGACCCCGTCTTCTCCTCCAGCAAGCACATCTCCTTCAGCCACTCCACCGGACTTCACTGGACTGATCACAGCTGCGTCCACTCCAGCTTCAGGAGAAACACGACCCACCACCACCCACAACAGGGTCCTCTACGGAGCTGGAGCAAGATCACCGCCGAGAAGCTCACCACCTCCCTCCGCCAGAACCCTCCCGCCAGCACTACGGACCCCAACGAAGCAGCCAGCAACCTCACACAGTGGCTGACCGCCTGCGCCGACAACCTCGCACCACTAAAGAACCCTCCCAGCAGGCCCAGAAGCAAGAAAGCCCCCTGGTTCACCAACAAACTCAAGGACTCCAAGAAGAACTACCGCACCCTCGAGAAAGCCTGGCGCCACGACCAGACCTCAGACAACATGACCATCCTCAAGCACGCCACCCGCAACCACCACCAGCTGATCCGCGCCACCAAGAAGACAGGATTTAAAGAACGACTGGACAACAACGCCCACAACTGCAAGGAACTCTTCAGCATCGTCAAAGAGCTCTCCAACCCCAGGGCCGGAAACAACGACATCACACCCTCGCAAGACCTTTGCGATTCACTCGCCTTGTTCCTCCACCGCAAGATCGCCGACATACACAACAGCTTCGGCGCACCAACCACGCACCCAACCGCCGAACCAACGCCCCCTACCACCACCCTTTGCAACTTGACCCCGGTAAGCACCGAAGACACCACCCGCACGATGAATACCATCCACTCCGGATCACCAACCGACCCCTGCCCCCACCATGTCTTCAACAAGGCCGACTCCATCATCGCACCCCAACTGCGAGACATCATCAACACCTCCTTCCACACCGCCACCTTCCCGGAGAGCTGGAAGCACGCCGAGCTCAGCGCCCTCCTGAAGAAACCAACAGCGGACCCCACTGACATCAAGAACTTCCGCCCCATCTCACTCCTCCCTTTTCCTGCCAAAGTCATCGAGAAGACAGTCAACAGGCAGCTCGCCGCCTTCCTCGAGACAAATGGTTCCCTCGACCCCTCGCAGTCCGATTTCCGAGCCAACCACAGCACCGAGACCGCCCTGATCGCAGCCACCGATGACATCAGATCCCTGCTCGACAACGGGGAAACAGCAGCCCTCATCCTCCTGGACTTCTCTGCAGCGTTCGACACTGTCTGCCACCGCACCCTAATACAGCGCCTCAGCAACATCGGAATCCAATAGAAGGCACTGGAGTGGATCATCTTGTTCCTCACCGGAAGAACCCAGAGAGTCCGCCTCCCCCCGTTCAGATCCGAGGCCACCGAAGTCATTTGCGGCATACCACAAGTATCATCACTCAGCCCAACCCTCTTCAACGTCTACATGAGCGCCATCACAGCCATCGCACGCCAACACAACCGTAACATCATCTCCTACGCCAACGATATCCAGCTGATCCTCTCCCTCACCAACGACCCCGCCACCGCCAGAACCAGCCTACACGAAGGGATGAAAGACGTCGCCGAGTGGATGAAGAACAGCCGCCTGAAACTCAACTCAGACAAGACGGAAGTCCTCATCCTGGGATCATCGCCCTCCGCCTGGGACGACTCCTGGCGGCCCCCTGCCCTGGGCACCACTCCCAAGCCAACGGACCGCGCACGCAACCTGGGCTTCATCGTGGACTCCTCCCTCTCGATGACCAGACAAGTCAGCGCCGTCTCCTCATCGTGCTTCAACACCCTGCGTATGCTATGTAAGATCTTCCGATGGATCCCCACCGAGACCAGGAAGACCGTCACCCAGGCACTCGTCACCAGCCGACTGGACTACAGGAATACCCTCTGCGCCAGAACCACAGCCAAACTGCAGAAAAGACTCCAACGCATCCAGAACGCCTCCGCAAGACTCATCCTGGACATCCCTCGACACAGCCACATCTCCGGCCACCTGAGAGACCTGCACTGGCTCCCCGTCAGCAAGAGGTTCAGGCTCCTCACCCACGCACACAAGGCTCTCAACGACCTGGGCCCCAAGTACCTCAACGATCGCCTTACCTTCTACACGCCCACCCGCCAGCTACGATCGACCAGCCTCGCCCTCGCCACCGTACCACGCATCTGCAGAGCCACCGCCGGAGGAAGATCCTTCTCCTACCTGGCAGCCAAGACTTGGAACTCCCTCCCCATCCACCTTCGGCTGACCCAGGACCATCTTTCCTTCAGGAAGCAACCAAAAGACCTGGCTGTTCGTGCAGTAACGTACCCCTCTCCCCCAGCGCCTTGAGACCCTTCCGGGTGAGTAGCGCGCTATACAAATGCCATGATTGATTGATTGATTGACAATGGCCTTTGTGATGGACCCATTCTCTGCATCATTTGCATGCATGAACGTGCAGCAGGAGCTCTTAATCTTGTGACATACTCCACCTTCCATGGCTGTTAGCATGTCCAGGATGTACTGGTGTTGCAGAACCATAAGCCTCAGGGGGCGTAGTTCTTCCTTGAATGCATTCAGCCCATCACTAGTACTGTTGAAGGCCCGCATGACTTTGTAGCGGGTCACCTCGAGCCAACAAGCATTTGCTTTGATCTGAAACATAGGGATGAGGTTCCCAAAGAAGACTTGGGCATCGTTGAAGAGCCGGAACTTCAGGGGTATGTCATTTAAGGGTGTGTTGGCAGAGTACTCAGCTTACCGTCGGTGTTGGTGGAGCAAGGTAACAGAGCCAGTCATGGGATGGGCATGGATATGGGAGATATTAGTTCCATCGAGGATGCAGTTGGAGATAGACACATTCACCACAAGCCCAGTAGTAGTCCATTAGGCTGGTGGTGCCATATTGCATGTCAAAATTAAAAATGGTTCTGTTGCATCCTGAGTTGTACCCCACAGGCACCGTGCCATTTCCTAGGAAACAGAGAACAGGTGATTTAAGTTTAAATGCTTTTTTTGTTTGAACATTTTCTCTCCACTCTAAGTATGGGTGCAAAATCCGCTCAGCTCGTGAAATGTACAAATTTTCGGCAATTGCGCGAACCAGCTGATTTATTTTTTTTGGCCCCAAGAAGCACAGTTAAGGCAGGTGCTCGAGTTCAAGCTAACTTTGTAACTGTTTTAGAATAGCGCCGGCAAGCTGAAAGAGTACTTGCTGGCGCCATTCTAAAATGGTTACAAAGTTAGCTTCAACTTGGGCACCTGCCTTAACTCTGTAAGTGCTTCCTGTGGGCCATAAATTAAACCTCAACAGGAAGCACTTACTAATATAAATAAAGCAGCTGCCCGAGTTGAAGCTCAAATGCAGTAACGTTTTATTCAGCCCAAAAGCATTAGTGAGCACGGTCGAGTTTGAGCAAGTGTGCTTTAACCCCATATCTGCTGTCGAAAGTTAGCTGTAATACCCAAGGGAGGTCTTTGCATCCCTGAGTTTCTCGAGCACAATCCCCGTTCCTGGGACCAGTAGGCTGCTTTCTCCTCACCTGTGAGGTTCTATAAATTACGAGTTCGTTCGTGCTCGGCCTCCATTTTGTAATCGCCGCCATTTTATGTTGCCCTCACTCAGGCAGCGCGGCGAACGCAATGTTTTTTGTTATTTCTGCATTTACGTATCAGGTGGCTTCTTTGCCTATGTTTACTAACAAGTGTCAGGGTCTGGCCGAGTACACTAATTCCTGTCTGAGCTGATTAATCCCCGTCCGGACTATTTGTTGGTTCACACCATTCTTTCCTCCGAGTTATCCTATCTGCTGTCCTTCGCTACATGTTGCATGCATTCTCCTGTTTCACGACTGTTCTTCTACAACATGCAGCTGTGTTTTCTATACGTGTAAATCGAATTGTGTGGATTCATTTGTAATTTACTCAAGGGGTCGAGTGACAAACATAACCGAGAAACTTGAGTTGCTTAGACTTAAAGCATTGTCTATAACGTTTGCCTATGTCTCATGCTCTTGTGCGATTGCATTTTGCATTGTATTGTACCGTATATAAACCTGTGCGCCACGGAGTTAAGTGGCAGTCTCTTTTGAACCTCGTTTCACTAACGACTTCTAAGACCACTGTACTAGCTGCAGCTAATAAATACTATCGACTACGCCAGACGGAGAGTCCGAGTCTCTGTTTTTGACAAGGCAGGTGAATCCAGGGGATTTCAGGCGTACCCTGCGCTGCCGAGCCTTAAGGGTGCGGTTCTCCAACTGGCACCCAACGTGGGGCGACTTCAGCGGTAGCAGTTGAGCCCGAGGGTCGTGAGGAGCCCCGCAAGAAAATTCGGGAGGAAGCGCACCACGTGATCGACCCCTGTATGTTGGAAGTGGACCGAAGGTCCTTGACGGCGCGGCTACTCCTCTCCGACGGCTGCTGACGACTGCTGCCCTGACTGTCGCCCTGCCTTGGACCCTTCTGATGATGTTTGGTAAAGCGAGACGATAGTCGGACCTTCGCTGGTGTAGGACGATCCTTAGTTAGGTATTTTGGTGGGTTGCTCCCACAAAACTTTTGTTTTGTTTTGGTTTTGGGGTTTTTATTCAGGTATTGCAATACCCGAAGCCAAGGGGTAAGTACGTTTGTACTATTTCATTGATTTATACCCCTTGTTGTTTGTGAGCAGTCTAGAGAAGTAACGATGCCTGGACTGAGTAAGTTTAAGAGAATTTGTTGTTTAGGTTGTACGAGGGATTCCCAGTTGGAGGAATCATGTCCAATTCCCCCTGCTGGAACTCCCACTTATGAGCTCTATTCGAAACATGGTATTGGTCCCATTACCTTTAACGAGACATGGGTCCGATATACGAAAAATAGTGGAGTTTTGAGATGGCCCCAAAATGGTAGTTTTGATTCCGCCATACTAGATAATTTGGAAACGATTTTGTTTAGAAGAAAAGCTGGCCGGCAATGTTTGACTTTTTTCGCCTTTGGCGTAAGGAAGCCAAACAGAAGGAAATTAAACAAGCAAAAAAGGATAAGAAAGCGCAAAACATGTCAATTATAGAGGCTGCTCAGCAGTTTAAAAATAATGAAGTAGACGATGCGAATGAGATACTAGAAAGACAACATCGCATAGCGATAGATAGATGCTATCCGATGCTGCCTACTTCCTCGTCAGATAAAAGTAAGGAATTGGAGGAAGATTCCCTAATGTCTTGTTTATTAAATTCACCTCCGCCTTATGCCCAAAATCCTAATGCACCTTTGTTACCCCCTCCTATTGCTCAACCAATGGTTGCTCAATTGCCGTTTGTTCAGCACCCGGCTCAGCCTATTAATGCTTCCTTGCCTGCCTCTGCTCCGTCTTTACAGCCTGTAATTCAGCCCTCACCTCCTCTTCAATCCCCCGCTCTTGTTCCTCAGTCGGCTATGTTCCAGTCCCCGTTGCCTTCTATGTCTGTAACACCTCCGATTCCCCTACCTCACACAGGAGACTAGCAGACACTGTTTCGAATTTCTTTTCTCCTCTTCTTGGATCTTTGAACTTGTCTCCAGCTTTCTCTAGACGACAATCTCGTTGTCAACTTCCTCTCACGGACGAGAAAGTAGTTTTGGGTTCCCTAGCTCGTACATGGATTGAGACAGGACTAGAATATAGTACAGGGGACATTATGAGTTCCTTTCATCAATGGGTAGAGCCCACACCAAGATATGTTTTTAATGTCATGTGTCAGACTCTTATTAAAGGTTGGGAAGATATGGCGTTGGATACAGTTCCTTTGGAGTTACTAAAATTGCAAGCTAATTTTAATAAAGGTTTTATTGTAGGTCCACGAGTTGAGGAAGCGGTGGATAAACTCGTTGTGTTCCGAACCATGTTTTTGTCCTTGTCTTTTCCCGAGGCTGATCCTGCCAAAATCGAAGGCATTAAGAATGATCCGATGCGTGAATTTCCTCCAGTATGGAGAGAAGTGGTGGTTGGTCCACCTCCTGTCCATGCTCATTTCCAGCGTATATGGGTTCATGAACCCTGGAAAAGGTCTGAAGTATTGGCGCTTAAGCAAACCCTTCCGGACCCTCATAAAAATCCGGCTGGATATTACAAGGAATTGTCTCAAACAGTTGAGTGTTCTGATGCCGACCGGCCCAACACCGCAGGAGTGAAGAACGTCCCAATCCTCTGCCCTCACCGTGACCCCCAACACCCGTAATCAAAACGGATGGTGGAGAACACGACGCCGGGAGAAGGTGGGTAACAAAACAAGGTCTTGGGGAACACAACTCGTCTCCTCTGGCTTCTTGGCAGCTGACAGCTTGACACAGACGAGACAGCTAAAATAAAAGAAGGGGACAAGATTAAATACAACCCTATTACTAATAACAGTGCCAATTACACACACAAACCACCGACCTCCCTGCTTACCCCGGATAACAAACGGGAGTAGCTTAATACGAAACAGGAATTCTTCCGCTGCAATCGTATTAGTTGTTTATTGCGTAACCCCAAACCAACCACGCCCCCTCGGGAAACACCGAGAATGACTAAGGGGGTGGAATGCACATTTCTTAGGACAAAAAGGGACAGGGGAAAAATGGTATCAAGGGAATACGAAAGACACCCAAAAAGCCCCTGGAATCTAAAAAAGAACACGAAGGTAGCGCAAAAACGGCACTTATTCAGCTCCTTCGTGAAACCACCCAAACAATGAGAATAACAAGATGGTTTGGATACAAAAAAGATAAATACGTGACGATATAACTCAAGGAAACGCAGCTGCGAAACCCAGAACGTCACCAAATATCAATAACAGGTCCCCAATGAAGGGTTCAGAAATGCCCAAGGGAATAGGTAAACAGGGGAGCAGGGAAAAAGGGGATCAAAAACCAGCACTAGAAAAGACCGCTGGAATGGAGCTCGAAGGAAGGAAAACAAGGTAGAACCACAGGAACAGGAATCACACGGCAAGGGACAAATAAAGAAACCAAGCACCTGTTTCCTGTTGACAGCCCCCTATTAAAGCGAGCCCTAGGGAGCGTCCATAAATTCGCATATGCACTTGGCACTCTTATGAGAAAAAAACACTAACGAGGAACTAGACAGAAGGACCCAGGCCCCCTTGAACCCCAACAGTACCCCCTCCCGAAAGCCTCCCTACAGGCCTTGGCTTCCCAGGGTGCAGGCGGTGAAACAAACGAACCAACCGGGCAGCATGAACCCTACTTGCCGGAACCCAAGAACGATCCTCTGGGGGATAACCCTTCCAGTCAATTAAGTAATACAGCCGTCCCTTCATCCGCTTGGAATTCATAACAGTTTTAACCTCATACTCCACGTTATCATCTATTAACACAGGAGCAGATGTAAAAAGCCCAATTAAACTTTCCAAAGACAACTGTGCCGCAGGCGTCCACTCAAACACCACTCCCTTCTTCAACAATGCAGTCATAGGCGAAACAATGTCAGAGAAATGACTGATAAAACGCCTGTAGAAGTTGGCAAAACCAAGTAGCACCTGTATATCCTTAACACATGTGGGTATGGGCCAGTTAACTATAGCTTCGATCTTCCGGGGATCCATCTTTATACCATCCGCAGATATCAGGAATCCCAAAAACTCGACATGTGTCGCACTAAAAGTGCATTTATCCAGCTTGAAAAATAGACGGTGTTCCAACAACTTAGACAAAACCTGCGAAACATGAGCATCATGTTCCTCAAAGGACGGGGAAAAAACCAAAATATCATCAATGTAAACAATCACACTGACATCCAGAAACTCACGCAAAACCTCATTTATAAAAAACTGAAAAGCGGCAGGGGCATTACACAAACCAAAAGGCATAACACAATATTCAAACAAACCAAATTTAGTACGGAACGCCGTTTTCCATTCGTCGCCCTCGCGGACGCGAATGAGATGGTAAGCACCTCTTAAATCAAGCTTTGTGAACACCTTGGCATGTCGCAGCTGGTCTAACAACACCGGTATAAGAGGTAATGGGTACTTGTTCTTTATTGTGACCTTATTCAACGCTCTGTAGTCCACGCAAGCGCGAAGATCACCCTCTTTCTTCGGTATAAAAAATATAGAGGAAGACACAGGCAAAGAAGAAGGCCGAATAAACCCATTCTTTAACATCTCATCCAAATACTGCCGTAGGTGTTTCTCCTCCGGCTCCGATAACGCACAAACCCTACTACAGGGCAAAATGGCCCCCGGAACCAAATCAATACGGCAATCAAAAGCCCTGTGTGGTGGCAATACACACGCCTGATCCTTATAAAACACCTCCTTATATGCTACAAACGAAGGAGGCAAACCATTCTGATCGCAACCACTCGCAGCACAAGATAACGGAGACACCCAATCAGTCGCCTAACAATAACAGTGAAGAAGACAATACTCAGAATCAAGCGTAACCAGCCTCCGCGCCCAATCGATTCTGGGATTATGGGCCTGTAACCAGGGTACCCCGAGTACCACCCCAAAGGCCGGTGCGGCAATCAGATCGAAACAGACCGTCTCAGAGTGCCCATTATCAAATGTCATCAACAAGGGTTGGGTTTGTCGTACAATCGACCCAGAGGTTAGCTCCGTGCCATCAATAGCCCTTACGGGTTCAGGTTGTTTCTTCATCACACAGGGAACCATCAACGACTCGGCCAACCCAATGTCCATAAAGTTCCCTGCAGCCCCTAATTCCAATAATACCGACAAGGAAGCTCTACCACAAGATGAATAAGCGAAGCAAGCCGATATCGTGAAATGATGTGGGACTCTTTGAACCGCCCCTTGTACGTCATATGGGTTACAAAAACCTCTTTCATGGACTAAAGGACGCTCACAATCCCTTCCCACGAAAGCCACAGCTTTATTCTTCGGGATCCAGGACGGTTTCACTGGACAATCTCGAGCAAAGTGTCCAGCCCTCCCACAATACAAACGCAACAGCAACAAGCGCCTTCGCTCCTTTTCCTCCTTGGACAAGGGACCCCGCACCCCACCCAAAGGCATAGGGTCAGGATCTGCTTTCACGCCCCCATTCTCAGATGTTTCTCTCTTGGTTACAGTTGTCCTTGGGGGTTGAAACCTACTCCTTTCCCCTTTTCTTTCACTCATTTGATGGTTGAGTTGGACAACCAAATCGATGAACTCAACACAATCTACAGGGGGTCTACAACCTGAGAGAAAATATCTTAAGTCCTCGCACGAGATATTTCAGAAAAAAACAAAACAAAGGGACGGGGTTCGGGATTCACACAACATAATGTACGGTATTAAACCGGTAACATATAATGCTTATTTGAGTAGTATGTGGTCTTCTCTATACTATTGCTCTTACTCCCCAGTAAGAGCAATAGAATAGAGAAGACCACATACTACTCAAATATCTCTTTCTCATAGGTACCAAAGGACCTTTTTAGAACAACAACTCAAATGATGTTCTATAATAGATACACTAAGTAATACTTAGGAGTAACTCTCACTTCTTTTCACTTCACCCCCTGGTCCTGAAGAAAGCCCACCCGACCTCCTGGCGAATAAGGGCTGAAACATATCGACCTATTTTCACAGTCTTTGCGTGATGGAGCCATAATAGCTCTTAATCACCCACATTCATTTTTATTTTGCCTCTAAGAACCCGGAAAGAATAAAGAATTGTATCTGGAACCTAGAGACTTTTTAACACACTTCACCTTTCACGAGCACCATTTCTGGTCACTACTGTTTTAACAAAGGGTATTACCTCCAGGTGGAGGTTGCATAACCACTAAACCCCATGATTTTGCAGACACGTGTGGGGAAAAGCGGAGAACGAAAATATACCGCTTAACGTTACCATCAGTGAACACGTGTATGAGGGTTTTTTATTGGGATTTAAGAACCGTTCCGCATACCCAATGTTATGCAGGACAAGTGATCCTTCCAATTTTGATTAGCTATAGCAAACAAACTATGCATTTGGTTCTTAAAGGCCGGGAAACTATTCAATACAGCATCATTGTTTTCCACTAAGGGGACCACCCAACTGGCTGCAGTACCCGAAAGATATGAAATCACAAACGCTACTTTAGTAGTGTCGTCAGGAAAAGCGGTTGGTCGACACATGAAGTGCAAATGGCACTGGTTCATAAATATAGCATATCTGCCACTATCCCCGGAAAATCTCTCTGGAGCCGCTAGAGGCACCGGCACGGGAGTGTTCACTTTAACGGACAAGGGAGAAGAAGAACCACTCTGCCCCCCACTCCTCTCATATTTAAATGTGGCTGGTTGAATCAATGGCGGCTTAGACTTAACTTCACTCAGTGTCCCCCGTAATTCCTGATTCTCCTGACGCAGGGATTGGACTTCACCCTGTATGTGCGCTAAAGCCTGCATAATATCCTGCATCGTAGAAGCCCCCCCTGCTGCCTCCTCATCCATTCTTCACTCGGGCGGTGTGTTAATTCGTGGGCTTGGTTTTCTGTTCCGATGCCAACCGGCCCAACACCGCAGGAGTGAAGAACGTCCCAATCCTCTGCCCTCACCGTGACCCCCAACACCCGTAATCAAAACGGATGGTGGAGAACATGACACCGGGAGAAGGTGGGTAACAAAACAAGGGAACCCAAGGTCTTGGGGAACACAACTCGTCTCCTCTGGCTTCTTGGCAGCTGACAGCTTGACACAGACGAGACAGCTAAAATAAAAGAAGGGGACAAGATTAAACACAACCCTATTACTAATAACAGTGCCAAGTACACACACAAACCACCGACCTCCCTGCTTACCCCGGATAACAAACAGGAGTAGCTTAATACGAAACAGGAATTCTTCCGCTGCAATCGTATTAGTTGTTTCTTGCGTAACCCCACACCAACCACGCCCCCTCGGGAAATACCGAGAATGACTAAGGGGGTGGAATGCACATTTCCTAGGACAAAAAGGGACAGGGGAAAAATGGTATCAAGGGAATACGAAAGACACCCAAAAAAAACCTGGAATCTAAAAAAGAACACGAAGGTAGCGCATAAACGGCCGTTATTCAGCTCCTTCGTGAAACCACCCTAACAATGAGAATAACAAGATGGTTTGGATACAAAAAAGATAAATACGGGACGATATAACTCAAGGAAACGCAGCCGCGAAACCCAGAACGTCACCAAATATCAATAACAGGTCCCCAATGAAGGGTTCAGAAATGCCCAAGGTAATAGGTAAACAGGGGAACAGGGAAAAAGGGGATCAAAAACCAGCACTAGAAAAGACCGCTGGAATGGAGCTCGAAGGAAGGGAAACAAGTAGAACCACAGGAACAGGAATCACACGGCAAGGGACAAATAAAGAAACCAAGCACCTGTTTCCTGTTGACAGCCCCCTTTTAAAGCGAGCCCTAGGGAGCGTCCAAAAATTCGCATATGCACTTGGCACTCTTATGAGAAAAAAACACTAACGGGGAACTAGACAGAAGGACCCAGGCCCCCTTGAACCCCAACATTGAGGCCTGTATTATGAATTTGGCCGATATTGATATGTTATTTGAAAATGTTGTTCCGCAAGCATTATGGGCACGGATTAGTAGGGAGAATCATGCTGGTGAATTAGGTGGTGATTGGGCTGTTATTAGAGCCGCTGACGCAAATCAAGTGGGTGGGGCGAAGCCTGAGGGTCTGATTACGGCCCTACCAGGCAGAATAATCGAATTGATGAAAACTATGATGCCCGCGGTGCGAGTTAATTGGGATAAGCTGGCTCCATGCAAGCAAAAGAAAGACGAAAGCGTCTCAGATTTCTTCACTCGTTTTGAAGAGACGTTTATTGATCATAGTGGTCAGGATTTAAGTGTAGAGGGTGGTCAGCGGTTGTTTGTGGATAAGTTTGTATACAACCTGCTTCCTGAATTGTCGAATAATCTAAAGAGTTCTGAAAGTGCATGGGATGTCTCTTCCCCTGCTAAAATACTGGCTACTGCACAGTATTATGAAAATAGAGATAAGGAGGAGAAGGAGAAACAAGAGAAGAAAAATAAAGATTTGAAAACGAAGGTTCTTTTACCACAAGCTTATCCTCTGCGTTCTGCACAGCCTCGGTTTTCTAAATCCCCACAGTTTCAGAAAGTGTTCCAGAAACCTGAGTATTTTACACCACGTCTTTCATTGGGTCCTAATCAATGCGCGTATTGTAGGGAAGAGGGACATTTCAAGAATAGTTGTCCGGTTTTATTACAGCGTAATAATGGGATGTCTGCTCCACGGGGTCGTGGTACTTTCCAGACAGGATCTAGAGGTAGAGGACGAGGTGTGTCCTCTCAGGAGCAGCGTTCTTTTTCTCCATCTACTATGAATTGCTTCGATCAGCAGAGAGTTCAATCTACGCAGTATTATAATGACGATTAGTGTGAAGAAAGGGCTGATGATTTTCAGGTCGAATAGGACAGCCATGGACGAAGTGAGGGAGCTGTGTCGATTCCAGTAGATCAAAATGGGCCATATGTCACTATCAATACTATGGGTGTTTCAGAACCGTTTCTTTTGGATACTGGTGCGATGAGAAGTTCTATTATGCATTCTAAACTCCCTGGGGCACCTTTGTCTGGCTTCATAAATACTTCTGTAGGATTTTCTGGCGCCCCAGTTCGTAATCTGGTTTCTTGTCCCTTGCCAGTTTCGATTGGTCCCTATGATTTGAATGCTCCACTTATTCTGACGACTGGTTGCGGCGAGAACTTGCTGGGTCTGGATTTGTTGAAAAGACTACATGCAACATTGTATTGTTCCCCTTCTGGTGTGCATCTTACGTTAGGGAAGAAACTGACGTCTTACATGCATTTGTCTCGAGACCAGTTCCCACCTGAGTTGCTTTCTCTTCCTGAAAGTCTTTGGGCTACAGGCCCGAATGACATGGGTTGTCTTGCGATCCCACCGTATGTTGTCACAGTTAAAGAGAACTCAAGAATGCCACGCATTCCCCAATACCGTATCTCTACTGATGCAGAGGGAGCACTTTTGGTTATTGTCGATGATTTTATTCAGAAGGGTGTGGTTGAAGAAACGGGAGGCAATGTTTGTAACAGCCCTGTCCTTCCGATCCTTAAAAGAACTGATCCTTCACAGCCTCCTGTTTATCGATGTGTTATTGACCTTAGAGAGGTCAATAGAATTGTTGTGCCACAGTTTCCTGTTGTTCCGGATATTACAGCTTTGTTGACGATGATTCCTGCTTCGGCAGCTTGGTTATCAGTCATAGACCTTAAGAACGCTTTCTTCAGCATTCCTATTGCTGAAGAAAGTAGGGACATATTTGGTTTCTCTTTAGGTGGGCGAAGTTTTAAATTTAAAAGAGCACCTCAAGGCTACTGCGAAAGTCCCTCCATCTACAGCAAGGCTCTTAAGTCACAACTTGATGCTTTCTCTTTGCCTCCAGGTGCTACGCTTATTCAGTATGTTGATGATCTGCTGGTGGCTGCTGATACGGAAGATGTGTGTAAGAATGTGACTGTTGCGTTGTTGCATCATTTGTCTGGTCTACATCATAAGGTGTCTCCCTCTAAGCTGCAATATGCCCGCCAAGAGGTTACCTATTTAGGTCATCTCTTGTCGAAGGAGGGAAGGCGATTGACCCCAGAACGTATTCATGCTATTTCACAGATGTCTGTACCTACCACACAGAGAGAAGTGCATGCCTTTTTGGGTATTACTTCCTACTGTAGACAATGGATTCCCAATTTTTCCCTTTTGGCTAAACCACTGTTGGCATTAACGTTGAAGGATACGCCACATCCGCTCCCTTGGACGGATGAGTGTCAGAAAAGCTTTGTCGACCTACGTACTGCCCTGTGTTCTGCTCCAGTGTTGGGTACCCCAGATTATAGCAAGTCCTTTACACTGTACGTTCACGAGAGAGAGGGTTGCGCATTGTCAGTTCTGACACAGCAATTTGGAGATAAGCAAAGGCCATGTGCCTATTTCTCCGCTACACTAGACCCAGTAGCTAAAGCTTTGCCCAGTTGTCTCAGAGCTACGGCAGCTGCGGCGATTTCAATTAGACAGTCTGCCGGATTAGTGTTGGATAACACACTCATTGTTATGGTTCCACATGCAGTGGATACCCTGTTGAATAGGACAAGAACACAGCACCTTACGAGTGCTCGTTTGTCCGGATATGAGCTGACACTTCTAGCGAGTCATGTACATATCAAAAGATGTAACACGTTAAATCCAGCTACATTGTTGCCACTCCCAGATGAGAAAGACGCTCAGGAAAAACATGATTGTTTTCTTCGAACGGAAGAAGAAACGAAGGGTAGGATTGATTTAAAGGACACTCCGCTCAAGGACCCAGATGAGATCCTATGGGTGGACGGTTCTTGTTTTAAGCTTCCAAATGGGGAGACTACTTCTGCTTATGCTGTTACCACCTTATGCACAATTGTTGAGACGGCACGTATTGGACATAATTCAGCCCAAGCAGCTGAATTGATAGCCTTGACTAGAGCGTGTGTGTTGTCAAAGGGAAAGAGAGTGAATGTGTACACAGATAGTCAGTATGCTTTTGGCGTTGCGCATAGTTTCGGTAAGTTATGGAGGGAAAGAGGATTCTTTACCTCCCACGGGACAAAGATCCAGCATGGTCAGTTAGTGACTGATCTTCTTGAGTCACTTACCTTACCTGCACAAATAGCGATCATAAAGTGCAGCGCACATAAGAAAGTCTCAGATGATGTGGGTCGTGGAAATGCATTTGCAGACGAGGTAGCAAGAACTACAGCTAGAGACACCGCTAGTCGAATGTATGTGGCAGGTCCTGCAAACTGGGTTAGGGAAATTGGAATGTGTGAAGACACGATTGAGAGTGTGAAAACAATTCAGGGAGAGGCTACTGAGAAGGAATTGAGAACGTGGGAAGAAAGTACAGGAATGTTAGACTCGACGGGTTGTTGGATGGAATTGTCGGAACATCAGCGATGGTTATTACCTGACGCTTATGTGTTGCCGGTTGTAACTATGGCTCATGGTCCAGGTCACATTAGTGCGAAAGGCATTTGTAAACTTTTGGCTCCTGTGTGGCAGAATGAAGGAATTTCTAAATGTGCAGAAAATGTGGTTAAGCATTGTATTGTTTGTCTAATGCATAACCCAGGAAAGGGTACCCCAACTCCGGCAGGTCATTTTTCTCCCCCGTCATATCCTTTTGAGGTGTTGCAGATCAATTACATTCATATGGATCGATGCAACAACCTTAAGTATGTTCTGGTGGTGGTATGTGCCTTTTCCCGCTGGATAGAGGCCTACCCCTTGAAAGATAACACTGCTCTGTCAACTGCTAAAGTGTTGCTTAAAGAGTTCTTCCCCAGGTTTGGTTTGCCGCGAATTGTCTGGAGTGACAATGGAAGTGAATTTGTGGGTCAAATTATGCAGAAAGTGTGTTCTGGTCTTGGTATTAGACAGAAGTTCCATGCGGCAAACCATCCACAGTCAGCGGGTTTGGTTGAGTGTTATAATGGTACACTCAAGCTTAAACTAGCTAAGATTCAAGCCAGTACGGGTCTTGCTTGGCCAGATGCATTGCCCTTAGCTCTTTTGTCAACCAGAACTACTGTGCACTCTCGTATGGGACTTAGCCCATATGAAGTGGTATTCGGACGCCCAGCTAGTATTTGGGGTGTCCCTCGTCCCAAGAAATGCTCTGACATACCATATCCTCTGTTAATTGATTATTTGCATGACTTGACTGCTAAATTAGGTATTATTCATCAACAGGTACAAAGTGCTTTGCCAGAGGCCTCCACAGACCCAGGTCACACAATTTTGCACGGTGACTGGGTCTGCATCAAAACTTTTCAACAGACCAAGAATCTGGAGCCTCGTTGGTCTACGCCTATGCAGGTTTTGCTCGTCACCCGCACAGCCGTGAAAATGGTCGGCAAGCGAAACTGGGTGCATGCAGTGCACTGTAAAAAGGTGCCACTGCCATTACCCTTTGACCAGTGGATTCGCAGTGGTGTAAGGGAATCGGACACTTCAGCGGTTCCTTGTTTTGTGCCTTTCAGTGATGCTCAAATTTATGGAACTCAATCTGAGAAAGCAGATGACGATATTCTTCAAGCCGCTGTGCCTGCGCATCTTCGAATAGACACTACGAATCCAAAAACTCCTGTTTAAGTAGCAGACAGTGCCGAGCAAAACGCGCTACAACCTGAGGCCGAGAGCTGGCCAGAGGAACTGAACACTCTTCGAACACCTTTTTCTTATTGCTCAGAGACATTTTTTTTTATATATATATAATATTTAGTATTAGATGTGCCATCTGTCTCCGTCGCAGGGTCACGGTTGGAGACTCAGACTGTAACCTGGTTTTTGTTCTTTTAGTAAGTGGCTAGTGCCTCAGGATATACAGAAGTACGTTGCTGAGTGTATGAGGAAGATTGCCGTGAGCGACATTTTTTTTTAGATAAAGATGGATGGTACAACCATAGGTAGGGAAAATAGGAAGCAGGAAATGAGATTGAAATATTGTAAATTATTGCGTAGTCGATTTGGCGTAACTTTGTGTATTTTTATGTGTCTGTGTATTTTATTAGCCTGCATAGGTTGGATTGTACATGTTTTACACCCGAAAAATGTTGCTAACTCTACAACTTCTTTGCCCTCTCGTCTATCTGTCTTTTCACATAAAATGCATACTCTACCACCTCATGAACAGATAAGGAGAGCTGAATATATGAATAATACGTTTATCTAGTTGTTACACCAACACCAGCTGGCTATTAATATGACTGACTGTTGGGTGTGCGGTCTTATGCCACACAATACGCAAAAGGGGATGCCATATTTGGTTCTTCCCTTCTCATTTGAAGGTTCAGCTTGGGCTTACCTGACTATGTTTTCGGCCGCATACCACAACAGACTTAGAGATCCCGTAAATACTGCTGGGAATGGATTGGATTTCAGCCATAGTTCTTTGATTAAAGGTATAGTGGTGATGGCTAAGATTGTAGAGAAGAGCAAGATTCCGTTGGATGAGGAGAGATCTTATGATGGATGGAATGTTACCCACTACGTTTCTAGTCTTGGTGACAAAACTAGAAAGGGTGAGTCTTCTCCTGTATGGACTGTACCCCATCAAGGTAATTTTTGTTTCCAAGTCAACAGTAAGAAAACTGACATCAAGCAGAGTTGTTTGTCCAACTACATTTTCTCGTCCCCTGATTTCCCTCCGTTGGTTCCGTCACATGGCTCCCTTCCAACTTTTCTGGAACTTGTTATATAGCTTTCCTTCTTCCCCCTACATAAACGGCTCCGTCAGACCACCACAGAGTTAGATATAGACGTGGTATATTTTAGGCCAAGGACACGGCAGAACAAGAGGGAGGAGATTTCCTTAAAGGATTCCTTCCCTTCTGGGGCCCGATGGTCAACAGCAGAAACATCAGGCAATTGGTTCGTGTGGTTGAGACCACTATTAATGTTACTGCAGGTGCGATAGGTAACATTACAGCAGAGCTTCAGGCTGACCGTCTTATGACGTTGCAAAATCGAATTGCGCTAGATGTGATCTTAGCAGACCGAGGAGGCGTCTGTAGATTGATCGGGTCTAGCTGCTGCATTTATATTCCAGACGATGCTCCGGCAATATACCAGGCCATTTCCAAATTGCATACCATCTCTGAGCAATTCATCAAGACGAAGGGGATTGGTCCTTCATGGGATGGTTTTGGGGAATATTATCAACTTGGGGATGGAAGATTTTAACGTTCCTTGGAGCAATTTTGGCTATCATATTGTCTTGATATTGTCTTGTCTGTGTGTTCAATGTGGTCCCGCAGTGTGTGGCCTGTTGGCTACTTTATACGTTCCACGTCCTGCAACTCAGAGAACAGAGAATATTAGGATGATGGTGCAGCAACAGCTTGAGGATTTTATGAACATCAATGCTGATTCCGACTCAGATTAACATGAGTTGGTTTATTTTTTGCCTGAGTAATGGCAAAAGGAAGGTCTGAGGTTCTATAAATCACGAGTTCGTTCGTGCTCAGCCTCCATTTTGTAATCGCCGCCATTTTATGTTGCCCTCACTCAGGCAGCGCGGCAAACGCAATGTTTTTTGTCGTTTCTGCATTTACGTGTCAGGTGGCTTCTTTGCCTATGTTTACTAACAAGTGTCAGGGTCTGGCCGAGTACACTAATTCCTGTCTGAGCTAATTAATCCCCATCCGGACTATTTGTTGGTTCACACCATTCTTTCCTCCGAGTTATCTGCTGTCCTTCGCTACATGTCGCATGCATTCTCCTGTTTCACGACTGTCTTTCTACAACATGCAGCTGTGTTTTCTCTACTTGTAAATCGAATTGTGTGGATTCATTTGTAATTTACTCAAGGGGTCGAGTGACAAACATAACCGAGAAACTTGAGTTGCTTAGACTTAAAGCATTGTCTATAACGTTTGCCTATGTCTCATGCTCTTGTGTAATTGCATTTTGCATTGTATTGTACCGTATATAAACCTGTGCGCCACAGAGTTAAGTGGCAGTCTCTTTTGAACCTCGTTTCACTAACGACTTCTAAGACCACTGTACTAGCTGCAGCTAATAAATACTATCGACTACGCCAGACGGAGAGTCTGAGTCTCTGTTTTTGACAAGGCAGGTGAATCCAGGGGATTTCAGGTGTACCCTGCGCCGCCGAGCCTTAAGGTTGCGGTTCTCCACCTGCTGCCCTGCTCGCTCTCTGACCCTTTGTACACAAGAGGCATGTGAACACGCATAGAAGCCCCGCACCACACACTAGCGGTATCAAACGTCTTCCCGCCCTTTCCCAACTATGATGGACAGCTCACTCAAGGGACCTCGGCGCCTTTTGGCGCTGTGGCAAAGTTACAGGAACACATGGTCATTGGAGACAAATCTTCTGGCCAGTAGAAAGCACTCCAGTTGAGTAGATGGAAATCGCAAAAAAATCAGCGAATTCGCAGACTTTTTTGCGATTTCGCGCGAATTCGCGGACCGCAGATCCGCAAAATTCACCCATACTTAGACTTACTCCACTCCTGGTGTGTCTGCCACCCTCCTGAGACCATATTTGGTTGCACTCATTCTCAACATTCCAGTCAGTCCCAGCTGTGTAATTGGAGTGTGCCCAGGGTGGTCCTAAGGATGCTGCTCTACACACCACGTAGGCTGGATCATTCCATTTGCCATGGACATAGATCTGTGCCTGTAGGCCCAACACAGTCCTAATTTGGCATGAGGGTGTGTTGCCAAGGGGTATTGGGTGTTCACATGCCGTTGGAGGTGAAGTCATTGTTATAAATCCAAGCTTCCTTGTGAGAGGTGCCAGAACCCCTATGCCAGGATATCTAATTTTATGCCGTCTATCTAGCAGCTCCTCCATCCTGTGGTGAGGAGAACACGGAATGTTATGGAGGTAGTGTTAGATTTGGGGGTCTCTAGTTGGCATAGGTAGGTACCTGTGACAAATAGGGACCCTTGAGTCTAGTCAGGTTAACCCCTGCTCACCCCCTTGGTAGCTTGGCACAAGCAGACAGGCTTATTTCAGAGGCAGTGTGTAAGGCATTTGTGAACAAATACAGTAATCAAATGACAACACTACAGATAGACACCACACAAGTTGTATATTAAAAATAAGTATTCTTTTAAATAGATTTAACACAAGACCACAAACAACAAAAATCCACAATACTGTACTTAAAATGGTAGAATTATCTTAGTTCTCTTTAGGGGGCACATGCATCAACATTTCTTTTTGCGATTCCTTAATTGCGAAAAATAAGGAATCGCAAATAAGGAATCGCAAAATGCAATGCATCAAGAAATCGTTAAAAAAAATGTGATTTCTTAATATTCCTTAATTGCGACTCGCAAATTGCGAGTTGCAATTAAGGAATACCTCTCCATTCATTCCTATGGGCCTAGAGACCCATAGGAATGAATGGGAAGACATTCTCAATTTGCAATTCTCAATTAGAGAATCGCAAATTGAGGATGCAATTTCAAGGGTGCAGGGGTGTCCAAAAGACACCCAGTTGCACCCCTGAAATTGATCTGTGCACATAAGTTGCGTACGCGCAACATGAAACTTTGAAAAATGCACAAAAGTGCATTTTTCTAAGTTTTTGCAAATTACCATGAAGTTCAACTTCATGGTAATTTGCAACTCCTATTAGCCAAATCGCTATTTTTTTTAGTTTGATGCATTGCATTTAAGGAATCCCAATTTAAGATTCCTTAAATGCAATCGCAATTTAAGGAATCTCAATTTAGAGATTCCTTAATTGCGATTTTTACATTTAGGATGATACATCCCAAATGCAAAAATACTGGTCGCAAAGGACCAGGGGGCACATGCATCAATATTGCTTTTTGTGATTCCTTAATTGCGAAAAATAAGGGATCTCAATTAAGGAATTGCAAATTGCAATGCATCAAGAAATTGCTAAAAAAATAGCGATTTCTTAAAATTCCTTAACTGCGATTCTCTAATTGAGAATCGCAATTAAGGAATACCTCTCCATCCATTCAAGGAATGAATGGGAAGACATTCTTAATTTGCGATTCTCCATTAGAGAATCGCAAATTGAGAATGCAATTTCAAGGGTGCAGGGGTGTCCAAAGGACACCCTGTTGCACCCCTGAAATCTGCCTATAAGTACATCTTGCTCACACACATGCCCCAAGGGCATGTGTGTGTGTAAAATGGAACTTTGAAAAATGCACTTTAGTGCATTTTTCAAAGTTTTCGCAAATTACCATGAAGGTCAACTTCATGGTAATTTGCTCCCCTTATTTGCGAATTCGCAAATTTTTAAAGGGCCAGATGTATCAACATACCCTTTTGCGATTTCTAAATAGCGATTTTTAAGGAATCGCTATTCAGAAATCGCAAAATGGTATGTATGTAGAAATTCGCTATTTTTTAGCGATTCCTTAAAATTCCTTAATTGCGATTAGCAAATTGCTAATCGCAATTAAGGAATAATAGGAATGGAAGGAGGCCCATAGGAATGAATGTGAAATTATTCTCAATTTGCGATACGCAATTTGCTAATCGCAAATTGACAATAATTTCAAGGGTGCAGGGGTGTCTCAAGAACACCCTGCTGCACCCCTGAAAATGACATGTGTGCGCATATGGCGCACATACATGCCCTAAGGGCATGTATGAGCGTCACATGGCACCTTTGGATTTAAAAAAATGCTTTTTTAAAAGAATTTGCAACTTACCACCAACTAGAAGTTGGTGGTAATTTGCGATTCCTTAAGGGCATTTTGGAATTTTATGTTCCTTGATACATTGCATTTAAGGAATCGCAAAATTTGCGATTCCCTAAATGCAATCGCAAAATAAGTAATGGCAAATTTTGCGATTCCTTATTTTGCACCCAAATTGTTTCATACATACCATTTTGCA
This sequence comes from Lissotriton vulgaris, assembly GCF_964263255.1. Classification (NCBI taxonomy): domain Eukaryota; kingdom Metazoa; phylum Chordata; class Amphibia; order Caudata; family Salamandridae; genus Lissotriton; species Lissotriton vulgaris. Next base: position 367,194 of record NW_028251453.1, on the reverse strand, counting down.
AAAATGGGTTCGCAAACGCCAAAATTCTGTGAATTTCGGGGTTTGCGAACCCATTTGACCTTGATACATATGGCCCAAAGTTTGATGCGTTGCATTTAAGGAATCGCAATTTGAGATTCCTTAAATGCAATTGCAATTTAAGAAATCGCAATTTTGCGATTTCTAAAATTGAGAAGGGTACAAAAATGGTGATGCATCCCAAAAATTGAAATTGCATTCGCAAACGGCCGAATTTTGCGATTCGCACCATTTGCGAATGCAATTTACAATGATGCATGGACCCCCAGATCTCAAAATGCGACACTTTGAGTCAATGTACCTTAAGATGCGTAACGCTTCTCCAATGAAAGTGTTGCAGGAATGGTGATGCCGTAGTTCCTTACACGCAAAGACAGTGATGCGTTGAAGATCCGGTGCAAAGTAAAAAAGATGGAGTCTTCTTCTTGATGCAACACGCTCTTTCGATGTTGCGAGATGTCCCGACTCGATGCGACAGCTGCAGCAGCGACACCCTTGTCCAGTGATGCGATGACAGCAGCTTTAGCACCGACCCTGTTCTCTGACGATGCGAGACGCTTTGGCTCGATGCGTCAACTGCAGCGGCGACACCCTTGTTAAGCGATACGACGACAGCGGCTACGGCACTCTTCTCTGTGGATGCGAGGTACTTCAGCTATAGCGGCAACACCCTTGTCCAGTGATACGATGGCAGCGGCTGCGGCGGGGACACGCTTCTTCGATGTTGCAAGACGTTTCTTGTGATGCAGTGCAATGCGACAGCTACAGCGGCGACACCCTTGTTCAGTGATGCGACGGCAGCAGCTACGACGGCGACACACTTCTTCTTTGTGAGTCACGCTTCAAGATCCTTGCGACATGCAGTCCCTCAGAAGGCCCAGAACAGCTGCAGGCACTTCGAAAGAACTCTTGGGGAGCTAGTGGTAGAAGTCTGTTGTCCCTGAGACTTCAGCAGGAGGCAAGCTCTTCTCTCAAACCCTTGGAGATCCTTTACAAGTTGAATAAAGCACACAAAGTTCCTTTCTCCTGTCTTTGGCAGTCAGGCAACCACTGCAGGCCAATCTTCCAAGCAGCACTTCAGCTTAGGGGTAGTCTCTCCTCAGTCTCTCTGGTTCCACTCCTCAGCAAAGGTTTCTTCTTGTTGTCCAAAAGTGATCTAAAGTTCTGGGGTTTGGGTCCCCTCTTTTATACACAGTTTCCCTTTGTTCTCTGAAGGCAGAGTAGTCTTTGCCTAGTCCAAACCAGTTCTGGTCAGTCCTGGAGCACTCTGTTTACATAACTCCTTCTTTCCTTTCACAGTGCAGGGCAGGGACATCAGACGCACCACATTGGGTGGAGCCGGTTTTGTAGAAGGGAGGCACAGCCCTATACAGGTCCCAGGTGGAACTCCTCCCACCCATCTACATGCAGATCACTCTATTCAACCCTGAGCTGACTCACCCTGTCTCTTGGAATCCTCCAGCCCCTGTCACTCAAACTCCAGATAAGGAATACACAACCTAGCAGAGGTAGGCTTGGATGGTTAGACAAGAAAATACCTACTTTCTAAAAGTGGTATTTTCAAACACAGAATGCTAAAACCAACTTCACTAAAAGATGTGTTTTATCATTCTGAGTTCAGGCATACTAAACTTGAATTTCTACCTAGTTCCCTGAGTCAATTAGGATTATAAGATGTAATAATCTAACTGCCCATTCCGGCCTATGGGGAATAGGTAGCCTTGCAATAGTGAAAAACAAAAATGGCTGTAATTCACTATTAGGACATGCCACGCACATCAGGGCTTGTCCTACCTTATACTTACAATGCACCCTGACCTTGGGCCTACCATAGGGGTGTCTGATATGAAGAAAAGGGAAGATTTAGGGACTGGCAAGTGGGTGCACTAGCCCAGTCAACACGGCAGTACCAGACTGCACACAGGCTCTGCAATGGCAGACCTGAGACACACTTTTACATGTTGCTTCTGTGGGTGGCACAACCAGTGCTGCAGGCCCACTTAGCAGCATTTGGTTTACAAGCCCTAAGCACACTCAGTGCCTTGTACAAGGGTTTGACTAGTAAAACAAATCAGCCAATCATGGAATCACTAACCCATACATCAATTTACAATAGGGAGAGCATATGCACATTAGCACTGATCAGCAGTGGTAAAGTGCCCAGAGTCATAAAACAGCCAACAACAGGTCAGAAAAAATAGAGGAGGAAGGCAAAAAGTTCAGGGATGACCCTGCAAAAAAGGGCCAAGTCCAACAGGTAGGGTTCCATGTTGTGGCCTTCACGTAGCGATGGAAAATATCAGCCTTTATTATTTGCACTTGCCCTTGTATGCAACAACGGAACAGGTGTAGAAGGCACTTGGCAGTATGTAGTATGCAGTGGTACTTCCCTGGGGAAAATCAGTCTATCCGCGCCTACTGCATGAGGAATGTACGAGATTACATAACAAGATTTATTGGTCTTCTGTTTCCGTATTGTGGCCATCTCACTGAACGACATGTTGTAGTGAAGAGAGTCATGAGCAGCAGGCTCTCTATCTACTAGGGTATCCCTATGATGATGGGACAACAGAGGGGACGTAGTGTGATGTCAATTGTACCGTCCCATTCAGTTTTATTTTCAATGGGGGCAGGAGATGAGGAAGCGGGTGCGCATATCTATTTGGGGTGCTGATGTTGCTGGCAGAGGAATTTGAACCTGTTTCAATACTACGGGGCCACTTTCAGTACATGTGCTAGCAGATAGTTGGGGAGATGATATTGGGTGCACAGTGGCGTTGGCAGCTTCAATAGTTTGAGGAATACACACCTTTTTATCAACACAATGAGAAATAAGAGCGTACCCAGTTAAACATCGCTAGTGCCACTCCGACAATAATATAAAACAATAAAATACAAGTACATAACTTTGCATAAGACATTTCTGTGGTGCTGGTGTTGCGGCTGATTCCTCAGACCACCAAACAATCTTCTTCTCCTCGGATAGTCAGTGGGAACAAGTTACCCTCCTCTAGTTCATTGTTCAGTAATTAGGGGGTGCGGGGTCAACCCTGATGTGACTATGGTGGATCCATGCCTCCCTTTCGGCGATGCTGACAGCTGTGGGTGAGGAGTCTGTGACTTTAAAAGGTCCTTCAAACTTTGGATCTTTCCGACGTTGGACAGCCAGACAAAGATCTTTGTTCCTGGACGGATAGGTCGGAGCTCAGGTTTGATGGGGACCTTCAGCTTCCTCTTGGATATCTGGGTCGAAAGGAACTGCTCAGCGCATGTTATTTTCACACAGATACTCATACATTTCAGCTTTCACAGTTTCAGAAGAGCTTTCAGTATCAGTTTTAGGTCTGGTGGATGGAACTGATATATTTATTGATCGACCGGTGACAAGCTGATGGGCGTTAGATGGTAATCAGAACTTGGAGAATTTCTGAGTGAAAACAGGGCAATTGGTAGGCACTAAAGTCATGTATTTTCAATTGTAGCATTTAGTTTGCTTATTTTATTTTTGAGCAGGGCATTAAGGCGCTCACAGATGCCATTGCATTGTGGGTGGTATGCTGATGTTAATTTGTGTTTAATCCCTAGCATGGTCGTTAGAAAGGAAAAAATTGCATTTTAAAAATATCTGCTGTTGTTGGACAGGATCAAGTCTGGCAGGCCACAGCGCAGGCCTCAGAGCACGAAATTGGCTTCTGCTTTAGCATCACAGTGGACAAAAGGTCCAGCTTTGATCCATCATGAAAATGGACAGACCACCACAATGATGTATCGGAAATTTTGACATCTGTCAATCATGTTGACAAAGTTAATGAGGGATCTTGTTGCATTCCCCTCTTCTTCCATAGCTCTTTCTCCTGATCTGGTGCACTTTCCTGTATTTTTCTGAGGTGTAAGTTTGCAATGTTATCATATGGCTGTGTATCATCATTTGTGTACGGAAGTGAGATGTCAGGCGTGTTTTTCTCTGCACCTTCTTCACTCTGTTGTTCTCCTGTGGGTGTGTTCTTGGCTAGCAGTATGGTGGCTTGTTGACATTCTGGTGGTGCTGTAGGCAGGGACCCCCTGGCAGCGGCTTTGGTTGGCCAGTCTACCAGAGCGTTACATCTGGAGACAAAGTCTTGGCCATTTGTATGAGCTGCACATTTTACCACGGCTACCTCAGCTGATAGGGTCAGTGTATCAATAAGTTCCTCAAGTGTCTGTGCATGACAGGTGTGCCATCAGATTTCAGAAAGCCACACCTTTTCCAGCGAAGGATGCTGGAATGTGTCGTTGTTGTGCCATATGCAGAGTCGGAATAAACAGTGATTCGCTTGTCCGCCCTATGCTTTAAGGCGGCAATTAACGCCACTAGTGCTGAAGCTTGCAGCTTCTGTATAACTGATCCCTGTTTGTTGATCCATGGAGGACTGGTAGAGGACCCATCAAAAAAGTATATGCTACTGTCTGGCAATGGGTCCTCTTTTGCTGCTCCTGACACATCTGGTGAGTATGTGGTACAATCATGAGGGTTTTAATCTGTGGTGGCAATGGGGTGGGTGAAGAATGTTGCAGGGTTTACCATGTGGCACTTAACAACTTTCAGGGATGGCAAGGATAGTATGACTTTGTAGGCTGATACTCTTTGTTTGTAAAAGTGGTCTTAGCTTTTTCTATTATTGCAATGCTCAGTGTACAGTGTTAACGGGGAAGCCATGACTATGGGTGTTTTTCTCGACAATGAATGCTGCCATTGGCAGTGCTTGTTCGCAATGGTAGTGTCCTTTTATCACAGAATCCAACATGCCACTGAAGTAGGTAATGGGCTTGTGGCCAATGGGATATTTTTGGGTAAGGACTGCTGCCATGACTTTGCCGGGACAGTAAGTGAACCGGTAGAATTCTTTGGTGTAGTCAGGGGGCCCTAACACTCGTGCATTTGTGATTTCATTCTTTAGCTCTGTGAAGGCTGCCCTCATGTCAGGTGTCTAGTCTAAATTATCACGTCTGTCCTTGGCCATCTTTACAGATTTCATCAGTGGGGCAGTGATAGCGGAAACATCAAAGACTCACTGATGAACATAGTTGACTAAACAGAGGAAGTTCTGCATGTCTTTGACTGTTCGGGGTGTTTTTTATTGCCTCTATTCTGTCTGGGATGACTCTCCTTCCAGATGCCGAGAGCAATTGGCGAAGGTAGCGTACTTCTTTCCGACAGTGCTGAAGCTTTCCTCATCGTATCCTCTTTGTGCTAGAGTTGTCATTAGGGCGATAGTGTATTTTCTGCATTGTTGTTCTGTGGGACTGCAGATCAATATGTTGTCGACATATTGCAGCATGGTGCTGTCATATTGAAAATTGGACAAATCAACCTTCACAACTCTGTTAAAGATTCTGGGGTACTCACAATACCCTTGGGGGTAAACAACGTTTACCCCGAAACTTTTACAACGCAGGGAATCACAACTCGGTTGTTACAACGACCGCGTTGTGATTCTGCATACCATTACTCCGCAAGTCGGAACAATGACTTGCGGAGGGGGGGAGGTGTTGGATTTAACATCCAACACCTTCCCTAGTGTCTGTACAGACTGGAGTTGGAATAGTAAATTATACTATTCCAACATCCAGCGCCCCCCCCGCCTCCGCAAGCCGCTGTTCCGACTTGCGGAGTAAAGGTATGCGGAATCACAACGTGGTCATTGTAACAACCGCGTTGTGATTCCCTGCGTAGTAAAAGCCAACAGAATAACGTCATAGATTCACCCTTGAGGTAACCTGGAGTAATTCATTGGATGAAATGTGAAAGAACTGAGATAGTGGCTATTCTGTTGTAGTGGGACACTAAAGAAGGCATTTTTCAAGTGGAGAAATGTATCTGGAGGAATATTCATGAGAATCACTGATGGGTCTAGGAGGATCATAAATTCTTGTATCACAATGTTGTTAAGGAGGCGTAGGTCATGAACCAAACGCCATTGATTGGTCTCAGCCTTGCGCACAAGAAGCAGGTATTGCATGGAGATGTGCAGGGGTATATGACTCCCTGAGCCAGTAATGCTTGTATGGTGGGTCAATACTCTCCTCTGCTTCCTTGAACAAGGAGTACCGGTGCACTCTTCCCAGTGTGGCGCCCTGTTTTTGTGCTATCCTGAACTGTGCAGCGGATTGAATGTGGACTACATCATTTGGGCCGGTATCCAAAGGTTGTCAAGTACCTGGGCCAAACCAGAGTCATGTATGACGTCAAATCATTTGCCATGATTTGGCGTTCTTATTTCTACTGTCAGTGAGACAGAGACTTTATTTCGATAGATAATTTCACTCTTTAACTAATGCTCAGGAGGGCCAAACAGTTGGTCATCTGAAATATCTCTTACTAACTGTACAGGTTCAATAAAAATGATGCAGGTCCAGGTGCAGGCACTGGTGTCGAGTGCTTGGAAGGCCCCGTATTTGGGTGTTATTTCAAGACAGTGTATGTCTAAGATCACGTTTTTGTCAGGTATTTGGGGATGCCGCAACTGCAGCTGAAAGAGGAACTCTTTTGTGAATTGCACAGTAGGGCCTTTCAGATCTGGTGTTGTGGCAACAATGATGAGCACCGCAGCAGAGAACGCTTGTTCATCCACCGGGCGGGCACTTACCTGATTGTTCAAGTAGGAGTCCACAGCCACTGCCATTATCCTGGCCCAAGCTGTGCCTGGAATGGAGCAGGTCATAGTACCATCTTCATCAAAGTGTATTGTCATGGTTAATTTTGCCATGAGGACACGCCCCAGGATATTTACTGGAGATTGTGGTGAGTAGAGAAGACTTTGCTCCTCAAAGTGACCTCCTATCTCTACTGGTACTGGCTCAGTGAAAGGGACCCTAGCTATTGCCCCAGAGAATCCCTGTGTGTCTGCTATCTTATCTGGATTCAGCAGTGTTCCTCCTGTAATACAGTAGTAAGTAGAACCTGTGTCAATGAGAACTCTGTAAGTCTTATTGTTTATCATCACAAAGACAATGGGGTCCTCCTCAATATTCGTTGTACATGACAAAACTGGGCACACAAGAATTGTCTGTGGGCTATCCTAACAACTATACCCTCCTGCCTAGTACTTCTGGATGGTGCCCTGTGCAGCTGTGTTGCTGGGAGGAATCACCGTAACCCCCTTAGGTGCAAGTTGCTGCGATGTCATTGGAAGTGTTGGTGCTAGGGGCATCATCTTGTACACGGGTGTCTGTTGCTACTGCACCGGTACCTGCATCTGCTGAATGGGTGCTTGTGATTGGGTTACTGCGGATGGTTGTTGCTGAATGGGCTGCTGTTTTATCAGTGGTGGTTAGGAGAATATTATTTGTGGCTGTATTGGCTGTGGCTAATCTGCCTGTGGCTGGGGGAACTGAATTGGAGTTCGTTGTGGAGGCCCTGTGACCACTGCCCCTCCCTCACAATAATAGCTTATGGGGGTCCCGGCTGCTCTCTAGCCCTGTTGTCCAAGCCCTCCTCCTCTGCCCTGCATTCCTGTGTTCCTAGCCCTTTTTTGCTGGTTATAGTATGGCTGCTGTTGTTCATTGTTATAAGTGAGCTGTGTCTGCATGTAGGGTGTAACTCCCTGCGTGTTGCCATGTAAGACATTCATAGTAATCTGGGGAAATCCCATAAAAGCTGTCATCCGGTTAACTGGTGTTGCCAGCATGACTGTGTCCAGTGTGGTTTTTTTCTTATTAAGCTACTACTGGACTAATTTGGTGGCTGCATTTTCAATTGCTGGCTGTCTGTTTGTGTCCTGCTCTTGCTTCTTTTTACAGAAGTGACAGATGTGGTCCTGTATTTCAGGCCAGGGTTTGCATTCCATGGCTACTATTGCATCTAATTTCTCCTGTACGTCAGCAGGCAACCCCTTCTTCACAGTGTGATAGAAGAACCTACAGTTCCCTCCTGATGCATTAATTTCTCCCCCAACTCCTGATCTCATTTTGTCCTTTAGTCGTGAAATGTACTGCGCTGGGTCTTCATTTGGCTGCATTGATTGTGACATTAGGGAAGTTGGGGCGCAACTGGGACCATATGGCGGCTCGTATTTTGTTAAACGGCTCACTGTCATAATCAGTTTCAGTGAGTGTCATTTTACTATTCATGTTTTTTAGGATATCTACTGCTTCTTCTCCTATTAGGGAGGTGAGTAGACCTTTTTCATCTCCTACCGCAAGGTTGATATCAGCAGTGTGTTTTTCTAGGGCTGCTATTAACTTGCTAGCACCCTCTGAGGAGGGAGTAGTTTTAACAAATTATCTTAGTCCAGTTGTAGCCATGGAACATACAGAGGGGGTTTATTTGCGTTTTTGAACAGTAGTGGCATCTGGTCTATTACTCTGGTATTTGCTGCAGTGGGTCACATGTGGTCAAATTCACATGCATACTTCTGCCAAACCTTTAAACTTGCCCTCATGTAACCGTAGTCCCAGTCTTCATCTTCCTCCCCGTGTAAGATGGAGTCTTCCGCTGTTGCCATAGTTTGTGGATCGAACAACCCAACTCGTGGCCATGGGATCATTTGTGGTGCAAGACTTTCTGTCCACCCTGCCAAATTGTCAGTGAAGGGGTTGACATAGAAGCAGGCCCGGACTGGCCATAGCGGGCACCGGGCAATCCCCCGGTGCGCCGCTAGGGTGGGGGCCGGTTTTGTTATAGGGCCGATTTTGCAGCATAGCTGCAAATCGGCCCTGCAACAAAATCGGCCGAAAACCGCCCCTAGCAAAGCGCTAGGCGACACCTCCATCCCCCCCCCACCCCCAGTGGGGAGAGGGGGCCGGCCGAGCACTTTGCCAGGGCCGGTTTTGGTTCCCAGTCCGGCCCTGCATAGAAGTCAGGATCCTCCCCGAGTGTAACTGTTTCATTGGGCGTTAAGTTATTGCTGTGTGAGGCAGTATGTTTACTGAGCATTATGTTATGGTGATTTCTCTGCCTAGTGGACCGCATTAGGGCTTATCCTGAGACTTCATTGGACACTTCGTCAGGTCGCCTATGTGTTCCAAGCACCGCCAGTCATTCTATCTCAGTCCTTCTCTTTCTCTGAGCTTTTTGTTTATCCTCGTCTGGATGTTCCCTCTCTAGTGTGGTGTGTAGGAAAGCACGCGTGGATGCAGGTGGTGGGCCAATAGTGTGTGTCATTGTTGGGGTAATGTTTGTGATGGTACTTGTTGGGCTTGAGCAGGGGAAGTTGTCATGAATGGTCGCGATCGTTGCCAGGGGCATGCCAGAGATAGTGACCACAATATCTTTGGGCATTTAGACATTGTCTCCTCCATCAGAATTGTGTGATGGTGGTGCTCTTTGTAATGGGGCGTCTGTCCTTATATCTTTATTAAGTGGTAGAAGGTCTACGCTACTAAGCATTTCTTTTAGTGTATCTTGCACTTTCTCTATTTTCATTGTATGTGGCTACACACTCATCCAGCTAATTGGTATCCATCTCTTTGCCAACACTAACCCCAGCTGCAGAAATCGCCTTGTAAGCTTTTTGCCCTTGGGTCTTGGTAGAAGTACCAAGAGCACCTGTTGACCGGAGTGCTGAATTGATCACCTGTGATATGTTTCAAATGATCCAAAACCACCTCCCAGAATGGGGTCACCCTTGGGCAGTCCCAGGTCATGTGTAGGAACTTAGCGCCAGCAGAGCCGCACTTGGGACAGTGTGAGGACCTGTCCAGGTAAATTTTATGTAATGTGTGTGGAGTTAGATACAATTGGTGCACTATATTATATTGAGTAAGACTAAATCTTACATTCGAGCTGATTGTTGAACCTCTGCGTGTACCTTTCTCTACTCTGCCTCTGTTAGGGGCTCTTCAAGTAGGCCGTCAGGGTCGAATAAATATCTATGCCAGAGCTTGCAGAAACAAGCTCAGGAAAGGCACCTGAGATCATGCAGCATTTGACTGGAGAACTCCCCTTATTTTCAAACCGTATACAAGAGCTGATTATTGAGCTCTAGGGATAAATACTGACCAACCTGAACATTACCTTGTTCCAGGATCATTTAAGATCAAGGGCAGGTCTGTAACCCAATACAATCAAGCAATGGCTTTGACCCAGCCCCTGAATCTGCTAACTTCTGACCTCCATTTAGCAGGCTGGAGATTAGGGACTAAGAGAGTAATTCTGAGTTTAGCGGACCATAAATTGGTGATGCTCCCATATCATATGTTTTGGTAACCCGGCACTTTTTAGAGTCAGGGGAAGTGTTTGATTAATAATGCAGAACCCTGACTGCCTCAATTGGAATAACTCTTCGACCTACTGGCCTCTCTGCTACAGGACTGCCAGGTCATACTACGGTCAGCCAGCTTTATTAGGCACTCCCACAACATTTGCCTGTATGCACTCCCTGTGAGTCTTAGCAGTCACAGACAGGAACATTGCTCCATTTCCCCCTTATGCAGTGAAAAAAACCTCCCTGCATTTTGGCATCATAGAGGTTTTGTGTTTTGATGAGAACTCTTGCTTTGGGAATGTGTACCTGCAAAACAAAAAATACATTCTTCAGAGTGGGCACATCAAGCACAGCTCCAATAAAGTTACTCTGCCTTCGCAGCATTACTACAGCATCTAAATATCTAGGCAGTCTTCTGCAAAGGGAGCAGATGCAATAGACTTCTCTGAGCTAGCTGGCTGGAGGCCTGCCCACCATACTCTTAATCTGCCCCTGAATCTTGGTTAGGGTTCCTTCTGAATGCTGTGCTGGACTGTCTGGAGAGGAGAGTGGCCCTGCCTACTGGGAAGAGGATTGCGGGATTCCATCCTACAGAGGAGAGCCTTCCATGGAAGGCCTTCATCAGCCCAACTCCTAGAGAACCTTGAGGTTGCCCAGCTGCAGGATTGCTGACTACAGAGTGCTAGTGTGTGTTTAATTGCCCCTGCAAGAGTGCAAGCACCACATCGGTCTCTTCTTCGGGAGTGGAGATAGTAAGAGTGGTAGCTAGGTGAAGCCATGCTGCTCCGCAATCCAGGAGTAAATCCGTTGCACGATTGTGGAGTTGTGTCCAGGACTCATGGGCTAGCCAAGCACAGAAATATTTGAACTGTGAACAGCAGCAGGCAGTTTATGAGATTTTCCTTAAACATTTTTAAAGTATCTGATGTTAGCAGAAAGCTCTGAAACATGTAATGCTCTAACATCATAGTTTTCATTTGATTATCTATGAGGCCGGGATTTTTCTTCCTGGTTCCCCTCTTTGTGTGGCTAAATTAATTAGTGTTACTAATTCTGAGTGGGTTCAATCTAGGGTTCTTCAATTTGGTTGGTTGTCTTTGTTTTGGGTCTGGCCGGTTTCTGTGTTCAAGTGCAGAAATCCTGCAACAACTTGCTATCTTTGTAATCTTGCACACCGGCCTGCTCCATAATATACACCAATATATTTCTCCTTTCAATCGTAATGGCTGAAGAGTGTGACGCTGAACTGTATCTAGAGGGAACTGAGTTTAAGTGGTAGCCTTATTGAAGGAATTGTTGTTTGCTGAGTTATGAGTCTAGCCACCACTTGCTTGGGTATGTCTAAGACTGCTTGATCCTAATAATCTCTGTTAGTCAGGTGCTAAAGAGAAGTATTTACAATCCAGTTTGGGATTTAGTTGTATGGTGCCCCCTGGACACTTATGTTAAATGGCTAGAATTTTCTCTATTGGAGCATGGTAAACCCTGATTGCCATGAAACCTCCCGCACTAGATCTAACAGTACATTTAATAATCAAGACATTGTTTAAATTCATCTTCAGTATATAGATGAAATAACATAAACACACATAGAATAAAATGGAGAGGTATTGTTAAGTGTATCCTATGATTTCAAGTGGCTGCTGCTCTTAGGTCATTGCATATAATTACAGTTGGTATAGGTAGGCATCGGAGTAAATTATTGTAAGTGTATTTCACTTCTGGAAATTCAGTAGTATATCAAATCAAGGCAGTGCATAATTCCTAAAAAAGTTAGTATTAGTGCCCTTCTCAAGAGGCCGGTGCAATGCACCACCTATTTCCTCTACCAGCTCTGTCAGTACCGGCACAACTAGTAATGTTCACACAAGTGTGACATTTCTAACCATTTCACCCCAAAGCTATCAGAATGTCCTGGATGGGATGTATTATTAATTTGTATGTATATTGAATCATTAAACCTGCTGATCCCTACCTGGACTCACTTTCATGGCTGGGCAAGACGCTGCTGCTCGCTCCGCTGGTTCCCCACCACCACCGCTGCTTCAGAAGCCCACAGCGCGGTTGCGGTGTGGCGGAACCACAAGCCCCAAGCTGCCTTGCGGCAGGAAGCCGCGCCCGGGATTTTCGCGCCAGGAGGCGCTTGAAATTTGCAACACCCCCGGTGATGCGGGTGCCTGATCCCTACCTGGACTCACTTTCTTGGCTGGGCAAGACGGTGCTGCTCGCTCCGCTGGTTCCCTACCGCCACCGCTGCTTCAGAAGCCCACAGCACGGTGCGGTGCAGCGGAACCACAAGCCCCAAGCTGCCTTGCGGCAGGAAGCCGCGCCCGGGATTTTCGCGCCAGGCGGCGCTTGAAATTTGCAACACCCCCGGTGAAGCGGGTGCCTGATCCTTACCTGGACTCACTTTCTTGGCTGGGCAAGACGCTGCTGCTCGCTCCGCTGGTTCCCCACCGCCACCGCTGCTTCAGAAGCCCACAGCGCGGTCGCGGTGCGGCGGAACCACAAGCCCCAAGCTGCCTTGCGGCAGGAAGCCGCGCCCGGGATTTTCGCACCAGGAGGCGCTTGAAATTTGCAACACCCCCGGTGAAGCGGGTGCCTGATCCCTACCTGGACTCACTTTCTTGGCTGGGCAAGACGCTGCTGCTCGCTCCGATGGTTCCCCACCGCCACCGCTGCTTCAGAAGCCCACAGCGCGGTCGCGGTGCGGCGGAACTACAAGCCCCAAGCTGCCTTGCGGCAGGATACAGCGCCCGGGATTTTCGCGCCAGGAGGCGCTTGAAATTTGCAACACCCCCGGTGAAGCGGGTGCCTGATCCCTACCTGGACTCACTTTCTTGGCTGGGCAAGACGCTGCTGCTCGCTCTGCTGGTTCCCCACCGCCACCACTGCTTCAGAAGCCCACAGCGCGGTCGCGGTGCGGCGGAACCACAAGCCCCAAGGTTCCTTGCAGCAGGAAGCCGCGCCCGGGATTTTCGCGCCAGGAGGCGCTTGAAATTTGCCAAGGGCGGGCCCGTTGTAGCCCGTTAGAGACCGTTCGAGACTGGACCGGGCCCCACTCTTTGTTTATTTATCTTTTACCACTTTTTACACACAGATATCCTGTATATATGCTTTACTTTTTATATTATACAGTATAAGCTGATATCTGTTAAACACATACTTATAAACAATATGTTTACGAGGGGTAGTAGAAGCAAAACGGCGGCGGGTGGAGCACAGATCATAGGTCCTTTGGATAATTTTATAACAAGGGCAAATGAAGCTATAGACCAAGGTATCATTCTCTTAGAACGCAGAGTCTCCCAAGATCTGGCTCTGGCTAGACGTTCATCCTTGGGACCCCTTGCACTAGCTAGATCCCCAGTACAAGTCCTGGACGCTGGTTCTCTAGCAGATGTCTAGCCAGAAGCACATAGTATGCCAAATATAGTTGATTTGTTCGCGTCACAACTCCTGTCGGACTCACAACTAAGTCTGGCTTTAGAAAGGTCACCAAAATTAGTTATCAACCTTACGCCAGATGAAATAAGCAATAGGCAGTCAAGGGGAAGGAGGGAGGGTGCTATACAGAAACAAAAGAAACAAGCAAAGGTGCTAACGGTTAAGGAGAAATGTGCACCAAAGAGGAAGCTAGGTAAAGCAACAGACCACCCCCCAAAGAATGATAATGGAAAATCACTCCCAGATGTGACAAACGAAGTTTTGGTCACAGAAAGTGTAGAGCTTTTGGACACGCGGGGGGGAATATGCAACCATTGCGATGCAACTAGCAAATTGATAGCAAAAATTGGGGAGCTTTTTAATATCTATTTGTCCCCAATAGAGACTAGACTCTCACACATAGAAAAACAACTGGTTGGATTGAGTGCCCCCTCCAAAAATGCTCCTAAGAATACACAGAATATATCTAACCCTGGGGCAACCTCAGCTGGGGGGATAAAACCTAGAAACAACAAATCTGCAGATCTATCTTTTAAGAAAACGACTGCCCAAGTAGCAAATACAAATGCAATGCCAAAGACACCAATAGCCCAAGTCAATAAAACATCAGCTATACCGGTAAACCCTCCTGCACCTTTTAGACAAAAAGATAGCTTACCTAAGGCCCCCCCAACACCCCCCGAAAAGGATCAGAAGAGGGGAGAAAAAGAGTATAGACGTATAGTCAATCTCCCCCCAGAAGCAAGTCCACTAGTAGTAGTCATGACTGAGGTCCCAGAGGTGGCGGATCATATAGTTGAATCCAGTTGGTCATTAAAGAAAGAAGTACAATACTGGCTCAACGTCAACCGACCCCTACCCCCACACTGCTCAAGTAGGATTCTAATGGGGCGCAGAGTCCCCTGGGTGGGAGAAGAGCGGAAAACTACCCAGGGTGACTGTGTCATAATTAATTTTGAGGACCCGCATACTGTAGATTATATATGCTCCTGGAGAACACAAGGTCACTACAAACATATAGAAACCAAACGACTCTCCTTCTTTTATCCCCCTAGGAGTCGGGTCTGGCCAGGTCATGATAGGAATTGGAGCAGAATGGGCCACCAAGACTGGGGAGGAGACTGGGGAGAGAACATGGGTAGAGACGGAGCATTTATGGAAAACTTTATAGGGGTTCCGACCGCAAATAGATACAGTTGTTTGGAGATGGTCGACTGACTGACAGGAACCACCGGATTTCAAGAAGACTGGGAAGGGTCTAGAAAGTCCGACAGAAGAGGCAATCAGATGCCTAACAGTCACTTGTTGTTCAACCCGGTCGATAGCGAAGTAAATATAACAGTAGCCCCCATTTTGGAACATCCTTCAGCCATAGGGATAAACTATAGTAAGGAGAAGATTGTAGTGACTGAAAGCACCGGGGAGGGTGAGGTTAGGTCCTTATCTGAACAAAGATTTTTAAATGAGGGGACCGTAAATAATGAGAATACTGGAAAAGCCTGCCTAAACACATCGACTAAAACTGACCTTGCGATCCTTCGTTGGAATGTCGCAGGGCTGGAACCAAGATTATCGGACCCAGATTGGTTAAAGACTCTATCTGATAAAGATATTATAATGTTCCAGGAGACATGGGCCACTACCGATCTGCATATAGAGGGTTTTCATTGCAATAGTATAATTGCAATCAAATCTGATTTTGGTAGACCTATGGGCGGGTTATTAATTGGTATTAGGATAACTGCAGGTGGCAGCATTAAGATAATACCTACTAAAAGTCCTAATATCCAGATCATTGAATATAAAAGAAAGGTCCCTTTTTATGTGATGAATTTTTATAATAACGATTTTTATTCAATCCCAAACAAAAATTTTATAGAACTTTTTTAACTTTTGTCTGACGTTATTGAGTCACCAGATAAAAGTATGGGCAAAAGGATTATCCTAGCTGGGGATTTTAATGCTAAGATTCCAAATTCTGAACTAATTGGGATAAATACCCAAAGTGATCGAGCTGCAAAAAGGGGCTTAGAATTGGATCTGTTCACTCGTGAACATATATTAACTAATATTATGGATGTAAGCCCTACCCCCACAACTAATTATGTCCCAACATTTAGAGGCAGAGATTACTCAACAACTATTGATTATATTTTTATGTCACCTGAGCTTATTGATTGCCTCACAATGGCTAAGGTAACTGAGACTGCCTTTGGGGACCACAACGCTTTATTGGCGAACATTAGACTAGGGTCTTCCCCAGTGTTTGCAAGAACATTGGGGGCTAGAGACATAACCCCCAGTACAAATAATTTAAGACTGAAATGGAGGGGGGTCGATAGTGGAAGCATAATCGATCAGGTTACAAAAAGCAACAACACCTGATAGACTCATGCACACTAACAGATGGGAATCACCTAAGGGTAACCACAGACTTCACTAAATTGTGCACAGTTATAAAGACACTTTTAACTGTCCCTAACCAAAGAATAAATACGGACCCTAAGTGGTTTGACAGTAACTGTTCAGTTGCAAATAGGGCTTTACGTAAGGTAATGAACGCAAAACCCAGATGCCAAATGGAGGTTAGGGAGGCAAGAAAGAAGTACAAATCTGCATTAGGGGAACGTAAGGCAACTATTCTGTCAGAACGCTGGGAGGAGCTATCAGATTCAGCAGCAGGGAAGAAAGGAACGATTTTTTAGGCCGCAGTAAAAAATATGCGTAACATGGGAACCCAAATGTCAGTAATAAGTTGTACCATCTCAAGTAACCAGTGGGAAGACCATTTTTCTAAGGTGTATGCAACACCTCCAAATGTTAGTAGTGACTACACACCAGGCCAATTATGCCCATTAGAGCTTAGTCTATGTGAGGTGATCACGGCTATTAAACAAAGCCTTGGTAATAAAGCCCCTGGGCCAGATGGCCTTCCAATAGACATTATCAAATGGAAACCTGAACTCTGGGCACCTATTTTAAAAAATGTTTTTAATAGTCTGCCGTTAGTGCCAATGCCTGATACATGGTCTACAAGTGTAATAGGGCCCATATATAAAAAAGGGGAAAGAACAGATCCAGTAAATTATAGACCCATTTCGCTCCTAGATAATACCCTTAAAATCCTGGGGCGAGTGCTATATAATACAATAAATGACTGGGTAGACGAAACAGGGATTTTAGATCCCTGTCAAATGGGTTTTAGAAGTGGGGTTGGGACGACAGAGCAGTGCCTGAATTTAAATTTAGTAATTGGCAAATATACCATTGCTCGGTCGGCACCAATCTACTTAGCGTTCATGGACTTATCGTCCGCATTCGACCTAGTAAATAGGTCTAAATTGTGGTCCATCCTTCTAGACTATGGTCTAGAAGAGCCCCTTGTACACTTTTTGGCCTATCTGCATACCGACACAAAAGCACAAGTAAGGATCGGGATGGCGGGGGAAATATCAGGACACATAAAGGTAGAAAGAGGAGTAAGGCAGGGGTGCGTTTTAGCACCCCTGTTATTCATTATTTATATTAATGGACTAAATAAATCCTTAAAATTGGCAACTACGGATGTCCCAAAAATAAGGGGGGGATTGCTACCGACTCTGCTTTATGCAGATGTCGCGGTGCTCATGTGCCTTACACCAAACGCTCTACGTAGTTTGGTAAAAAACTTTGCACAATATATGGATAAACTAGATCTTAAAGTACATTTAAAAAAATCTTTTATTATGTCTTGTGGCCCGGGGAAGAGACAGCTCAGTGCTATTTTGGTGGGATCAGACAAACTTTACTCCACTAACACTTTTCCCTACTTAGGAATGGTTTTTGCTGCGAACGGCTCGTGGAGTGGACATTTGGTCCACGCCACAAGCAAGTTCTCAAAATCCATTAATTCTATTCTTAGCCTTCCACGGCCTAAGAAAGTAGGTGCCACTAAAGCAATTCTAAAAAAAATTAAATTACAGTGTGTCCCGGTAGCAACATATGGGGCAGAGATTTGGGGCATGGGTAAAACATCTAGTATACAGACCGAGGAAAATCGTTTTTGTAGAAAAATCCTTGGAGCGCCTATCTCTTCCTCAGAGTATATTTGTCACTGTGAATTGAATTTGTACTATATATCAGATTTCATAGCATCTATACCGGCCATGTTTTGGCTGGCTATCTGGAGGAATAAATTGGCCTCCCTAACCCATGATGTTATAAGAGATTGTCTTAGCTGCGAGAAAGGGATGACAATCCCCTGGCTCTCTGGAGTTTTTAAAAAGCTAAGCAGTGTGGGTAAAGGACACCTTTGCTTTGACCCTAGTAAGATCGAGCCGAAAGACAAAAATTATATAAATTTTGCACTGTATGCACTTTATAGCAAAGATAGACTGGCGGGGGAGTTAACTAAACCAACTATCCAGGCTTATGTGAATAAAGATCTGTATATACAACCAATTCCACTGTATCTCACATTGCCAATGAAAAACTGGGAAAGATCACTTCTGTTCCGTTTAAGGGCAGGCACTGTTAGATTTTTATTATGTTTTCCATTAGGTTACTCTTCAATAAGATCTGGAAACAAATTGTGCCCATGTGATGATACGAGCGAACAAAATTATTTACATTTTTTCTTTTTCTGTAAATTTTATCTAAAATACATTAAATGGTTCCTAGTTCCATATTTTAAGAAGCACAGACCACTTTCTTTGGAGGAATCCTATTTGATGCTGCTAACTTTGAACAATGATGAACTGATATTCCGCACTAGCACTTTTTTACGAGTCATTACCTATGTACGGAAAACAATGGAGTACCCCTAGTAAATTGTTGTACTATTGCCGCTAAATAACCTGTATTTCGTGATGTATGTTGTTGTCTTTTAAATGTATTTGGAATCATGGCTATTTTATTTATTGGGATTGTATACTTGTACTGCTTTTATAGATTTGTAAAAATTTGAATAAAGATTTTGATTCGATTCGAATCATTAAACACATTTGCTGTACTCATCTCAAATTTAGACAAACAGTGCCCCGAATTAAGTGGTGGTGCAGAGTGCCAGCTCAAATTAAGCAGTCCATCTAGGTCAGATGTAGGACACAACTTTACGACTAAAAAACTTTGTAAATGGGACCTTTGTATCTGCTTTTGTCAAAGCCCACTCCTGTACCAAATACTTTGATGAGCTTGTTGTTTATACTAATTTGTCCTCCACTCTGTCAGACCTGTTTAGCTCTTTCCTATTCTAAATTTTGAACCTAAGTACACATAGAAAAAGTGAAAAAAACACTTTAATGAACCCATATTGCTTTCTTTTTCAGACTGAGGGAAAAGTGTCACAATGCGTCTGAGACTGCAATATTGTAACTCCATTAAGTTCTGAGTAAAGAGAGAGCAGCATCACCCCTTCTTCATAGCTAAGGTCCGCCCGTTGTCCCTTCATGTACCACAGTACCTTTATATGACTCAACTGCAACCCCTACAACTTTTTAAGCCCTTTTCTGAATGTTCGACCTCCCCTGCAATCCAGTGGGATCTCGAGAATTTTGACATCAGCAGAGGGTTAAATTCTGCTCCAAATTGGACAAAGCAGTCAAAAGAAGAGAGTTAGACTGACTTCCTCCAAGAAGAGTCAGTTCTTCCAGGAGAACATTTGGAGCATTTTAATGCATAATTTCTACATAAATTGGTAAAACATATCCAGAGGTTCTGAAGTGTTATTAATGAAATAGTCCAATACTTTTATGGCATGTCATTTAAGCTTCAGTCCGAATCAAATTAGTCTTTATTCGATATTTTTCAAATATAAAAGATACAAATACAGTACATGCAATATCATAAAATACCATTGAATACCATAGAAAAGGCCATTACAAGTTAAAATTCCTTAACAAATATCATTAAAAGAGGAATTATTCATTAAAAAACGTACAATTCTATATAAAAATTAATATCATTACATGGTGGTAAAAGTGATCTCTCGGATTGATATCCGTAGTATAAAAAATTTAGAACACCATATGAAGATCAAATTATTCATGGAAATACGATACACACAGGAGACAGCACACTAAATATATATAGCAGTTAATTAGTGCAGAGTAATAGCTGCAGTAGCCTCTAGACTGGTTCTTCTAAGGGCCCATGCCCAGCTCAAAAACTTCGCCATAGCTATAGCTACATCTTCGCATGTGTCCGTTTTCAGGATACGCAGCGCTGTTTGGCAAGATCTTGTGCCAAGGTTTAAGCACACAGGCTTGAGCCATTTGTGTCGGGACCCTTATATGCTGGACACACAAATAATATATGAGCTATAGACTCTTCCGTGGTTATTCACATAGAGCATTTAGTGTATGAAGCATTATGCCAATTTAACGTAAAAGAGTTTATAGGGAGGGCACCAACTCTAAACTGGTGATATATTTTCCTGTCGCAAGGTTTTGCGATAAAGTCCCAGTATGCTTCAGGCCGGTGCGCAACGTTTACAACGCGCGCGTTACCACGACCTACTATTACCACGCGGTTATAACAACGAAAGTTGTTACAACGCAATGCGCTGGGGGGCGCTCGAGGATTAAAAATCATTTAATTTACTATCCCAACACCTTCCCTGCTATCCACGGGGACTGGTGTTGGAATAATAATTTAAATGTTTTAAATTTGCGCCCCCCCAACGCCAGTCGTAACGACTTGCGTTGTTACAACTGCGTGGTAATAGTAGGTCGTTGTAACGCGCGCGTTGTAACGACATATATCCCTTCAGGCCTGAATTCATACTTATGTTCTAAAAAAAATGCCTGTCAGGGAAATACTGCTCACCAATGACATGGACTTGTACGTGACCATGTCCCTATACAGTGCTTTATAATCGTTTTTGGATGGGAACACATTGCCTGCTGGGTCCTCCCACAAATGGCTAAGCCCCATATCAGATACTGTGCCCTTGATCTTTTATAGCCGCTTAATTTTTTATGACATGTCTGCTTCTCTAATATGCTTCACTGCATTTGCATATGGTATTAGCTCCAGTATTGTCTATAATTGTCTCCAGTATGCCAGGGATCTAAAACCCGCGGCCTCCTCAAATGAGGTACATCCCAAATCGAATAATAGTGGTTTAAGAGGAGTCGGTTGAGGAAGACCGGTTAGGGATCTCAGCAACTTATTTTGTGCAAGGACTAGGGGAGCTAGGTTTTCAAAACCCCAAAGCTCTACACCATAAATTATAGATGCCCTGATTTTCCCTTTGTAGATTGTTGGAGCTGGACCTACTGGTTTTGTATGGGACAGTCTATGCTCTTATTTACTGAGAAGCGATCCGTTAGTTCAATCTGTTGTCCCCAACGTACCTGGGCATTGTTAGACTCATGCAGTTTAATGATAATGAGTAGGAGCTCAGGAGGCATCCCTGCTTCCTTTAATGTGTCCCATAGCTTATGCCGGGGCACCAAGTCAAATGCTGATTTTTGGTCAAAAAATGCAGCATATAGAGTCCCCCTAACTAAAATCACAGTGCTACAGTAGATCATCATGAACCTAAAGACTTGGTCGATAGTACTGACATGGGGGCGAAAACCCGGTTGAAAAGTGGATAGGATTTGCTGATCATCTAGCCACAATCTTTTGTAGTGTGTCAATTAGGCTTATTGGCCTGTAATTACTTGGTCTGGCGCAATCCCCCTTTTAGGTCTCGCTCTCGAGACCTATTGTCGTGGAGTTGCGTCTCAAGGGAGACGGACCGGGGCACGCGCGTCGATTTCCCATCGTGGGCGCGCACGCCCAGCCCCCCGGAGCCGTGCACATCTCCAGATTGCCAGGGTCAGCCATGCCTCTCTCAGTCGCGCGCACACACACACACACTGCATACACACACGCTCACACACACACAGGCACACACCCCAACCTACTCACGGGCTCACGCGCACACACAGCCACACTCAAGCATGCACGCACACACACGCATGCACACACACACACACCCTACAACTAAGCCCCACCCGCCCGCTCCACTCACCGGGCTATAGGCTCTGTCACGCGGGGCTTCCCTCTCTTGGATCAGCGGCCTCTGCTCCTTCTATGTGTAGTCTCTTAGCATCAGTCACAGGAGGGCACCGCTTGAGGCTGAAACTGCGCAGGTGCGTTGACGTACGGTCACTTGAGTCTCCAGTTCCGATGTCCGTGGTGCTTCCTAGTTCGTTTTCTTTTGCACTGTAAATAATTTGACAGCTGTGTACAACTTTCGCACGTTTGACTCCACATGGGGACCAGAGTCCAGATAAGCCCCGCTGTTTACCGTAGTGACTGCCTACTCTCAGCTCACAATAGATGCCGGGTCTAACGTCACATTTTTGCACTTGGCCAGAAATCTAGTCTGGGGCGACCAGAATACTCGAGATGCCAGCTTCAGAAGACCTTACAGGGACGGCAAAGGGATCGATATAGCATTTCAAAATTTTCAATTGTGCCTTTTGCTACAAAGACGGAAATCCTGCTCTACGAGACACACGGAGCTCACCCACACCCACCATGTCCGACCAGTGTCCTTCTGCCTTTTCGCTGTAGCCTGTAGTTGTTTACGCACCTCGTTCCTGACGTCACAGCCGTCGCTCTGCCGAAGCTGAGAGTGGGGGCAGGGTAGGGCTCGGCCACCTCCTGGCGGGCGGCACACGCAGTAGCAGCAGCAGCTCCTCGGAGTCCCGAGCCTCGGCCGCGCGCAGTACCATGGCGGAGAGCGCCGGCCTCGAGAATCACCGCATCAAGAGTTTCAAGAATAAGGGCCGCGATGTGGAGGTAAGACTGCATGCCGGCGTTGGCTGCCACCGGAGGGGAGTGCGGACCAGAGGTAGGCTCCGGCCTTCCTGGGCGCGGTCTCTTGCGCAGGGGGCCCCGAAGAGGTGAAGCTGTCCAGGTGCCACTAGGACCCACAGCTATTAGCTGAGCAGGCCAAATGGGGCTGTAGGGAAGCGCTGAAGCTAGCGGGAGCCTATGCTGGGATTTAAAGCCAAGGGTGGGCGGGCGGGCCTCCCTTGAGTGCACAGACAGCCTCATAGAGGGGCCCGGTGTCCCCGCCCCACTTTCGGCTCATTGAGCTGCTCTGTGACTGCTTGTTGTAAGGTTTGGGAGGTGGGCACAGGGATGAATTTATAATGTCACAGCACTTTATAGCTACTCTAAGTATTAAGTATATTAATTAAGTAGCAGTTGGTGCCATCCATTGCACCCATCCTCTTCCAAATGTTGGTATTTCGCCAGTCTCAGTTCCCGATCTTCAGAGGCACCCGGCATGCGAATTGCTTGGTTTCCTCTTGGGCAGAAGAGCGGCTGTACCAGACAACCGGTCTCCTGGGGAGGATGATTGCCCGTCTATTTTAGATTATTATAATCTTTGGGAATCTGTGTAGGATGGTTTTGCAGATGTTGTGCTTTGTAATCTTGTTTGGTTTACGTATATGTTGTTCAAAGCAATAT
Source organism: Lissotriton vulgaris (assembly GCF_964263255.1). Lineage (NCBI taxonomy): Eukaryota > Metazoa > Chordata > Amphibia > Caudata > Salamandridae > Lissotriton > Lissotriton vulgaris. The sequence continues at coordinate 344,092 of NW_028251453.1, read as the reverse complement.
TGTAATCATGGTCTGTTGTGAGAAAGTGACAGGGCTCCTTGATAGGCGCATTAAGATTTTAATTTATAACCCACATAGCATCTGTATAGAAATTCCACTCCTGTGCTGGCATGAGCTTGTCATAATTACTGATGGTTTTCTTTTAAAAGTGTGCATATAACATTTTGGCCGAGTGGGACTTATTGGAACCCAGTGCCACTAGTTAATTGACAATTTAATTAACGTGGCTGATTCTGACAGCCACTAGTTGTCACGCTGTCAATCCTGTTTGTCTTTTCTAGGAGCCACGCTAGAGTGACCTCATGGATGAGTCCATTCCCATCAGCCTGTGCCTATGACTAATTCTTAAACCTTTCACTCTATTTTGTTTAACTCCATGTACACTGCCGTTACAAAAGTAGTTTGTCTCTTATATTCAAGTTCATCTACATTTTTATGGTAGCTCTTATTCTCTCAACATATTCTAAAAGCTTGAACATATGATATTGTATTTATACAGCGCTTACTACGCCTGACGAGGTGTAGAAGTACTTTTCGGTGAGGAGCACTCTACTTCGGGAACCCAAAAAGGATTAGTGGTGGGTTCTTATAGGGAAATATGTTTTAATTTGAGCAGTGGACTTGTATGTGAGTGTTAGTTGGGAGGTTGTATCTGACAGCCTGTCGACTCATTGTCATTTGTTTCAGCGCATTTGTTACACTGTTAAATGTATTGACTATCAATCCACAAGATCTTATTTCTGAGCGTCTCTAGTATTTTCCTTGAATCTGGTTCTGCTCAGAGTGAAATGACTGTCTTCTTAAACAGGCACATCATCAGGAGTATGTTTTGGGGAGCATGGCGCGCAATAATAACAAGAATGTTTAAATGCATTTGGGCATACGTATAGTGAGTTCTTCAGTAGAATTTTAATAAAATGTAGTCTGTTCTAGTGTATTATATTATGTTTTAATCATGAATATCTAGGACCTTGTGTATCTTAAAGCTCGTATAGGAACGTTTAGCAAAAAATAATAGCATTGTACAGGTGGATATAATGCCCCCACCCCAATGGGCATTTCTGGCACATCTATCTTTTAACAGTACCTTAAGCAAAGTAACATTTGTGATAGATGGAAATCTGATATATGCTTTTTCTTTGTAACAATGATATTAAAGTCTCCCTCATAGTTTTTCGAAAACTACAGATGGTTCAGTTTGGGAGAGGACCATTGGCCTAAACAGGTGAGTATTTAAATACAACTTTATAGTGGAAATGAAGGCACGTTTCCCTCAGAATACTTGTAAAAATGGCAGATGGGGCAATTTTTAAAGCGCATCATAATTTTGCCAATTTTTAGAATAGAAACCAGTAGACCGAAAATTCGTCATCGCAAAGTGGGGATGTCTTAATATTATGAATCTGATGGTCTTTTGTTGAAAAGTTAACTTATGGCACTACCATTTTCGTAAGATTAATGCTACAAAATTGTAATTTCATAAGAAAAATATATTTTTTTTAGCAGTACAGACTTTTCATGTTTTGTGCTATAATTTCTAAGCTGTCAGAGGCTTTACATGTTAGTTGCACAACCCTGGATTTTTTAACAAGACAATGTGCCATTTCTAATGAATGTGCCACAGAGCGTCTACATGTTGCTCTGAGCAGAAACTATTTCTGTAGTAGGGGTAAATACGTTTTGAGTTTGAAAGGCACAGCATATGAGCTGCTTTTGCTCCAAATTTGTCCAACCCCAATGTTGATTATCCAATAAGGACATGCATCTATCATGAGAGCAACCCATACCAACAAAATATCCTGTAGTGGCTTAGGACATTCATGATTCTTTCTTGACAGATGAAGGAAACCATAAGTCTTTTCCTATTTTTGAAGTAGCTTTGAATCTGTAGCTCAGACCTAACTTTAACCCACACTTCATGCAGTTTTTGCAGAAACTACTTGGAGATCTGTGTGTAAAATGGTAATCTTCTTCCTGTCTAGACCATAGCTGACAGAGAAAAAGGCCTTCTTTGTGATTCCCAACTTTTATCCACAAGTTTTAGGAGACCAACTCCCATAAGGACAATTTTTAGGTCTCGCTCTCGAGACCTATTGTCGTCGAGATGCCTCTCAAGGGAGACAGACCGGGGCACGCGCGGTGATTCTGGTTTGTGGACGCGCACATATAGCCCGGCGCCGTGCACATCGGTTGCTCCACATTCACAGCCTATCTCAATCACGCACGCACACACAGCCACACTCACGGAAACACACACACACACACACACATGCACACACACCACACACACCCCCCCACACCCACACACACCCTCCCCCCCCTCTTACCTCACCGGGCTCTTCTTGTTTAACTCAATGCTGTGGAACATATTTGCAATCGTTGAACTTTACCGAGTTTATCATCAGTGGCTTATTATGTTTAAATAAGTTCAAATGCTTGTTTCAAGGTGTGCGATCTCATCAGGGAGTAATCCATCCTTACTAAAAATAGTGGCTGTTACCACAGAAAAGGTATCTTGTGTTTTATGGTGGTGTATTCGATTGCAATGGTTTTAAGTAACTATGCAACTATTAAGCTAATCACAGCAGCAAGAATGGTACTTCCTAGCCTAGAAGATCTTGTTGGGCCAACGCATTAATATTCTGTCTCGGTCTAGCTACATAGTCATTGAAGGAATACAAACTCTAGTCCATCTGAGCCCAACTCAAGTCAGGCAAACAAATAACCACACAGATTACATTAATGGCCTCAATATCTGAACGCCCACTGCAATTCAGCACACATAACAGCTCAGTGTATTCTCACCCTCCGCATTCAATCAATCAATCAATCAGTGACATTTATAGAGCGCACTACTTACCGGTTGGGTCTCAAGGCGCTTAGGGGGGGGGGTGCCGTTACTGCTCGAACAGCCAGGTCTTGAGCTTCTTCCTGAAGGAGAGGTGGTCTTGGGTCAGGCGCAGGTCGGCCGGGAGGGAGTTCCAGGTCTTGGCGGCCAGGTAGGAGAAGGACCTTCCTCCTGTTGTCGCTCTACGGATGCGTGGGACGGTGGCGAGAGCGCGGCTGGCTGAGCGGAGGTGACGTTTGGGAGCGTAGAAGTTGATTCGGGTGTTGAGGTAGCTCGGGCCTTGATCGTGTAGGGCTTTGTGTGCGTGGGTGAGGAGACGGAAGGTGATTCTTTTGTTGACGGGGAGCCAATGAAGGTCTCTCAGGTGTCCGGAGATGTGGATGTTTCGTGGGATGTCGAGGATGAGTCTGGCTGAGGCGTTCTGGATCCGCTGGAGTCTCTTCTGGAGCTTGGCGGTGGTACCGGCGTAGAGGGCGTTGCCATAGTCCAGTCGGCTGGTGACGAGGGCCTGGGTGACGGTCTTCCTGGTCTCCGTGGGGATCCACCAGAAGATCTTCCGTAGCATGCGCAGGATGTTGAAGCACGCTGAGGAGACGGCGTTGACTTGCCTGGTCATGGAGAGGGAGGAGTCCAGGATGAAGCCCAGGTTGCGTGCGTGGTTTGTCGGTGTGGGTGCGGTGCCCAGGGCGGGGGGCCACCAGGAGTCGTCCCAGGCGGTGGGTGTGGAGCCCAGGATGAGGACCTCCGTCTTGTCTGAGTTCAGTTTCAGGCGGCTGGTCGTCATCCACTCGGCTACCTCCTTCATCCCTTCGTGCAGGTTGGCTCTGGCGGCGGTGGGGTCGTTGGTCAGGGAGAGGATCAGCTGGGTGTCGTCGGCGTAGGAGATTATGTTGAGGTTGTGTTGGCGTGCGATGGCCGCGAGGGGGCTCATGTAGACGTTGAAGAGGGTAGGGCTCAGCGAGGATCCTTGAGGGACGCCGCAGATGACTTCGGTGGCCTCTGACTTGTACGGTGGCAGGCGGTTGGGTCGGTTAGGTTAGGTCGAAAGGCTGCAAGACATAACTCGCTTTAGCTAACAACTATGAGGGAATATCCCATGCCTTCCAAACTGAACATTCACACCAAATGCAATTCGGGGATCACATACCCGTGTAGAACGTCTGCTGGATGAATCCCAACCCACCATAACATTTAGGGTCAAGATGATAAGCATGCATCAGCACAAGCGGCATGTTCATTCAGGATATGTGTAGGGCCCACCGACAGGAGCAATAACTTATGTGCTGTCTATCTAACGCAACGTTTGTTAACTGCCAGTTCCACACTCACCACGTACACACACAAAACCCAAATGTATCACTCAGGCTGAGGAGGTACGTGGAACTTTGAAGAAAGTGAACCCCAACAATAATCCTTGCTCCCAATTTAAAGAAGTTGCGGCTATGCTTTTTCGCAGTTTCTCTGTAACCCCAAGACTTGTAGCCCAAAAAATCCTCCGTTCCAAATGACGTTACTGTCTCCATATTATTCAATAGTGTCACCACGCCCCCCACTAAAAAAAAAATTATAAGGAGACATTTAGCCCAATGCTGTCAGTCCAGCCACTCAAGCTACGACATGCCTAAACACAAGCACCAATCCAATCAGCAAAACAAAACTTAGTCAATTAAGTAACTTTGTGCTTGCTCCTATTGGAATAAAAAGCAGACCTTCCCGCTCAGTACGCATTACTTGTAAGGAAACTAGCAAGGATTCTAAGCATACTCACCAAAGTACTCAGCCAATAACGTCACTTTATAAATGACACCACCCAAATTATTATGGCATCACTTTACACTTTTACGCCTGTGACATCACTACAAAACTTGACTAATTGAGTTAACAACTTCTCTAACAACATCCATATCAGCCACTTATCATCAGGTACGCTCCCCTACAGTCTCCATCTGCGCCAGCTTTTGCCCCATACTACCCGAAAACCAAGATCCCCGCCCAACAGCGCCCCTTACCAGTGACTAGGGCGGCCATCTTCCATCTTGGGTGTATACGCCCTCAGCATGCTCCGCGCGGGGAGGGGTGCCATGCGAGGCAGCCGGAGGATGGGGTCTGTGGACGCGCACGTCGAGCCCGGCGCCGTGCACATCTCTTGCTCCACATTCACAGCAAGTCAGCCTCTCTCAATCACGCATGCACACACAGCCAAAGACACACACAGACACACACAAACACACGCACACGCACACACACACACGCACCCCCCACCCCTCCCCTCTCCCCCCTTACCTCACCTGGTTCTTGTCGCTGGTGTAATCACTGCATCATCTGGCACACACAGAGCTTGTCATGGGAGCACTCGAGCTCCTCTGCCAGCACGACGCGGGGCTCTCCTCTTAGCAATGGGAGCCCCGCAGTGCTTTCTGATGTTCTTCACCCGGGCCCCGGGACTTCAGCTGCCGGACCTGGGAGGGCGGGCACTGCCCGCGCATGCGCGACATTTCTAACCGGGGCTCTTCAGAACAAAAGTTAAAAATTGCGCGCATGCGCGGGCAGCCCCCGCCCTCCCAGCCCGGATACTGAGTTTGTTGTTGATCTCACGAATTATTTTGAATGCCTTGCTGAGCTCCTCTGTCTGTGCAGGGCACCCATAGCTAAGGAGGCCGGCAGCGTCTCTCTGCGCATGAAACAGTTTGAAGAACTGTGAGTAACACCTGCTTTTTTTGCATCTGCCACCCCATGCTTCCTTTGTGCACCCTGTATAACCTTGTCTTTGCATTCACTGCCCTGCTCTGGGCTGTCGGACCCCCATTGCCTACTGTGTTCAGGGCTGGTGATTGCTGCCTTTGTGAGCTGGCGAGTGAGGCTGTAGTCCCATGCTTGCTGAGGCGTTGGTATCTGTTTTGCATTGTGGGAGGCGAGGTGTCCTGGGTGTGGGTGGTGTCATGAAGGCACAACGGCCAAGGTGTGCTCTACAAGGAAACTTCTCAAATGCACTGCTAAAAAGGGTGAAGGACGCGTGCAGCACAAAATAAATGTTTGCTAATGTTAGGTGTGGTTCCTGTTGGTGGTATGCTCACCCGCTGTCGTTCCTGTCCAGACTTGGCTCACATATTGCGTTACACAGCCTTTTGGCTTCCTTTTCCTGGTGTAGTGGGCTTTAACCGTAAAGTGCACCCGTTGGTCTTTAAAAGCTGAAGTGTTCGCTGCTTTTATCATCACTTGGTCAGGTTCCTCTGTGGTGATCTTTCTATAGCTTCGATGAGCCCGTGCCTTTCCTTACATTGCATACAGCGAGTATTGTCATCTGCCCAGTCACACAATTCATCAGTTCCCAGACCTTTTCAGACCATTCCAGGAGTACCTCAGGAAAATGAGCTGACTATCTATCCTTGTTCTACCCTTTGCTTCCTGTTTCCTTTGCGCCCTATCATCTGCCTCTCTCCTTCCCCTGTCTCCTCTCTTCCATTGTCTCCCTTCCCTACTGGTCTGCTCTTCCCTGCCCCTCATCCCCTCTTGTGCCATCTTTCTACTCTGCTCCTCTCCTCCTGTGCCCCCTCCTCTCTCCCCCCTCATCACTCATCCTCTTTCCTCCTCTCCTCCTGTGTCCCTTCCTCTCTCCTCCTGTGCGCCCTCCTCTCTCCTCCTCTCGTCCTGTGTCGCCTCCTCCTGTATCCCCTCCTCCTGTGTCTCCTCTTCTCCTCCTGTGTCCCCTACTCCTGTGTCCCCTCCTCCTGTGTCCCCTCCTCTCTCCTCCTGTGTCCCCTCCTCTCTCCCCCTGTGTCCCCTCCTCTCTCCCCCCCTCATCGCTCTTCCTCTCCTCTTTTGCGCCCTCCTCTCGTCCCATGTCACCTCCTGAAATGATGAGATGAGGTGAGGGGGAGCAGAATTGATGGTTTCTGAAACAACCGAAAATACCATGACAGCATGTAGATGTTGCATGAAAAATAAAAGGGATAATGTCCTTTTACATGGAAGGGTGTGAATAAAACTAAGCATCCCAAACATCGTGGACACAACATTCACTTTATTTCATGGCTACGTCACTCTCCAGCGCAATGCCATAATGCTTCTTCAGTGTGACTGTATGGTATCTCCCCAGACATTTCGCCACTGCATCAACAGGACAGATCGCTGATGCATATTTAAAGCATCTCCTGGTGCAGTGTAACACAGCTTTCCTGTGCAAGGGTGGATTTTTGGTTTTGGGAACAGAGGGGTGCTTACCAAAGAAAATTACTACAGCAAAAATATCTCAAACCCCGAGGTACAATACATGTATCCAGGGCAATAAACAGAAGAGCATGTCGCTGCTACTTTGTCAAAGCATCTTCACGTGCAACACCACAGCATGTCTTCAGTGAAATGTTCAACTATCTCTCCATCTATGTCTTCCGCGTTTTCATAGAGCATTTCAATTGCGCATTTCAAGAGGATGTCTTTGGCCAAGGCAACAGCGGGTCATCTCTTCAGTGAAATGCCTGATTAACTTTCCAGCTGTCTGGTACAAGGGATTTCCCGTGTAATTCAACAGCACCTCAAACGTGCATTGCAAGAGGATCTTTCGCGCCACATAATTACATTCTACTGAATGCAACACACACTCCACACAATACCACTCAGTGCCACATAATTATATGCTACATAATTACACTGCACTCAATGCAACATACACTCCAAACAATACCCCTCAGTGCCACATAATTACACGCCACACAATTACACTCAACTAAATACAACATACACTCCTCATAATACAACTCAGTGCCACATAATTACACGCAACATAATTACACTCTACTCAATGCAACATACATGGAAAATACCACTCAGTGCCACATAATTATATGCTACATATTTACACTGCGCTCAACGCAACATACGCTCCAAATACCACTCAGTGCCACATAAATACACGCCACATAATTACTCTATCTATCTATCGCCCCCACTCTATCTATCGCCCTCACTCTATCGCCCTCGCTGTATCTGTCGCCCTCACTCTATCTATCTATTGCCCTCACTCTATCTATTGCCCTCACTCTATCTATCTATCTATCTCCCTCACTCTATCTATCACCCTCACTCTATCTATCTATCTATCGCCCTAACGCTATCTGTCTATTTATCGCACTCACTCTATCTATCGCCATCACTATCTATCTATCTTTCGATCGCCCTCACTCTATCTATCTATCGCCCTAACTCTGTTTATCTATCGCCCTCACTCTATCTATCTGTCGCCCTCCCTCTAACGCCCGCCCTCTATCTATCTATCGTACTCACTTTATCTATCTATCCCATCACCACAGCATCACTCAGCACCACCACAGCATCACTCAGCACCACTACAGCATCACTCAGGGCACCACAATATCACTATACGCTACCACCACATCACTGAACGCTACAGCATCACTCAGCGCCACCACATCATCAATCTGTGCAGCCATTCAACAACTGATTCAAATATGTTCTCTCAATGTTTCAAGCTTTATTACAAATGTCACAAAAAGATGTTGATATTTCACTTCTGTTCTTGGATTTTGTCACAATAAAATACACTGAACATAATCTTCAAAAAAGTTATTCACAAAAGTTAAAGTTTATTAAGCTATTGCCATTATAAATTACAATACCTTTTTAAAAGCCATTGTTATTTGTAATATCAGTAAATCTAAGTCACTTAAATACAACATATATTGCATTACAAAAGCTATAGGTGTCACATTTGCGAAAGTTAAAACTATTGGCATTGTAAATGACAAAGCTATTAATTTCGCTATGTTCAAAACCAACACATAAGTAAAAAATGTGTCATTTACAATACCAATAGCTCAGACTTTCCTGATGCGAGACCTATTGCATTGCAAATGCTTGTTTGTATATTGGTATTATTTCTGCCCCACGCCAGGATTCTGGTATGGGGGCACCTCTAGCCAGGGCATTATATAAAGTATGTATGTATTTAAACCAATTCTTTCTATCGTGTTTAAATATGTCGTCCGGGATACAATCCGAGTCAGGGGCCCTGCCTGTAGGAACATCGTCCAAAACTCTTTCAATCTCCCCTATATCAAAGGTTAAGACATTGTCAGGGATTATTTTGGGGTAGTGTGTGGGGGTACCTAATGTGATAGCAAATCCGGCCTGGTAGTGCGAGACCCGTTGTTCTGATGGCACATTATTGACTGGTACATTTCCTGTGTCTCCGCCACCCCATTTAACTTTTTGCCAAAATACCCACTCGTTTTTCCCATTACTTACATGTAGCAAGTCGTTCCATCTACTTTCATCAAAGCTCTTCTTTGCCCTGTGTTGCAAATTTTTGTATTCTAATCGTGCATTTTTGATCTCCTGTGGTACTCCCGACCTGATGGCTTGAGAGAGGTGCCTAAATGCTATCCTACAAGCCCCGTCTTACCATTTTGCTGACTTTTGAAGTACATGCCTGGTGGGTCTTTTATTCTTGGTAAAGAAGGTTTTCAGCTTAGCAAAAAGGTCCTCATGTGCCTTCATAAGGGCAGAGAAAGAGCCATCGTTGGTGTCTAGAGTGGAGATAGTTGTTAGTGTGTTCTCAACTGTTACCTTTATCAGATCTAGAGTATTGCTTTCTTCTATTACAACTGCCCATTTTAGCCAAAGACAGTCTTGTAACATAAATACGTCTGCTGTCGCTGTTTCAGTACATGTCCTTTGTGGTACCTGACCCTTTGACTCTAGAGTTAGATCATGGTCACTCTCCATTCTACGTGAGATCTTCATATCCAGAAGTCGTGGCCATAATTCTAGATTGATAAGAATGTAGTTGATTCGGCTGCTTCTTTTCCCATTGTTAAAGGTGTGGTTGCTTTTACTATCTGATATCGACCTCCCGTTTACAGCCCTTAGGCCCCTCTCCAAACATAGCCTTTTAAACTGGAGCGCTGCCTCAGTCCATTTATTAATTGGGGGTAGCGTTAGGAGCGGAATCCCCCGGTTGGAGTCCTCATCACTGCTAAGGCCGCAGTCTTCATGACCAAGGGGCTCAAAAGTGCAGTTGAAATCACCAGCAATTACTAGATGATTTTCCCCTTTTACAACTTCAATAAAGGTATCTAATTGGGAGACAGTTGATGATGCTTTCCCACCCGCTATCCCTCTCGCATACACGTTGATCAATATAAGATCTGGCTCAAATTTCGATTGGACTTTAATGGCCAGAATGTCAGGGCTGTCGAATTTTTTGCTCTTCAACCTGATGGCCTGTCTGTTGTCTAACCCAAGTAATCAGCCCCATGCAGGGTCTCCCTTTGTGTCTTGCAGTAGCCAATTTGTCAAAAGCCAGATAACCAGGATGAAAAATCATGTTCAGTGACCATGTCTCCTGAAAAGCAATGAAGTCATGCCCTTCTATCAAACATGACCAATCAGATGACGTAATATTAGATGGTAGGCTGGGAATATTCCAAAAAATAAATGATAAAGAGGAAGAGGCCAGACTACCACTCACAGCTAGAGGTATCAGGATCTCGGTGCTCACTGAATGGTTGGAATTATTTATCTGCATTCCTGCATCTATGACGGGAGAGAGAGTGGTCTGACTTCTGGTATTCTCTGCCAGAGTTGGAGTGACTGATTGTAGTCAGTCGCATGCATCTAAGTCAGATAAGCGGGCAAATCTGTTAGCGAGGCTTAGGTCTGAAGATCAAGGTATGCTTCTTAGAGGAGCCCAAGGCTGTCTCACAACACATAATGGGTCCCTCCCTATTAAGGAGTTGGAGTGGGGTCTATAAAATAAACCCAATGGTAGGACAGAGATTTTATTAGAGTGACTTCCTGAGTTGTTACCCAAGCAATCCAAGAGAAGTCTAACATCATACTCATTATTAAAGTTGGCAACTACACAGTCTCCCCCCTCTTCCTTCCTGGAAGGTCCTATCCAGGCAATTTATCTGGCCATAATCATCTGGTTGTGGATATCCCCATCCCAAGTCCCTACACCCTTCAATTGTGTGTTCAGCCAGTGCATAACTTTAAATAATAATTGTTCAGTGGTTTCGGTCTGTCCCGCAATACTGGGACATTCCTCAGGACCACCACCAACAGAGCAGCTGCCGGCGGAAGGTGAAGGGTCCGGGAACCTTCTATAGATGTACTATGTTCCGATCTCCCAGGCTTTGTCGCGGGTTCTCGATTATGTATCCCTGATACGAAGCTGTCCTGTCTTACTGGGGCACAGCTAGTGTTTGGATTAGCCATTGGAGCAGTGTTTACTTCTGTCGCTGTGAAGGAGGGTTCTTCTCCCAGGGAACTCATGTTGAATTGGGCGAATTCACTTGACATGTTCCCTGTCTCAGCGGTATTCTCAATCGTAACAACATCTGAATTGGTAACTGTGGTATGAGTCTTCCTAGAGGGCAATGGTTTCTTTACAGGTAATTTGGTGGATTTAACAGAGGCGGGATTACTCGACTCAGGCAAAGGCTGAGTATTTCCATTGGATATTGACGCTGGCGGCAACTTGATTTGAGCTATTAGGCCCTCAAGAACACAGACGTTAGACTTGGCCTGTAATTCGAAGTTGTTTAGTCTTTCTTCAATCTGGCCTAGTCTACAGACGTTGGGGTTTAGTGATGTGAAGAGTAGGTTTTCCAATCTCTTCCACATGGCCTCATTTACTTAAGGGCACAAAACGCCGGTTGGATCAAGATTCAAAGCTTCAACAGTAAGAGGGACTCTATCTTCTGTGGTAGGTGGATCTAATGGAGCGCCTCCTCCATTTTTATTTGTCCTGGGAATTTTTGCGATTTTTTGGTCCCTGTGGGACCCTCCCCTCTTCCTCTTTGCAGGGGGCTCTGGGTTTACTTCAAGGCTTGCGGTATTAGTTAAGGGCGTAGACCTCGTGGAAATTCGTTAGGTTCACATCCTGGCTTACATAGAGAGGCAGGGGACACACATTACTATGTTACAGGAAACACACTTCGGCCCACAAAATACCAATACTTTTGCAAGTAAATGGGCGGGGCACAGAATCTTCTCCTCTTATTCCACCTATGTGAGGGGGACAGCAATACTCATAAAAAAGCAGGTGCCATTTCACTTGGCAGGGGCGTCATGGAATGTTGAGGGCCGTTACTGCCTGGCATGGTGGAGGCTGGGGTCTGTAACTGTGACGCTGGCCTGCTGCTATGGCCCCAATATTGATGATCCGCATTTTTACACTACACTCTGGGCCACGATATTTGAAGTTGGCTCTGATCATATTATTTGGGGTGGTGATTTTAATGTAACGATTAACCCAGGTTTGGATAGGTCACACCCGGCCCCTCATCATCATACCAGAGCGCGCAAGACGCTACATGGTACGATTGCTGATTTTCAATTGAAAGACGCCTGGCGACACACCCACCCATTTGCACGGGAGGGTACACATTTCACGGCACACGCTGCATCGTGGGCAAGTTTGGACTATTGGATACTATCTCGCTGGTTGGGACCAGCCATTGACCAAGTGAAACATTTAGCTAGGACGTACTCGGATCATGCCTCGGTTAAGCTTACACTGTTCTCATCTGACTTTAATGTGCCACGTAGTTCTTGCGACTTCACGCCCCTAGCTTGCTGGATACTGTATTTCAGGAGGAACTGAGGGATGAAATACAAGATTTTTTTGCACGCAACAAGGGATCAGTAAATAGTGTAGACACCATTTGGGAGGCATTAAAGGTAACACTCCAGAGATTCTGTATTGCAAAGGGGTCTGGAGTGTTTAAAGACATTACCAACCAGATTCGGAAACTGGAGACAGACCTTAAACTGCTGGAGGCTGATCTTGCCACGGCACCGTCCACAGCTGCCCAAGTTAAGTTTAGAGAAACCCTTACGGAATACATGGACGCAGCTCAGAGGGAAACGCGATTTTGGGGTAAACATTGGATGGCACGAAGCTATGGTGAAGGGGAGCGACTGGGTAAAATGTTAGCACACATGGTCAGGAACCGTAAATTTGCGAATTTCATACTGGAAATAGAGGATATGGAGGGGACAATATATAGAGACACAGCACATATACTAACTGCCTTTACACAGCACTATCACTGCTTGTACACAAGCCAGCGGGTGGGCGAATTAGACTTAGAAGGTTATCTGGGGGATTTAGCCCTGGGATGGCTCGGTGATACTCAGCGATCTTTCTTAAGTGCCCCATTTGAGTTGGATGAGGTCAGGGAAGCCAATATGAATCTGCAATCAGGGAAAGCCACGGGAACAGATGGAATCCCAGTAGAGTTTTACAAAACATATATTGACTTCATGGCTACCATTTTGAGAGAGATATATGAGGAGTCTCTAGAGGTTGGTCTTCTTCCTGCATCTATGAGGGAGGCTGTGATTATTTCACTATTGAAACCAGGTGCACCACCCTGGCATTGCGACTCCTACAGACCCCTCTCCCTCCTTAACTGTGACGCCAAGATTTTGGCTAACCTAGTTGCTACCCGGCTGAGCTTGCTGATGGAAAATGTAATCCTTCCTGTTCAGTCGGGCTTTGTGCCTGGGAGGGCTACGTCCCACAACCTTAGGACTCTTTTTACGGTTCTCAACAATGTGTCGCCTGAGCTTCCCATGGGCGCTATATTTTTAGATGCCACTAAGGATTTTGATTCCCTTGAATGGGATTACATGTTTGGGGTGCTGCTGAGAATGAGGTTCCCCGTCTCTTCCTTTCATGGATTCGGTTGTTATATCAGATGCCGGTGGCCAAAGTGTCCGTTAATGGAAGAACGTCTCAAGCGTTTCCTATCACTAGAGGTACTCGACAGGGGTGCCCTCTTTCCCCCCACTTTTTGCAATACCAGTCGAGCCTCTGGCTGCACGACTGAGGCAACGCCACAATGACAAGGCTCTGCAGTGTAACATGCAGCAGGTGCTTGTGTCCCTCTATGCAGATGACAATCCGATCCTGCGGGAATTTAGTATATTTGGGACACTGTCCGGAATCCAAATAAATTGGGGTATCCACAGTTTGGTTCCCGCTGGATTACCCCCTGGAGTGGTGCGAAGGGGACCTGCGATATTTGGGGATACAGCTGACCAGGGATAGAGAGGAACTTATGCGTCTTAATTATGGCACTACGATGACCCAAATAGCAGACTCTGTGACCCGTTGGATTGCATTACCCTTGTCTATGGCAGGTCGAGCCTCCTTGATTAAGATGGTAATCCTACCACAACTACTCTATCTGTTTTTAAATATCCCTTATCATCCAGGAGCCTTTTTTTTAAGACGCTCAGATCGGAAATGACGCGCCTAGTTTGGGGGGGGGGGATCAGCAGTGGTTGCAATGGGATGTCCTCACCAGATCATATGCTCAGGGAGGATTCGGAATTCCAAATTTCGAATTATACTACATCAGTGCACAGGCACATTATGGGGCTGATTATGATGGAGGATTTTCCGCATCCTCCGGGCCGGCGGAAGCCACCGCCGGCCCGGAGGATGCGGAAAATCCTCTGCGGACCCACCACCACATGAGGATGGCTGGTGGGTCCTGGTTTCAGTCTGCCGCTTTTCCGCCGCGGTTGACTTACAACCGCGGCGGAAAAGCTGTAACATGGCTGGCGGTGTCTATCAGACACCGCCAGCCATATTAGTATAGTGTAAAAGAGATGCTTTTCCACGGCGGCTTTTCCCCCGTGGAAAAGCATACAGACTTTGACTTCGGGGGCCCGTTGCGGGCCCCCTGGGTGAAGGGGGGTGGGGGGTGCACATGGGGGGTACCCATGGTACCCCCCTGCATTTGTATGCAGAAATCGGCAGGCACCACGCGGTGCCTGCCGCTTTCTGCATACAAATGCAATGTATGCATTTTTAACATTGCGGCGGGTGCAGCTTGAAGCTGCACCCGCCGCAATGTTAAAGATAGAGGATGTGACCGCCACCCTGGCGGTCACATCCTAATCTGCACGGAGGGAACGCCGCTGCCCATGCGGACGTTCCCTCCTACTCTGGGGTCGCGGACGGACTCAAGTCCGTCCGCGATCCTAATGAGCCGCTAAATATGGTTCTGGGTCAAGCAGCCGAGGTATATATCGCAGGTTGCGGCGGAGCACTGGCTTGATCACCCCCTTCCCCTAGATGGAGTGTTGCATGAACTACCCAGCCCTATGGAACAAAGGCCGACCACAATTACATGCACAGTGATGGCATGGCAACGCCCAGGGCGCATACTGCAATCACCCCACTATACTCTTCGTTGTTGCCCCTTACATATCACCTGAATATGCCCCTTTTCCAGGAAACACAGTTCCATGATTTCAAGAAACGCATTCACACATGGGGGGGGATCTATATTTCGAAGGACAGTTCCGTTCTGTAGAACAGATATTTCAGGGTCTGAAACAATCCCCTCTGGATGTCTTTTTGTATATCCGGCTTCGGCAGGATATTAAATCTCTCACCCCAGACTTCCCTGGGGAACCACAGGAGCTAGCCCCACTACAACTATTACTCAAGAGCACGACAGCTAGACGTCTTGTTTCCTTGTCATATAGGACGGTCCATACACAGAGAGAGTTGCCAGCTGCCCCTGCTTGCGCACGATGAGGGGACGAACTGGTGGTTGATCTGACAGATGATCAGTGGGAATACTGCTGCCTGCAAACGGAGAGAGTGTCCTCCAGTAGTAGACTCTGTATCATACATTATACATTTTTGCATAGGCTATATTATACACCTGCTAGACTACATAGATATTTACGAGATTCAGATAGATGTGACAGATGCAAAGCACCAGGGGCGGATTTTCTACATCTGGCCTGGGCTTGTCCGGGAGTGGGAGAGTATTGGACACAGGTGTTTGCAACTCTGACATTAATGACAAACACGCAATTGGAACCCACGCCATTGATGGCTGTGCTTGGCTATGTCCAGCCGGTGCAGGCAGTGCACCGCAAATATATAGCACTTGCTCTGCTTATTGCTAAGAGGCGGATAGCCTGCAGATGGGGTGAGGGCGGGTGCCCAAATTTAAAGACTGGATAACGGATATGGTGCAGT
Source organism: Lissotriton vulgaris (assembly GCF_964263255.1). NCBI lineage: Eukaryota > Metazoa > Chordata > Amphibia > Caudata > Salamandridae > Lissotriton > Lissotriton vulgaris. The sequence goes on along the minus strand of NW_028251453.1, from coordinate 328,211 downwards.
GCCAGGAACGCCTTATTATATTCGCTGAGCTGCTTCCTAGTGCTTCAAGGCCTAGGGACATTTGGGCCCCACTAACTTGCTATCTACTGGAACACTCACAGGAAGAAGTGAAGGTTGAATCGGAGCCTCACATGCATTGATGGTGCCGTGGTAAACATATCGGATAAGGTATACCCCACACAGGGCAGGAAGGTAAAGTGAAGAGAAACATTTTATCGCATATAGTGATGTGTCCGCTGCGATACTCGTCTTTCATTGGCAACACTGAGCCCACCATGGTGAAACTGACAGTGACTGCTCCTATTAGTATGCCACAATGTCGCCGAATAGATACAGTTAATGAGGTTTGTATTTGCGCTGCTTCGTCTTACCCTTTTAATGTGCATAAGTTGACCAGTGAAACTATGCAATATGTGAAATGGACATAATTGTATAAACCACCATGTATACAGGAATGTTATAAGTATGCGGACAAGAAATGCAAAGATGGCTATTGTTTTGTTTGTTTTGAAAAATAATAAACAGAAATTTAAAAAAATAATAATAATTGTTAGGTCGGGCAAGTTGCACGGTCTCGCCAGATATCTGTGTGATTGGAACTTCCAAGATCCCATTTATAGTCTGTGAAAGGTTGCTCGTCTTATCGGTACTAGGGCAGTGGTCAGGGGTTCCAGCAGAAGCCAGGCCACCCAGAGACGATTTTTTAGACAATAGGGGTTCGAGAGATAGGTGGCGCTCTATAATTTCTATCTCATGTTCAAGAACAGAGGTCGATCTGAGTAGAAATTGGTCCAATGTCCCCACCACGCTTACACTGTGTAGAGCACTTCTACTCTTCCCCTCTCGCTTGTTCATCTTTAGAGCGTAGTTTAGTGTCAGTTCAAGGGGCCTAATTGGCTTGTGTACTTTGATGAAACAGAATATGAATATATTAGCGGAACTAACCTTAGGTTTGATGAGGCGCTCAGAGTGGGGACCCAGCCCAGTCTCCTCCGGTCACTGACGGGCACAGACGGGCCCGCCCTTGGCCCAGGCTTTGCCCGCGCGCGTCCCACGCTGCAGGAGCACTGCAATGGTCTTAAGCTCCTTCTGGCACTTGTGGTGTGCGTTGGCAGCTTGTACGCCACTGAGAATTCTGGGGATTGTAGTCCCGGCCGGCGCCCCCGCTCTCGGCCGGAACCATGACTGTAGGCTGCCCAAGTGTCTCTCTCTTGGCGGTGGTGGCAGGAATGGAGCTGTGAGGCAGGCACCAGTCACCAGGTAAGATTGACTTCCGCGCTGCAGGAGCCCTGAGATGGTCTTAAGCACCTCCCGGTGCTTGTGGCCTGCGTGCGCGCCGCTGAGAACACTGGGGCTTGTAGTCCTGGCCAGCGCCCCCCACTCGCGTCCGGAACCGGGGCTGTAGGCTGCCCCAGTGACTCTCTCTTGGCGCTGGCGGCAGGAATGGAGCTGTGGGGCAGGCACCAGGTAAGATTGACTCCTCGGAGGTGACGGTGTTGATGGTCCGCCGTCAACATAAAAACTGTAAAGGAATTGTGGCAAGCCTGTGCATTATTCAGCACAATTTCTAGGCCTATACAAAATTTCAGAATTCATTTTGTGACCTTTCACAAAAAAAATGCAAAATCAGGTGAAAATGTAGGATACATAATTTTGCAATATCTCACCTGAAAATTCAATATGACGGCATAGCATGCGTTCAAAAGCAGTACGAGATTATAGGAAGAGAACTCATTCAAGGAGAAAATGTATTCCGCAGTAGATTTTCTGCATGAATTATTCTGCTTCTATTGAAGACATTTTGCAAAATTTCACTTAATGTGGAATTCATGGACATTTCACTTATTGGGGAATTCATGGAAATTTATGCTCAAGAATTTTGCAAAGTTCGAGACCACAATTAAAATTTCACAAAGGCCTAGCAGTGGCCTTGAAAATTTCAACCGAATTCTGGGAGTTATAGACAGTTCTAAGACTGCATTGTTGTATTGGAGAAGTCTGGCTCACGATTAAAGCGGCAGACCCTGAGGAAGAGGTCTGGCCTGGGACCAGGGTTCAATTCCCGACGCGGCAGGGTCTTGGGCTCAATGTCCACGGACTTAATAATTTTCGCCTAGGTGCCTATTCTAATCATGGGTCCCACTCTGCAACTCTGGGCAATAGCTTGCTTAATCTCCACAATGGCCCTGAAAGCGCTAGGATGCCTGACCTCACCTTGGAGGTGCCCAGTAAGGGGGCATCTCACAAGGAAAGCCAGGAAGGGTTCCACAGCGGTATACAGCGCCAAGATACCTTTCAGGTGATAGTGCGCTTTACAAGTATACACACATTTACATTGTACTATAATAGCACTCCGGACAATGATAGCCGGGATGTGGTGTGAGATTGGGATTTATTCATCAAATTAACCTCCTTAACACATAACCCAAGAACGTATACCAAAAACTGCCTAGCTTGACCATTGAGTCAGTAAAATATTTTGAAAGCTATATGGCTGTCCTAGAGAATCACTGATAAATAATGTATATATTTTTAAGTGCTATATTAAGTGACACTTGCAAAATTTAGGGGTGCATACTTGTCACCTCCCTTATAAGGATTGTGGCTTTTTAAAGCAATTGGATTTGAAGTAATAGTCTGCACAGCACAAAGTGTCTCCATACGGGGGGTCGCGATACTAAAGCATAAACGGTTTATGGGGGTAATCTGTAAAACAGTGGCGGATAAAAACGGGAGATGGGCTATAGCTCAGATGATAATTAAAGGGAAGAAATATGCATTTTGTGCAGTGTATGGTCCTTACGCAGATGACCCCTCTATTTTCAATATTATAAATATTGAAATGCTGAACTGGAAGGGAGAACGGGTTGTGATGGGCGATTTAAATTGTGTTATGGATTATGGAATTGACACAACTCGACGGGGAGCTTTTCATAGAATGCAAAGGATAAGGGCTGCAATCAAGGAGTTATGGCGGCTACAGGCTATGAGGGATGTGTGGAGAACATTATACCCTAATACCCCAGGTTATACTTACTATTCTGCTCCACACAAATCATATTCACGAATAGACATGGCTTGGGCTATTTTTCCTATTCTATGGTCAATGGATATGGAAATATGCCCGAAAGTTACCTCAGATCACAATCCTATCCTTTTAACACTTAAAATCCCCGATGAGAACAAGGCATCTAGAACCTTCTCATTTCCTAGGTATCTATTATCAGATGAGGAGTATGTGGCTAGGAACTGAGGTCAACTTGAAGCCTTTTTTAAGGAAAATGCAGGATCTGCCTCTGCCATAGTGATATGGGATACATGCAAGACTGTTATTAGAGGCTACACACAACAGTATATCTGGCGGCAAAATAAGGACCAAAGAAATGTAATTAAAGATACTATTCTAGCAATACCTGTCGCAGAAGATCAGCATGCAGAGGCTGCTTTGAGGGGGACCACCGATCTGGAACAATTGGAACAACTGGGGTCTGTTTTAATAGATCTCAGATCAAAGATGAAGAATAAATTCAGGGTGAAAAGCATGGCAAGCTATAGTAAATATCATCTGTCGCAATGCAAATTTGGGGAGAAAATTGGTAAGATTCTTGCTTTTAAAGTTGCAGATGATAGGGCTAAGGCTCATATAAAGGCAATTAAGGGGTCGAATTATATCTTGTATGAGCAGCCACAACAGATACTTGAACAGTTTTTTTCATATTATTAAGTGTTGTATACACCAACGGTTCGACCAAAGCAAGAAGACATTCTCAGCTTTAACAATAATAGCTCTCTGAAAAATATGGGGAGTGAGACATCTGATCTTCTTGATGAGGGCATATCAGGTGAAGAGCTAGAAATGGTAATCAGCGCTTTACCATCAGGCAAGGCAGCAGGGGAAGATTCTATTCCCCGGGAATTTTATAAAACTTTTAAAGATATCTTGCTGGTAATAGAGTTTGTTGGAATTGACGGTAAAACCCCTGAATCATGAAATAAGATGCAAATAATCTTTTTCTTGAAAAAAAAAACAGCAGCGGAGTGTGGGTCGTATCGGCCAATTTCACTCATAAATGCTGATGCAAAAATGTGCGCAAAAAATCTTGCAAATCGTCTTTCCCCAATAATGACTAGTTTGGTCTCCCCCCATCAGCAAGGGTTCATCCAAGGAAAGGACACAACAGCCCATGTTAGCCTGGCAGTGACAGCCTTTGATGTGGCAGATATAAGATCCACCTCACTCGGTATGATATTATTAGACGCAGAGAAAGCGTTTGACCGAGTGGGGTGGAAATTTCTTTGGGCCACACTTTCAGCTTTTGGGATTAAGGGTCAATTTAAAAGGCAGATACAAGCTTAATACAACAAGCGTTGTGCTAAATTAACATCCTCAGGACTGCAATCATCAATCTTCCCGGTACTCTGTGGCACTCGTCACAGGTGCCCTCTTCCGCCTCTATTATTCGCTCTCTATAAAGAGCCATTTATCCAAGCTTTGCAAAATGATCCCCAAATACGGGCTTTTATGTCTGGAACAAACTCTCTCAAGGTCATCGCTTCTGCAGATGACATAGCTGTCTTTTCACCAGAACCAGGAGAAGCGTTAAAAGTGATAACAGATGTAGCTGGCAAGTTTGATTCAATCTCAGACTGTAAGTTAAATGTCAATAAGACCCAAGTCCTTCTTAATTATAAATCCCCTGCTCCTATACAGGGAGTTTGTTCAGTGGTTACTTATTTGGGGGTCAGGATAACAGCACAAATAGACAGAATTTTTTCATGAAATTATGAAGCACAAGTTGCCTATTGGTATCATTGGTAGGATTAATATTATAAAAATGAAGGTTCTGCCTAAGATACTTTATCTCTTTTGTTCTATTCCGTTACGTGTTCCAAACTTATTTTTTAAGCGGTTAGACGAAACGTTAAGTAGTTTTATATGGGGATATAAGAAAGAAAGGCGCACGATAGATCGGTTGAAACGTCCTTTCAGCCAAGGGGGACTAGAGTTTCCAAATTTTAAAACATACTTCTGGTCAGCCTGTTTTACTTGTCTCCGTAGTCTTATCAATCCTGCCAGTACCCTCTTTTGTCATGAGTTTATGTTAGCGGGCGAGAGTAAGATGTTTCTCTATAGAACTAATGACCCAAACTACTTTAAAAGGGTAAAATTTAAGACTATAAGGGACGGTATATTTACATGGCGTGCTATTTTGCTTAGCAATAATATCTCTCTTTATCATGATAAATTCCCGTTATGGCATAATCCAGGATTGCCAGAGATATTTCAGGATGCTGTGGGTAGTAAATGGGCAAGCTGTGGAGTTACAAGTTTGGGGGATTGTATGACTACAGCAGCTTTGTTTCATTTGAGAGACTGCAGATTAAGTATAAATTGCAAGACTATATGCTGTTTAAATATAACCAGATTCGAGATTATTTTTTAAGAGACATAAACTTGGTAAACGTAACTGATTCTGAGATATGGGATTTTCTGTATGCAGCAGAGTCGAAAAAAATGATTAGTAGGGTGTACGAATGGCTAAGCAGCTACAGAATAGATGATTGTGGGAGATTAGCGGATCGTTGGAGCGAGGTGCTAGGGGCGCCGGTAGTGGCTAGTACCATATCACAAGCTCTTAGCACAATAGATAAGGCAGTCCACTCTACTAACTTGCGACTGCAACAACATCGTATGTTGGGTCTCTTATATTTTGCTCCCGAAAGAATAGCTAAGTGGTCATCTGACAATATTACGACTAGTGATCGGACAAAATGCCCTAGTAACTTATACGCGGCTGACATAAAACATATGTTTGTAACATGTCCGGTCTTGGCCATATTCTGACATGATGTTGGGAGTGTTCTCTCTCAGAAGTTGGGGATAGGAGCACCTTTGTCAATTAATGAAATCATGATGGGCAATAGTACTGAGCGCCTTATAAACAATAGTTTGCTTTCTATTTTATTAGTCTCGGCAAGCTTAACTGTAGCTAGGGAGTAGATATTACCAAAACCCCCATCTGTTATGGATTGGTGGCTGTTAGTAAGGCAAACACGTGATATGGAATAAGAACACACAAGATGACCCAGCACCAGAGTACTTATATTAAATATATATTTCAATTTGTTTGTATCATAGCTTTCAGTGCAATACACAATATAATATAACAACAAGTGGCTTCTCAAGGATAAGCAGTAGCAAAGACTTGATTGTAGGTTTTTTCGTCTTTATTTTTCAAAAATCATTAAAACATTACAGGATTGCTTGCCGCCAACGCGTTTCATCCCACTCGGGACTTCTTGAGGGCTGCGCTATATCATTGTGACACAAAGTTCACAGCTGTCTTCTAATATTCTTATAGATGATCAAACTGAGGTCTATGTTATGAAAAAGAAGGTTAATTCAACAATCTGATGTACACTCCAATTGTAGAGTACATTAAGTTTTCCTCCTGATGTCCTATTCTCGCAGTATATTTATCCCCATTTATCACCATAATACGGTCCATTCATAAAATTCCCGGCATTAGTGGCCCCTCGTATCCAAACCAATGGTCTTGGCATGTAAAAAAACAATTGGAGTGTACATCAGATTGTTGAATTAACCTTCTTTTTCATAACATAGACCTCAATCAAGTCTTTGCAACTGCTTATCCTTGAGAAGCTGCTTGCTGTTATATTATATTTTGTATTGCACTGAAAGCTATGATACAAATAAACTGAAATATATATTTAATATAAGTACTCTGATGCTGGGTCATCTTGTGTGTTCTAGTTGTAAGTGGTCTTCTTGATCACTGATCGGGGATGTTTAAGGGTCAAATCCCAGACGCCATGCACAGAGAACAGTGACAAATACATAGGCAGATTTTAGGAGTGGTTGAGAATTCTGGTCCTGTATAGCTCTGACCCTTGCAGTTTTTTAGTACATGATATGGAGCAGGCGCTGGCTAAGGCAAGTGGTATTCGCTCATTAGCTAAATTTACAGCAATCTGGGGGTCTTTGTTTTTGACAGAATAAATGCTTCGCGGACAAGTGTATAATTACTGAATTAGGGAATGTTATCTGTATATTTTCAATACTTTCTATATTAATATGTATTTGTGTATTAACTTCCATTTGACAAGTACATTTAAAAAAAGAATTAGGGGTGCATACTTGCTTGGAGGCTGTCATTTTTGTTTAGCTGGGGAGACAATGCAGCTCACAGGAGGAGCTGTGAAATGTAGGTATGTAGATTTAGCACTATTGCAGTCTGTAAGATAATAAAAAGATATGGATTGTACTCTTGTTTGTAGTTGTGATTAACATTGGGATGGTTTAAATTGTGGGCTTTTATTTTCCTTATTTTTTATTGCTTCATTGATCACTGTGAACACATGCAGACACACACACACGCGCGCGAGCACACACACACACACACACAGACACACACACACACACGCACACACACACAAACACACACACTTACCTGTGAGGTCCTGTGTATTTTTGGAGTATACATAAAGCACTCTTGCTCTTCTACTGCCAGACTTGGTAGTGCAAGTGGAGTGAATCGTCCGGTAATCAGCTCTCTCACGCCTTGCTTTTCTCTACCACTAGTGCAGGTGAGGTGCCATCCTAAACACCTGGTGGGTTGTTCACCCCTGGTCTAATTCATCCTGTCTGCCTCAGTCTTCTATCCTGTCCTTTAGATGTACTGTGACACCTCATCGTGTTTGGTGTGGCCACCATGTTCTCCTCTCCATTCTGTCTCCGCGATACACTCTTACAGTCTATTGTGAGTGCCCTTGCCTGACATTTGATTCTCTCCGGATGCCGCAGGATCCCTTCTCTGTGTGCACCAGATGCATCACTCTCCATACTTTAGTTGCAAGTATTACCTACGGTGTATTTCCTCCATGTCCTAGCCTAATCCACTATTCCACTGCTGGGCCTCTGTCTCACTTTTTTGATCAAATGTTTTTATTAAGAATTCTTAATTTAAAACATTACAGACAGTACCTGCAAAGCGTTCTAGGAGATTACAGATAAGGTTGATGCGTACACATGACATCAATTAAACTCATATTTTACTAATTAATGAAAAAAACACTGTGATACTTTGTGGGATTATACTTAAAAAGAAGGTCAAAGGGTGAACAAAGGTAAACTTTCTGGCAATACTTGAGCTACTCGAGCTCGGCGGAGAAGGGTAGGTCAAATTACGCGGACACAGGAGCATGGAGCTAAACCCTTGGGCTCATCCCTGATGTTTTGTCCCGCCGACCCCTCATGTGGTACATAGTCCTTGACCATTAGGCATAGGAGAACCCACAGAGGTAAAAATAAGCACACACATGACACTAGCATGTTTCCCTTCACTTTTGTTTAGGTCCTGATGAATCGCGGGTGACTATACCCACGGCGAGAAACATGTCGACCACCTTCACTCTTAGTCTCATCTAGGGTCACCCGACCTAACCTGCTGACACCTAGTGAGCTAACCCCACTTTTTAACTGCAGCCAGGGGACCCCCAGAATAAACTGAATTCCGGTACCCCTTGCTACATTTTAATATCCCTCACATTATTACACCTAGCCCTGCCCACACACCCCCACCTCACCATAAGGCTGTTGGATTAAAAGATCTCCGCCAAAGAGCCTCTCTTTGAGGTGAGCCCGTCGGGGATTGCACCGCCTCCCCGACGAGGAGCAACCGCCAATGATGAAGCATGACACCCTTCTGGGTGTGTGAGGCAACTACATCCAACAAAATGGATGCCCCAGGGTGTTACTCTAACACCTTTGGTCACGCCAGTTAATTCCTTCTTTAATTCTCCCCCAACTCTCCATAGGAACAGTTCAGCACCCCCCTTTTGTAATCTTAGTGCTAGATACGGACACAAGCTGTAACTGGACCTTCCACCACCCTGTGTGGTAAATCGTGTCCGTTGATCAAACGATCAACTATCTTACCTCCCTCCTTTGGATATAATACTTGAGCAGTGGCAAGTCTGTGATTGTTGTGCGGCTTCTGTCTAGACAAGGAAGGGGACTACCCAGGCACAGGAAGGTAATACATATACAACAATGCGTTCTATACAGGGGAGGAAAGCATGGGAGGAAAGCAAGGGAGTGTGGTGCTTCTTGTGAGCTGGAAGTAATTGCCGGCATGCCAAGGACAGGGGAGTTATCACAGGGAGCAGAAGTATCAGCCACTCATATTTAACATGGTGGGGGAGGGAGTCATCTTTAAGAATGCGTTGATAGTGGTTCAACATATCATCCCATTCCATAGGGATGGGTGTTTACGGAAGCTCTTGCCTCTTCTTTGCCTCCAAGATGCAACCATAAGGGGCAATGACGCATGTCACTTTAAGGTTATAGCCCATTCAGCTAACAAGAGGGTGAGCTCTGCGAACCTTGCTGTTACCTCAGTTTGCTTAGTGTGCTTGTAGATGCCAACGGCACCCATTTCCCAAGTGTTAAGTTCCACCCAGTGAGTGATGTTGGCTAAGGTGGCCTATACAGCTCACAATAGTGTGCTTTGGATGAACAGGACCACAGAACATGCTGGAGGTCTGCATTATCAGATCGGCAGCAGAGCTGAGTGCCTGGAAAGATCTGGGTCACTTTGGTAAAGGAGAGGTTTGTTCTGTGTAGTATCGAAACCCGGATGTTGAACTGGGTATTTCTGGATTCCAGGTGAGGCTACACTAATGCTTATGCTCATTGCGCTCTCTCAGGATCCTGGAACCTCCTTCCAAATTACATTTGCCATGCTCGTGAAGCTGCGTGAGAGGGGCCTAAGTATATTCCCATAGGGATTTTTATAGCCAGGTAGCTAAAAGTCAACATGCACTCATTACAAACATTTTATGTATAACTGTGTGAGTTTGTGGCTCCTCGTGAGGGATTCCCCATAGCAGCCAACCGGTCTGCCGAAGCTGCCTGTGCATTAGAATCTGCCCTATATGAATACTGTGCTGTGCTATGTGTTGTCCCAGAGAGAGCAAGTAACCATCTAAGGAAAGGTCTCCAGAATGTTTTTGCTTATTGGAGTAAGTTCCTGGGTGCGAGGAATCCCGGCTGTGCAGGTAAACCCTGAGTGGTATCTCAGGGGCATATGGAGTAATGTGCTGTGTGAGTTGGAAAACTTGTCTGACCCATTCTTTGACTACAGTATCCACATAGAAGGATATTGCATGTGCTGTGCCGTCTAGAAGGAGTGCCCATGTGTCTCCTGCATGGAAATGGACCTCTAGGCTCCATAACAATTGTAAAAAGCAAAGTGGAAAGAGGGCATCCCTGTATAATTCCCCTATGGACCAAAAAGGAAGCCAGTATCATTTTGCCCATTAGAACATGTGAAGAGGGAGTAGTGTACAATAGTCGAATCAGGGGGAGCAAGCACTTACATACCCCTAGCCTAGGTAGAACCTGGTAAAGATAACCTCAGTCAGGTGCATCAAGGGCCTTCTCCAAATCCAGCACTAGACAGGCAGATTGAGGGAATTGGAAAGAAACTCTGTCCATGATGTGGAGAAACCTGCGGATGTTTAGGGAGTTACTGCAACCAGGCACAGGCCATTTTGATCTGAGTGGATAAGCACAGGGAGTATTTGTAAGTATCTGTGTGCTAGAATCTTGCTTATTATTTTGTAGTCAGTACCCAAGATAAGCAGTGGCATGAAAGAAGGCAATTGAGGAGGGGCAGCTCCTCTGCAGTGGCGGAGGAGCGTAGCCTCACTGGCTCAGAGCTAGCAGGTGTAAAATTAAACCATATTCTATCATTTCATTTCATAAATCTTTATTTCGATCACAGATCATAAAAGAAACATAACATTATACACAATTAGAAACGGATTAAACACAATGTGATCCAATGGTTAAGATTTTTTTAAAAACAAAGGGTGCTGTAAAGGTAGATTAAAACTTTCAGTGAGCCTATTATACAAGTCTTTTGACCGCTCGGCTTCGGGTGAACCACATGGCAGTTAAAAATTTCGAGAGGGCAAAAACTACAATGGGAGAGAGGTCTGTCTTTAAAACTCGATAAGCAGGTTGAAGAGATCTAAAACCCAAGGTCCTGAGTAACGGAACTAGCCAGTATTTCCTGCTCCTCTCGTATCCCTTACAAAAGAAAACAACATGAACCTCATCCTCCTTCGGATGAGCACACACTGGGCAGGTTTCTGTGGTGGATCTGGATGCCCAGGACGATGTAAATGAAGCTAGGGGAAGACTTCCATATCTCCACTGTAAAAATAATTTCCTCGTTAGTACAGGAGAAATGGCGTCTAAAGTACTTTCGGGACAGTAGGAGTCTTTCGCTTTTAGGAACAAGTGTGTCAAGGATCCTTCTCGAGTGGCATCAATAGCTTTTGTAAGCATCAGTTCTTGGTATGCTCTCACAAGAACCTTTTTTGGTGTTTTTTGGCAGGTGTTTAAAGGATCCGTCCATAGCTCCGAATGGCCGATTTCCTCTAGCATTCCCTTAACGTACATCATCCACGGGATCCTCTTGGCATTCCGTAGCTCCAGGAATTCTTGTAGTTCCTCTCTATAATTTGTAAGATCTGGGCTACACCACAGACGCCTCCAAAATGTTGGGGGTTTAAGTCCAAGCTCTTCCGTTATAGGTCGAATTCCCAAATCTAGTCTGAGGGGAAGTAGTGGAGTGCTCTGAGGGAGGGCAACGACCTGTCTCAGAAATTTGTTTTCAGCTGACTGAAGTTTAGGGAGATGAGAGTGTCCCCACAGTTCACCCCCATATGTGACACCCGCACGGGCTTGAGTTTTATAGATATGAATGATTGGGGTTAGTGGGCGATAAGGAGATTTGTTCGCCAGACGCATAGTGCCACCCGCCAACTGGGCCAGTTTGATGGTCACTTTGGTCTGGTGAGACGTCCACGTTAGATGTTCATTTAAAGTGATCCCCAAGTATTCAATATTGTGCACACGTTCTAATTGAACTGTGCCTAGCCTAGGTGGGGCTCGATTTTGGTGGTTGGGATTCAAAATCATGAATTTGGTTTTCTGTGGGTTTATTTCCAACCCTCGTTCAGAGCAGAACTCAAGAAAACCATCTAAGATGCGTTGAATCCCCATAGGGGATTTAGACAGCAGGAGGGTGTCATCTGCAAACCTCCATGACTCTCCACAGCCTCGCTCTGGGTACCAAATCGAAGGCGGCACGAAGGTCTACAAAAATAGTATACAGAGTACCGCCCTCGATTACAGCTGTTCTCCAATAGAGGAGATTTAACCTAAAGATCTGGTCTATCGTGGATACTCCCTGCCTAAATCCTGCCTGATAGGGGGACAGGATGTCTATCTCTTCTATCCAGGCCTGGAGCCGATTTAAAATCAGTCTACGGAAGAGTTTTTGGGATATGTCGATAAGACTGATGGGGCGATAGTTGGAAGGAAGCAGAGGGGATCCCTTTTTGTAAATTGGGACCACCTCTGCTCCCCTCCAAGTATCGGGTACCTCCATTCCCCCTAGGATGGCATTGAATATCAGAGTGAGATAAGGTGCCCATATCCCTGGTTCCTGCTTGAACAGGTCCCCGGGCACCCCATCAAGCCCCGGAGCTTTTCCAGATACCAAGCCTTTAATGGCCTCCCTCACCTCTTTTTCTGTGAAGGGGACCTCTTTGGGACTAGGTGTCTTTATGATAACGGCCATATTTTGATCCCCCCCTCCCTCCGCATACAGTGCCTCAAAATGGGTCTGCCATACCGTAGGAGCTATGTTAGGCTCTATTGCGGAGGATAAATCCTCCGTGCCATTAGCCACTACGCGCCAGAATTTGCGGGAATCTCTAGTTGTTAATGCTTTAACGAGATTATCCCAGTAGTCTTGGTCCCATTCTGCCCGCGCATTGTCCAGGAGATTCTTGTACAATCTTCTCCTGGTGCGGATTTCTTCCCTTTTAAGACGACCCTTAATAGCAAGTAACAAATGGGCCTTGGCTTCCCTGCAAGCGGCGTTATACCAAGTCCTCTTGGGCAGGGGGCCTTTCCTTTTCCCTGAGGATGAAAACAGATCCTGCTCGAGGGTGTTGATGATGTCTGCGTGTATTTGTGCAAGCTTTACTCCCCTGTCATCATCATGCACCTCATTTCCTAACTGGAAGGCATTCTCTAGAAGTGGGATAATCCTTTCGTATAGCTGGGGAATTCTATCTGGACTGTTGACCAATTTCTCCCACTTGACTTTCCTCCGATTATTTTCAAGTAGGAGGCCCCCCTTATCTTTGTTTGTTCCGTGGGATGTGACCTTGCCCCCAGGCAGGGAGTAAGTCAATTCCAAGGCATTATGGTCACTGTCCGTTCTTTCAGTAACTTTAAAATCAATTATCGCTGGCCACATAGACAGTTTAACCATAATGTAGTCCAGTCTAGATTCACAACCTGATTTGTTAAAAGTGTGGATACTGGGAGTATCTGATTTGCAACGACCATTGCACACCCTTAATCCTAAATTGAGGGTGAGGGCAGTTATCTGCAAGGCCGAAGGAGTCCAGGCCCTTGGGGGTGGAGCCACCGTCTCAGGGATGAACCAACATAAATCTTCCTCGTGGGAAGAGCCATCGCGTAGTCCAGGCAGTGGTTCATAATGGGAATTGAAGTCGCCTCCCACCAGGCAGGCAAGTTCACATGGCAAGCCTTCTAAGAGTCCAGCTAATTCGTCTATGGTGCCAGATTCTTTGTGCGTTGGTACCGGCCTTGAATAAATGTTAATGGCTAGCAACTTCGTGGAATCTGGCCACTCAAGTAAAACAGCCAATATGTCATCTGAGGCGGTCTCTAGGGATGTAGCTTGGCAACCTAGGTCTGTTGCTACCCAGGTCGTAAGTCCCCCTGACGGCCTACCCCTACCCCCCCATTTAGCGGATTTGAAAAAGGAAGCAAAACCCGGAAATAGTATCTCCTCACGCGCCCAAGTCTCTTGGAAAAGGAGTATATTTTTAGAGCTGATGTAAGAACCCCACTCTGTGCAATCTATTTTGTTGGCTAGGCCTGCCACGTTCCAAGAGATCACGGATATATGTGACAGTTGGGTGGTGGCTGGGTTTATAGAAACAGAGTTGTTAGGGATAAGCTCAGTGGGCGTTAGTTGGCTTTTGAGGTAGTAGTTAATGCCGGAAGGTCTATTGGCAGGGGATGAGTTAGGATCCATCATGCTTGGGACCTGATTAAGTTCAACTATATTGGGTGCCTTAATATGAATATCTGGAGCTGGGAGTGAATTGCTCTCGATCGTAGGAGATGCTTGTGGATCACTCCCCTCTTCAGCCACCAGTCAGTCTACCGACTCTAAACCACTATATCTGTTGTGGGTAGATAGATAGTCTGGATAGTGTATTCTGTGTGGCCCAGGAATTCCTCTCCCATAGCCACCACCCCCCCCCTCCTTCTTGTAACGGTTTCCCAGCCAGCCTCATCCCCATACGAAGAGAACTGCTCTATAGGTCTTCCCCTGTGTTGTGGGTGGACATTACCTTCCCTAGTGCGATTTTCCCAACCCTCCAACAACTCTTGGTGATGGCCCCATCTGTGGTCCTCTAAATTATAGTGATTTGAGGGGTAGAAAAATGAAAGAGGAAGTGGTTGAATATTACTACCAAAATCCTCATCGGAAGCCTAGGAACAGATGTATGCGGCTGTATTCGGGTCTCTGAAGGTGACCAGAATGCAGTCTCCCCTAATGGATTTCCTAGTGAAGCCCACCCACATTGCCCTTCTAGCCATAGCGATATCACTGGTTGTTCCTCTCGGGAGTGGTCTATTTACAGAGAGCCAGTTGATAACTTTATTTTTAAGCGAGGTAGTGGATTCAAATATAGGAGTATTTAATTCCGGAACCCCTACCAGAACTAACGTATAGGGTGCTGCTTCCGGGGGTAGGTTTATAGGCTTATGTTTACGGTTAGTATTTGATTTCTCTCTAAAAGAAGATGAGTCGCCCTTGGCATTTGTCGTAGGCAAAACATTATCTTTCGATGAGGGGGTTGTTTTTGGGGTGGCAGTTGCTGTTTGCTGTGTGCGGATGGGGGCCTTATTGGCATTTGGTAGTTGCGGAGTATTATTTGGTATGGGTTGGGGAACTATGGAGTTTATCGGTGGAAGCTTATTGTTAGTAGTTGTTGGAGGTCCATTGCCCTTGATGGGCTTTGGTCCTGGTCCCTCTATTACTGTTTTTGGTCCGCTGTTATCGAGTTTCCTTGAATCGGCAAGCTGCACAGTTGCCTTTTCAATGATAACTAGTCTAGCTTCGATCTTAATTAATCTAGCCTCAAGGGGACTCAATAGGGACCTAAGCAGTGTACCTATGTCCTCCAGTGTGATATCATCGGAGGTAATATCTACTGGTGCGGTGTTAGTAGGCTGTGTTGGGGGGTTAATTTAGTAGTTCTGAAAGGAGATGACATTCCCGTCCTCTCTAGCGTGGTGACAGAGGTAGCTCCTTTCCCCCCTTTACCTCTAGGTTGTTTAGGTTTGGGAGATTTAATACTATTATCTTCTTTGTTTTGGGGCCCCCGCTTCTTTTTTTGTATAGCTCCTTCTCTAGCCCCCCTATTACAATCTGTATTCGATTCTGTGGTTTTGGCTACCTCAATATTTTCTGTTGCTGTGGATTGGGGGATTTGGGTATTTGGTAAGGTCATGAGGCTCATATCCTCAAAGTCACTCGGGACCTCAATGGTAGATTCTGGATTAGTGGTTGAGATACCTGAAAATAGGCATGTTGCCTGGTCTATGCTGCCACTAGCTGGTATACCAGATCTATTTTCTGGGATTCTAGCTTGGGCCACTGGGCCCATTGAGGATCTCCTTACCCAGTCTATTTCTTGGGAGATTCTTCGCTCCAGGACCTCGATTTCCTCAATCAGGAGAGAACCAGCTTTAGCAAAGTAGGTATCCAGTGGGCCTTTAGCTGCTCCGGCTGCGGCCAAGGAAGATGTTTTGCTTCTGGTTTCCCTAGTACTCATTTCACAAGTTTTTAAATGACCTTAGTATGGCAGGCAAAGAGACAGGGCCCGGACCGGACTCTCACGTACTCGAACGGCCTCAAACGGCCCGCTCTTTGCCCGGTCTTCGCCCGGCCTTAGTCCCGCGCGCGTCCCGCGTGCGGGTGGCTGTTACAGATTATCAAGGGGAGGAACAGGAGGGGGCGGGAAGAGGACCAGCTGCGGCCGATCAGCGCAGCTCAGCAGGCTGGTCCTCGCAGTCCCGCCTCTGGCCGTGTGTGTGGGGCAGATGGTCAGCAGCGAGGGTGTAGGTGCTTCAATGCACAGGCGAGGTCCAAATACACAAATCCCTGGCAAGGTTTTCAAACCACGAGCGGCGCCCGCGGAGCGGGGGCCGCGAGACGTGGCGTAGTGGTCTGCAGGAAGCGGTGTGGCAGGCGTTTCAGCACAGCACTCCCGAGTAGGCAAAGGAAGACTCCCAGGCAACACACACTCCACGGAGATTTTAACAGTTGGAGGGGCGGGAAGAGGACCAGCTGCGGCCGATCAACGCCGCTCAGCAGGCTGGTCCTCGCAGTCCCGCCTCTGGCCGTGTGTGTGGGGCAGATGGTCAGCAGCGAGGGTGTAGGTGCTTCAATGCACAGGCGAGGTCCAAATACACAAATCCCTGGCAAGGTTTGCAAACCACGAGCGGCGCCCGCGGAGCGGGGGCCGCAAGACGTGGCGTAGTGGTCTGCAGGAAGCGGTGTGGCAGGCGTTTCAGCACAGCACTCCCGAGTAGGCAAAGGAAGACTCCCAGGCAACACACACTCCACGGAGATTTTAACAGTTGGAGGGGCGGGAAGAGGACCTGCTGCGGCTGATCAACGCCGCTCAGCAGGCTGGTCCTCGCAGTCCCGCCTCTGGCCGTGTGTGTGGGGCAGATGGTCAGCAGCGAGGGAGTAGGTGCTTCAATGCACAGGCGAGGTCCAAATACACAAATCCCTGGCAAGGTTTTCAAACCACGAGCGGCGCCCGCGGAGCGGGGGCCGCGAGACGTGGCGTAGTGGTCTGCAGGAAGCGGTGTGGCAGGCATTTCAGCACAGCACTCCCGAGTAGGCAAAGGAAGACTCCCAGGCAACACACACTCCACGGAGATTTTAACAGTTGGAGGGGCGGGAAGAGGACCAGCTGCGGCCGATCAACGCCGCTCAGCAGGCTGGTCCTCGCAGTCCCGCCTCTGGCCGTGTGTGTGGGGCAGATGGTCAGCAGCGAGGGTGTAGGTGCTTCAATGCACAGGCGAGGTCCAAATACACAAATTCCTGGCAAGGTTTTCAAACCACGAGCAGCGCCCGCGGAGTGGGAGCCGCGAGACGTGGCGTAGTGGTCTGCAGGAAGCGGTGTGGCAGGCGTTTCAGCACAGCACTCCCGAGTAGGCAAAGGAAGACTCCCAGGCAACACACACTCCACGGAGATTTTAACAGTTGGAGGGGCGGGAAGAGGACCAGCTGCGGCCGATCAGCGCCGCTCAGCAGGCTGGTCCTCGCAGTCCCGCCTCTGGCCGTTTGTGTGGGGAAGATGGTCAGCAGCGAGGGTGTAGGTGCTTCAATGCACAGGCGAGGTCCAAATACACAAATCCCTGGCAAGGTTTTCAAACCACGAGCGGCGCCCGCGGAGCGGGGGCCGCGAGACGTTATGTTATGTTAATTGTTTATTTCTATAGCGCACGGCTACTCAAAAAGAGTGTCCCGGCGCTTTATTGGAGAAAGAGACAAAACTGCAACATAGAAACATAACACCAGATAAAAAACTAACAGAAGAGTGGGCCAGAGATTCACGGAAGACCGGCTACTGAGTGAACAGCCAAGTTTTAAGGCCTTTCCTAAAAGCCAGTAGGCTGGTGGCTCCCCGCAGGGCCAGTGGTAAAGAGTTCCACAGCTGAGATGCCAGCAGTCCAAAAGAGCGGCCTCCGAGGCGCGCTTTCTTAACCCGGGGGACAACAGCAAGATGCAGGGCTTCCGACCTCAGAGACCTGGTCGGATGATAAAAGACCAGTCTCTTTTGGAGGTACTTGGCTCCCTCCTTGTGAGGAGCTTTGTAGGCCAAGGTCAGCGCCTTAAAGGCGATCCTCTTGCGGATAGGAAGCCAATGTAAAGTTGCCAGCAAGCCCGAGGCCCTGGAGCGCCTACTAAGGCCAAAGATTGCCCTGGCAGCGGCGTTCTGTACCACTTGAAGCCGCTGCAGCAAGTACTCTGGAAGGCCCAGGTAAAGAACGTTGGAATAATCCAACCTGGACCCAATCAGAGCCTGGACTGTCAGCGTCCTATGTTCCACGGATAACAGAGGAAGGAACCTCCGCAGCATCCTGAGGATGCCAAAGCAAATGCCCGACACCCCCAGGATCTGGGATTTCAAGGTAAGCCTGTTATCCATCTTCACCCCCAGATTCTTAGCAACCTGCGAGGAGCAGGACGGAGGGAACATATCCAGTGGCCACCAGGTCTGCCAATCTGGCTCTGTGTCGCACCCAAAGAAGAGTACTTCGGACTTGTCGGAATTGCACTTAAGACTGTTTAGATGGAACCAATGAAAAACAGCCCCAAGGCAATCCTGAATACTCTCCCCATCAAAGTCGCCTCCTCTCTTACAGGAGAAGAGGAGCTGGGTGTCGTCCGCGTAGGATACGATCTGGGCACCATGCGACTCCACCAACGCCGCCAATGGGGTCATAATGATGTTAAAGAGGGTCGGGCTCAAAATAGAGCCCTGAGGGACCCCGACTCCCAGAGGCGGCATCACGGCGGAATCAGGCGGGGCACAGATCGATTGCCGGCGGCCGGCTAGGAAAGAAGAAAACCAGTCGAACACCGTCCCCCGTAAGCCTATCTCGAAAAGTCTAGCGAGAAGACCATCATGGGGAACGGTGTCGAACGCCGCCGACAGGTCTAACATCACCAGCATGACTTTGCCCCCAGAGTCCAGAACCCCTTTAATGGTTTCCGAGACCTCCAGGAGCGCTGTCTCAGTACTGAGATGGGGACGAAAGCCCGATTGGGTGGCATGCAGGATCTCATTAGATTCAAGAAAGTTGGAGAGCACGCCTTGGACGTGCTTTTCCAGAATCTTCGTGAGGGCCGGCAGCAGAGAGATGGGCCTATAATTAACCGGGGCCTTCGGATCTAGACCAGGTTTTTTGAGCAAGGGAATCACCATCGCCTGCTTCCAGGTTTGCGGGACCACACCGAGCCTCAGCGAAAGATTTAAGAGTGGATTAGCCAACGGGTTGATCACCTCCGCGACTTTCGCTAAAAATTTAGCAGGGCATGGGTCAAAGGGAGAACCCGATTTTAAATTGCCCATAAGAGCCAGGGAGTCCGGAGCAGAGATTGGAGGAAACACACTCAATGTCGCCCCTGGCCCGGCCTGTGGCGGTGTGGTGATGTCAGGTTCAGTCTGGCCCGCAGACACTGGTACCAGGAATGACTCCTGAATGCGTTGGATCTTGCTCGTGAAGAAATCAGCAAGGTCCGTGGCCCAGGTACCAGATGGTTTTTGGTCCGAGGTGTTAGACCAAGGTGAGGTGAATTCTCTCACAATGGAGAAAATCTCCTTGCAGGAGTTGGAAGCAGCATCAATTCTCCTGGCTAGATAAGCTTTTTTTTCCAGGCGGATGTCCCGGTGATAAGCCTTAACCACCGTTTTGTATGTCAACTTGGCAACAGTGTCATATTGTGCCCGCCAGGCTCTTTCGGCTACCTTGCACTGCTGCCGCGTAGCCGACAGTGCAGCGGTAAACCAAGGCGCAGAGACCCGTTGCGTAGTGGTCTGCAGGAAGCGGTGTGGCAGGCGTTTCAGCCCAGCACTCCCGAGTAGGCAAAGGAAGACTCCCAGGCAACACACACTCCACGGAGATATTAACAGTTGGAGGGGCGGGAAGAGGACCAGCTGCGGCCGCTCAGCGCCGCTCAGCAGGCTGGTCCTCGCAGTCCCGCCTCTGGCCGTGTGTGTGGGGCAGATGGTCAGCAGCGAGGGTGTAGGTGCTTCAATGCACAGGCGAGGTCCAAATACACAAATCCCTGGCAAGGTTTTCAAACCACGAGTGGCGCCCGCGGAGGGGGGGCCACGAGACGTGGCGTAGTGGTCTGCAGGAAGCGGTGTGGCAGGCGTTTCAGCACAGCACTCCCGAGTAGGCAAAGGAAGACTCCCCATATTCTATCATTGTTTTATTTTTCACCTTCTGGCTCAGCCACCGTGTTTAGGGAAGGGTGGGGCCAGGGCTATGACAGGGAGGCAAAGGAGTGGCTCCTGAACTTCTAAGTGTACATGTGTCTTTGGCTGGCAGACGTAGGCTGGCCAAACACACATGCATGCATAGGTTTCTCAAACCCAGCTGTAATGAACAGCCAGGTTGAAGAAACAGCACAGAGTCCCCTTCCTGAGCGGAGCGTCACACCAGACCGCTCAAGCCAATCCCTGTGCTGCACTCGTAGCATGAGGGCAGCACGGGATTGCACATGGAGCCTGTGATGCTGTCCCAGGGGCTGCTGAGACTTGGAAGTTCGAGGCGCGGGAGGCGGCCGGCAGCCTCTGGTAAGTCTTTCTTTTAAAAATAACTTAATATTAAACTCCCCTGGTGCTCCCGCTCCCGTGTTCCCCACATGTGCCTCCTCCACCTGCCCCACTCCTTTTGGTTTGTGGTGACTGCCAGTGCAATCCAGTCAATCTCGAGCAGGTTTGGATATTGATACTAGGAGGAACAAACGGGGTACAGGGAAGAATGTCTATCTGGAGGGTTTCTGTATATATTGCAGTTAAGCGGGTAACCAGGTGAGTTGCAAACATTATATAATATTTAAGAGCGAACCGATCCAGGGGTTTTGCTGTTGCTAAATTGTGTACTACTAATTTGTTTACAACTTTTGTAGTCAGGCCAACAAGCTCTTACCAGTGATCTTCAGGTATGCAAGGAAATGTGAGTGGGGCCAAGAACTGGGTGGGGGCCGCTGCAGCAGGTCTGTGGGTGTCTTCTTATAGCTTTGAGTATTATTAGTAAAAAGCGTCCAGTTTATCACATTGGGCGTAAAGCTCTGTGACAAGCTGGAACTGTATATATACTATTGTGGTTGCTTCATTTTCTGCCATATGAGCCACATTACCAATCCGCCAACCATATCACCCTCTGCATGTGTCATAGGCAGGGTAGTTTAAACAACACAGGCATTCCATTAAAGTAGTTGACAGTGCAGCAACCCTGCGCTGTCTCACTCCTTGTCCTTTCTGCATGCCTCTGCCAGACTTTGTACAGCCCACATTAAGAAAGGGAGCCTTCTCTACTTCTACATCAAAATGCTCATGAACAAAGATTTTAATGCTCTTACATTTAAAATGTGCATGATAGCCTGATGATCACACATGAAACCTGAGTGAACTCCCATTGTGCATGCAGCCACCTCTGGTATTTGTTGCAAGTTTGCCTGATCGGATACTGTCAGGTTGTTCAGAGACTAAACGACAATCAGTCAGAATTTTTTTTTTAAAATGCTGAAGATATGTTGTTTCTATTAAATTATCTGATATTTAGACGGTACCTGTCCATTAATCACAGATCAGGGCCCATCTACAAAGAAAATGAATGCTTCAATGCATGCGTATGTGGATATTCACCTTCTCCTCTTATTTCATTTCTCTCTAGGATGTGAAAAACATTTTAAGGAGGTAAGTTCACTTACGTTTGTAAATTTGTTCTTCCAGTTCTCTTTTTAAGTTGAAATAATTATACTATACAGGTAGTTGGTCTCCAAGGATGTCTTTAGGGGCCAACTACCCCTCCTGCTGCCCTGGGTGGGGTAGGACACACACACTAGAGGGTGGGCCCCAGGGGATTGGGTCCCCGAATCTGCAATCATTCAGATATGGGGGGCCACCCTCCTTTTAAATCTATGATTTTTTATTTTTTTTATTTAAAGGTCAGGTCCTGGGGCACAGCCCCCCCACCCCCCCTCCCCCCCATTTAAAAAAGGCATGGCACCGGGGGATATGGTCCCTGCAGTCCAAATTGAGTCTGGGAAGGAGGGCCATGCAGTCCCCTCCCTTAAAAATGTTTTACTTTTTTTTTAAAAGGATCGGCAAGTTACAGGTGGTCCGCCTCCTTCCACCACCACTCTGCAAACGGCCTTCCTGGCACACTGCTGGTTAGGGAATGAAGTCACTTTGGCTGCAGAGGGTCCTTGGGGGCCAACAAGCTCTCCTGTTGCCTCCAGTAAGTCCCACACAGCAGGATTTCTGAGTGATCCTGAGTGATCCTCCTCCCCCTTTCTCTACCACTCTGTAAACATGCCTGCTGGTGCACTGCTGGTGGGGGGAGGATGTCCCCTTGGCTCAAGAGGATCCATAGAGGGCAACTACCCCTCCTGCTACCCTCCAGTAAGTCCCACACTGGGATTCCTAAGAGGTCTTTGGAGGTCATGCACCCTTTCTATACCAGCTTCCAAACATGCCTCCTGGCACACTGCTGGTGGGGGTGGTGAAGTCCCCTTGGCTGCAGAGGGTCCTTGGGGCCAACTACCCCTCTTACCTCCAGTAAGTCCCACACAGCGGAATTGCTGAGAGAACTTTGGGCACCCCCCTTTTCCCAGCACTCAGCAAACGCACCTCCTGGCACAATACTGGTTGGGGAATTAAGTCCTCTTGGATGCCGAGGGAGAGGTGTGGCTCAGTGGCCAGAGCGACTGACTCCAGAGCAGTGGGCTCACGACTGAATTCCCGGCGGCACAATATGCATTAGCTCACTTAATCTCCCCAAAGTCCCCAGCGCCTTGGGTGATATGTTTGCGCTTTATAAATATGGATTATTATTATTATGTTGCGGGTCCTTGGGGGCCAAGAAGCCCTCCTGTTACCTCCAGTCAGTCCCTTACAGCGGGATTCTTGAGAGCTAGTCAGAGGCCTGCACCCTTTCTCCATCTCTGCAAATGTGACTACCAGTTACAAAAACATAGAAATTCACTTAAAAAAAACAAAGGTTAAAGGTACGTTATAGTTATGAAATATATTTTGAAAAATCTTAGCAATTCACTGAAAAAAACAAAGGTTACACAGCCGTCATATTTAGGCTCAGATTTCTCTTGTACAAAACCAGTTAAATTCAGCAGTTATAGTTACCTAAGCTAACTACAAATTACGCTCACGCAATAAACTGCTTATGACCTCACATATTACATCACTCATGACATAGTCAGTGACATCACTGATGTCATCTCAAATGACAAAATAATTTAAAGGATCACATTATAGTACCCTTGGGTTTGTATGACGTACATATTTTCTTGCCAGTTTTGTGCCACCAGAAGAGTCTAAGGCACCACCAAACATTTTTTATGTTGTAGGAGGCTCCATTAAAAAACGATAAGTCTCCTGGGCCATTGAGAGTTTACCGTGTTTTTTAAAAGCACTCCACGCTAAGGCTGTATGGTCTTCAACTAGGGTTCTGGAGCCTCTTGGGGTTTGTTGTATGGTTGCACTTTGCACCATGAAAAATGTTAAAAGAAAAGCTCAAAGACATGTTAATGCCATTTGATAAAAGGTTTTAAAGAAAATATTTTATGACAATCACTTTTATTAATCATTACAATGTTTGAATTTATGAAATATACATTTGATTATAGTTATTGGTGACTTTTTGGCAAAGAAGTATGTCTCCCTTACTGAAAGTAACATCCTTTGTTTTGTTACAAACAGTCAGCTCTGCGCGCCTACCTGGGGCTGGGCGTAGGATCTGACTGCAGGCCAGCCCTTTCACCCAAACTCATGCCGCCCAGCCTCAGGCCACGACCTGCACCCATACTCACATTGTGCATGCCGAAGTCTATGCTCAGTGAGGGGATGAGTGACTGTGGGAGGTTGGGCGCATGGCTTGGCCACAGGCAAGGCACTGTGCTCAACCACAACCTTGCACAGCCAAAGGCTGTGATCAGTGGGGAGCTGGGCAACTCCAGGGAGAAGACCACAGCCCCTGGTAACAGGCCAATACTCTGCCTGCAACCCCATGCCATCACAGCAATGGACATCTTACTTTATGTTAAAATGAGGTTATCATTGTTGAGAATGGCAGTTAAAATATACCATTTTTAAAGAAACAAAACAACTGAAATGCATCAGTTATAATTATCTCAAATAACTATAATTTGCGCCCTAAAGTCACTATACCTTGAGCCCTTGACATGCACTGCTAATTACCTCACATATTATGTCACTCAGACATGTGTTGTGACATTATTGAGATTATCACTGCAACTGACATCATTGATGTCAACACTGTGCATGGCAGCGGTGGGAGGGATAGTTACTTGGTTAAAAGTTAGAGATATTTGGACCGTTCATCCGTAGAAACTCCTTGAATCTTTGTTCATAGACTATCCACGTAAGCCCGTTGGACCAGTGAACTTTTTACTCCCACTCTCCAATCCGGGTTAGCGGTTCACTAACCCCAAAGCTCTGATTGGTAGACAATGGCTGTTGCAAGCGCCATTCTAGGACTTGGTGCTTTGTCCACAAGTCCTGGTAAAAAGGGAATATGAACACATGGGGGACAGGTAGATCATCCCCTGAAACACTAGATCATGCGAGCGTGTCCCAAAGGGACTACATTTGTAGCTTAAGTCAAGGAATTATGAACCCCTTTTTCACCCCACCACCTCAGAGTCAGAACTCATATCCAGGTGTGTGAACCCTGCCTGGATGCAGCAATGCCCTCAAGGGCCCACAAGCCACTAGGGCTTACGAACCCTCAAAAAAATAACAATAAATATTTAAACCTAAATAACTACTAAAAATACTAAAAATGATCAAATAAAAAAATAAAAGGGCTACCCCATTCTTGGCCACTTACTGTAAGTTGTGCTGATCATGGTAGGTGTTGCCATATATATTTTGTTTTTGTGTTTGCTGTACAATACATAGTTGCAGGGTTGATATACACTCTACTGGATGGAGAACTGTGGATACTGTTAATAGTCAGCCCAACTACAGAGCCTGAAACATGGCACTTGTGGGTTTGCACAACACAGACGCTGAGCCCAGATCATCTCTTTCTCCAAGCTTCACTTTTCCTTGCAGTACATACAAGACATCCCATCCTTGCTGCATAAGTGTTCCTTCAAGTCACCCCTCAAGAATCTTATTACGTAATTGTTAGATTTGGGGGTCTCTAGTTGGCACAGGTAGGTACTTGTGACAAATAGGGACCCTCTCCTCTAGTCAGTACAAGGGGATTACACCCCTAAAATAACTCCTGCTCACCCTCTAGGCTGCGTGCCGCGAGCAGTCAAGGCTTATTTCAGAGGCGTTGTAAGTTAAGCAGTTGTGACCACATACAGTAACCCAGTGACAACACTACAAATGGACACCACACAGGTATTATATAAAAAATAAGTAGACTTTATATAGAGTTACCACAAGACCATAAACGACAAAAATATACATGATGATTACTTTAAGATGGTAGATTTAAGCTTAGTTCAGTTCAGTTCTTAGATGCGACACTCTGCGTCAATGTACCTTAGGTTGTGTTGCGCTTCCACAACAAGCAATGTCGCAGCGATGGGAAATGCGGCAAAGTCGGTGCAAAGAAATAAAGACGTGAAGATCTTCCAGATGCAGCGCGCTTCTCGGGGATGCGAGAAACTCTCGGTTCGATGCGTGGACTGCAGCGGCGACACCCTTACGATGCGACGGCAACAGCTCCAACGGTGACGCTCTTCTCCACGATGGGTGCAGCTTCCGCTCGATGCGACAACTACAGCGGCGACATTCAAGATGCGACGGCAGCAGTTCCGACGGCTGCGCGTTTCTCGGGGATGCGAGGTGCTCTTGGTCGATGCGGTGCAATGCGACATTTCCAGCGGCGACACCCTCCAGCTTCAGAGTTGCGACGGCAGGCACAGCGATGGCGACACGCTCCAACCTCGTTGTGAGATTCTTCTCCTGATACGGTGCAGTGCGACAACCACAGCGGCGACACCCTCCTTCTTCGGAGTTGCGACTGCAGCAGCAGCGACGGCGACACGCTTCCTCTTCGTTGCGGCACTCTTCTCTCCGATGCGGTGCAGTGCGACAGTTCCAGCGGCGACACCCTCCTTTCTCCGGAGTTGCGATGGCAGGCACAGCGACGGCGACTTGCTTCTTCTCGTTGAGTCGCACTTCCAGCTCCTTGCGACACGCAGTTCCTCAGAAGGCCCAAAACAGCAGCATACACTTCCAAAAGAACTCTGGGGAGCTGGGGGGTGAAGTCTGTTGTCCCTAGGACTTCAGCAGGAGGCAAGCTCTTTTCGAATCCCTTGGAGATCCTTCACAAGTTGAAAGCATAGTACACAAAGTTCATTTCTCCTTCCTTTGGCAGTAAGGCAACCACTGCTGGCCAATCCCCCAAGCAGCACTTCAGCTTGGGAATACTCTCTCCTCAGTTTCTTCAGGTTCCTCTACTCCGTAAAGGTTTCTTCTTGTAGTCCAAAGTGATCTAATTTCATGGGATCAGGGTCCCAATATTTATACCCAGAAATATTTTGTTCTCTGATGGGAGAGGGGCCTTTGCCCAGTCCAAACCAGTTCTGAAGCACTCTGTTTACCAGACTTTTCCTTTCCTTTCACAGTGCAGGGCATGCATATCAGACGCCCCACAAGTGGTGGAGCCAGCATTGTGGAAGGCAAGTATAGTCATGGAGCACTTTGTTTACAGGACTCCTTCTCTTCTTTCAGTGTGCAGGGCAGAGACATCAGCCGCTCCCCAGGGGGAGCATTGTGGAAGGCAGGCCCAGCCCTATTCAAGGTTCAGGTGAACTGCTCCATCCCATCTAGATGCAGATGTCTCTATTCACCACTGGGTGACTCAGCCTGTCTCCTGCAATTCCCCAGCCCTGTCACTCACAAAACCCGACATAGGAATACACAAACTAGCAGAGGCAGGTTTGAATGGTTAGACAAGCAAATACCTACTTTCTAAAAGTGTTTTTTGCAAACACAGAATATTAAAATAAACTTGACTAAAAGATGTATTTTATTATTCTGAGTTCAGGCATACTACACTCGAATTTCTACCATGTTCTCTGAGCCTGTTAGGATTATAAAGTGTAATAACTCTAACAGCCCATTCTGGCCTATGGAGAACAGGTAGCTTTGCAATAGTGAAACACAAAAAAGGCTGTAATTCACTATTAGGACATGCCACACACATCAGGGCTTGTCCTACCTTATACTTACAATGCACCCTGCCCGTGGGCCTATCACAGGGGTGACTGATATGAAGAAACGGGAAGGTTTAGGGACTGGGAAGTGGGTGCACTTGCCCTGTCAGCATGACCGTACCAGACTGCATGCAGGCTCTGTAATGGCAGACCTTAGACATATTTTACAAGGCTGCTTCTGTGGGTGGCACAACCCATGCTGCAGGTCCACCAGCAGCATTTGGATTAAACGCCCTGGCACACTCAGTGCACTAGACTAGGGTCTGACAAGTAAACCAAATAGCCAAACATGGAACCACTGATTAGTACATCAATTTACAGTAGAGAGCACTTGTACTGTGGCACTGAATAGCAGTGGCACAGTGCCCAAAGCATACAACACCAGCAAAAACACATGAGGCAGCAGCAAAAATGGAACGGAGACCCACGCCAATGGTGCCAGGTCTAACAGTAATTAATAAACCCCCAGCAAGAGCAATAGATGTACAAGCCCATCCTCTACTTTCAGCTGTGACAGACAACTCTAAGTCCTCGTAGAACACTCTCATATCTTCATATTACACTGATACAGAGAGATGCTCACCAAGCAAAAGATATTACACAACCTCCTGCTCCATTCATGGTTGCACTATAGAAGGTATCCATTCATCTCATTAGCCAAATCCATTGGTCCTCTTCAATTTGTGTCTTCAGAAAAGGTTTGTGCTTACCACCTGGTATGCTTCAGATACCCCTAAGGTATCTCATGGTAGAGACATCTGTTCTCACATTTCTTTTGGAAAGGTGCCCTGGTCTATAGGCCGCCCGGACCACTGCAAAATTTTAATGGTCGTCTACTAGAATGTATTTTCCCCCCATATTCTTGCCACACGCAACTTCTTACTCTTAGGAGACTTCAACATTCATAGCGAGGACCCTCACAACCCTGAGGCAGTGACCTGTCTGGAGGACTTGGCCTCTGCCGGTCTCCTCAAAATTAATAATGCCCCTACCCACATAGCTGGGAACACATTAGACCTCATTCTCTCCAATTCCCAAAACATCTTATATGAGGACACTTTCCCGCTGACCTGGTCCGACCAATCTTTTATTATGTCTCCAGCTTATATGTCCATCAACCCCATCTAATCCGCCGTCCGTTACGGACAGATGGTATCGACCTTGGCATAAGATCAATGCCGATCTTTTTGCATCCCCTTTCATAACCTGGGACACAGACACTTATCACCTCAATGTTGACCAACAACTATTGCACTTCAATAACATCATCTTGAACATCTTGGATGACATCGCACCTCTCAAGCCAGTCACTCATGCCCACACATCTACAACCTCTGACTGGTACTCCCCGGCCTTACGTGCCGAGATGAAGGAGTGCAAGAAATTAGAACGCACTTGGCGACAACTCCATAAGGACTCTGACAGAGACAGATATAAGCATATCACAATAACATCAAGAAAGCGAGAAAAATCTATATCACTCAGCAATTGGAGCAAGCCGGCTCCAACTCCAGGACCCTATTCATTATAGTTAAATCCTACTCTAATCCCAAGGTATGCGACATGGTGGAATCTCCCTCTCAGGCACTTTGCAATAATGTTGCGACTTATCTTACCCAGAAAATAGATTCTATTTATCAAAACATAATTTCGGCTAACCCTATCTTCACCCCCACTATAACCAACACAGCTAACTCACAGGACACTCCCAATCTTCTCATCTCCTTCCCCTCTCTCTGTCCCATGGAAGTTATATCCCTTCTAAACAAGACCAAATCAGGCTCTCCTATGGACATTATACCTGCTAAGATTGCCACCAAATTCGCTACCCAACTCGCTCCCCCTATCTGCTCCATTCTTAATAATTCCCTCAACAGTGGCCATCTTCCAGCCTCTTGGAAAGATGCACAAATCATACCCTTACGCAAGAACCTTAAAGCTCCTATCACTGACCTTAGTAACTATCGTCCTATATCCCTTCTTCCCTTACAGACCAAGCTCATTGAAAAACACATCAATAAACATCTTTCAGAGTACTTGGAATCTTCTGAAAATCTGGATATTTCCCAATCAGGGTTCAGAGCCAAATATAGCACCAAATCCGCCCTTATAGAAGTCACGGATAACATTCGCATGGCTGTGGACAAAGGTCAAGCAGCACTTCTTGTGCTGCTTGACCTATCAGCGGCATTTGATACTATCTCCCATCGAGTCCTACTAGAGAGACTCCAGGAGATAGGTGTTGGAGGGCTGGCCCTGAAATGGCTCACTAGCTTTCTGACTGATAGGACACAGACTGTCACTATGGGCACCTTTAAATCTGCCACGACAAGAGTCAGCAAGGGGGTCCCTCAGGGCTCCTGCCTCAGCCCCACCCTTTTTAACATTTATGTTTCCCCCTCACCAGACTGATGAGATCTTTAAGATTCACCCCCATTTCATATGCAGACGACACACAGCTCCTCCTGATATTTGACAAAAACAATCCCAACACCAAACTTAGGTTTTCCGAAGGCATGAAATCCATTGCCACCTGGATGCAGGCCAATTTCTTACAACTTAATGCTGGCAAATCGGAAATCATGTTGTTTGGAGGAGCTGAAACACGTTGGACCCCCACTTGGTGGCCGGACGAACTAGGCACTGCCCCCACCCCCAAAGAATCTGTCAAAAATCTCGGTGTCAGAATTGACCGCAAACTAACCTTTGAGACACATGCTAACACCACGGCGGGCTCCTGCTTCTACATCCTTGGTCTTCTGCGCAGGATCTTCCCCCTTCTTCCCACATCCACCAAGAAAACACTGATGCAGGCCTTAGTCGTTAGCAGACTAGATTACTGTAATGCCCTCCTGTTTTCAGCCAATGGAGCCTCCATAAAGAGGCTACAGGTAGTCCAGAACACTGCTGCCCGCCTCACTGTAAACGCTCCAGCCAGAACACCCTCAGCACCTCTCCTGAATCAACTCCACTGGCTCCCCATACTTAAGAGAGTAAAGTTCAAAATAGGTTGCATGATTCATAAAGCCCTCAGGGGGCAAGGGCCTATATATCAGACTAGTAAACTGACACCTTACTCCCCCACGCGCACACTCAGATCCAGCACAGAGCTTCTGATCACCGCCCCAAGGATCAAAAAGGCGCGCAGTGGAGGCAAAGCATTCTCTTACCTGGCCCCAGTGTTTTGGAATAGTCTACCACTCCACTTACGGGCCTGTTCTAATCTGGCCCAATTCAAAAAGATGCTAAAAACATACCTCTTCTAACTTTCTGGTCTTGCTATTCTGTCTAGTCTCGGCGATGAGATACCCTCATGGGTGATTCAGTGCTATACAAATCAATAAACATAAACATAAACATTTTCTTTTTCTCTTTTTCACTTAATTATCGCATGGCTTAGAAGCACTAAACCCTTACCCTGAAACCCTGCTCAGGTGAAAATTTTGATTGTCATCTACAGTGTCGTTCTCTGATTCTCAGGTGTGATGAGGTGAAGATTTTGAAGCCTAAGAAAGATGACATTGTGGAGAAGACTTTGCAGAGCATTGGAGAAGATGCCTCACTGCAGGAGAAGCTCTTGGAATTAAAAGGTGCTTAACTTTATGGGAGACATGTATGTGGTAGCTATTTCTATTTCAGGGAGAAAGTTAAAATGATTTTGAAGAACTGGACATATTTGAAAATGGTATAGTACCAACATTATGCCTGTTACAAATGGTAGTACCAAGCTGCCTAGGTTCATAGTAGGAGGCTGGCTTAGTATATGGTGCACACACATTTAAGTGAAGCCCCTTGCACTAATCCAGGCAACCCTTATGGTGATTTTAGTGTTCTTAGACAACCATAGAAATCTCTCTAAGTGGTTGCAGTGGAGGGTAGCCTTCAGGCTTAGTCCAGAAGGATTGTTAAACAGCTTGTTTCACCAGACCCAATCATGTAGTCTAGGTTAAACGAAAAAGAACCACACAGTATAGTTCTAAAATATGTCTATTGATTACACAACACTCACTAACACATTGGTATATCTCCTTCCAGGAGATATCAACAAAAAATACACAATAATATTTCAATTGTAAGAGGTAAGTAAGCACATAATATTGTGATCTCCAGGGAGAGACCAAACCATATACTAAGAAAGGGGAATGTGAACTGCGACAAAGTCAGTACTTGGACCAGGAGACTCAGAAGAGCTGGGACTCATGGAACTGCCCAATGTAAGTACCCAGGAACCCCAAGAGGCTGTGTGCAGAGTGGAAATACAGGTGTGGACTCAGTAGGAGTCAAAGGGAAAGTCATGGTTGTAATTTTGAAGAAGGTCCCTTCGCAGTGGACCCTGAACAAGCCCAGTGGAAGATAGAAGGTTGTAGAGTCACCCATCCATGGATACCCCAGGAACCAGAATACCTACACGAGGGAAGCCAAGTGCATAGGTGCGAAGTGATGTCGGAAAACGCCGTAGACCACAATGGAGGACTTCAGTAAAGATGCCACTGGCAAAGACTGCAAGAGTCTGGTGGAATTCCAGGGTGGATTCTTGAAGAGAAAAACCTGCAAGCAGAGTGGACAGAGTCTATGCCACTTGGAGGTGACCAGGAGGCACAGAAGAGCAATGACCACCCATGACGAAAGATGAAGGAGTGATGAGAGTGACCTTGTCCCTGCAGCTGTGAGGACCAGGTGACACTGAGGAAGACCAGGAGCCGTTCACAAGCTCTCCGATGTCAATGGTCAAGAATGAGGGAGTCAGTGTCCGGCAGGAGCACCAACAACCTTGGCAGAAAAAACAGACATGGAAAACAATGAAGGAGCAATGTTGGGACCAGCAAGGTCCTAGGGAGTCACAAAGTGCAGGAGATTCAAAGCAGGCCCCAAGCAAGCAAGGGAACCCACTGAAGCAAGAGAAGACCAGAGGATGCGGTGAGGACACAGATCTTTGCAGGAAGAGGTGCTGGAGGCTGGTGCTTTTTGTGGCCAAAGATCTCTGGAGTGCAGAGCCAACACGCCTGGGCAATAGCAAGTCAACGTGGTGCACAGGGGTTTGGTCCCAGCAGTTTTGACGAGGGTTACTGGCCTCAAACTTGCTGAGAGGACAGGTCAGACCTCGAGGGAGTGTCAGAATCACTACCTGTGTTTCTGAGCCTTTCAAAGTATGTGGGACGTCAGGAGCAGCAGACCTGTCAGCTTCGTTGCAGTGCCTGCAGAGGCAGGGGAGTGAATCCAAGAAAGATTACATTACATCATCATAGCACATCTTTGTAAATATTTAATATGGTTGTGTCAAGGTGAGAACAGGCGACGATGTTTGGATTCCTTAAAACAGAATACTGGGATCACCTTGGCACAACCGTACAGAACATTTACCATGATGTGCTATGGTGATGTAATGTATCTTTCTTGGCATATTGTGGATTTGTGTTTCTGAAAAGGCTACTATAAATGCCTGCGCTGTTAGTTCCTTTATGGTATCTATGACCCCACTTGTATGTTTATGTTTTAAATAATTCATATTAACGGATTTTTGTCCCGTTGGACTGCAAAATATAGATATCGTATCTCTATATGTACTTTCCTTTAAAACCATTCTTGGTGTGAGGGACTATTGTTTCTACAATATAATGTGCACCCAAGGGTCCCTAACTACTTAAATTGGGTTCCCTTGTCTTTGTACAATATGCTAATTCACTATCTACTCTCCTGGAGGAGGTGTGACCACCCTCCGCCGGGGCAGGCACTGATTCTGCCTCTGAGAGCGTGGGCTCTAACTTACAGGGGTCAGAAACTCATCTATTGTGGCAGGCTTTGGATACCATTCAGTCAGCACACTAGCGGACTAATAGGTTTTCAGGGGGCACCTCTAAGGTGTCCGCTGGGTGCATGTCATAATAAATCTAGTAGTGGCATCTGTAGAGATTTATTAGGACAAGGTGTTTGATACCAAACACGATCAGTTTCAGTGTAGCCATCATGTAGCTGGGTAACTTCCAATGAACAGTGCCCAGTGCATGTCTTTTAGATGGCTGCCTGATCATTTGCCATATCTAGCAATGGAACTAGACATCACAGGGGCCTAACTGCTCATGCAGATCTGCCATCCCATATAATATAATGCACCCTGCCTTAGGGCTCTAAGGCAAGCTGTAGGAGTGACTGACATAAAGTATATGCAGAATGGTATGCCCTCTTTGACTCAGCCTGCAGTGGCAGTCTGCATTCTGTTTGGGTGTGGATCCCTTAAGGGAGCATTATACATGCCGCAGCCCTTGGAGAACCCTATGTAGTACTCATGTCTTGGGTGCTTGGGGTACTATTTACTAAGGACTTCCATGGGTGCTAAAGTCCTTGTCAATTGGGTTACAATAGGACATTACCTTGTTTCAAGAGCACTGGCACTGAGGGCCTTGTTAGCAGGGACCCAGTGCACTTTCAATAAATTCAATTCAGAGTACTTTATTTCCACAAAATATATTCTTATAGAAATATTACACACACTTTCATGAAAGAAAGAAAAGGCATGAAAAAGTAATCAGTTATATTAATCTAAAACACAGTGCATGGTTATGTACTTTTATATGACTACTTGTAGATTACTCCACTTCAGCTAAATAATCTTTAAAAATGTACCCTACCCTATCCCAATGTAATCTACAATCCAAGTCTTGTATATATTTGTAACCTTTCACTAAAAATAGTAAAAAAGAAAATGGTCAACATAAGAATGATACATTCTGCTGCAATAACATTTTAAAATGTAATGTATTTAACCGGCATTAAATCATACATTTACCCCAAACAGGATTCTAAAGTGCAATAGCTTTTCACCACCTTCCTATTTGGGGATCCACTGATTTACCTAACATCAGCTGGCTGAACGGTATTACATACACAGAGGCCTAGATTTTCAACCCTATGGGGAAGATAGTGCCAGTTGTATTGCTATGATTTTACACAAGTATTGAGCAACAGTGATAGCTACATCTCGAAATCTAAGACTATAAATCAGCTCTAGCCCCGCATCTCGGTTTGGATCCCGTATTTTTTAAACCCAGGCTGAAGAATTTGTTTTCCTTTTCTCCATGAAAAATAAACAATCCAGCAATAAATGGCTTACTGAGTATTTCTTCCCTCTCTTAAAGGGGCACTGGCTATTGCGCTTAACCACCTCTGATTTAAATCCTTTGATACATCACCCAATGTCAATACCCACCCTAGAGCACAACATTTCATTCAGCCCACGGATATCTGGGATATTACATAGGTATGGTAGCAAATATGTGCTCTCCAGTGAAGCTAAGAAAAGAATAGCTGAGCTCTTAGTTTTAAGATGGCACAGACCCTCTTTCCAACTGGTTTCAATGGCACTTAGCCTGAGTGAGCTCTTTATCTAGTTAATCGAAACCACTTCCCATCTTCTATACACCTCTCTGTAACTTTCAAACTCTTTTGCATTATTGTCGCATGATTCCTTTTCCCAGAGATAGATGTCATCCTCTCCAGTTAAATGTGCTCAGTTTGTGAGAAGTTGACCTGGTATGTGATGTCTACAGTTCTGTGGGCACCTTGTATCAGTCCAAACAATCCCTTATGGTGATGGTTGTAAAGTCAACCTTATAGACAATCATAGTGGTAGCATGGACAAAGCAGTCTTAGGCTAAAACTTCAGAGGGCATGTAAAGCCAGCTGTTTTACCATATGTAACCCCTTGAATACCAAATGAAAGGACACCACACAGGTAGTATATCAAAATATAAATGTATTTATTACTACACAACTCCTCTGAGCTCTTTATGAGTTCAGAGGCCAAAGCACATAACAAGATTCTCAATCAGCATACATTAAGTTGCACAAAATACAGTCGAGCCCTAGGGGCGCTTAAAACCATATACTAAAATAGTGGTATAAGAACCAGGTCACGAACACAGAATAGACCTAGCGCCTAGGGAATCGCTGGGGCTACGCTGAGCTACCAAAGGTTAGGAAGCAGGAGGCCCACGGGAGACGGGTGCAGTGTCTGTACATGCACGCGAGTTACCATTGATTGTCAATGAGTACTTAGAAGTTAGTATTTAGTTGATTTCAGACACCCCTCTAAGGATTGCGAGGAAACAAAGTTATATTAGGACACTTCGATAGTTACCACCCACGAGAGCACCGGAGTACTCGAGCTGTTGCACCCACAGAAGACGGGTTCATAGGTGTGAAGTTGCGTCGGGTTTCGTCGTTGATTCTTATGGAGACCTGGAGAAAGATGCTGCAGGCGACCAGGAGGATGGTGTCCGGTTGGATCCAAGGGTGGATCGAGGATGAAGAGGACCTGAAAGCAGAGGGGACAGAGTCTGGGTCACTAGCCAGTGACCAGGAAGGCACCAGGACGGTACCAGACGATGTCGAGGAGCATTCAGGTGATGTCGTGAAGCTTGTCTCTGCAACCACATGGACCAGGAGGTGTCAAGGATGACCAGGAGCTGGATGGCGACTGTCCCACAAAGGCTCTTGTGGTCGGCGGTGTCGGTTCTCGATTCGGAGTCACCAAGCCTTGGCAAATGCAACCCACGCAGGAATGGAAGTTGGATTAAAGTCAGGCCAGCATGCCTGAGCGGCTTCTCCTTCGCAGGGAAGCAGGGGCCAGTCTGGAGCAACCAGACCAGCGGTGTAGATTTCAAGGATCGTCACCACAGAGGCCACTAGCCAGCGGGCAAGTGACCGGGCAGACGCGCCGAGCAGGAAAATGCAAAAGGGCCCCACGCAGAACTCGTGAAGTGTGGGGGGCTGATCTTCGGTGCAGTTGGTGGTCGGGGCTGCAGCTTCTCAATCCCCAATGCACAACTTTGAGGGTGCCTCGGGAGTTGCACAGGTAACGACGTGC
The DNA here is from genome assembly GCF_964263255.1 of Lissotriton vulgaris. Taxonomy (NCBI): domain Eukaryota; kingdom Metazoa; phylum Chordata; class Amphibia; order Caudata; family Salamandridae; genus Lissotriton; species Lissotriton vulgaris. The sequence goes on along the minus strand of NW_028251453.1, from coordinate 292,166 downwards.
AGGTTTTCCAAGATGGCCGATCCCACGTCTCTAGTTGCCTCCACGGATCTCAGCTCTGCTGGGACTGTGGATCGGGATGCCAGAAGTCTGGAAGTCTGGTTCTTGTCGGGCTCTGTGCTCGGGCTCCGGCGGGAGCGTTGAGAAAGCAAACCGCAGATCGTTGGATGGTGCCTGCTTGCACAGGGTGGTCACTCTATGACCACAAGGGAGATTTCTTCAGTCGTCTTCTTCAGTAGATCGTCGAAGGTCCAGCGTTTCGTGTCAAAGTTTCTGTTCAGGATTATCTAATGTCTCTGGCCTCAGCTCCTACCTTTATACCAATCTTAGGGGCTGGACTACCTACTAGGTCCCTCCTATGGGTGGGACCAGGGAAGGGGGTGGTTACACCCCTTTCCCTTTGTCCAGTTTCGCGCCCGAGCTGGGCCTGGAGTGCCCCAGCAACAGGCTAAAACCGGGACACCTTGTGTGCCCCAGGCAGTGTCTCATTCCTTTCAGCCCTCCCTGTCCCAATACACAAAGTCCTGTCTGGGGTGGTGCTAGCACCTCCCAAGGCAGGAAACCTATTGTCCAAGCCTCCCTCGCTGGAAGGACTCCCAGCAGGAGGAGGTCGGACTTGTGTCTGTGGCAGCAGCATCCATTTTGTGATGCTGAGGCTCTGGTTAACTTTAACCGGGAATAGTAAGAACAACATGTCTTCTCCCTCTAGAAGGGTGTAATGCTACCCCCGTCGCCAGAATTGGCGAGGGGGTAGTATTCCAAAACGTATGACACCTTACTCGACATGTTTTGATGAAGCCAATCCAGAGTTAGCATTCTACCGCGAGGATATAATGCACTTAAGAGTGTATGGTATGGCTATGTCATAGAACAGCTATAAGGACATGGTTCCGAAAGCTGCAGACAGGCTCAGCTCATGCTAGAGCCTCATCTCACATAATAACCAATTACTCTGCCTCCAGGAGTGTTAAGGCCTGCCATAGGAGTGACTTATAGGTGCCCACGTGTCTATATAGGGTTAGATATAGGTATACTATATCTAAAGCAAAGGGTGATTGCACCACCTTGCCCCAGCTGAGTGATCAGCCAGTTGTGTCAATTTGAGTGGCCAGCCTGGGGTGGCCATAAGATATGCTGCAGCCCTTGGTAGGCTTTGGGCACACTTATGCCCTGGGTACCTATGGTACACTATACAGGGGCTCACAAGGGTGACCCAATTTCCAATCAGGTATGTACCTAAAGTACCTGGAGTCCATTTTACAGAGAGAGCAGATAGCCTGGGACCCTGGTTAGCAGGATCCCAGGCCAACTAAGTCGAAAACCAGCTAAACACTAGGCAAAAAATCTGGGGTAACCATAGTCCGGTATCCACCCTCCTACATAACCCCCCCCCCCCCCCAAACGAAAGGAGATAAGGCTATCCTTGACCAGGTAAGCCTTTATTGCCTGAGTTGCCATATAAGGAGGATCCTTCACTGGCATGGTTATCCCCTGTCTCATGGTCCACTAAGCAATCCCTCACCCTAGGGGTATCAGATGGTCTCCACCATAGGGAATCACTACCTGTGGTGTGGTTTGGCAAGGAAAAGGCTGGTGTTGAGATGGAGTATTGAAGTGAGGCACCTCTAATTTAGGGCTCAGCTTCCTCCAATCCTCTTCCACCATGTGTGCCTTTCTTTCCAGGACTGAGTGCACTGTGCTCTCAGGGTCAACCTCTGACTACCTACAGCTGGAGGTTGGGTCCTTTTTGTTGGCTTACTGGAGGGACAGGTCAGGTCTGGGGCTATCAGGTCCCATGTTTGGCTGTGTCCAACAGTGTCCACCTGGGGGAGGTTCCTAACTAGATGTAACGGAGATCCCTCTGGAGTTTTTGAAATGTTCACCTTGCTAGGGCTGCTAGCTTTGGTGCCCCTAATCTGCTGATGGGGGGTTCCTGTGGACAGGGGGCCCTTTGGGGTCCATTGGCCTTCCTGTCCTCTACAGCTCTGGGCTGGTTGAGGCAGGGTAGGGAGGGGCAGGTTACCTGCTCCAGACTGGGTCCCATCTTGGAAGGGTCCACTGACATCAGAGGCTCTGTCAGGCCAGGCCTGGCTACCTTTGGGGCAGTTTCTTCACAAGGGGTAGGATCAGTTCCCTGAGGAGGCTGACCCTTACCTAAAGTCTGATGGGAGGGACACTGTTCTTCCTCCCCAATGCTCTCTGCTTGAGTGAAGTGATCCATAGTTTCAGGCTTCACAACACATGAATCTGTTTGAGTTTGGGCTGTGGCCATCACAGCCCCACCAACCTTTTTAGGAAGGGGCTCAGTTTGGGTTTGGGCTGTTACCATCACAGCCCTGTCAACCTGTCTAGGGAGGGAGTCTGCTTGAGATGGGGCTGAGACTAACACAGCCCTACCAACCTTTTCAGGAAGGACATCTTGAGCTAGGGCTGTGGCTATCACAGCCCCACTACCCTTTCCATAGAGATTTACCATTCTAAAATGGGTCTCGTGTTCCACCTCAGCCCAGGCTGAGATCTCTAGACCATTTCCCAGTAGACAACCTACAGGCATGTTTGTAGACACTGCCACTCTCTTTGGGCCAGTGACACCTCCGCAGCTGAGATTAACTACTGCCATGGGATGATCTTTCTGCACTCCATCAATGTTGGTCACCTGGAATGTGTCTCCAGGTACAAGTTGCCATGAGGGGGCTAGTCTCTCAGTCACCATAGTGATGCTAGCTCCTGTGTCCCTATGGGCCTAAACCTTTTCACCATTGATGAGGGGTTCCTGTCTGTACTTGCCCAAAGTGTTGGGACAAGCAGTGAAGTTGGAAAACCCCATGCCATTTTCACTGACAAGAGTAGCTAGGGTAGGGGACCTAGTTAGGCCAAAGTCCCCATGATTTCCCAAAGTAAACCCAGCCAAATTCTTGAGGGCACTCCCACCACCTGGGGGATTACTACTAATAGTAACAGGAGGTCTGGGAGTAGTACTTGGGGGATTGTTTTCCTTATTGGTGGCCCTTGGGCAATTGCTGTCAGTCTTCCAGTGGCCAGGCTGTTTACAGACCTGGCAATAAGGCTTCTTAACAGTAGAGGAAGGAGTTTGGGACCCACCCCCTTCAGAGGATTTTTGGGACCCTGTAGTGGATTTCTCTTTTGATTTATCCCCACGTTTTTCTTGAGGCTTGGTAGAATCTTTCTTCTGGTCACCACCCTGATTCTTAGGCCTAATCCTGGTTCTGACCCATTTGTCTGCCCTCTTACCCAATTCTTGTGGAGAGGTCAGATCAGAGTCCACCAGGAGCTGGTGTAGAAGCTGGTTTTGACAATTACTAAGGATCTGCTCCCTCATAATCAAATTATACAATCCTGTATAGTCATGTACTTTGCTGCCCAATAACCAGCCCTCCAGAGCCTTAGTAGCACAATCTACAAAATCAGTCCAGTCCTGAGTCTGTGTCTTCTGGGTATCTCTGAACAACAACCTGTTTTGCTCAGTGGTTAAGCCAAACCCATCAATCAGAACACTCTTCAGGACAGTGTAATTGTTAGCATCCCTATCACTAACTGTGAGGAGCTTATCTCTACCTTTTTCTGCAAAGGAGAGCCATAAGATTGCTGCCCACTGACTTTGGGGTACCTGCTGTACTTTGCAAGCCCTCTCCAAAGCAGCAATCCATTTGTGGATGTCATCCCCAACTTTGTAGGGGGGCACAATCTTTCTCAGGTTTCTAGTATCATCGGACCCGTCTTTATCCTTAGGGATAATGCTGCCACCAGTGGGTTTCGACCCACTCAATTTCTGCTCTCTAGCCAGGGCACGTTTTTCTTTGGCAAGGGCAAGTTCTTCCCTCTCAATCCTCAGATTGACTTCCCTCATTCTGGCCTGATGCTCTTTCTTCTGGGGAGAGGTCATATCTCTGAGCAGGACCTCTAGAGCCTTTTGAGGCATTGGAAAGGATTGATTCCCTGGAATGGGACCTTCTCCTACCATACCTCTGCCCAAACCCACTCATAGGTCTGTATAGGGCTAGCCCATATTCAGCCCCATGGAGGCTTAGATTAGCCTGACTAAGTTTTCTAACTTGGGCCTGGCTGTCTTGGAAGATCTCTTCTTCAGAGTCTTCCTCCTGTACCTCATCCTCATCACCTACAACTGTGGGTTCAGGGGCATCATCTGTTGAGGACAGGACCTGTAATGGCTGGATTTTCTGAGTAGGTGGGATCAGCCCCCAGGGGCCCCTCCAACCCAGCCAGAACGTACTCACCTTCTTCCCTCCTCAGGACTCCTCTATCCAGGCACCTGGTACCTACCTGAGGATGGGGAACTCGCAATATACAAGCTCATATTATTAAGAACACCACTAAATCTATAGGGATACTAAGAATACTCACTGATTACTAGGGATATCCATACCCTACACCACACTTATTCACATCAGTTGGTCTCGCGGCCACCCTGACCCAGACCGTTCTACCCTAGGGCAGATCTGACACACAATCTGGTGCGTCTACACACGGGCCTGCAGAACCCAATGCTCCCTTTTCCAAAGTGTTCGCGATCCTGCGAAACTACACACTAGTTCAACCACCTAGTGCTCTCATTTACTCAAGCCACAATCCTGTGGGTATCCACACTGGTTCGACCCCCCAGTGCTCTCATTAACGCCGCATATCAACGACGACCACATTCCTATGAACACCTATACATATATATATATATATATATATGGGGAAGTCTCTTCACTAAGGGTCTGCTACTACAATAATATTATGGGATGGTGTACTAACTTAGTCCCTTGGTTGCAAGTCTCCTCTCTCCCTCACTATTACTTACCTGATCAGGGGTAGCATCTGTTCAAACAGCAATACTTACCAGGAAAGATTATTCTTACTGTATGAGGACAAAGATATACACACTATGTGCTAGAGTTGTTCTCTGATTTAAGCGCTCCTACCCCCCTCTTATCCATCAGTGGCTCAACAGCAACTGGCTTGAAGCCAGGATAACTTTATCATAAAAGAACTCATGCACACTAATTCACTAATTAATGGGGTCATTTATTATTAGTACAACACAGATCTGACAAAGACTATAGGTAGAACACACCGCTTGAAAGAGAAGAATTACACATAACAGGAACACTCCGCTGAAAGGGAAAAGATTGGACATAAAGTGTAAATGTAACTAATTCAGACTACCTCACCTATTAGAAGGAAGATTTCTCTCTCTGCCTCTGGTGGGATTAGGGCTCTCTCTCTGCCTCTGGTGGGATTAGGGCTCTCTCTGTCTCTCCCTCCTTCACCACATCACCACGCCTCTGGTTCAGTTGCTCCAGCTGACAGCCTTCTTTGATGCTCTCTGCACTGCTTTCTCTCTCTCTCCTCATCTTCAGCAATCGTCTGCCTTCTTTCTCCATTCAAGAACTGCACTCTATTCTGCAGCTCCCAGCAGACATCCTCTCTCTCTCTGCAAGCTATTCGGAGCTCCAAGTTGTTCTGGGCTCCCAGCAGTCCTGTGCTCCAAGCTGTTCTGAGCACCACACTGAACTGCACACCACGCTGCAATGACTTCCAAAACTGAACTGACCCCTCTTCCTCTCCTGTAGCTCGCTATTATGGATTCCTCTCCCCTCATGGAAATTTCCACCGGAGGGCTGTCTCCTACCGAATTCCTGTGCCAGCTCCCAGGCTTCCACGCAACCGCAGTGGCCATCTGCTTGTTACGTCTGGGCCCAAGAGAAAAACACATTTCTCGGATAAGAAGCAGTCCTAACTGGATTTTCCCTCCAGCACAACAGCCTTAACTGAAAACATTGCCTTTGCCCTAAAAAGCCTCTCTGCTTCCATCAAGATGGAGTCTCTCTAGCTTTAGGCCTGAAAGGGGTGAAATGCTCCTTAGCTCTGTCAGAATACCTACATAAACCATACCAATATGTCTAATATGTCAAAGCCAATAGGCAATAGATAGGTTAAAGTCAAGAATAAAGGCATATTAAACAGCTATCCTCTTCTAGGTCTGGAAAAAGGGCTTAAAAGGGCCAACACAGGCTGAGAATACCTATACTAGATGCGAGCAAGAATAATGATCTATATCACTGCTAAATAAAGCCAAAAACTCTGCCATTACACTGCACCCTAGATCCTTATCTTGCGAGCATCTTATAAACAACAACAACCATCAAAACAAACATCAACATAATCTATCCAACATAGGCTAAGAATACCTATCCTAGATGTGAACAAGATTAAGATCTATATCACTGCTAAATATCTCTGCCATCCACCCTTAGATCCTTATCTTGCGAACATCTGACAAACAATAACATCTAAATAAACAAACATCAACACAATCTATCAACAAATCAAAACCTAAAAAAAAACTCCCTAAAAAGAATGACAACTCAAGGAAATTCCACCTGAAACTCAATTGTAGGGAATAGAAACCTAAAAACAAATCAAAGCACCCTTGACTTGAAGGCTGAAAATATCTGAGATTGGATCTGATAACAACAGAAACTAACCAAAGCATCCTCAAACTAAATGTGCCTCAACTTCTAATGATAACTGGTGAAATCTAGTGATGTAGGGGCTTATGTGTTGAATGAAAACAGCAAGGGGCCTAAATGGGCCTACTTCGGACAACTTAAGGCTAAATGAGACCTACCTACTATTGTCAACTTAAAAACTAAATGTGCTTCAACTCCTAATGAGAGAACAAGAAAGGGCCTAAATGAGCCTTACGTACTATAGGCAACTTAAGCTAATGATGACTCATGAAACTATTGGTGTAGGTGCTAATATGTGAGATGAAAATAACAATAGGCCTAAATGAGGCCTACCTGCTGACATTTGTCAATTTAAAGTGAAATCTGAGAAATACAGTTGCAAGGTCTGGGCAAACATTAATACATAATCATACTAAAAGACACACCACCCAGAATAATTCAAATTTTAAGGTAACTACCCTTTGATCAATCAAGGTGAAAATATAAGAACAGTAAAAATACCCCATGTCTATAAGATAGCTAATGTAACATCAAGCTTAAAACAACAAAAAACATTTTAAATCGCACGGTGAAACACATGTGCGCACCATCATTGAAAAAAGTCCTTCATTTGGAAAAACTATAATAGGTGACATATTTTTTTTTAAAAGTGGGGCCTGCTTGTAGTGATGTCAAAATTGCAGGCCAGGGAATTAAATAACTTAGTCATAATAGGTGACAACGTTTTTTTGCTTTAAAAGTGGGGCCTGATTGTCCAAGGGATTATTTAATGTCCAAATTCTTCAGTGTAGGCCACCACCCTGCATCCTCGGTACTTCCTCCAATGCGGCCATCCATCACCCGGTCTGGTCTGGTCTGGTTCCATCATCCAAAACAATAAACTAAAATAATAACATGAAAATAAAAAGCTAAAACAAATAAAGGGAGTGGGAGGGGAGTGGGCAGACGCACGCACGCACCCCAACTGCAGCAATCCTAGAAACAAGAGAAGAAGTATCATTATTCTTGTAAAATAAAATTTTCCATTTAAAAAGCACCCCGGGTGCCTTTCATTATTGAAAAGAAAATATCCTAATTAATTAAAAACATTCAAAATTTAACTTTTAATAACATTTAGCGCAGGGCCTAACATACCCTAATCCTAACTAAGCCAGTACCACCCTTCAGGGCAAGAGCCATGCTACAGTGTGAAAAAAAAATTGTAATACTGCCAAATGATGACAGCATCAGCAGGGCACTGCAAGCCTCCCATTTTCCCTGGTCAGAGAAGCCCGCCCAGGCCCATCCAACTAACTAACTCCAAGGGAAGAGCCAGGCCACCCCGCCCTTAAATAAACAAGCCGTGCGCGGAAGAAAATTGAACTGTAGCCAATCATAACACACTGGGACGTGATCGAAACTTGCAGAATGAAAAAGCTCGTCTGCACAGACCAGCTGGTCTGCCAAGGTCAAAAAACAAATTTCACATGCCTTATTTTGTAACTAACGGAAGCTCGAATTTAACAAAAACAATTCTGTTACAGTGTATTGCCAATTAAAAAAGCTCCAGTTTTTTTTTAAAAAGACGTTTGTCCAACTAACTCAACTAAAAGCAAGACATTTAAAATATGGGCACTTATTTAGGGTCCATTTGTCAAAGAGAAATAATTTGTAAAACAACATAAAATGCAAATACATTTCAACATTGTATTTCATGCAATGTTTCGCTAACACATTTATAAAAGCTTACATTTTAATTCACATTTGGGAAAATAATAATGTTGAATTTCAAAATTTACCTTTCAAAGGCAAATGGTTGCATTCCACTAATTAAAAGCACATGGTATCATGCACTATCGGGCAAGATTTATTATTCTTAAACCAACACATTCCTGTCTAGATGGAAACCCCTCACAGAAATAATTAATGAAAACAGCTCGTAGCGTGCACTCTAACGGGCTATCTTTTTAACATTTCACTCATTTTAAAAGAACACAGCTTTCTCCGTAACGTTGATTTATAACCACATCAGTTCCAAGGTGAACCCACACAAATTCGTAGACGCATTTCAAAAGGAATGTGAAATGAACAGAACCCTTCTCAAAACACAAGATGTTACCTTTCCGTCAAGAAACTGACAAAGCACGTAGGCTGACCAAGGAATCAAAAAAAAAGTCAAAATCAAACCATCAAAAATCCTTAAAATAATTCACTGACTTTTATAGTCAGGTCAGATAACCATGCATGTTGACAGCATGTAAAAAATAAAGGCTGCCATCTCAACTCAAGATATTAACCCTTTGGCAGCTCAAATAGAAACATTTCCCAACGTCCATTTATACATGGGAAAATCATTAGCACATTTCTTCACGTTTACAGATGACACACACATATTTTCAAAAACGTTATCCCCAAGCACCCGAGAAAGATCCAGCTCTCTCCTGCCAAACGTAATGATAACATGCCTTGTCTAAGCCATGACCACATGGCGCTATTCACAAGCCATATTTACAAGACAAGCCTTTCACAAACAATGTTTCCAAGGCGCAATGCACAAGGAACACAGCAAATCAACATGAGAACATGCACCTCACAAATCACAAAAATATGGCGCTATTCACAAGTCATATTTACAAGAAGCTATATTCAAAGAACTTCACAGATCATAAAACAATGAACATATTTCACATTGCACAGCATAAGCAGATGCAGCAAGCAATTGAATGGGCAATTTAAAAGCATTTTTACACACAGTTATACAATTGGACCATCACATAGATGTAACTGGCTTTCTCATGTAATGCCATCCTTCAACTCTGACAGTTTAAACACCAAGATGAAAACCATTCCTTCCACCCTGAATAAACCAAATGCCATGATGTAATGCAATCTCCTCACGCTGCAACTGTTCAAGCCAATAGGTCTAACAGGCTACATAAACTGCAACATTACGCCAGATGGAACCAGCGTTCAGGGCATTCCCTCAGAACACATGGGAAACTCTCTAAGCACATGGCCAGGCACACAGGCTTCGTAAACTGTCCGACTACGCCAAAATGTAATGTTTGGCGCTCACTCACAACACATGGGAAACAATCTAAGCACATGGCCAGGCACACAGGCTTCGTAAACTGTCCGACTACGCCAAAATGTAATGTTTGGCGCTCACTCACAACACATGGGAAACAATCTAAGCACATGGCCAGGCACACAGGCTTCGTAAACTGTCCGACTACGCCAAAATGTAATGGCTGGATTTTCTGAGTAGGTGGGATCAGCCCCCAGGGGCCCCTCCAACCCAGCCAGAACGTACTCACCTTCTTCCCTCCTCAGGACTCCTCTATCCAGGCACCTGGTACCTACCTGAGGATGGGGAACTCGCAATATACAAGCTCATATTATTAAGAACACCACTAAATCTATAGGGATACTAAGAATACTCACTGATTACTAGGGATATCCATACCCTACACCACACTTATTCACATCAGTTGGTCTCGCGGCCACCCTGACCCAGACCGTTCTACCCTAGGGCAGATCTGACACACAATCTGGTGCGTCTACACACGGGCCTGCAGAACCCAATGCTCCCTTTTCCAAAGTGTTCGCGATCCTGCGAAACTACACACTAGTTCAACCACCTAGTGCTCTCATTTACTCAAGCCACAATCCTGTGGGTATCCACACTGGTTCGACCCCCCAGTGCTCTCATTAACGCCGCATATCAACGACGACCACATTCCTATGAACACCTATACATATATATATATATATATATGGGGAAGTCTCTTCACTAAGGGTCTGCTACTACAATAATATTATGGGATGGTGTACTAACTTAGTCCCTTGGTTGCAAGTCTCCTCTCTCCCTCACTATTACTTACCTGATCAGGGGTAGCATCTGTTCAAACAGCAATACTTACCAGGAAAGATTATTCTTACTGTATGAGGACAAAGATATACACACTATGTGCTAGAGTTGTTCTCTGATTTAAGCGCTCCTACCCCCCTCTTATCCATCAGTGGCTCAACAGCAACTGGCTTGAAGCCAGGATAACTTTATCATAAAAGAACTCATGCACACTAATTCACTAATTAATGGGGTCATTTATTATTAGTACAACACAGATCTGACAAAGACTATAGGTAGAACACACCGCTTGAAAGAGAAGAATTACACATAACAGGAACACTCCGCTGAAAGGGAAAAGATTGGACATAAAGTGTAAATGTAACTAATTCAGACTACCTCACCTATTAGAAGGAAGATTTCTCTCTCTGCCTCTGGTGGGATTAGGGCTCTCTCTCTGCCTCTGGTGGGATTAGGGCTCTCTCTGTCTCTCCCTCCTTCACCACATCACCACGCCTCTGGTTCAGTTGCTCCAGCTGACAGCCTTCTTTGATGCTCTCTGCACTGCTTTCTCTCTCTCTCCTCATCTTCAGCAATCGTCTGCCTTCTTTCTCCATTCAAGAACTGCACTCTATTCTGCAGCTCCCAGCAGACATCCTCTCTCTCTCTGCAAGCTATTCGGAGCTCCAAGTTGTTCTGGGCTCCCAGCAGTCCTGTGCTCCAAGCTGTTCTGAGCACCACACTGAACTGCACACCACGCTGCAATGACTTCCAAAACTGAACTGACCCCTCCTCCTCTCCTGTAGCTCGCTATTATGGATTCCTCTCCCCTCATGGAAATTTCCACCGGAGGGCTGTCTCCTACCGAATTCCTGTGCCAGCTCCCAGGCTTCCACGCAACCGCAGTGGCCATCTGCTTGTTACGTCTGGGCCCAAGAGAAAAACACATTTCTCGGATAAGAAGCAGTCCTAACTGGATTTTCCCTCCAGCACAACAGCCTTAACTGAAAACATTGCCTTTGCCCTAAAAAGCCTCTCTGCTTCCATCAAGATGGAGTCTCTCTAGCTTTAGGCCTGAAAGGGGTGAAATGCTCCTTAGCTCTGTCAGAATACCTACATAAACCATACCAATATGTCTAATATGTCAAAGCCAATAGGCAATAGATAGGTTAAAGTCAAGAATAAAGGCATATTAAACAGCTATCCTCTTCTAGGTCTGGAAAAAGGGCTTAAAAGGGCCAACACAGGCTGAGAATACCTATACTAGATGCGAGCAAGAATAATGATCTATATCACTGCTAAATAAAGCCAAAAACTCTGCCATTACAGGACCTCATCTGCATTTCCTGAGGGGCCTGGATTAGAAGCCGTTTGAGCATCATATTCTTCTAGGAGCTCCATCAGTTGCTTGAGGGTAGGGTTGGAACCCTGTTTTAATTTCCTAGCTGTGCACAAGTGCCTCAACTCTCTGAAATTAAAGGTGTCATATCTTGAAGGTATCATTAAAGGATCTACCTCCACTGGGAGAGAACCATGTGGTTCTGCTCTCAGAGACACGATCTAGTGAGGTGAGGTGTGTGCACCTACCTACACTAAGTGTTATCTACTAAACCTCCCTAGGAGTTGTAGTCAGGGTGTGCTAGGCCCTTTGGTCTACATCTACTAAGTTCAGTAGAACGTATGCATTATAAGACTTGTTATATGTACCTATAGGTACCTAATGTGATCTTTCAAATGATATCTTAAGATTACAATTGGTAAAACAACAGCAAGCTCTTATCCCAACCGCTGCACACCAATGTGAGAAGTTGGTCTGGTATATGATGTCCACAGTTCTGTGGGCACCTTGTATCAGTCCAAACAATCCCTTATGGTGATGGTTGTAAAGTCAACCTTATAGACCAGCTATCCTAGTGGTAGCATGGACAAAGCAGTCTTAGGCTAAAACTTCAGAGGGCATGTAAAACCAGCTGTTTTACCATATGTAACCCCTTGAATACCAAATGAAAGGACACCACACAGGTATTTTATCAAAATATATATGTATTTATTACTACACAACTCCTCTGAGCTCTTTATGAGTTCAGAGGCCAAAGCACATAACAAGATTCTCAATCAGCATACATTAAGTTGCACAAAATACAGTCGAGCCCTAGGGGCGCTTAAGACCATATACTAAAATAGTGGTATAAGAACCAGGTCACGAACACAGAATAGGCCTAGGGCCTAGGGAATCTCTGGGGCTGCGCTGAGCTACCAAAGGTTAGGAAGCAGGAGGCCCACGGGAGACGGGTGCAGTGTCTGTACATGCACGCAAGTTACCATTGATTGTCAATGAGTACTTAGAAGTCAGTATTTAGTTGATTTCAGACACCCCTCTAAGGATTGCGAGGAAACAAAGACACTTCGTTATTTACCACCCACGAAAGCACCGGAGTACTCGAGCTGTTGCACCCACGGAAGACGGGTGCATAGGTGTAAATTTGTGTTGGGTTTCGTCGTAGATTCTTATGGAGACCTGGAGAAAGATGCTGCAGGCGACCAGGAGAATGGTGTCCGGTTGGATCCAAGGGTGGATCGAGGATGAAGAGGACCTGAAAGCAGAGGGGACAGAGTCTGGGTCACTAGCCAGTGACCAGGAAGGCACCAGGACGGTACCAGATGATGTCGAGGAGCAGTCAGGTGATGTTGTGAAACTTGTCTCTGCAGCCACGCGGACCAGGAGGTGTGGAGGATGACCAGGAGCTGGATGGCGACTGTCCCACTAAGGCTCTTGCTGTTGGCGGTGTCGGTTCTCGATTCGGAGTCACCAAGCCTTGGCAAATGCAACCCATGTAGGAATGGAAGATGGGCTTCAGGTCAGGCCAGCAAGGCCTGAGCGGCTTCTTCTTCGCAGGGAAGCAGGGGCCAGTCTGGAGCAACCAGACCAGCAATGTAGATTTCAAGGATCGTTGCCACAGAGGCCACTAGCCAGCGGGCAAGTGACCGGGCAGACGCGTCGAGCAGGAAAATGCAACAGGGTCCCACGCAGAACTCGTGAAGTGTGGGGGGCTGATCTTCCGTGCAGTTGGTGCTCGGGGCTGGGGCTTCTCAATCCCCAATGCACAACTTCGAGGGTGCCTCGGGAGTTGCACAGGTAATGAAGTGCAGGTTTTCCAAGATGGCCGGTCCCACGTCTCTAGTCGCCTTTACGGGTCTCAGCTCTGCTGGGACTGTGGATCGGGCTGCCAGAAGTCTGGAAGTCTGGTTCTTGTTGGGCTCTGTGCTCGGGCTCCGGCGGGAGCATTGAGAAAGCAAACTGCAGATCATTGGATGGTGCCTGCTTGCACAGTGTGGTCACTCCTTGACCACAAGGGAGATTTCTTCAGTCGTCTTCTTCAGTAGATCATCGAAGGTCCAGAGTTTCGTGTCAAAGTTTCTGTTCAGGATTATCTAATGTCTCTGGCCTCAGCTCCTACCTTTATACCAATCTTAGGGGCTGGACTACCTACTAGGTCCCAGGTGGGACCAGGGAAGGGGGTGGTTACACCCCTTTCCCTTTGTCCAGTTTTGCGCCCGAGCTGGGGCTGGAGTGCCCCAGCAAAAGGCTGAAACCAGGCTATGCATGGGACACCTTGTGTGCCCCAGGCAGTGTCTCATTCTTTTCAGCCCTCCCTGTCCAATACACAAAGTCCAGTCTGGGGTGGTGCTAGCACCTCCCAAGGCAGGAAACCTATTGTTCAAGCCTCCCTCGCTGGAAGGACTCCCAGCAGGAGGAGGTCAGACTTGTGTCTGTGGCAGCAGCATCCATTTTGTGATGCTGAGGTTCTGGTTAACTTTAACTGGGAATAGTAGGAACAACATGTCTTCTCCCTCTAGAAGGGTGGAATGCTACCCCCGTCGCCAGAATTAGTGAGGGGGTAGTATTCCAAAACGTATGACACCTTACTTGACATGTTTTGATAAAGCCAATCCAGAGTTAGCATTCTATCGCGAGGATATAATGCACTTAAGAGTATATGGTATGGCTATGTCATAGAACAGCTATAAGGACATGGTTCTGAAAGCTGCAGACAGGCTCAGCTCATGCTAGAGCCTCATCTCACATAATAACCAAGCACTCTGCCTCCAGGATTGTTAAGGCCTGCCATAGGAGTGACTTATAGGTGCCCACTTGTCCATATAGGGTTAGATATAGGTATACTATATCTAAAGCAAAGGGTGATCACACCACCTTGCCCCAGCTGAGTGATCAGCCAGTTATGTCAATTTGAGTGGCCAGCCAGGGGTGGCATAAGATATGCTGCAGCCCCTGGTAGGCCTTGGGCACACCTATGCCCTGGGTACCTATGGAACACTATACAGGGGCTCACAAGGGTGACCCAATTTCCAATCAGGTATGTACCTAAAGAACATGGAGTCCATTTTACAGAGAGAGCAGATAGCCTGGGACCCTGGTTAGCAGGATCCCAGGCCAACTAAGTCGAAAACCAGCTAAACACTAGGCAAAAAATCTGGGGTAACCATAGTCAGGTATCCACCCTCCTACACAGTTTGCCACATGGGAGCCAAGTTTTTAAGAGCAGCAAAAAAGTACAAGGCTCTGGCATCAGTCAGCACACTGCAGGTTACAGTTCTCAGCTCCCACCTTGAATCATAACATTTTTGGGTAGATCAAGAAGCAATTTTAGAGAAGTTCCTTCTAACGTTAACCATATGACTCGCCTGTCCAACGCCAACACCTCCGCTCTATATAAGGCTTGTGAAATGAGCTTACCCTGGATAACTTTGCTTAGTGGCTCCAAGGTATGACTGCCAAATTTATGGGTCACGGGGGCAGGCCACGGTGCAGAAAGAACACCAGTGCAGAAGAACGCGGAAGAACGCGGAATATCGGCAAGTCGGAAAGCTGGAGTTGTGGAGAATCGGAGAATTGGAAGCCCCTGCCAGTTATCGCCCCTATCACCAACACCACCCTGCACCACTTGCTGCCTCGCTCTTCACTTCACAGTGGCGGCGGACTAGTGGTATATATCTAGAGGTGAGGTGTACAAGGCATCTTTTTTGTTGTTGTGTAAAGTCAGCATAAGTATAAGTGGCAAGGGGTTAGTGTAGGTGCAAGTACTACCCATGGTGGCCAGAAAGGAGGCAAGGAGGCAAAGAAGCAAAGAGGATAGAAAGGGGGTTCCGGCCCGCACCCCCCCACCCCGCTCCTGCTTGATTCACGGCTTGTTACACGGCCTCGCGCACCACCTGTCATCATTCAACGTTACTGCGCCTACCACCCCACACTGACAGCCATCTGTGGGTCCCTGCAAAGGGGGGCAGGGGCGCGGAGAAAAGAGCGTGATACAACACAACTGAAAATAGCCACAGCATAAAATAAAAATCCACCTCTTGTGCCTGTGAACGTAAAGTTACGTAAGGAGAGGCTCTTCATTTCACAGAGGAGGGCGATTGGCCCAGTGACATCTCAGTGACAGCCCAGAACAAGTAGAGTAAATCACATCAACCACATTGGCAGCAAGGGGGCAGCCCAAGTCAAATTCTCCTCAGAATAATGAGGTCCGGTAGGACACGATAGAACCCGCCACAATCCGCGAAGCGGAAAACCAAACTCAAAACAGACGATAATACCTCCCAGAGGAGTGTAACTAACTCATCAACAGCGCCGCTAAATCCACCAATGTACCAGATATTTGGCTCAATGAAATCAACTGGCAAATTCACGTTTTTGAAAGACCCAGTCTACTCAATGCCAGCTATGCCAAATGGTCTTCAAAGACCACTGACACCGTGCAAAGTAATCACACAGACGGTCACGGATAAATTAAACACATCGCCTCACTCTACGTCAAGCACAGTGTATATCATTGGAAAAGATGGACCAAGTATGACCAAGCTAACAGCAAAAGAGGCTATCTGGGCAACGAACCAGGTGAATAATAAGAGCATAATTCAAACGCAAGCACAAGTACATCTAAATGTGAGCGCCCATGGCCAGGAGCAAGAGCTAGTAAAGCATAATAACTCATATGATTGTACGAACAGAATCACGGATAGTATCTTGGAATATGCACTGGAAAACCTCACAATGCACATAAGTCAAACTAGTGTAATGTCAACAACCGCACCACCGTCACAATTAACCATTGACACCAATAAAGACCGATCGGAGGCGGCATATCACCCCCATACCCAGAGACCCCTGGGTACAGGGCAAACTCAAGGACGTGAACCAGACGGCAATGACATAACTAAATATGAGGCCGTATACAAAGAAAAACCTAATAATCACTCAACACCTAGACAAAAGTCTCGATCAAATCAAGAAAAGCTCGAAGTGGCCTACGACACGTGGATGGAGTCACAAGCCCTTCAGGATAACAATGGAATACTCCACGCATCGAGTACAACGTCCAATTATGATAAACAAACCCTGGATACAAGAGAAACTGACCTCAAGCAAATTAAAACAACTTAAAAGCCCACAACCTCATCCAGTGCCTTGCAAGAAAAAAACCAAGTAGGCGGCCAACTCTGCAAACAACCAATTTCAGAATTAGAAATGGATAATGCAATTGAAATATCAAGCGGGTTCAAACAGGTAGAACAAGCATCCACAGAAGCATCAATCAAAATATGTCCAGAAGAAAGAAAGGTAACAATAATAGAGATATCTAGCATTGAACAGGCTGATCAAGCCCCCTCAAAAGCACTTCACAAGACGCGACAAACATCGGAACCAAACTTGAAACTACGGGCTGACATGACAAGGGAACGCACGGTAGAAAACACAAAGCGTGCAGGGCACCAATCCAACTACAACACCAACCGTTGTCAGCAGGCAGATAAACCTCCCAAGGGAGAACATGATTCCAATTACAACTTGGAATCTTTAATAAAACTACATGGTGCGCTGGGGAAAATACTAGAAACATCTATTAAAACACTGGACATGCAATCCGACAAACTTGATATTCAAATAAATTTAATGAGTGTTATTGCCGAGCATATTTCAGACATAAACAAAAAACTGGACATTATGACAAACACACTTGCAAAAGCTCAGACTCAAAGTAATCCTTGGGTTTTGCCCCCAAATTGTCTGTGTAGCCCCATACTAGAAAAACGAAGGGATTTACCAACAATACTCACAAATATTTTACAGGAATGCAAACGTGCAAATAGTGAGTTGGTAAACACGGAGCAACACGTCAAATGTCATACATCAGATTCAAGAGACATTAATACTATAGCTCACCAAAAAGAAACACGCCATGATGAGATAGACAAAACAGAAAAGAGGGGGGAAAAATCACCCAATAAAAGGTCACTAACAAAAGAATTAAATACTCTACAAAAAACTGGAAAAAAGATAAAAACCGGAGAATTGTTGGAGGGTCAAATATCGCCAAATGATCAATCCCCGGGGCTGACCAAATATAGTGACTTTCTGATCCCCGAAATAGACAAACAAATGCATGAGTAGACTAAAACCATAGATAGCCATCAGCCGGTCTTAACCAAAAGACAAACAAAAACGTGCTAGAAAGGCCAGAAACCAACACCTAAATAGCAGACCTCCTAATAAGCAGGTCTTGGACACTTACCCAATCTTTAATCTCTCAAAGAACGCAAGTAATCATCAACAACAAAATCCTAAAAAAGTCCAAATCCAGACTACCCATACGGAAGTGCAACCCCTTGGGATAGCAGTCGTGCCAAGATTAAATACAACAGCATGTACGGAGGAGAGTAATGATAATGAACTAGCGACATACTCGCCAGGCAGGAGTAGTATAAACAGGAGTCCTGAGAGTGGCGACCCCGAAACATCAAGAACACATAGCCCTGTAGGGAGCAAAATGGGACAATCCAAGACCATGGGAAACAAAATAAAACCGACTGTCCAGCCCATACAGCTCCAAAATGGTCACATCGCAGCTGATTCAGAGAATGATCTGACAACAGATAGAAAAACTACCAAATACCAAAATCCCGGAAGTGGCAAAAGAGGATCACAAAGAGAGGCATCAAACAATGTCAAAAAACAAAAACAAAAAGTAAGCCTCATCCAACATAAATGGTCAGCCCTAGACCAAATGCTTCAAATTGCTCCATCAAAAACCCTAAGCAAGTTATAGTGGAAGTTGACAAGAGCCAGCAAAACCGGCTATTGGTTGACATTAATTCGGAATATGATGGCCCAAAGAACACCTGAGGCATAGAAAAAGAAACTGCCTTTCAGAAAACAAAGCAAGAACACGCTCTACCCAGTAGGTTCAATGGCCCGAAGATAGATATCCCGAATGTTACAGCAAAGGCAACTGAGTCTCGAGCAAATACTGCGATGGACAACAACAGGTACATCAAAAAAGTCCACCCAATGATACAAACAACAAAGATAACAAAGTTGCTATAAGACTCCGGACAAATGACCAAGAATCAACTCTCCCCATGCCAAAAGATAATATATCGAATATATATGGAAGGATGCTATTCATCCCAAACTATCAATCAAAAGGCCGACAAGATTACTTGAACAAAGGAAACATCCTACGCCTAATGGCAGAAATCCCAAGTTTACAATACATAACTACTGCTGATCTACTAGCTATCAAATTTGTAATTACAGGAAACAACCCAGTAAAGGAAGGCACTCTAGCAACTTGGAAGAATGCCGAAATAGTTAAGGACATACTATAAGAAATCACTAAATTTGAAGAGTGGGGAATCTCACTCAGGGAAGATGCTACACCAGGCTACCCTCTCCCTTTCCTAATGATGGGCGCCCCAACAGAACATTTTTTAGTAGAAAAATATATTACATATTCAGTGTTGCATGGTGCCAAGGGCATGGAAAATCTAAAATCTGATCACCAGTACAGAACGCACAGCGGCACCAGAGAGGAATGAAACCAGATCCTGGGCGACAAAACTGACCAGGCCTCCATAAAAATCTTATCCTGGAACATCGTTGGAGCAAAAGATATTTTAAGTGACAAAGGCAAGACCGAGTCCTGGGACTCGAATGAAATAATTGTATTACAAGAAACATGGCTAACTACACCTGTTGAAGTGCCAGGTAGAATAGGTCATCACGTCAGTGCCACTCGAACCCAGCGATACGGACGAGCCAAGGGGGGGCTGACAGTCTATATTTCTACAGCGCTAAAAATCAAGTCCACCCAACTAACCTCGACCACCGCAGATATGCAAATAATAAAACTGGAAATGTGCCCATCCGCTGATATAGATACAATCATACTTAATAACATATATGCACACCCGAAAAGAACAACAAAACAAGAGCTTTTCAAAAAAGTCAGCATTACTATAGCAGAACTTCGCTTGGAATATCCAACCTGGGAAATAATTCTCACAGGAGATTTCAATTCTAACTTATTACATGCCCCTGAAGAGGAAGAAAACGTTACCACTGCTAATGAAATATGGGCAGTAGAAACGCAAATTATACCGTTGGCTAAACGAACGGATAGAATGGGTCGGCAACTAATGTGGGACCTTGAGCAGTTAGGCATGCGCGTGTTAAACGGGAGAATAAATCCAGATAGACCTGCCAATTGCACGTACATATGCCCCAGTTCAAGCTCAATCTTGGACTACACTATCGTCACTCTTCCTGTCCTTGGGCTAATTACGAAGTTCGAAATCATATGTACACCTAATAGCGATCCTTCGGCCCAGCAATTCGAACTCAAAATAACTCCTCAGAAACATCTGGAGGTCACCACAACAGCGGGGGAAACCTCAACGATAAATTTGAAATGTTTAAGGTGGACGTCTGCCTCACTACCAAAAATAGCTTCAGATGCAAAAAACCCAATGGGAATGCTCTCCCCAGAAAACCAACCGAGCGTTCAAACCTGGACCACCTTCTGAATCAATTACCAAAAGTAAGAGTTAACATTAAAAGGATACAGAAAGGCAACAACAACATCCATCTCAGTCAGGCATCATGTGCCTTGAGAAGGCGCTTGAGACAGTCCTTGAGGAGAGCTCAAGGTCATTATTCTCAATCTAGAGTATGGCAGGATGTACGTTCTCTAAAGAAATCATACAAGAAACAAATCTGGATTGAAAAAAAAAATGCGGACATTGATTTCTGGACGAAAATAGTATATAATGCAAACAAATCTGACACTAGAGCATTCTGGTCACAGATAAATTTGATGAATAGAACCTCAAATATAATAAGCATGACTTACGTCTCGGAGAAGGCATGGCTCAAACATCTAATTGATACATTCTCAATAAACCCCATGACTCAACGATCACCTGCTGTAGTTGCCTCCGACTCGAGACATTCACAGCATAAGAAAAACGAAGACTGGGGCCAAGACAGTGCCCCAGGACCGAACGGTGTTCCTCAGGGAATTTACAAGCAAGAGCCACATTTTTGGGCCAGTAATCTTAACAACTTGTTCCGGATGATCAATGTTGCCAGTAGTATTCCAGAAAGTTGGAGAGGTGCGATCATTAACCCAATATACAAGGGCGGGGATCGTAAGGACCCAGCAAATTATCGCCTGATAGCGCTGATAGACGCAGAGGCCAAATATTATGCATCATTGGTTCTAGCCGATCTCGTAAAATGGTCCGATGAAAACAACAAAATCCCCCTAAACCAGTCAGGGTTTCGACGTGGCATAGGCAAAATGGCAAATGTCATGGCAATAAGTCTGATTGCCGAAAAAAGCCTACAAAACCATCAAGCTTTACACCTATGCTTTGTGGACTTTAAGGCGGCCTTTGACCGTGTAAGTCGTCAAACATTATGGGCCAAACTAAAACAACAGGGCCTGCCAGACACGATCTTAAACCCAATTATGGACCTTTATACCAACACCTGGATGCAGGTTAAGATCGACAATGGCCAAAGGTTAACAAGGAAGATCGGAACTAGTGAAGGACTGAAACAAGGCTGCGTTTTGGCCCCTCACCAGTTTAATTTATTTATGGCAGATCTGACTCCAAGGTTAGACGGGGTCAACGCACATCCTCCACGGCTAAGAACTTTGGCCCTCACTCATTTATCCTACGCAGACGATATTGTCCTCCTCAGTCAAACGAAATAGGGCTGCAACGCCTCATGCATGAGTTGGCCGGATACACCAAGACTAATCTGATGGAAATTAACAGAACAAAAACAAAGGTCATGATTATAACGCATCGTCGTCGTAAACAGCGGAATTTTACAATTAACAACATGAACCTGGAGGTAGTGGATAGTTATAAATATCTGGGGCTACATCTGGACAATCGGCTTACATTCTCGACGCACTTTGAGGCTATCAAGAAGAGGGGAGCAGCTCTATTGCATGCATGCTGTAGCCTATCAAAACAGCTAAAAGGCCCTTTATTTACTCCCCTTCTTACAGTCATTAAAGCTAAGTTTCTACCAACAATAGCATACGGTAGTGTGGTGCATAATGGAAGAAGTGCTCTGTTACTAGATAAAATCCAAACCAGAGTGTACAAACGTGTATTCAGTTTACCATGCAACGCCTCACCCGCACAAGTACGCCTCGAATTTGGACTTCAGTCTCAAACATTGCACAACAAATATGAGTCAATCAAATTTTGGTATAATATCTGGCTCAATTGCGACATAGAAATTAATTCTACCATTTGGGAAGCCCTGCAAAGCAACCCGAAATCTCACTATGCGAAGTACTTAAAATCTTCCCTGACAAGCACAGAGTTGACATCTGTTTGGCAAAAGAAACTATCAGCATCAGCATTCAAGCAGCTTGTAAGAAAAGCAGCCAATACGCACTCGTTGATTGAAGAGAAATTGACATTAAGACGTCGTGCGCATGCCTAGATGATAAAACAATCCTATAAAAGACCGGCTCCAGCTGCTTATTTAGGTCTCGGTTTCCCTTCACACTTAAAATCAAAGTATTTAAAGCTACGTATGGGAAAATTACCAACAAACGCCGACCAGCCAGGCTGGATATCTCCTGGCCTGAAGGATTGCAATTTATGTGATGCTGAAGTGCAAGACATGATCCACCTGATTTGCATTTTTCCAATGCTAGATAATGTCCGGCGGAGTTTACTTAGGGAAAAGTTCAACGCAAAAGGTATTCGCACATGTCGTTCAGCGATATTAAATGTGCTGGACTCTGGACTTGAACTCTGATAGCGCGAACTGCTTCGGCTGATTTATAATCTGTAATCCAAACTACTGTGCACAAGTTATTAATTCAAATAGGAAATCCACTGTAGCTGTGTTTTTATCTTTTCTACTTAGGGTGGTTTTATAATCTGTATTTTATGTATATAAAGTGTTTATGTTCTTGCGCAGCGTTCTCGCCATAGTGATGCCGGAGTCACGCCAGAGTCCAGCCCGTCTGCGCCCGTCAGCGTCTCGGAAGCTGTCGGAGCGGCGAGAGAGCTGGCTCTGTTGGACCACTTTTACCGGGTGTTACTATGATCTGCTATACATCTTCGAAGCTGCGATCTCTACAAAAGGTATCGTGTGCCTGCTTTAAGGTGTTCCCTGGTCGCCATAGGGGTAAGAGGAGGTGCCCGGGCTGCGGCTGGTCGCCAGGCTATGCCCCACGGACACTCCCTAACCGGGAGACGGATACTGCGAAGCATCTCTGTATGCTGTTAAACACCAGGTCAGTGCGCAGTCATGCTCAGGAGCTCTTTGACCTCCTGACCACCGAAAAACCGGTGTGCCTGATGCTAACAGAGACTTGGTTAGGAGTTTCCTCCAATCCCGAAATCGCTATGGTGATCCCTTCTGAATACAATATTTATAGGCAAGATAGACTGGAAGGGAGGGGCGGAGGAGTAGCACTCGTGGTGAAGAAATCTGTCGTATGTTCAATTATTCCCACTGAGGTGATTAAAGGGTCTGAATCCCTTGCCTTTTCTTTATCACTGGCGCCGCATCAGACGGTGAAAGGGCTGCTAGTGTACAGACCCCCTGGCCCAGTTGGTTCTTTTTTTGATGAGCTTCAGTCTGTCATGTCAACGTTGGTCTTGAGAGCCGACCACTGTATGTTGGCTGGAGATCTCAACTTTCACATGGATGAGGCTTCGGATCCAGATGTGATCAAACTGTCCGATATTACGGCCCCCCTAGGCCTAGCCCCCTATCTTTTTGAACCAACGCATGATAAAGGCCATACTTTGGATCAGGTCTTCTCTACGGCCCCCATAGAGGTAACGGCACTTCTGCCGGTCCTTTGGACAGATCATCGGTTGGTCAATTTCTATATACTGGGCAATAAGAAGCCCCCGAGCAATGCCCCCAGACAGCAAGGATTAGCGTTGAGGGATTTCCATCAGGTGACCCCAGAAATGTTGGCGCAGGCATTGCACGAACACCCCTGCCCTCTTACGGGGGTTTTAGATCGGGACCTGGAGTCTCTGCAGTCCTGGCTTGTGAACAGGCTGAATTATCTGGCCCCTTCGAGGGCTCCTCGTTCGCTTCCTAAACCGGTTTCTGCTCCCTGGTTCACTGAAGCGTTGCTTACTGCCCGCAGGCAATGCAAGGTGGCTGAAAGGGCCTGGCGGGCTCAGTATGATCCTGCTGCCAGACTCGATTATAGAATTATGGTAAAGGCCTACCATCGGGATATCCTCCTTGAGAAGAAGAGTTACTTTGCAAGGAGGATTGAGGCTGCCTCTAACTCCTGCAAAGAGATCTTCTTGATCGTTAGGGAATTCATTGCCCCACGGTCGAATGCGACCCAGTCCGCCCCCACCAAGACATGGGCGTCGGATCTTGCCAGCTTTTTCACCACCAAGATTAAGCGGATTCAGGACTCTTTTCCATCGAGACCGGTTGTTGTCTCCCCTTGCTCTGAGGATGGACCAGTTCCATCGGTCCCCCTAGGGTCAGTCCTGACAGACTTTCCGCCTATTTCAGCTTCTTCGTCATTGACACTCATGGCCAATCTTAAATCGGGTTCGCCGCTTGACCCATGTCCGGCCAAATTTCTGGCGAAGATGGCGGCAGTGGTAAATCCGCTGGTGAATCCCCTCCTGAATCTCTCTTTGAGCCAGGGTGTGGTCCCACCGGCCTGGAAACATGCTATGGTCATTCCCCTTATCAAGAAGCCTGGTTTAGATCCCGTGGTCTTGGCCAATTACAGGCCCATCTCTCTCCTTCCTGCAGTGGCAAAGATCGTGGAGAAGCATGTGCACACAGTGCTTTCCAATTTTTGGAATCACACGATCTGCTTCATTCTACTCAATCGGGCTTTCGCCCTAATCTTAGCACTGAGACGGCGCTACTGGAGGTGTCCGAAGCCATCAAGGAGACGCTGGACTCGGGTGGCAGAGCCATGCTGATAATGCTTGACTTGTCGGCGGCCTTTGACACCGTCCCCCATGAGGGTCTGCTTGTCAGACTTCATGAGATCGGTCTGAGGGGGACGGTGCTTAACTGGTTTAGATCTTTTTTGGTGGGCCGCCGACAAACGTTCTGGGCCTCCTTCAGCTCTGCTGAGATGCCGCCATTGGGAGTCGGAGTCCCGCAGGGCTCTGTGTTGAGCCCAACTCTTTTTAACATCTTTATGACCCCTCTGGCGGCATTGGCTGAGTCTTTCGGGGCCCAGATCGTATCCTATGCCGACGACACCCAGTTGCTCTTTACCTGTGGGAAAGGAGAGGATTTTGATGGAGAGAGTATCCGAGAGTGCCTTGAGGCTGTTTTCGAATGGCTCCAACTGAACAGCCTCAAGTGCAACTCAGATAAATCGGAGGTACTCTTCTTCGGCTATCAATCCGATCCAGACAGGCAGGTATGGAGGCCCGCTGACATGTCTCCTCCGGTGCGATTGTCTCAGTTGGCTAAGAATTTGGGGATCAAAATTGACAACGGCCTGACTTTAAGATCTCAGATCCTTGCCCTCACCGGCACATGTTTTGGCCTCCTCCGTATGCTTCGGAAGTTTTTCCCTTTGCTATCTGAGGACCATAGGAGGACTACGGTACAGGCCTTAATTGGTTCAAGATTGGACTACTCCAACGTCCTATATCTTGGCCTGCCGGAATATCTCCTGCAACGGATGCAGGTGGTCCAGAATGCGGCAGCGCGAGCCATTTTTGGCCTACACAGGCGAGTCAGAGTTTCTGGCTTGTTGCAGTCCCTTCATTGGCTGCCTATCCGGAAGCGGATAGTTTTCAAAGCCTTAACTCTTGCACACAAGGCCCTCTATGCCTCGGGGGCTAAATACCTTCAAAGGAGGCTCGCCTTCAATCGTCCGTCACGATCTCTGAGATCAGAGTCGATGTTTCTTGCTACTGTTCCTCGTGTGAAAAAGGCCTGTATCGGAGGTCGCTCCTTTATGTCCCGGGCTCTACAGCTTTGGAACTCTCTGCCCCTGACACTGCGTAGTACCTCAAATCTTCTGGCCTTCAGGAAGGGCCTGAAAACTTGGCTTTTTGCCTCTTAGACTCCCTCTTCCTGCTGACCCTGTTTTCTTTTAATGTCTGTGTTGTGTTTGTCTTTTTTAGGCTCTCAATAAAGCGCCGGGCGCTATAAAAGACATAAGTAACATAACATAACATAACATAACATATAGAGCGTAAAGGAATGTGGTTTTATTATTTGGTATATTGTAACGGTTTAAATTAACTATACAATAAAGAATTTTCCTTACAGTCAATTCCACTAGAGAATGCAAAACCTTTGCATCTCCTTCCCTGGGGATTTCAGAAAAGATACACTCTGGGATATTTAGCGCTAAGCTCAATTCTTTCGTAGCCTCACCAAGTTCAGAACTTACTTGCTTGCACCCGGCCAAACTTTCCTAACCCTGTAGCCTGAAGCGCTAGTGAAAAGATACTCTGTATACCAGGATAAATTGTTTTTAAATTGTATCTGTGTTTGTGCTAGCATGGTCTATCGATACATGCTCTGCTTTTAATCGGATTGTAGCGTTCTTAACATTGTATTAATTTCAAAGGTAGATACTTTCTACCTACCCGCTGTGTCCTCTGTCCCAATATCACCTTCCATAGTGCCTGCTTTCCGGTCCACCGCAGCTGGTGCTGTTTGTGTGGAGAAAGCCTCGGCTACACTTCCTGCTAGGAGCGGGTCAGCGCTCTAGTTGTTGTCCCATTTCCGGTCATAAGACTGATGCTGCGATGGACGCGCATAGCGGGTGCACTGGTGGTACGCCGAAGGCGTGCCTAAGGGAAGCCTGTCTGCGCCCATCCGCGCTGGACCGTTGCCAGGAGCCAGGACCCCTGGTCCAGTTAAAGAGACTATTGAAGCCACTCAGTGCCATTGCTATTCAGTTGCTACATTATTTCAATTACGAGCACAGTATAAGACCAGCCCCACATCAAAATCCCCATGCACGATTTGCTATCCACATACACTAGAAGGCCCTGTAGCCTGCTATAAGTGTCACTTTCAAACTAATGATGATCCCGGGTATTGTACCGGGGAAAGTCCTTCCCCCTACACGATTAGGCATGTGCTAAAAAGCTTCCTCTGTAACATTAGGTCGCTACCTAAACATGCAATGGAGATATGGGATACAATCACCTCCGGGTCCCCAGAAACATGTTTCTTAACAGAAACATGGTTAAATTCTTCCAATCTCTCAGCTATTGCACTAGCTATTCCAGAGAACTATAAACTCATTAAACTTGACCGTGGTATCAAAAAGGGGTGGCAAAGCTGTAGCGTTTAAAAATACTATAAATGTCACATGGATCACTACCTTCTCTTCCAACACTATGGAACTGGGTATTTTTTAAATGAAAGTCTCTGATACAGATAGTTGGAATGGAGCATTAATATACCGCCCGCCTGGCCCCAAGACCAATTTCAGGGAGCAGTTGGTGGGAAAAAAAAGCCACTTACGTCCAAGCTTCAAAGAAATTCCTTCTCCTTAGTGATTTTAACTTTCATGGGGAAACTACACACCGTCCCAAATCAAGACCCAGAAATTCCCACTCCCAATTCTAAGCAGTCAATAATCACACCTTACATTTTAGAGAATTTTGAGCCTCTCTCACTGGGAGAAATCCTTAGCTCTTTGGTATCTGCAAAGTCAGTTTCTCTGTTGGATACCTGCCCACCTAAAACAATGTACCTGTTGGCGATGCTTTGGGCCCCTGGAAACGTAGAGATTTTTAACTGTTCAATTAAAAAAACAGGACCATCCCGGCTGAATGGAAGATGGCCTGTGTACGCCCCGTTTAAAAAAAAACCTTCTCTGGATTACAAATTGCTAGGCAACTATCGTCCTAACTCTTTACTACGTCCTCTGGCCAAACTACTCGAAAGTCACGCCAATAAGCAACTTCGCTCTTATCTAGAAACAAATCAAATCCTTGATCCTTCTCAATTTACTTTTGCCCGGGACATAGCACTGAGACAGCGCTTCTGGCGGTAACTAACTCTCTGCATCTGAGAGTGGATGCAGGAAACCTAGTGATACTTGTATTATTGGACCTCTCCTCAGCCTTCAATACCATCTCCCATATGAGGCTGTTGGAGAGGCTACAAGAAATCGGCATCCAGGGTTTGGCATTAAAATGTCTCCATCATTTTCTGAGTGACAGACATCAAATTGTCATCATGTGTCCCTATTCTTCACGCAAATCAATCCTAGATAAGGGAGTGCTGCAGGGCTCATGTTTGAGCCCTACCTTGTTCAATATTTACATGGCCCCTTAGGCAAAGATTGCAAAGCATTATGGCTTTGATATAGTTTCTTATGCTGACGATACCCAGCAGCTGTTCATACCTGGCCAGGACCTGGTGGCGGAAAAAGAATGGCTCTCCTCAGGCATGCTAGCCATCTCAGACTAGATGAATAAGAACTATCTCAAGCTGAATGCAAATAAGACAGAGATGATGATGTTCGGTAAAGCCCCTGCCCTGTGGACTGATGACTGGTGGCAGCAGCAGCTGGGTGCTCCCCCTGTACCCAATCAGGCAGTGAAGAACCTGGGGATAAAAACTGACCAAGACCTAACCATGAAAAATCATATCCTGACCACTACTGGCTCATGCTACCACTACTTACGCCTTCTGCCTAGAATCTTCCCGTACCTTCCTATCACTGCCCGGAAAATGCTGGTTCAGGTCTTAGTAATGAGCAGATTGGATTATGGCAACACCCTGTTGGCCGAGGCCGCTGAATCACTCATTTCTAAGCTTCAAGTGGTTCAAAATACTGCTGCAAAGCTTGTGCTCAATTGCCCGGCAGGCACCCCCTCGGTGCCGCTGCTGAAAGAACTGCACTGGCTTCCTATAAGGAAACGCGCACATTTTAAAATCTGCTGCCTTACATACAATGCCTTTAAGGGTAAAGGTCCACTCTATCTTCAGAGGAGCATAAAAGCATATGCCTCCAGTCATACTTTAAGATCCAGCTCGACTACACTGCTGTGGATCCCCCGCATCATTCTTACACGTAGTGGTGGGGAGGCCTTCGCCTATCTCGCACCCTTGTAACGGAAAAAGCTCTCTCTTCACGTCCGTTCCTGTCTCAGTTACTGTAAATTCAGGAAACAACTTAAAGCTCATCTATTCTAACTACCCCTGTATGTAATTTCTTTTCTTGACCCGCTTTCAGCGCAGAGATGCCCCAGGGAGATTTGTGCACGTTAACAAGTCGATTTAACATAACATAACATCAAGATTTTTAAAGGCTGATTTTTAATTAAAATCCCCTCCTTCCACTGACAGTACATTAGGAAAATCCCTAAACATCATTGACCAGATTTAGGAGCTCACACTCGGTAGAGGCAACATTGGCGGTATATATACACATTTAAACATATCATTTGCTTAAACCCCTTCATGTTTACATCCAAATCATTTAGACAAGTGAGAACCCATGAGCTAGAGGTTTGGAGTCATGTTACCTTCTTTCCACAATAGACTGAAACCAATATTAGTGATCCACCCAGTGATCTTTCTCTTGACGAGGCCCTACACTACACAACACTACAGGGCACACCAACAGCCAGGTTTCCTGAAGGAACAAGATGGAATAATTCTTCAAAATCTCCCTGTGGTTTTCCATATCCATCAATGTTTTTAACCCATGAATCTTCCATACTAGGACTCAAACTGGTTCGCGGGAGCCCTGTCTCCTAACAATTGATCTCGTCTGCCCCTCCACTATTCCAAGGGGGGAAATAGCATTCCTAAGCAGCTCTCTTTCCTCAATGGGACTTGCCCACAAGTACTATAGTCATTGTCCCTCTGTCGCTCTTCGAGCTGCCAGCGGGGGAACCTCTTCTGACCCCTCAGATCCAGCACTGTGTCATTAGTAAAGGTTATGGTAACTATCCTTCCTTGAGAACTATCATCTTTCCACCAACTCCTCCCAGCACCTAGTCTACACTTCTGATCAGTAGGCCTAGCCATCTAACAATGGTTCTGTTTTAGCTCGCAGTGTTCGCTTAAAAAATGAATTGACTGCGTTTCATCCATATCTGTACAAAGAAAGATGCCATTTGACCCCAGGGATGGACGAGCTGCTTCTACTAGATTATTTTTATTGTTTGTGGAAAACATAACTCAAGTTATCTCTTCCCCCGTGACCTCCATAAAACGAAACAGTGCCAAATCCTTTGTAAAAAAATTCCTCAACCTTTTGATATTAGCAAATATCTTTAGCAATACCGATCTATTAAGGGGCTGTTTGGCTCTCTGCTTTTTTTTCTTTTTTGGTTGCGCCTTTAGGAATACAACTTGGGGTCTTATCTGTTCACTGCTTTTTCCAGCACTAGCTACAACAGGACTACTAGATTCTGCTAATGTATTTCTTTGAGCTGATCCTCCTTTTACAGATCATACACTCCAACCTAACATATGTGGAGATCTCCCCTGCAACATTTTAATACTGTTATTTTTTTGATGATTTTCCGATTTTTGTCCCCAGAAACCTTTTCTACCGTTATTAAGCTTTCCTTGATTTCCTTGACTCTCTCTCTCCCTCTAACTGGAAGTTTCCCGCACCATGTTGCATCATTCTCGTCCGGCTTCCTCTTAGCGATCAGTTGCTTACACATGTTAGGGGCTACCTTTGAGACTGGGGGTTTAGAGGGACTGGGAGGCCGACTTAGGAAGTTCACGCCAAGGGACTTCGAACAGCTCTTATGCTTTCTACCTCCTTTCCTTTCCCTTCCTGAACTCTCTTTCTCACTCCAGCTTTGAGCAACATAGTGATGTTACACTTAGATAGAACCCTTTGCTTCCTGAATACACTTCCCCTTTTTCAAACTAGGTAGGGACATCTAGACACGTATATATCATCATTTGTGATACAAGTAGACAAGGGAGCACCCTCTGGAGAATGGATAGGGGAGAAGGGCTGGGATCAGGAAGAGCACCATTTAGGTCCCCTACCAAGATCGCGTCCCCAGTACCATCTTTTAGTGATTTTCTAATACTTTGGAGCAGTTGGATACGCTTAACATTTTGAGTATTATTCAAAACCAGTGCCTTTAGCATTCCCTGAAAGGTTATTTGCATTAGGGAAAGGAGGTTCAACATTGACAAATCTTGGGCTAAATCAGAAATATCCCACAGGGAGTTACCCTCCTTTGTAAGTTTGTGTTTGTCATACTTGTCATCATCATCGGAGGTCTTTCGCCTAGGCCCAGCTACCTCTTCCTCTTACTCCTCATACATGGTCGAGGCAGTGCATACGGATTGTTTGTTATACGGTGGTTCGATCGAGGTTTCAGCAGGCCCAACTTCTCTCATAACTATTGGGGAGGATAAAGACCTGGATGGTCTAGGTCCAAATGTTAATGTTAATGTTATAGTGATTTGTATAGCGCGCGGCTGCCCCAGCGAAGGGGCGTCCCGGCGCTGCAAGCAGACAGAATGAAGAGAGTTGAAGGTGCGGAGAGAAAAAAAAATTATTGGAAGAGATGAGTTTTGACAGCCTTTCTGAAGGCAAAAAGGTCCTGCATACCGCGGATAGCTTCGGGAAGGCTATTCCATAGCTTGGCAGCTAGGAAGCTAAAGGATCGGCCGCCTACTCTGGCCAGTTTGGTGCGGGGGATAATCGCGAGGTGTTGTCCCTCTGAGCGGAGCGACCTCCTCGGAATGTATTCTGACAGGAGAGGGCACAGCATTGGGGGGGAAGCGGTTTTAAGGATTTTAAAAGCTAGACACAGTGCCTTAAACTGGATCCTTTTACCCACCGGGAGCCAATGCAATTTTTTCAAGGCTCCTGATACCTCGGAATGGCTGGGGACACCTACCAGGGCCCTGGCTGCCGCATTCTGGACTCTCTGCAGTCTGGTGGTTTCGGCGAGATTTGCCCCCAGTAAGAGAGAGCTGGCATAATCCAGTCTAGAAAGAATGGTCGCCTGAACAATTAGCTGGCGAGTGCGGCAGTCAAAGAACTTCAGAATAAGTCTGATGTTACGTAAAATGCCGAAGCAAGTGGCAGCCACTTTTTTAGTATGATGAGTGAACTTCAGTGCAGAGTCCACCCAGACTCCCAGATTTTTGACGCATTCTTTTGGCTCGGGAGGTTGGCCTAGTGCTTCAGGCCACCAGTTGTCTCCCCAGGACGAGGTGTTTTTTTCCCAGGAGCAGTATCTCTGTTTTCCCGGCGTTCAGTTGAAGGAAATTCGCCGTCATCCAGTTGGTGATGTCCGTAAGTGTCTGTTTAAAGTGATGGGCCTCCAGACCACTGTTGTTCTTAAGAGCCACCACCAACTGGGTATCATCGGCATAAGATACCAGTGCTAGTCCGTTCTTTCTAGCCACCTCTGCCAGAGGGCGGACATAGACATAGACATTGAACAGGGTAGGGCTCAGGGAAGAACCCTGCGGCACTCCCTGTCTAATGTTATGCTCCTTAGAGATGTAAGGGGGGGTGGAGACTCTGAAGGACCTGTTGGAGAGAAAGTCTCTAAACCATCCCAAAGCTGTCCCTGTAATTCCAATTTCCTCCAGTCTCGTCAGAAGGACCTCATGTGACACCGTATCGAAGGCAGCACTGAGGTCCAACAGGACCAGTGCTGCCGTTCCGCCGGTGTCAAGAATGGTACGAAGGTCCTCTGTAACACTGAGCAAGGCAGTCTCGGTGCTATGACCAGCTCTAAACCCGTGTTGGGAGTCATCCAGAATGTTAAAAGGCTCCTTCCCACTGTCTTTGCAGCCCCTCATACAAATTAGAGATACTTGATGACTCCAAGTCCCACAAATCTTGTCTGCCACATTCAACAGGGAGGATTTGGGCGGTCTATATCAACCTCTATTTCAATTTTCCTGCTGGTCCCACGTGTGAGGGGAGGTGAACTGTGGGGGCCTTATCGCCTCCAGTGTCAAATGCATAATTTGAAGGGCAGAACTGGGGATGACTATGTCAAAAAGGGCACTTTCCTACACAACCCTCCCCCAAACAAAAGGGAATGAGACTAATCTTTCTCAAGAGAGTCTTCATTATCTAAGTGGAAGAACCTGAAAAAAAGGCTTTCTGCATTGGCATGGTCAGTCCCAGGTCTGTTGTCCACTGTAAAGTCCATTCACTGTAGGGAGATGGACCACCCCAACAGTTTAGGATTTTCATTTTTCATTTGCATCAGCCATCTAAGGAAGTTAGTAGCAAACAGATATGGGCTCAGCCTTAGAGGGACTAAACCACAGCAAAGGCTTTCCACCAGGGCACTCCAAATCTGTTCTCTGGGGAGTATCCTCCAGATAATAATAAAAACAGGCCAATCATCATTGGTCTGTGATAGTACTGCTCATATTCCATGCTCAGAGGCATCTGCTTGCATAATGAACTGATTTGTATAATCTGGAGTTATTAGAATGGGTACTGAGCACATTAGTTGTTTCAGTGTGTCAAAAGCTGTTTGACAGCTCACTGTCCAGTTTATTTTCTTGGGTTGTTTATTTGAGGTCAGGTTTGTGAGGGGTGCCACAATAGTACCACACCCCTTCACAAACCGCCTGTAGTACCTAGACAAGCCAAGGAAGTCCCTGACTTGAGTCTGGATTGTTGGAACCTCCCAGTCCAGAATAAACTGGATCTTGGGCTGTAAGGGTTGAACTTAGCCTCCACCTACAAGGTGGCAACTGAGCCCTGCCATATCTGACACTTGCTTGTCTTGATAGTGATACCTGCACTCTTCAGAGCCTCAAGGACCTTCCCAATGTGGATCAGGTGATCCTTCCAAGTGGAGCTATAGACATATGCTGCACTAAAAAACTGTCCATCCTAGTCAGGACTTTGTTCACCAGCCTTTTTGAATGGTGACAGAGGCATTCTTTAAACCAAAGGGCATTGCAGTAAACTGGTAATGACAACCTGGGGTCGAGAATTCAGATTTCTCTATGGCTCCTGTGGTGAGTCTAATTTGCCAGTATACTGATGTCAAATCAAAAATACTAAGAAACGTGGAAGCACCCAACCTGTCAATTAGCTCATCTATCATTGGACTAGGGTGAGCTTCAGTCTTTGTGACTGAATTGACACCCCTATAGTCCACACAAAACCTCAGCTCTGGTTTACGTCCCTTGGAATGAGGTTTGGTGACTAAGATCACTGAGCTGGCCCTGGGACTCTCAGAAGGCTCAGTCACCCCTAACTTCAGCATCTTGCTGACTTCAGCTCTGATGCTTTACTTGACTTGATCAGACTGCCTGTACATGTTGTTTTCGACAGGTAGGCTGTCCACAGTGTCCACATCATGTGTACACCAGGTTGGCTGACCAGGTGTCAAAGAAAAATCTCAGCATACTGACCCAGGAATTGCCGGTAGTCACTTTGCTGTTGGGCAGTGAGGGTGTCTGAAAAGACAACACCCTCAACAGACCTATCTTCAGGGCTGTTAGAGGGGAGGTCAGGGAGAAGTTCAATCTGTTCACCCTGATCCTCATCAGTGACCATCAGCATGGTCACATCGACCCTGTCATAAAAAGGTTTTTTAGACGGTTTGCATTGATGACCCTGTGGGGACTCCTGCAAGTGCCAATGTCTACCAGGTTGGTGACCTCTCCTTTTCTTTCTAGGATAGGGTAAGGACTACTCCATTTGTCGAGGAGGGCCTTAGTTGCCACAGGCTCCAAAACCCATACCTTCTGCCCTTGCTGAAACCCATCCAGTGCAGCCTTTTGGTCAAACCATTGTGTCTAAATCTCTTGGCTGGCCTAAAGGTTCTTATTTGCTTTTTCCATGTACTCAGAATATCCTGTAACGAAGGCCAAGCGCATAATCCACAATGTCAAATTTGGGCTATTCGAGAGGCTACTCCCAGCCTTCCCTCAGTAGCCACAGTGGTCCCCTAACAAGATGGCCAAACAGAAGCTCAAAGGGATCAAAGCCCACTCCTTTTTGTGGCACTACTCTGTAGGCAACAAGCAAGCATAGCAAAAGAACATCCCATCGCCATAGTTTTTTAGGGAGACGTGATCATACCTTTCATGGTCTTGATTAATCGGGGAACATCGTTTACAACACGGTGTTTACACCGCAGTGTCTTTACGACGATGCCATTACAACGCAAGTCGTTACTACGACTTGCGCTGGATGGAGCTGTTGGGCAAGGAATGTTGTAATTTTATATTCCAACACCTTCCCTACTGTTACGTGGACTGGTGTTGGAATATAAAATTATAATATTCCAAAATCCGCGCCCTCCAACGCAAGTCGTTGTAATGACTTGCGTTGTAATGCCCGCGTTGTCAAGTACCGCAATCTTTTAGATCGCGTTGTACTGACATACATCCGATTAATCTCTCAACCATACCATAGGTTTGTGGGTGATATGGGGCAGTGGATATGTAAGTCACACCACATTCATTCCACATTGTTTTTAGGTAGGCAGACATGAGGTTACTATCTCTGTCTGAAACCACCTCCTTGGGTAACCTCATTCTAGTAAAAAATACTTAAGAGGGCTCTGGCAACTGCAGAAGTAGTGACTTTGTAAGAGGAATCGCTTACGGATACATGAGGGCATGATCCACTACCACCAGTTAAATATGTTTCCTGATGCTGTGTAGGGGTCAAGGGGACCAACAATGTCAGTCCCTACCCTTTCAAATATAACCCTAACCTCTGGTAATGGAATTAAGAGGAGGCTTTGGTTTGCTACATGTATTGCCACTGGCTTGACAGGTAACACAGGAGTTGCAAAACTCCGTCACTTTCTGGGACCTGCCTGGCCTGTAGAAGTAGGTGACTAACCTACTCCGAGTGTTAGTCTGGCCCAGATGCCCAGTTAGGGGGATGTCATGTACTAAGGTGAGTAAGAACTATCTGTATTGCTGAGGCACTACCACTCTCTTAGTGGCACCAGGCCTGGGGTCTCTAGTCTCAGTATAGGAGTCCTTCCTCACAGTAGGTCCTGTGGGAGCCACTGACATCTCCCTTTTCCTGGTCAGCAGCTTTCTGTTTCAGAGTCTCAACAGTGGGACAGGTCCTTTGTCCCTGTCAAAGAGCTTCATTAGAGGGTCCCCCTGGGCCTTGAAGCTCTGCAGTGTAAGTCCCACGTTTCTGTGGCTCAGTTACCTCAAGGCCTGACAAGTCTTTTCTCTGGGGAAATGGGGCCTGAGCTTGTGTCTCAGCAGAAGTTGATTTCACAGCCTTCTTGCCTTTTCTCCTTGAGGTTTGGGCCATTATTCCAGGCTCCAGTGCCTCTTTTTCTGCCTTGGCTTTGCTCTGTGTTTTTGTTTTTACACACACCTGTTCAGGTATTCCCAGCATGGCTGCATGGGTTCTCATCTCTACCTCAGTGCATATTGAGCATTCCAGATCATTACCTAGCAGACATTCTACTGGAATTGCAGAGGACACAACCGCCTTCTTTTGGCCAGTAACCCCATCCCATTCAGAAGTCACCATAGCTATGCTATGTACCTTGACAATGTTATCAGCATTGATACCTGGATACGTCTGTCCAGTTAAGTGCTGTTCTGGGGATATCAGTTCTTCAGTCACTATGGTAACAAATTTCCTCTGTATCCCTCAGTGCTTCTACTTCAGCCCCATCGAAATGTGGGTTGTGTCTGTATTTATTTATTTATTTATTTATTTGGTGTTTTATTTTTCTCTAGATCACTATGCCAGACAGTCAGGGTAGACATATCCACCCCTCCCTCTAAGATTAACTTTGTTTTAGTGTGCTCTCTGACCTGGTCTGGGCACACCGAGGATTCCATATGAAGACTAACAACACCTGAAGTAGCTTGATTAGTGGAAACCTTTTTGGGGCAGGGAGAGTCCCCAGTTCGGTGACCATTCTGATTGCAGACATGGCACCAAGGATTCTCAGGATCCCAGTTTTAACCCTGGTACCCACCCTTTGATTGGAAAGTATCTCTGGGCCACACTACTGAACAGGTTTAAGGAGGCCTTTCAAAGACTCTGTAGTATTTTCCCCTTTGTGTCCCACATCTTTCCCTTGGGGGGAGCAGTAACCCCTTTCTTTTGGTCACCTCCACCTTGGGTCTCTCTGGGCACCCTTGTTTTGACACAATAGTCAGACTTCTTCCCTGACTCCTCTGGAAAGACTAACCCTAAGTCCACTAAGTACTGATGCAATTTTTCCATAAGTACAATTACTAACGGGCCCCCCTTCCCCTTGGCCCTCCACATACTGACGTGCCCCCCATCAAAACACCTGCCCAGTGTGGCAGACACCGCTAGGTGCCTGCCACACGGTGCAGGGATGTTTACAAACTTCCATTTTTCAATGGGAGCTTGTGGTGCGTGCATATCATCCCGCCACACAAGCTCCCATTGAAAGTTTTAAGTTTCCGACCGCACTATGTGCAGTCGCATACTAATTGGGATTGCGGAACCGCCGACTCCTGGTTGGGCAGTTCCTTTCCTGCAATGATGTCATCTGCCCGACATCGTAATAAGGGCCTATATCTTGGTATGTTTTGGGTGTTCCTGGGCATATCTTGACTATGTGCGGTTATTAGATGTTCACTTGGGCCTTTATGACATTCTTGGGAATTTAATGCTGAAATAAGTTAAACATATGATGGCTATACATATAGAGGTGACAGCTTCTCTCTGATATATCATGTCTGCACCCCTAGCATATCATGGCAGACAGGGGTTTGTATTGAGAGAAAAAAAAACACCAATCTGCATTAGCAGTGTGATTTTGTGAAGTTGTGAATTTTGCACTTCCTGTTTTTACATCAATAATGTCACTTCCAGTGATAATATTTTTATTGTGAGGTCATTGTGGTCAAAGGTCACTTCTTGTCATATGATGCAGGAGGGATATACTTTCCTAGAATTTGGTGAATTGGTGCCAAGAACTGTGCACAGTGGAGCAATATTAATGCTACTTTAGCAGCAAGTACCGTCTTCAGTGGTATTAAAAGACCCTCCCTCATACATGCTCTGTCCAGATAACCACAGGCCCTTTGTTGTCCCAGATCACTGGAGTGCCTGAACACTGGACCCAATTTACGGCCAGAAAATCTGACTGGAAAAATCGATTGAAAACTGGGCTGAAAGTGCCCCCCTCCTGCGGTCCCCAAGCCAGCCTGGCCTCATCCCGCAGCACAGGGGGCGCATAAATTGTCCCTGTACCCCTGCCAACCCATTTCCTACCCTGTCCCCTGATACCTTCCCCACACCAGCTTCACTAGCCCTGGTCCTGAATCAGCCCCAAAACCCACATTGATCACCTGCTTAAAGAAGGGGGTAAAACGGAGCATTATATTACTCAAATAAGAGAACACTGTCTGACATTTGAGCCAGAAAAACTGATTCTACATTCCTCATTCTGTAGTGATTCATTTATATTTGCACTATACTGGGAGGAAGTTTGCAAGTGATGGGTTTCTACCCCCCTGTACCATGCAATTTATAATCGAGCCCCAAGTGGTTAATTATCTTTAATGGAGTTTCTAAGTTATAGTCACCATCTGATATTTTCCCTGAGCTACAACACATCTCTCCCCAATAATGCCTTACTACACTCCAACCTCTTTCTTCAAAAGCTCCTCACTAGCCTTGTGTCTTTTTTATTATATCACCTTCTGGAAAACAAAGTCACTGATTTCCCCTCCCACCTTTTGCATAGATGCCTTTTTCCATACAACAGTGGTGAGTGTAACACGTACTCAACGGCCTGCACCCGTGCTACTCTAAAGCCACCTAACATACTGCAGCTCGGCTTAACCACAGAGGCGATAAAACACATCTTTTCACAAACTCCATTGGCCGCCCTTACAAGCCCTCATCAGATGCATACTCTGCTTCAAAACCAATAAAACCATCAGTGTGGGCAGCTCTGTCATCTCTTCAACAAGCTATCTCTGGAGACCCACCAGGACCATCCTACACTCTGCTTGGACATCACCAAAAAGAAGACATCTGACACATTTAACCAAGCCCTTTCCTGCACAGCCTGGCTTTGGAAATGTTATTGAGTCACTTGACAAAGGCCTCTTGTTAGAGATGTGTTCTGATAGCCCAGCAAAGATTGTGACTTACCACAAATGTTAATCAAACAATCTGAAATAAGAGGCGTGGAACAAATAGAAAACGAAAAGGTATTTGTAAAAAAAACAATGAGAAATAAAATGTTATGGACAGATGACTGCTGGCTTCAGTTGCAGACACAATGATCTATTTCTCAAAGTGTAAATATGGACAGAAATGTGATCATCTTGTATAGTGTTGTCTTCTAGAGTTCATCTTCCTGTCCTTGGAGACTCAGAAGAAGAGGGCGGGTATGGAGGTGTGGAGAATTGCTCTGCCCTTGTGACAGCTGCTTCCATTTTATCATTCTGTGAAAGATGTTATGTTTTCCACTGCAGGAGACCCATGCCAAGAGTCTCCTGACATTAAGAATAGTGTGTTCCTACACAATTGAAGTGTGTTTACACAAAATGTAACAGTTTTTTCTCTGCAACAGATTGCTGAAATCTATTCTGTACTAGTGATACACATTAAGTGGTAGCATTTCATAGCAAGTGTTCCACAGTGAGGCTATTAAGTATAGTACTTAACATTTTTCCTTAATGATAATCAGTGTCTTAAATAGCTTTCACTAGTAAAAACAATAGCACAGTGTGGACACTTAGGGCCTGATTCACAAAGGGTCTCTGCATTCGTGGCGGAGGCCCTGCAGTCGTGGTGCAGTCTATGCACTCTGGCAGAATCTCCCCAATGAAAATTCTCGTTGCGGAGATTACACTCTGCAGAGGCTCTGCCACTAGCGTGGAGATTCCACCATGACTGCAGGGGCTCTGCGACGTATGTGGAGAGTCCCCCATGACTGCAGAGGCTCTGCCACTAGCGTGGAGATTCCATCTTGACTGCAGGGGCTCTGCGACGTATGAGGAGATTCCACCATGACTGCAGAGGCTCTGCCACAAGTGTGGAGATTCCCCCATGACTGCAGGGGCTCCGCCACGAGTGTGGAGATTCCCCCATGACTGCTGGGGCTCCGCCACGAGTGTGGAGATTCCACCATGACTGCTGGGGCTCCGCCACGAGTGTGGAGATTCCACCATGACTGCAGAGGCTCCGCCACGAGTGTGGAGATTCCCCCATGACTGCTGGGGCTCCGCCACGAGTGTGGAGATTCCACCATGACTGCAGGGGCTCTGCCAGGAGTGTGGAGAATCCACCATGACTGCAGAGGCTCCACCACGAGTGTGGAGATTCCCCCATGACCGCTGGGGCTCCGTCAGGAGTGTGGAGATTCCCCCATGACTGCTGGGGCTCCGCCACGAGTGTGGAGATTCCACCATGACTGCAGAGGCTCCGCCACGAGTGTGGAGATTCCCCCATGACTGCTGGGGCTCCGCCACGAGTGTGGAGATTCCACCATGACTGCAGGGGCTCCGTCAGGAGTGTGGAGATTCCACCATGACTGCTGGGGCTCCGCCACGAGTGTGGAGATTCCACCATGACTGCAGAGGCTCCGCCACGAGTGTGGAGATTCCCCCATGACTGCTGGGGCTCCGCCACGAGTGTGGAGATTCCACCATGACTGCAGGGGCTCTGCCAGGAGTGTGGAGAATCCACCATGACTGCAGAGGCTCCACCACGAGTGTGGAGATTCCCCCATGACTGCTGGGGCTCCGCCACGAGTGTGGAGATTCCACCATGACTGCAGGGGCTCTGCCAGGAGTGTGGAGATTCCACCATGACTGCAGAGGCTCTACCACGAGTGTGGAGATTCCACCATAACTGCAGAGGCTCCGCCATGAGTGTAAAGATTCCACCACGACTGCAGGGGCTCCACCAGGAATGTGGAGATTCCACCAAGACTGCAGGTGGAGACCCTTTTGTGAATCAGGCCCTGTATTTATTGAGAGTACTTTTGTTTAGGAACAAATATAAGTTTGGCTCCACACCATTGTCGAAGAGTAAACTTTGACACTCTGCTACCCCCTGAAAGTCAAAGCCCAAAAGGCATTAGGTAACAATTTACTGAGTTTGCAGTAGTACCTGGTTCCTGTGTGTCCAAGGACAGGGACAAAACTTGTAGGAAGGACCTGCCTTGGAGTTACATTGGTCCTAAAGAAACTGTGTGGTAATTATTTTGGGGGAGGAGGAGGAGGTTAGAGGACTGATTTCGCTTAAAAGAAATAACAGTAAGGAATTTGTTGTTGAATATTTAGAATCTAATGTATTATTTCTTTTTTTGTAAACAGCAAAATTTCCTGCTGAACTGGGTAAGTTGTATGAATGGTAAAACATGACTCATGCCATTTCCCATTGTTATATGTGACTTCATAAACTCTGTATCTATTTCTTATTTTCAGAGTGGAAATACGTCAAAGGCTTTGCATGTGAGTAGAAGGGATTTACATTGATTTCCTAAAACCCTAGATGCTCTAGAATGTGTTGTTGAAAATGAGAGTACACAGCTACAACTACCAAGAGTTACAGTGAACTGAGGGAAATGGTTATGACAAACTGGAGCCACACAACCCCAGGGGCTCTAACAAAGTAGGTGTCAAGTTTTCGAGGACTTAACAAAGGCAGAGGACGGTACAGCCATCTTACCATTTGTGAGAAATTAATGCCTTGGTCGTTCTAAAGCCTGGGGAGAGAGAGAACAGGTTTCCTCTGCCTGCTTCATTTGCATTCTCTAAATGGCATGGCCTTCTTGTGAGTAGAAAATGCAACAGGCACCCAGGAGCAAGCGCGCCCAGCAGCCATCTTAGCATAGGAAATTGAGCACTGAGTTTTTTATAAACACATGGCGTTCCATTAGTGCTCTTTCTGTTACTTCGTATTACCTCTAGGGGAATGAAGGAAGAAACATATTTAAGGTCAGTAGGGTTTAACTTCTTTGCCTAGAAACACTGCGATTTGATGGGTTTTACTACTGTGGCTAGTTTGCACCTGGCCCTCCTGTGTTGTGTACCTTTCTTGGATTCGGAGACTCCTGTGGACTCTCTTATTTGGCTCTGGAGGCTTTTCTCTCCCTACTCCTTTCTTTCCTGTGTGATTCCTGTCTTGGGT
Organism: Lissotriton vulgaris; assembly: GCF_964263255.1. NCBI lineage: Eukaryota > Metazoa > Chordata > Amphibia > Caudata > Salamandridae > Lissotriton > Lissotriton vulgaris. Next base: position 250,413 of record NW_028251453.1, on the reverse strand, counting down.
CCTGAGTGTTCTGACCATTTGAGGTGCAATCTGGCATAGGAATCTAGTTATATTAGAAGAGTGAGTTTCTTAAAGTCTCTTTTGTTGTAAGCTGTGTTGTCTAAACTACTGTCTGACCCCAGTTAGTACAATCAGACTAGTGTCTTTGGAATATAAACTTCCAGGCAACAACTGAAGTCATCATTGCTTTGTTCCCATTTCCTTAGTCTCACTGTGTTTCAGTGCTTGTCCCTCTGGTGAGCATTAGGGGAAGAAGGAAGACAATGACTCTGGCAATGAATCTTGGCAGCACATATTAGCAGCAGTGTTCTGTGATTAGCATCCTTGTGGTTGTCTGACAGCCATGACACTGGGGTCACACAGAGCCACGCAAAGACGTTATGTGTACTTGGAGTGACAATACAGTGCCAATGCTTGCTTGGGGGCCAAACTGCATCTATGCTTCCAAGTGGCCATAGGGATACAGAATAAGTAATCTGGGGTCAGTGATTTATAGGGAGTCGCACTCAGGCAGAATATGAAGACATTTTTATCACACGAAAAGAAGAAATAACTATCATGCATTGAATTATTGCTTTTGCCTTCGTTGCTAAAGGAAAGAAATCCACCTGACAGTCATTACTGCCTGCTTGTTAGAGTGCAGCCATGGCACATTTTTACTTTATTCAAAAAGCTGTAATTTGCATGAAACATACATCTCTAAATGTATATACTTATATTCCCAGTAACACATAACAGTTCATAACTGTTATGTGCCCGGGCTAAGCCCATGTAGTGAAGCTGCTTATTTCCAATATTGTCCTATTTTTTACATTTAGATGCAGCGGGAATAAGAACACTATACAAAGATTTAGTAAAACTTTATCGAAACCTTACACAATACAGTCTGAGAACACTGTTAGAAACAAGTCAAGTCAAGTCAAGTCAGAGAATTTATATAGCGCACTACATACCCAGAGGGTCTCAAGGCGCTTGAGGAGGGGTGGGGAGTTACTTGTCAAATATCCAGGTTTTAAGTTGCTTTCTGAATGCTAGGTGGTTCTGGGTAAGGCGAAGGTAAGTGGGAAGTGAGTTCCAGGTTTTAGCTGCCAGGTAGGAGAAGGATCTACCTCCCATGGTGGTTTTGTTGATGCGAGGTACATTGGCAAGGGCTTGGTTGGAAGATCGAAGCTGGCGGGAGGGGGTGTAGAAGGATAGTCGTGTGTTGAGGCATTCTGGTCCGATTTCGTAGAGTGCTTTGTGTGCGTGGGTTAGGAGCCGGAAAGTGATCCTCTTATTGACGAGAAGCCAGTGGAGGTTTTTCAGGTGACCAGAGATATGTTCTTTACGCGGGATGTCTAATATGAGCCTGGCTGAGGCGTTTTGGATTCGTTGGAGTTTTTTCTGGAGTTTAGTGGTAGTACCGGCGTAGAGGGTGTTTCCATAGTCCAGTCGGCTCGTGACCAGAGCGTGGGTGACCGTTTTCCTAGTTTCGGTGGGGATCCAACGAAATGTTTTTTTGAGCATGCGAAGAATGTTGAAGCAGGATGAGGAGACGGCGTTGACTTGTCTGTTCATTGAAAGTTAGGAATCCAGGATGACGCCCAGGTTCCGTGCGTGGTCTGTCGGGATGGGTGCTTTTCCAAGGGCTTCTGGCCACCAAAAGTTGTCCCATGCGGAGGGGGAGGTACCTAGGATGAGGACTTCTGTTTTATCTGAGTTCAGTTTCAGACGGCTATGTTTCATCCATTCGGCTACTTCTTTCATTCCTTCGTGTAGGTTAGTTTTGGCGGTGCTAGGGTCATTGGTGAGTGATAGGATCAGTTGAGTGTCATCCGCGTAGGAGATGATGTTGAGGTTGTGTTGGCGGGCGATGGCCGCGAGGGGGCTCATGTATACGTTGAAAAGGGTGGGGCTGAGTGAAGATCCTTGTGGTACGCCGCAGATGACTTCAGTGGCCTCTGACTTGAATGGTGGAAGGCGGACTCTCTGGGTTCTTCCGGTGAGGAACGAGGTGATCCATTCTAGTGCTTTACCTTGGATTCCGATGTTTTTGAGGCGCTGTAGAAGGGTGCTGTGGCAGACTGTGTCGAAGGCTGCGGAGAGGTCGAGGAGGATGAGGGCGACTGTGTCTCCATTGTCCAGTAGAGTTCGAATGTCGTCTGTTGCTGCGATGAGGGCGGTCTCTGTGCTGTGTTTTGCTCGGAAGCCGGACTGTGAGGAGTCGAGGGATTTGTTGGCTTCGAGGAAGGCGGCGAGCTGGTTGTTGACAGCTTTCTCGATGACTTTGGCCGGGAATGGAAGGAGCGAGATGGGGCGGTAATTTTTGAGTTCGGTGGGGTCCGCTGTGGGTTTTTTCAGAAGGGCGCTGAGTTCAGCGTGTTTCCAGCTTTCCGGGAAGGTGGCGGAGTTGAAGGAGCAGTTGATGACGTCTCGGAGGTGTGGTGCTATAATGGAGTCTGCTTTGTTGAAGATGTGGTGAGGGCATGGGTCTGTGGGGGATCCTGAGTGGATGGAGTTCATCAGGCAGATGGTGTCCTCAGTGGAGATTGGGTTCCAGTCATTAAGGATGTTCGAGGGGGGTGAAGGTCCAGCAGATGGTTGGGTGGGTTGGTCTACGGGTTGGTTGTCGAAGCTGTTGTGGATGTCTGCAATTTTGTTGTGGAAGAATGAAGCTAGGGAGTCGCAGAGGGCTTGAGAGGGGGTGATGTCGTTGGAGTTGGCCGAGGGATTGGTAAAATCCTTGACGATGTTGAAAAGTTCCTTGCTGTTGTGGGCGTTGTTATCTAGTCGGTCCTTGAAGGCGGTTTTCTTGGCCTTTCGGATCAGTTGGTGGTGTGTGCGGGTGGCGTTTTTGAAGGCATCCTTGGTGCTGGTGGTTGGGTCTTTTTTCCAGGTCTTCTCAAGGGAGCAGCAGAGTTTCTTGGATTTCTTAAGATCATCGTTGAACCATGAGGCCTTCTTGCTGCCAAGTTTGCTTTGTCGTTTTTTCAGTGGTGCTAGGATGTCGGCGCTGTTGGATAACCATAGGGTGAGGTTGGTGGCGGCTTGGTCGGGGTTTGAGGAGTGGGCTGGGGGGTTTTGAAGAAGCGATGAGGAGATCTGGTCGATGGTGATTTTGTTCCAATTTCTTTGCAGAGTTGGTTGGGGGTGGTTGTTGGGTTTGGGCTTGTTGTAGGTAAAGTGAACGCAGCTGTGGTCAGTCCAGAGGAGAGCCGTGGTGTGGCTGAAGGAGACATGATTGCTGGAGGTGAAGATAGTGTCGAGAGTGTGACCTGCGATGTGGGTGGGGGAAGTGACCAGTTGTTTAAGTTCGAGGTTGGCGAGGTTGTCCAAAAGGGTGGTTGAGTTGCGGTCGTTGTTCTTTTCAAGGTGAAAATTGAGGTCTCCCAGAAGGATGTAATCTTTGGAGGGGAGCGCGTGTGGAGTGATGAAGTCCGTGATGTCCTCACTAAATTTTGCGCGGGGTCCTGGGGGTCTGTAAAGGGGGGTGCCTCTGAGTGTGGTCTTGGGGTCGATGTGGATCTGGAAGTGAAGGTGTTCAGAGTTGGCGAGATTGACGTCAGAGCTGGTTGAGATGTGGATGGATTTCTTATGGACGATAGCGATTCCTCCTCCTGTGTGGCCGGTACGGTCCTTGCGTATGATCTTATAGCCTTCCGGGATGGCAATGGTGATATCTGGGGCGGAGGAGGCGTTCATCCATGTTTCTGTTAGGAAGGCGACGTCCGGAGAGATGGTGTCTAGTAGATTCCATAGGTCAATGGCGTGCCTGTGGACCGATCGGGTGTTGAGCAAGATGCATTGTAGGTGGTTGGGGTCGGGAATCTGTGGTGTGACCGTAGCGGAGTTGTTGACGGTGCCGATGAATCTGCAGGCGTAGCATGAGAAAGGTCCATGGGTGTGTCCGGGAGCGGCTTGGACGCAGTTGGGGGAGCGGCCGGGGTTAAGGGCTAGGAGGGTGGTGGCATCGTAGGTAATGCGGGAGGGCTGGGCAGTGCGAGGGCCAGGGGGACTGGCGCTGGGCGCGGTCCAGGCGCGGACGGGCGTAGACGGGCTTACCTTTGGCGCACCTTCGGCGCGAATGGGGCGCGTCCGCTGCGCGTTAACGCTGCGCGCAAATGCTACGGGCATAAATGGTTGGGGGAGGGGGAGGGCGAGGGCGGGTCAGCAGGGAGGCGGGGCGGGCTGTGGGGGTCAGGCTCTGAGGCACCAACAACAAACAACAACACGCGTAAGATGGCGGCAGCGTGGGGAGAAACGCAACTGGAGGTAGGCTGGGGCTCAGGTGACTGTCTGTGCTAGCAGTAGGGTCGCGCTATGTTAATTAGCGTTAGAAAGTCGAGCGCCGTGCAAACAATGCCCACAAAGTTTTCCTTTCTGTGTGACAGTGAGCGCCGTGTCAGCAGTCCCCCCGAGGCTCTAGAAATGTCCCAGAACAAGTAAATATCCTCGCGCTGCAGCGTTAGCCAGAGTAGTGAATTAAATAATAATTAAATGGCAAAAGCAAATCACACAGCAATGTGGCACTGAGCAACGATACCAGGCAGGAGCAGGCAGCAGGGTAAAGGGAGCGACCGTTTCTGAGGTTTGGCAGGTTTTTACCCTGTCCAAGTAGGAACTCATCTTCCTTGTCAGATTAAAGGACTTACACTTCTACAATAACCCCTGATCACCCCTCTGGTAGCTTGGCACGAGCAGTCAGGCTTACCTGACAGGCAGTTTGTAAAGGATTTGCACAAATGAGCTGGAATACAGTGAAGACATTACAAAAGGACACCACACCAGTTTTAGAAAAAATATCCAATATTATATCTGTTCAAGACAAGACCAAAATGATAAAAATCCACCATAATTTTAAAATTATCAATAAGCAAACATATAGACTTAAAATACAGTTCCTTGAAGTTGATAGCAAATTCAAACAGTCTGGCTGACCACGTCGTCGTAGGCCAGCTACAGTGTCGTCGCAAGCAGTAGCTTTGGAAATGAAGGGTGTCGGTGACCTCGCACTGAGCATTGAAGAGCCGGTTTCGGAGGTCAGTGCAGGAGTCGTTGGGCCCTTGAAGTCACACGCTGCAGATTGAACTCCGTGCAGTTGAAGTCAGGCAAGCAGGCTTCGGAGCTGCGGTGCGAAGTGCAGCGAAGTGGTGAGCTGTGCCCTCAGGTTGTGGTGCAAGCAGTGGCTCGGTGGTATTCGTCCAGCGGCATCGGTGAGACCAGGGCTGCAGTGCAAAGTGGTGCGGTGCAAGGAGGTCACAGTGCAGGCATTAGCATCGTTGTGGCGGGACTTAGTAGTAAATCAAATAAGCCAAAGAGGGAAACAACAATCCATAAACAACATTTATAACAGGAGCACTTGCACTTTAACACTGAACAGCAGTGAGAAAGTGCACAGAGGCACTAAACCAGCATATTGAAGTCCAACGTACCATTAAAAACAGAAGGCCAGAAATAAAAAAGACAGGGGAAACATGCCAAAATATGCCAGATCCCCTCCAGCTGAAAGTACGGAGAACTACTCAACAACCTGGGAGTTCGCTTCACTAAGGTGGAAGAACCAGGAGAGACCATCAGCGATGGCATGTTCTGTGCCAGGGGATGCTCCCAAGATAGAATGCTTTCAATTTTAGGCTATAGGGGCAGCACCTGGCGGCTTCCTACCTGGTGCCCTAAGTACACAACATACCCCTGCCCGAACTGGCACTTGCTGACCTTGATCAAGAGGCCTGCCCTATGCAGAGCCTTCAACACTTCCCAGAGGTTGTGCAAGTGATCTTCCCAGCTGGAACGGAACACTTCAATGTCATCCAGGTAGCGCCAATGAAGTTCTCCAGTCCCGCCAACACCTCATTAACCAACCTCTGAAAGGTGGCAAGGGTATTCTTCAACCCAAAGGGCATCACCTAGAACTGGTAGTGCCCCTCTGGGTTTGAGAATGCAGACCTCTCCTTGGCTCCATCAATTATGGCAGTCTGCCAGAACCCAGGTGTTAAATCGAACGTGCTGGGGAATTTGGCAGCTCCCCACCGATCTATGATCGCATCAGCTCTGGGGATGGATTCTGTGTCAGTTCTTGTGACGGCATTGAGCCCACAGTAGTCCACGCAGAACTGAAGTTCAGGAGTGGCACCGTGTTCCGTCGCCTTTGGTAGAAAGACCACTGGGCTGGCCCAGGACTGTTGGAGCGCTCTATCACCCTTAACACCAACATCTTAGGAACCTGTTCTTTGATGCTGGCTCTGACCCTGTCAGTCAGCCAGTAAAGTTTGTATTTCACAGGAGGAAAGTCCCCAATGTCCATGTCATGGGAACACCAATGCATGACACATGGGGTCAGGGAGACCAGGTTAGCAAACTGCCACAACACCTGGCGACAGTCACTCTGCTGCTCTGGGGTTAGTGTAGGGGACAGGTTCACACCTTCCACTGACCCATTGTGCTCCTTGGTAAACAGGAAGTCAGGAGGAGCTTTACTCTCCTGCTCCACCCGATCACCTGTCGCCAGAGTATGCTTACTTCAGACCTCTCAAAGTAAGATTTGAGGCAAATCACATGGAGTACCCTCAAAGGGTTACTGGGAGTCTACGAATTAAGCATATAGGTGACATCACTTTTGCACTCCACCACCTCAAATGTCCCAGTCCACTGAAGAGTGCAAGTCTCTACTGGGGCTATGACCCACACTTTCTGGCTAGCTGAAACTCTACCAGAGTAGCATTCTGGTCGTACCAGCATTTCATTTCCTTCTGGCTGGCTTCTAGGTTTGTCTGAGCAACTTTTCTGAAGTGTGAAGTTTGGTTCCTTAACGCCAGTATGTAGCTCAATACATCCTGGGAGTTTTCCTTTGAGCTGTCTCCCAGCCTTCCTTCACCAAATTGAGAGGTCCTCTCACAGGGTGCCCATACAGTAGGTCAAAGGGATTAAATCTTAAGGACTTCTGCGATACTTCCAAATAAGCAGAGAGAAGGCATGGAAAGAGGACGTTCCACTTATGCCTCATAGGTTCAGTTGGACCCTTGATCATGCCTTTCAAGATTTGGTTGAATCTGCCTACCAAACCAATACCTTGGGGTGGTAAGGAGTGGTGAACTTTTAGGTAACACCACACTCCTCCCATAGGGAGGTCAGACACTTGGATTTGAAATTGGTATCCTGGTCAGATACCACCTCTCTGGGAAACCCCACGCGGGAAAAGATCCCCATTAACGCCTGGGTCCACCACTGGTGCCATAGATGTCCTGAGAGAGATAGCCTCCTGGTAGTGGGTGGCTTGGCCCACCAAGAGCAGGATGTACCTGTTGCCCATGGCTGTCTTGGTGTCCAGGGGCCTTACAGTGTCTAATCCCACCCTGTCAAAAGGGGTGCCAACAACCAGAAAAGGTTGGAGAGGAGCCTTACACTTCCTCACACTCTTATCACTTGCCTGTCAAGTTTGGCAAGACCTATAATGCACATCAGACGGCCTTCACATTTGGAACCAAAGGAAGTGGGTGACAATCCTGTCAAAGATCCTGTCCTGTCCCAAATGTCTGCCGAAGGCACACCATGAGCAATACCCAGTAGGAAGGTCCCAAAGTGCTGGGAACAACCAGCACACGGGTTGACCCAGGCTCAGTGACCTTAGGTTCAATGTACAGGAGACCATTCTCCCAGTAGATCCAGTGTGATCCAGACTGATCACCAGCTGCCTGGTCTGCTGCCAGCTGCCTCAACCCCTTTAAAGAAGGGCATTCTTTCTGCTCCTTGCAGAATTCTTCTCTGGTGGGACCCCCTTCTTGCTACCAATGGGTCAGTTTAGATAGGTCCCCCAGTTCAGCCACTTGCTCCCCTGTAGGTGCCGGGGAGTCCCCCTCAAGTTCAGCCTCCTCCCGGACCATGAGAACTTTAGAGGTGGGTTCTTTGCATCCCCTACCTTTTCTCATGGCAGGCACCTGGTCCACTGTTTCAGGCTCTAGGTCCTTCTGATCATCCTTACTGGCTGCCATGGACCGGGTGGTCACACATGCAGACATGGCAGAGTCTGCTCTCGCCTTGCCTGCTGCAAGTCCTTGCTATCCTTTGATATTCAGAAACACTCTCAGGTCATTTTAAATTGTCTTATTTGAGTATTAGAACAGAATCAGGTCATTTTAAATTGTTGTATTCTCTTATTTCAATTTGGCCAGCCTATTGCACTCTATCTCTCTTACCTGCAACTTCCTCTGCCTCCTGCTTTGGTCCGCTGTGGCGTTAGTTCCGATTGAGCAGGGGGCAGAAGGCACGTATCCCCACTTCCGGTCGAGGCACTTCCGGGTGGGCAGGCAATATTCTAACTGTTTCCCCTACCTAGCGACCACTGCGCCTTAATCGGCCTGGTTGCCCCCACGCTCTTCGTGTCTCCTGCTCCTGTGCCTCACCTGCTGCCTGTGCCTGCCTGATCGCCGACGCCGCCTGCTCCCTCTTCCAGCGCCCCAGCCGCCGCAGGGCCGCCCGCCAAGCCTGCACTTGTTTTTTTCCCGCCGCTACCTGCCTGCTACTGATAAACCTGCATGAGGATTTCACGGCACCACCACTTTTTGCGTACAAAAAGGATAAAAGTGTGGCCAACTATGTCGTCAGGGCAGCATTACCCATCACCAGGGCACCCACATTACAAAGCCTTTTTGGATTACCTCCACCTAAAGGCCATCACAAGTGCGGGACATGCACTTGTTGCGATGAGACTATCGAGGAATCAGTTTTTTCATTTGATAATATACACTGGAAACACGATACCTTCACTAATTGTAAATCCAAAAACGTAGTCTATGCCATCATTTGCCCCTGCCCTCTAGTCTATATCGGGAAAACTACACAGGAAATCAGAAACAGGATCACGCAACATAAATCTCGCGTTCGCAGGGGGGTGGAAAATGCCCCATTGGTCAATCATTGGATCAAATGTAAGCACGAGAACATGGATTTGCGATGGACAGTTTTGTCCAAAATAGAAAAAGACCCTAGGGGTGGTGACACTGAAGCTAGACTGTCCCAACGTGAAGCTATGCTCATAATGAAATTCAACACTGCCGTACGAGGACTAAACGAAATCTCAGAAATTTACAAGCCCGGCCCATGAGCTAGTCCACGCCAGTCTTTGTATGACTCTCCAGCCAAAATTGTGGACTTGGACTACAAGTCCCAGCATCCCCAGGCGTCCATATCCAAACCAGGAAGCACTGAGGCACCACACCCACGACACGAGCAGTGTGAACCACGGACACCGCCGAAGGAGTAGGTCTCACGCCTTGCTCCCGCATCGGTACGTCTTCATGCATCCCTTTCATTCAATGCACACGCGTTTCCCACGCTAGCTTCCTAACAACCCTTATCGCTTCCTCTTGCAGTAGAGGAGCGGGCGTACAGACACCGGCTGTCAGAACAGCGAGCACGAAGCAAGCCACGAACGGGTAAGTTTCCATCAACCCGACCGGTTCCCCTTAACGTTCTAGAGCTGAATGAACCATTGCGAAAGAGTAGACACTAAATGTTGTCTTTTTGTATTGTCTTCCCCCACAGCGACTCTGATCACGCTTATTGGGAAATACTATTCCACTTTGGATTTTCACCAGCCTGCCATTGTTTGAGTTCTTAATACTTTTGGATTAAGGTAGGGAGCCCTTGTTGAACACAGGGAGTTGATCCCCTTCTATTCATTTCAATTCTGAATTGTTTTCCTAAGCCACTCCCCTCTCTATTTTGTTTCAGAACCATTCCGGTCCTGAGGAGAACCCCCATTTAACTAAAAGGGGTTCGAAACGCGTCGACCATCTTCTTGTCCCGCATCTGGTCACCAATTTCTGTTGGAACAGTTGTTCGATTTATTTGGTTCTATAAGACAGACTGTGACAATAACAATTAGAACAGATCATTCAAACATAGAATGCAATTCTCTCCATTGAACTGATTGACCGATGCTCGGACGCAGTGTTTCTCTATATATTGTCTGTTGCTGTGAATGCATGTTGTATGAATGTATGGCCAAGTGTGTCTGAAACTGTATATTTATCTGTTTGTACATTTTGTATATATAATTCATTGTTTTGTATATTTCGTATTTTCCATGCACGACGAATAGTGTGCTTAAAAAACAGAAAAAGACAAAAAGTTTGATTTATAAAGAGAATAAATTTGTCTGTGGTTAAAGGAAAATAGGTTGTTTTTTGGTTTCAATCGAAGCAGCTGCCGCCACATATTAATCAGTCATCTAAAATTTGACACCCCAGTGTTGGCTCTTGTGTTGTTTAATATAGCTACCTGCCTGCGGCCCCGCCCCCCCGCCAGCCGATAGGCTACCACGCTCCCGCCTCCCAGCGTACCCTCCCTCCCGGCTCCCTTCTTATGACGCCCCCAGAGCGACCGCGCAGCGGACGCGCGCAGCAGGAGCGCCGACGGAGCGCAGAAGGTGCGCCAAAGGTAAGCCCGTCTGCGCCTGGACCGCGCCCAGTGCCAGGACCGCTGGCCCCCCCGACGGAAGACGACCCGACTGTTCTACAACGCCACCGAACTCATCGCACTCAACGCCGGTAGAATCCCGGGCTGCTATCGAGCCGCCCGAGGCGCACCCACGGACCCTTCTGCTGCCACTCCTGCAAGTTCACCTGCACCACACCAGCACCAACCAAGCCGAACTCCAGCAGCAACCTCCTCAAGTGCATCCTGCTCAACACCCGCTCCATCCACAGACACGCCTTCGAGCTCTGGAACCTGCTCAACACCACAGCCCCAGACATCGCCTTCCTCACGGAAACCTGGATGAACGCCTCCTCAGCGCCCGACATCGCCATCGCCATCCCGGACGGCTACAAGATCATCCGGAGGGACCGCTTCAACCAGACAGGAGGAGGCATCGCCATCATCCACAGGAACTCCATCCGCATCACGACCAACACCGACGACACCCTCGCACCCGCCGAACACCTGCACTTCCAGATCCACATCAACCCCAAGACCACCCTCAGAGGCACCCTCATCTACAGACCCCCGGGACCACGCACACAATTCAGCGAAGACATCGCCGACTTCATCAGCCCGCAAGCCCTCCCCTCCGCTGACTACATCCTCCTAGGGGACCTCAACTTCCAACTGGAAAACAACAACGACCGCAACACCACCACCCTGCTGGACAACCTCGCCAACCTCGGTCTCAAGCAGCTGGTGACCACCCCCACCCACTACGCCGGACACACACTCGACCCCGTCTTCTCATCCAGCAAGGACATCGCCTTCAGCCACGCCACAGGACTCCACTGGGCGGACCACAGCTGCATCCACTTCAGCTTCAGAAGGACCACGATCCACCACCACCAGCAACAGGTTGCACGCAGAAGCTGGAACAAGATCACATCCGACCAGCTCGCGACTTCCCTGAGCATGAACCCTCCCACCAGCGCAACAAACCCAAGCCAGGCGGCCACCAACCTCGCGAAGTGGATCAGCAACTGCGCAGACGACCTCGCCCCTCTGAAGACCCCGCCTAGCAGACCCGGCAGCAAGAAAGCCCCATGGTTCACCGACGAACTCAAGAGCTCCAAGAAGGACTGCCGAGCCCTCGAGAAAGCCTGGCGCAGAGACCCAACACTGAACAACATGACTGCCCTCAAGCTCGCCACCCGAAAACACCACCAACTGATCCACGCCACCAAGAAAACTGCATTCAAGGAACGACTGGACAACAACGCCCACAACAGCAAGGAACTCTTCAACATCGTTAAAGAGCTCTTCAACCCCAACGCCGGAAACAACGACATCACCCCTTCGCAAGACCTCTGCAACTCCCTCGCCTTCTACTTCCACAACAAGATTGCGGACATACACAACAGCTTCAGTTCTCAACCAACGCACGCCACGACTGAACCACCGCCCCCCACCACCACCCTCCGCGCCTGGACCACGATCAGCACCGAAGACACCATCCGCACGATGAACTCCATCCACTCCGGATCTCCGACTGACCCCTGCCCTCACCACATCTTCAACAAGGCCGACGCTGTCATCACACCCCGCCTGCGGGACATCATCAACACCTCCTTCGACACCGCTACCTTCCCGGAGAGCTGGAAGCACGCCGAACTCAGCGCTCATCAAAGAAGCCATCAGCCGACCCCACCGACCTCAAGAACTACCGCCCCATTTAGCTGCTCCAGTTTCCTGCAAAAGTCATCGAGAAGACCAGTCAACAAGCAGCTGCCCGCCTTCCTCGAGACGAACGGATCCCTCGACCTCTCGCAGTCTGGCTTCCGGGCTAACCACAGCACCGAGACCGCCCTGATCGCAGCTACCGATGACATCCGAGCCCTGCTCGACAACGGAGAAACAGCGGCCCTCATCCTCCTAGACCTCTCCGCGGCCTTCGACACTGTCTGCCACCGTACCCTAGTGCAGCGCCTCAGCTACGTCGGAATCCAGGAGAAGGCACTGGAATGGATCACCTCATTCCTCGCCGGAAGGACACAGAGAGCCGCCTCCCCCCGTTCAGATCAGAAGCCACCGAAGTCATCTGCGGCGTTCCTCAAGGCTCCTCGGTCAGCCCAACCCTCTTCAACGCCTACATGAGCCCCCTCGCAGCCATCGCACGCCAACACAACCTCAACATCATCTCCTATGCCGACGACACCCAGCTGATCCTCTCCCTCACCAACGACCCCGCCACCGCCAGAGCCAACCTACACGAAGGGATGACAGACGTAGCCAAGTGGATGATGAGCAGCCGCCTGAAACTGAACTCGAACAAGACAGAAGTCCTCATCCTGGGATCTTCACCCTCCGCCTGGGACGACTCCAGGTGGCCCCCCGCCCTGGGCAGCGCACCCAAACCAACTGACCACGCACGCAACATGGGCTTCATCCTGGACTCCTCCCTCTCCATGACAAGACAAGTCAACACCGTCTCCTTGTTGTGCTTCAACATCCTGCGCATGCTACGTAAGATCTTCCGGTGGATCCCCACCGAGAACAGGAAGACGGTCACCCAGGCCCTCGTCACCAGCCGTCTGGACTATGGCAACTCCCTCTACGCCGGAACCACTGCCAAACTCCAGAAGAGACTCCAGCGGATCCAGAACGCCTCAGCACGACTCATCCTGGACATCCCCCGTGGCAGCCACATCTCGGGACACCTGAGAGATCTGCACTGGCTCCCGGTCAACAAGAGAATCACCTTCCGTCTCCTCACCCACGCACACAAGGCCCTACACAACCAAGGCCCAGGATACCTCAACAGCCGCCTCAACTTCTACGCTCCCACACGCCAACTTCGATCGACCGGCCACACCCTCGCCGCCGTCCCCCGCATCCGAAGAGCCACCACAGGAGGAAGGTCCTTCTCCTACCTGGCCGCCAAGACTTGGAACTCCCTCCCGACCCACCTCCGCCTGACCCAGGACCACCTCGCCTTCAGGAAGCAGCTCAAGACCTGGCTGTTCGAGCAGTAGCGGACCCCCCCTCCCCTAGTGCCTTGAGACCGTCCGGGTGAGTAGTGCGCTATATAAATGCTGTGATTGATTGATTGATTACCTACATAAACCCATGCTAGTGTGGGCGTGCATGGACACGCGCAGCAGGCGTGCCTAAGGCAAACCCGTCTGCACCCATCAGCTCCTGGACATCGCCAGACATGCTGCCGGTTTGACCCCCCTTTAACGGTCATACTCGCGGAACGACCTAGTTGCTATTAGAACTGATATTAGTTAATGTGCATGTCAGCCGTGTGTCACGTTAGACGGTCCTTTTGTTTGCACACAGTGGGGTTTCAACTCATTGGCGGTCGATATTTCTATACCCTCTTCCCCGCCCGCCATCATGCTTCTCAGTCTCAACTGCCGCTCACTCGTTTAACACTTTGCTGAAGTGTTTGACTTAATTCAGGATGAGGCGCCTGATATCCTGTTCCTGACTGAGACATGGCTTACTGCTAATACGGGGGCAGAACCTAGTTTGGCCCTGCCCCAGGAATATACTATTAGGACACTGAACAGAGGCGGCCGGGGTGGTGGGATTGCAATAGTTTCTAAAATTGGCTTTACCTGCACCCTGACCAAGGAGGTCATTGTGGACTATGAATGTGCACTTTTCAAAATCTCTATAAACGCTAACTTTTCTATGTCCCCCCAGGGCCCTCCAAAGATTTTTAGGGAGCCCTAATCACTGTGTCCGGCCTATTAGCTACCAGGTCGGCCAATTTCAACATTATTGGGGACCTCAATCTGCATTTACAAGCAAGTCAAGACAGTGAGATTAGCAATTTTTTAGCTGACCTTGCTGCCTTCCAACTTATGCAACGCCTACCAAATGGAAAACACTTGGTGAATCATTTGTTGGACCCTATTTTCACCAATCTATCTGCCCTCACAGTTAGCCCACCCCTCCCTATAAGTTGGTCCGACCACTATCTGGTATCCATGACACTACAGGGAGTAGGTCCTCCTCATGATGTCCCATGGAAACCCATTCTAAAGCACCCTTGGCATGAATTGGATGCTGCCCATTTTCATGTCCTTCTTCTTAGTCAAGCACTTACTCTTCCAGACAACCCGGATAGGACAGATAGTATCCTGTCTGGCTCACTCACGCGTTTTCTTGGCACTCTTATCCCTGCCAAGCTATCCCACAGCTGCAGAACCCAGTTGAGCCCTTGGTTCAATAATAATCTGGCTCAGGCCAGGAAAATGTGCAAAGCCCTGGAACGGGCCTGGAGGCGGAAATATGATCCTGCCCTGAAAGTACAATATCGGACGGCCATCCAAAAATACCTTAAGTCCATTCAGAAAGAAATAGCTGATTATTTTGCAGATATAATTAACAATAGCCGTAACCCTGCAAAATGTATCTTCTCCTTACTTAAGGACCTTAAATCCTCAGTGCAACCCAGCACATCCCCTCTCTCTTCCAACCAGTAATGCAAGGCACTGGCTGCTTTTTTATCAAACAAGTTGAGGACATATATAAAACTTTTCCCCACAGTGCTATCAAAATAGGCCCTCCATCTCAGCCTAGCACCAACCCCTCACTCTCCACGTTTCCTGCGCCCTCCCAGGAAGTCATGTGCACTATTTGCAATAAACTGAAATCTGGATCACCCAGCTGATCCCCTCAAACCTGATCAGTTTAATAAATTCCTACCTCAGCTCCCCCCACCTGTTCTGTGATCTTATAAATCTGCCTATGTCCTCTGCTATAGTTACTGTCGCCTGGAAACTTGCAGAGATGATTACATTTCTCAAAAAACCCACTCTGGACGACTCCAAGCTGGGAAAATTTCGTCCTATCTCTCTCCTTCCTCTGATATCTAAGGTCACAGAGGTTTACATAAATTCAGTCCTCAACAACTTCATTAAGCCAAAAATCTGCTAGACCCTTTTCAAAATGGCCATCGTCCGTGACACAGCACTGAAACTGCCCTTCTGGCCATCACGGAACATCGGCAGAGCTCACTGGATGCAGGACGAGACTCTGCCTTGATCCTACTGGACCTGAGCACTGCATTTCATATGGTGCGCCATCAGATTCTCTTGCAGTGCCTAGAGTATATTGGCATTGGTGGCTCGGCCCTGCGCTGGTTCTCCTCCGTTCATTCGGAGAGATCCTTCCAAGTGATTGCCCCTCCCCTTCTGCTCTCAGGTGCACGCTGTGCGCCAAGGGGTCCCACAAAGCTCAGCTCTGAGCCCAACTCTATTTAATATCTACATTCAACCCCTAGCAGGACAGGGGCCTAACTGCGGTCTCTTATGCGGATGATACACAGTTAGTGCTATCTGACAACTCCACACAGGATGCACTCAAATTTAAAGAGTATTTAACAGCTATTACGGACTGGATGACATCAGTCTCCAATTGAATGCCAGCAAATCTGAGGTTCTGTTAGTAGGTAAAAATACTCATCTGCGGAGCGAGCTGTGGTGGCCATCCTTCCTAGGCCACCCGCCTGCTCCTAAAAAGACGGTCAAAAACCCGGGCGTATGGGTTGATTATGCACTAATTTTCCAGACTCAAATAAAGGCGGTAGCTGAAGTCTCTTTTGGACTCTTACGCGGACTGAAACCATATTTTTTTGTATGCTATCACCTGTCAGTGTATTATCCAGGCCACTGTACTATCCAGGCTGGATTATGCAAGCTCTGTGTATCTAGGGGCCAATAGAGCAGAGATAGAGCACCTACAAAGGGCACAAAATACTGCCGTCCGGATGCTCTTCAGCCTGCTCAAACCCTGCTATATTTCTGGCTGCATCTGCAGGCTTCATTGGCTTCCGGGGAGGAACCAATCTTCTTAAAAGCTCTGTGTATCTCCCACAGAATACTGAATGCCCAATTCCCTGATATCATAGTGTATCTTTTCATACCCTACACACCTACCCGCCATCTGTGCTCGTGTGGCCAGCCCTTGGCGTCTGTATCCCGGGACAAGAGAGCTAGGGCAGGAGGGCACTCCTTCTGCGCTCTTGCTCCTAAGCTCTGGAACTCTATCCTGGTGAGCTTCATAAGCATCGGAAACCATGTGGCTTTCCGTAGGCTATAAAAACTCTTTCCTAAGTAATCTTCTTCCCCACCTGTCTCAGCCATGCCCATCTGTCTGACTCATATCAGCGCTGGGATGCCCTTTTGCTGGGGCAGCCATGCGCTCTACAAAAACTATAACATAACATAACATGCCCACTCTGGCAACCCAAGCATCTCCAAGTGAAACCTGAATTTTACATCCTTCCATAAGGAGTGTTCCAGGTTGTTACCTAGCAGACAATCTACAGGCATGGTAGGGCTCACAACTACCCTAAAGTGACCTGAGACCCCTCATTCAAAGGGAATCTGCACCACCTTACACTGAAGCTCTGAGTTGTCTCCGATTGATGGTCACCCAGGCTCTGTACTTCTTAGTGTTTGCCGGCCAAAGATTCCAAGGACCATCTCCCTGTCCCCTGGTGAGACAAGGGTCATTTCTGCGGGATCCCCACCCTCCTCTGGGTACCCATCCTCCCCAAACCCTACACTAGCCAACAGCTTGGTCTGCCCACCGGTGGCTGGCTGTGCCCTCTTGGGACACTTGGGATCCCCTTCAAGTGACCTTCCTGCTCACAGGCATAGCACTTTCGGGTTCCTCTCTCTGCAGACCTCTCTCCTGGGGATGGGAATCCTTACCCTAGGTACTAGTTTGGAGGCCTTTAGAGAATGCCTTTCCTTTTCACTTGTCCCCCCCACTCTTCAACTGTGGACATTGCCCACATTTGGTGGAATCTCCCCCATACACTTTCTTGTGGACCCTGGTACTCAACCAGTGGTCCACCTCCATCGTCAGCTTCCTGGGGTCAGTCAGCTTGCTATCTGTCAAGTGCTGGCGCAGCTCTGCAAAACATACAGTAGGCAAGTGCTCCCACAGTATCAAATTGTACAGCCCCTGAAAATGTGTCATGTTGCTTCCCTTCTCCCAACCATACAGTGACCTGCAAAAAGAATCCACAAATTCTAACCATGTCTAAGAATCAGATTTCTTACTGATTCTAAACTGATCCCTGTACTTTCACGAGTGAGACCCTACCTAGTGAGAAGGGCCTCCTTCATGTCAGTGTAGGTAAGGTTGTACCCCTTACCCAAAGATAACATGGTGTCCATCTCCTCTTCTGGGAAATGAGGCCACAATCCTGCTCTTCAATTCTTTTCAGGAACCCCATTCATGTGAATAGATGCCTCATAGCCCTGAAGACACCTTTGTATATCATCACCCTTCTTGTACTCCTTCCCTACATTCTTAGCAATATGTACTATTCTGTCTGAGTGCACTGAGAAATTGCTTCCACGATCTGAGCTGGATTTACTCTGTAGCTCCAGCTCCTTGAGACCACGCTCATGGTCTAAAACCATCTTCTGTGATTCCATCTTGAGCCAATCAAGCTCTATTTGATGCCTCCTAGCTTCCCTTCTGTCCTCCAGCTTCTTTGGGGACAGACCACTGCTGACTGGCCTGGAAGTTCCCTCCCCTCAAAAGCACATCCACCCTAGGAATAGGTTCCTCTGCCTCCACACTAAGGTCTGCCACACTAAGACTGCCCATTGGCATGTCTGGCTGTTACCCTGGCCCTCAACACCTTTTGTAGCTCCTCTTTCCTGGTGAGGCCTCTGAGTTGGACTCTTAGGTTTTGCAAATAGCCTTCAAGTCCTTGACGTTGTAGGATTCCTACCTTTCCTCCTCAAAGTCTGCTTCTAGGGAGGCAACTGATGATGCTGCTGATTCAAGCATGATGCAGTAGGAAGTTTAAGTTAAAAAAGATGGGACCACAAAAAGAAAACAGCATGTGTTACACAGTGGTCTGTGATATGGTAGTAGTGCACACCAATCATTGTAGATCAAGTGCAAATGGAAGCCCTATCCTCACCACAGACAACCAATGTTAGAAAAGGGGGTCTCTAGTTGGCAGGTTGTTACCCTGTCCAAGTAGGGACCCTTCTTCTTAATCAGCATAAGGAAGTTACACTTCTAAAATAGCTCCTGCGCTCCCCCTTTGTGGTTTGACAGGCAATGTGTAAAGCATTTGCACATAACCAGCAGTAATACAGTGAAAACACTTCAAATAGACAACATACCTGTTTTAGAAAAAAAAACAATATTTTATCTGTTTAAGACAAGACCAAAACTTGAATGAACACGCTTTGCAGATTGAACTCCTGTGAGGTTGAAGTCAGAAGTGCTGGTGTCAGTGAGCATCAGGGCTGCAGTGCAAAGTGTAGAGATGCTGCGTGCGGTGCCCTCAGGTTGCAGTGCAGGCAGCAGTTCGATGATGGCCGTCCAGCAGCATCAGTGATACCAGCGCTGCAGTGCGAAGTGGTGCAGTGCTCGTTGTAGTGCTAGCAGGTCATGGTGCAGACAGGGTCATTCTCGTTGCTGAAGCGCTGCAGTCAGCTGACGAACGGGAGTCAATGGCACCAGCATCGGTAGGCCAAGCCTGCTGTGTGGAATGGGGCAGTGCGTCGTGTAACTTATGAGTGGTGCCCTCAAACCACGGTGCAAGCAGCAACGTCGATGTCGGTGTGGAGCGGCAGCATAGGGAAGTAGTGTGAGGTAGTGTGGCTCACTGGTTAGAGGCGGCAGACCCGAGAGCAGAGGACGGCCCGGCACCAGGGTTCAATTCCCGGCGCGGCAGTTTCTGGACCAGGGTCAGCGGACTCGATAATTCTCTCGCCTCGGTGCCCACTCGGATCAGCGATCACACTCGGCAACTCTGGGCAATAGCTTGCCTCATCTTCACTAACGGCCCCACCAGACCGCCGGGGATGCCTGGTCTCACCCTGGAGATACCCATCAAGGGACCATCTCTCAGGGAAGCCAGGAAGGGTTTCGCAGCGGTCGAAGCGCCTTGGGACCCTCCGGGTAAGTAGTGCGCTATATAAATGCCTATACATACATACAGGGAATACCAGGGCAGTGGTGTGCAGCAAGGTGGTGCGAAGTGTGGTGCCCACAGGGTATGGTGCAAGCAGTGGCTCAGGGGCATTGTCGTGTAGCGGTGTTGGTGAGACCAGAGTTTGCAGTGCGAAGTACGGCGGTGCCCTCTGTGGTGCCTTCAGGACACGGACCCGGCAGCAGCGTCTTTGATGGCGTCTATTACTTTTTCTTCTGCTACAACACAAAACACACAGTTCCCAGTGCTGGTAGCAGATGAACTTGAAGTCTTTGCTGTTCCTGAAACTTCTTCTACAGGGGTTAAGCTCTAGCTCTAGCCCTTGGAGAAACTCAAATAAACAAGGTGCAGAAAGTTCAGTGAAGCGCTTTATCTGCCCAAGAAAGAAGCAGTCACTGCAGGCCAGCACAGCAAAACGCACAGCAAAGTGGTCGGTCCTCCTCACAGCTCCTTCAGCTCTTCTTCTTGGCAGATTCCTTGATTCAAAAGAGTTCTACGGTCATGGGGACAAGGCCTCAATATTTATACCCTATTTTCTCTTTGTTCTCCTTGTGGCAAGGGTGTGTGAACCCAGTCCACACTAGTTTAGCCCTCTCTGGCCAAGCTTCACTACAGAAGTTAGAGACAGCATTGTGCAGAGGAGACACTGCCTATTCAGGTGCTTGTGAAAACTCCTCCCACCGTTCTAAATGTAGACCAGGCCTATTCAGCACTACTTTGATTCACACAGAAAAGGCAGGACACTCCTCAACACCCCCTTGTGGCTGTCTACAGTGAATGCACATCACCAGCTCCTGCCACCCTAAAACCAGACTTTCAATACAAAAACCAGCAGAGGTACACAGAATAGTTAAATAAGAAAATGCCTGCTTTCTAAAAGTGGCATGTTCAAACACACAATTTAAAAACCATCTCCCTAATAAGATGTGTTATTAAATTCTGAGTTCAGAGAACGTAAACTCATTTCTACATCTTGTCCCAATGGAAAGTTATACTTGTAAGATGTTACAAAGCAAGTCCCATGTTAGCTTGTGGGACAGATAGCCTTTCAATAGTAAAAAGAAAATTGGCAGTATTTCACACAAGCCACAACATGCCCTATCTTTCACATACACTGCACCCTGCCCATGGGCGTACCTTGGGCCTACCTGAGGGATGTCTTACATTTAAGAAAAGGGAAGGTTAGGGCTTGGCATTTGCCAGGTCGACATGGTAGTAAAGATCTGTGTGCAGACACTGCAGTGGCATTTCTGAGACACCTTTGAAAGGCTGCTTGTGTGGATGGCACAATCAGTGCTGCATGCCCAATAGCAGCATTTGATTTACAGGCCCTGAACACACACAGTACACTGAACTAGGGACTTAGTAGTAAATCAAAGCAGGAGCACTTGCACTTTAACACTGAACAGCAGAGAGAATGTGCACAAAGGCAATAAACCACTGAAAAACAGGAGGCCAGAAAGCAAAAAGAAAGGGGAAACACGCCAAAAGATGCCAGGTCTAACAAACACATTGACAGTTAATTATGAACGGACGGCTTCGGCTGCAGAGCAACTGGCTGCTACAGGTATCAGCCCTCAAACGCTGAATGCTGTTATGCGACAGGTTTCCACCAGTCAGGAGCAAATTCCGTTCTGGATAGCACAGAAAAAAAGCCAAAAGGAAGAAGATAGCTGGAATTAAAATAAGACATGCCCAGACTGCTGAGGACTCTGCTTCTGAACGGGGAGTGGGCATTGACGATGCTGGACAGCGCAGCCGAAGTCACAATAGCTCACCAGGACTTGATGGATTACATGGTGGTAGTAGCGCTGAATGAGCATATCACGGTCGAATCACCTGATAAAAGGGTAAGTGTCCTGCATCATTTATACAAAATAACACTCCAAATGGAGGGGGACATACCTAGGAACATCAAGACTCTCTTTTGGAAGAACCTGAAATTTGGTTACGATATTCTTTTGGCTGAAAAGGATTGGCTGGCTACCTGAGTTCATAATGGAATGCCCACTGGGAGAAACTGTAACTATACCGCAGTCATGCTTGATAGGATGATGAGTCACCTCATCACAAGATCCTATTAAAATCTATTTTTCAACTCCTGAGAAAGTACTCAATAAAACATGAAGCTAAAAAACAAGTCAGGGAAATTCTAGAACAACTTGGATACAAGGTGTAATTGAAAATTTCACCTTGTCCATGAAGAATCCCTTGTTTCCTGTAATGAAATTGGCCAATTCATAATGTCTAGTGTTAGACTAAAGACACTTGAACACTTCCACATGCACATATGTCGCACAAAATGCACATAGTGCCGTGCTAATGAATAACATTGTATGGAAGAAATACAAAACAACATTAGACATCTCAAATGGATTTTTCTGCCAGAATATAGCACCTGGAAGCAAATATTTAACCACATTTTCAGCGCTAGGTTCACGCCGTCAATTTTGCAGTTTACCTCAAGGGTATACGAACAGCCCGGGTAATAGAATTACTCCAAAAATGTAATGAGGATGCATTGTCCTATGTAGATTACATCTATCTGATGGGCGATGAATTAATGGAACACTTGGCCAGGGTGAACCACATCATTCTTGTGTTTGCTCGCCTGCGTTACAAATGTAATTTAAAAAAATCTAAAATTGCCCACCTTAATGTTCTGTTTCTGGGAGATGAGTCGTCAAGTAAAAGACAAAAGCCTGGCAGCACATTTTTTAGAAAAATGCACGCTGCTTCAACCTCGACTATCTCTGAAAAGAGTAAAACCATTCTACAATGTAACCCTTTGGATGCGTCGGATGCCTCCGGCTGTCCGAAGTCATGGGTAGCGTTTGCGTCTGACAACCGGGAGCCGTCCGATTTACGCACTTGTGAATTTTCCCGCACTGTAAGAAAATTTCGGCTGCATTTAAAGGGTTAATCAGACCTGTTTTTTCAATCAACCACTGGACACCGTAACGCCGGCATACGTAAGCGAAGTAGGGCAGGGCAGTGCGTAGTAGGTGGGTAAGCAGACAGAGGATGGAATAGGCATTATTTATTTATTAAATTATGCCTATTGTGTTGTCTTTCGACTCCCCCTCCTCCAACCCACCCTGCCCCCACCACGCTTCACCGCATTTACTTGTGTCGGCTGCCGCTAAAAACATTTTACATTCTGTACAAGCTGATATGATAGCTTCGAACGTTTTTAACACATGTGTAAGCACAACTAACTTGGTGATCCGCGTAATCGCTGGACCCACCGGGTACACCTAGATCACTTTCAATGAAGATGATACAGTACCCATAAGCATAAAAAATCATATTTGTATTCCACGGCTGAAATCCGTTTTGCACTTATTGAGAAAATTCTTACGGTGGTACAGACTGCTGTAGTGAAAGAGAGAGCACTGGCTCAGGGTAAGCGAATAATATCTTCACTATTGGGGCCAGAATGAATTTCAAGATTCCAAGGGTTGTACAATGAAGCACAAGCTGCTTTGGGAATAAGTGGAAAAGCTGAAATAATGCTTGCCAGGGGCTCCTGTTATTTACACATTGAGTCATCAGCGTGTTGGTGTTCACATTGAAGGAAATTCCCTGGCCAGTGAGGCTGCTAAGGCAGCAGTCCGCACTACTGCTGTTGCTGTACGAGAATAGACAAGAGACAGCATGATGGGCCTCATTGCTCCTCGCACCGACACCCACCTGCAGAAAGGCTTTCCACTCAAGTACTCCTAAAAGTTAGATGCACGAAATATTCTGTATACTCAGATTCTAGGAGTGGGGGATAAAACACTGATCACAATTTGGGTTTAATACCAGCTGCACATGAGGGCCTTGGTCAGCACACACAGAGGTCGTTGCTAGAATTTCATTATTGAAGCATTGCTATTGGTGGCCTGGTCTTACAAAACAGACCAAGGACTTTGTCCTCAAATCTGACATGTGCCAGCAGATGAAGGGTTCAACTATAGCACATTCCCCACAGACACCTCTAGTGATCTCAGACAAGCCTCTAGCAGTTGTTTATTTGGATCACTGCGGCCCCTTACACTTAGATGTGGCATAAAAGTACAACTTGGTGGCAATGAAATAATGTTCCAGATTATAGTGGGTATGGCCACAGCGCTCAGCTGATGCTTGAACTGTTAAAAAGGATTTGTCAGTCTTCATCGGGACATACGCAATCGGCACACTACAATCTGACTAGAGCACATGGTTTAGCTCTCAGGCTTACAAAGAAGCCATGGGAAGTTTGGGTATGACTTTGGGGTTCTTCACCCCCTACCATCCTGAGGGAAATTCACTAGTTGAGAGGATAAAATGGGACTTAAAGCAGTCCTTAACAGCAAGGGTATTAGGCTTGGGTAGCAGTTGGGTCAGTCACCTGTATGGGGTCCAGATGGCACTCAATAACATGCTAATAAAATCCCTGGAGGTTGGACACCTTATGAACTTCTGTTTGTTGTGAGAATGTGAGTACCAGACATCAACAATGTCAGCACAGTGGTGGCAGAAACACCATTTGACATCAATGAATGTTTGGATGTTTTACAGGAATTCAATGAATTCCGGGGTGCACAAATCAATGTGCAAGTAAAATGCACTGAAGGAAGGCTGTACCTGCATGACCAGCCTGGGGCCCGAAGATTGGGGACCTAGTCAGAGACAAATTTGTGGACAAAAAATAATTTGGGCCACCTTACATAGCACCTGTCCTGGCTGTCGAAGGTACTAGAACTCTACTTCCGGACCTTGCCAGTTGCAAAGACAAAAGGTTTGTCTCGATTGATCTGATCAAACCACAGAATGTGGTCGATTCTCATCTGTAGGCCGTGTCGGTTCCTGGGTAGCCAGAGCACTCCTCTTGCTACCTTTCAGGAAGTTCAGATGGAAGCTTTAATAACTACAAAAGATTCCTCTCTGCAGAGAGTAACTGTAAACAGCAATGAAGTGATACTTCTTTGTGTTGAAAAAACTATAACTGTGCAGTCAAGAAGTACATAAATCCTAACTCAAAAAATTGATGACTTCTATGTGAATATCCCAGTTCTACAGAACCTGCTGAGATGCCAAAAATAGACCAGACGGTGTCTGGCCACTTTGTTTATTATGATGACTTCCCATCAAATTCAAATGAACCTGAGCTGCCACCACTTTCTCTCCCTTTTAGGCTATGAGTGTATACTCTCTATTTTTGACTGAAAAAGACATACTTTGTTGCTCCTTGGATACATCTCTGGATTACAATTGAATTACCTTTCCTGGTTCTCTGGATTGGTTTGATAACTGTCTTTTTTCTACTCCTGAATGAATACTATCTCCCAGGATGCTCTGCAGCACAACTTGGAAACTTGGTACTTGGAAACCACATGCATCATTGCACTGTGAACAAAGGACCTGTCCCTGATGAACATTACAGCAGTTCCAGTTCCTGAAGGAATAGTATGAATGAATGAAGAGGGTTTTGTATAGAGCAACGTTCACTCCAAGGAGCATCTTGGTGCTTTTGCGGACAGAAAGAAAAACAGGTGTCTGGTAATGTGTAGTGATGTTTAATAGAGAGAAAGGGAGACTTCAAGAGGGATGAGTTGAATTAGTGACAGCGCTAGGTGGTCTGGGGTGGCGAAGATCCATGTTTTGAGGAGTTTCCTGAAAGTGAGTTCCGTGTGAGTATGCCTCAGCCGAGTGGGTAGGGTGTTCTAGGCTTTTGTTCCCAGTACCGCCATAGTTTTTCCACCCCGGGTTTTCAATTTGAACTTGAGGACAGTTATCAGGTTCTCTGATGTGGACCGCAGAGTTTTTTTGGTGTTATAGCGCTTGATTTTAGATCTCAGATATTCTGGACCAGATTCACTTATGGCTTTGTAGGTAATAGTCAGGATTTTGAATAGAATCCTTTTGTGGACTGGTAACCAGTGAAGGTGTTTTGAGTGACTCCGCTGACAAAGAGAGCCTGGGAATCCTGAGTACCAGCCTTGCATCAGAGTTTTGGACTACCTGTAGTCTTTTCACGACCGTCTTTTTTGTTCCTGCATAAAGACTATTGCAGTATCAGGGCCACCGCAACAGGCTTCCTGGCGTGCAGTGGGAGTAGGTCAAAACATTTTCGGAGGGTTTTTATAGTTTGGAAACACATGCCTGTGATGGTAAATTCTTGCGTATGGAAGGATAGTGTTGGGTTGAATTTTATTCCTAATTGTTTTGCGGTGTCAACGATAGTAAAAGATAAGGGGCTAGATGTAGGTAGAATAGATTTAATGATTTTTAATTACCGAATTTTACCGATTCGGTAATTAAAAATCGGTAAATCTAAGGGGTGGGTATGTAGGTATTCCAGAAGTGCTGGAATACCGAATCGGAAGAATTCGATATTTACCGATTCGGTAAATACCGAATCGGTAATGCCCGTTCATTCCTTTGGGCTTTGAAGCCCATAGGAATGAATGTGCATTACCGATTCGGTATTTACCGAATCAGTAAATACCGAATTTCACAAGGGTGCAGGGGGTGTCACTTTGACACCCTCTGGCACCCCAAAAATAGGCATGTGCGCAATGTGGCACACAGACATGCCCAAAGGGCATGTCTGTCTGTCACATGGCTAGGTGTGCATGCACACATGTGCATGCAGACCTGAATTCGGTATTTTAACACCCAATTGGATTGGGTGGTAAAATACCGAATTTGTAGGGCCTTTGGGACTCAGAAGAGTCCCACCTACATCTGGGAATTTTCAAATCAGTAAAAATACCGATTCAGTATTTTACAGATTCTGTAAATTTACCAATTCGGTAAATTTACAGAATCTGTAAAATCTGGCTCCCTACATCTCAAGATGACAAATACCGGTCGGAAACGGACGAATTCGGCCGTTTCCGACCGGTATTTGCCACCTATATCGGGCCCAAGGTGTCTTATGATGTATATGGTCCTACTGAACTTTTACAAATTCTGTATTTGTTTAAAATGTCCTCAAATTATAGCATAACTTCTTGTACTTTCTCTGATGATTGGAACATTGACACTGCATAATTTGCTTGCAGATTTAGAGCAATCATCTGAATTTTCAAATGATGAATTGTATGAGGTACATCTAATTTTGGTGACATGTTCCATTATCTAAATTATGGTCACCATTGTGTACACAAAGCTAGTATCCCACACACTGGTTACAATTACATTCAATGGGATACTGCCCAACACCACCAAAAGGTAGTTCAAAAGCATTTGCACAAAAGTTTGCATATTTTTCTAGTTTTGACACTTCAGACCCAGCCTCTTAGTATTATAGTCCTGCACTTACACCTGCAAAGAAAAATATGCTAACAAACAACAAGCTGGTATACTCTCCTATCTTTATTTCATGACTGTCTGTACAGGGTTTCGACTTTTAGAAAGGCACTATAGACATGACATCTGTCTGGGGAATAAAAGGTTGACAGGTTCAGGGAACTGTTCTGAGCATGCCTCATATCACATCAAATAATTTTCTTGAACAAAACAGTGCAACAGACTTGCTGTCTTGAAATAGCCAAGATAAACGATTTGAATACACCTCACATTCCCATGTTCTCACTCTTTGAGATCTGGTAGCACATTACATACTACAGTGGAGATACTCTGGATACCATGGTATGAAACAGTTGTTTTAATTCATCAGACCCCATTATTTATTTGTTTTTATTTTTAAAAAAACCTTTATTGAACAATATTGAATTTAAGCGTGAGTGCAAAATCCGTTCCGCTCGCGGATTTCGCAGATTTTCGGTAAATCCGCAATCCGCGAACTCACGCAAATTTATCGAAAATCTGCAAATCCGCGAGAGGCGGATTCGGGGGGCAAAACTTCAAGCCTTCAAGCTTGAAGTTGTTGTTGTAACTATTTTAGGATGGCGCCGGCAAGCTGCCAGCGCCATCCTAAAATAGTTACTAAGTTAGCTTCAACAGGAAGCACAGGAAGCACTAATAGATAAAATAAAGCAGGTGCTCGAGCAGGAAGATATATGGATGAAAAGCTCACTCAAGGGACCCCTGCGCACATCGGTGCGATTGCATAGTAACACACACATGGTCGCTGGAACTAGTTGAAGCTCAAATTCAGTGACTCATTCATCAGCCCAAAAACAATCGTGAGCGTCGTTGAGGCTGGGCAGGTGTGCCTTCTTCCCAAATCTACCGTCGAAAATCAGCTGTGATGCTGGATAGAGGCCTTTGCATCCTTGACTTTCACGAGCGCAATCCTCGTGCTGTTCCTGTGACCAGGAGCTTCTTTCTCTTGATCTGCTGCTCTGATCGGTCTCTGACCTTTTATACACACAAGAGGCATGTGAACTCGCATGGAAGACCCCCCCATTAAAAAATCCACAAAATCCGCAAATTCGCAGATTTTGCGGATCCGCAAATCCGCAAATTCGCGGATCGTGGATCCGCGAAATCCGCCCATGCTTAATTGAATTGCAAAGTTACAAGATTGCACCGTATCAAAGCATCATATACAGACATGCAATGTATTTCAGCAAAGGATACCTCGAATACCAAATGTATGAAAATAATACAGAGAGGCAATATCAATAGGAGCACCAATACAGTGGAGTGGACCACAGAAAAAGCAACAAACGGGAGGGAGAGCAGGAAGCGAGCAACTTATTGACCATCACCAGCAGCTGCTGCGGGCGGGGAGTGCGGAAAGGGTCGCTGAGAGCTGGGAATCTCGACTTAGGAGGTAGGACGTGAGTGGGCCCATATATCAATTGGGTGGGATCTAGCAGACATGAGGTCCCAGAATTCAGACAAGAGAGTCTGGCAGTGTGAGGCATCCTCGAGCCAAAGGTGTGGGCTTACGTCCCCAGCACATGGAAACCCTGCGCCGCGCAAGGACAAGTAGCATGGCGGTCAAGCGGCAGGAGGCATCAGGGCAGTATTTTGCAAAGCCTAGAAGGCAAAGTAGGGGATCAGGCTGGACCAGTGACGAGGTGATCTCTGAAATGGCGGCACAGACCTCACGTGGAAACCTGGGGGCACAGCCAGGTGAGGTGTGAAAAGTCAGCCACAGTAGCAGAGCAGTGCAAGCATCTGTCATTAGGAATGAGTCCCATCTTGTGCAGCTGAGAGGGAGTCCGGTAGAGCCTATGTAAGTACTTAAAATGAATACGGAGTAGACAATAATTCGGGGACAGGCATTTAATCTGGTTACAGCATCAGACCCCTATGAGAAGGGATGGTTTGTGTGGCCCAATTGGAAGGGATGGTTTAACACAAATGGGTGTCAATCTAGATTCCTCAACAATATCAAAGAGTTTAGGATCAATAGACCTGATCAGCGATATGTACAAACAGAACACTATGGAGTGGTGACATCATATTGGGCCACATTTATAAATCAATTTTGCGTCCTCAAACTGTCAATTTCGCAGAATCGCCCATTTGCGTACGCAAAAAATACTTTTTACATGTATCAAACCCCATGTTGTGATTCAGTAACCTGATAACAAATCGCAAAATGGGTTTGTGATTTGGTATTTGGAAGGGGCGTGTTTAGGGCGTCCCATCCAAATAGCCAACACATTCACATTTTACCTCCTACTTCAAGTAGGTGGTAGGTAACCCATTAACAAACAAGAAGGGGTCCCTAAGGGACACCTTCCCCTTTGGGAATGGTTGTAAAAACCCTTTTAAGAGCATGCAGTAGTCCCATGGACCACTGCTCTTAAGGAAAATAAAAATGTTCATTTTTTGTTTTTTTACATGAAACTTGTTTTTCTTTAAGGAAAATAGGCTGCATTTAAAAAGATGATTGCTTTATTTAAAATCAATCACAGAAATGGGGGTCTGCTGCCCCCAGCAAGCCACTCTCCCTGTGAATTTAGCGATTCCCATGGGATCGCAAATTGCGATCTACCTCATTAATATTAATGAGCTAGGTTGATTTGTGACCCCCTAGGAAACTGTATATCGTACTCATAAAGTTTCATACATTGGAAATATCGATTACCTAGTTGCGATTCTCAAAATATCGCAATTCGGTCATCGCAATTTCCAATTTTGATACATGTTTCCCCTAGAGTTGGGAGGTTCTACCTGTTTTCTCATACATCTAAAGGAAAGACAGATAGTAATGGCACACAGAAATTCAAAATATACCAAGTTGCACATTGAAAAATTAGACCAATTACTTTTCACCGTGGCTGAGACACCATCCACAGACAGAATAATCCATGGTTACACCACCCTACCTTCCAATTCCAAAATTGTCTCCAATACCAGCAGGTAGGCAGATATGAAGCACTAGGAGAAGGTTATATGCATGAGTATTGGGAGTTACCATTCAGGTTTAAATGCAGGAATGGGACACTGAAGTTTTCCTAAGTGGTTTAGACTGTGAGGATTCTTTAAGTGGGTCCCTAACTTGCAAGGAAATTTCGCTCCATGGGGCATGCAATGCTTCAGTGGCAAATTTAACCTGTTATCTGAAGGGTTCCCCGACTGCTTTGATTCATCCGTTTTTTACTCTGCTCTGAAGTGGGAGCTATTTGATGCTGAATGATTAAGGTTGCTGTGGAATGGACTGGTCGATTTCTTATCTGGTGATGGTTAATTCCATAGTCACTTGTTGCACATAAGTATTGTATCCACTTGCCTGCACAGTTAGGGAGGCAACGCTATAGCCTCGATAAATGTTTCCAACATACGCTTTGATTCTCTCGGCAGACTGAAAGCCATGCTTTTTCAAAAGGATGTAGCCTTAACTTCAGCAAGAGAGACGTTTGATCACCAGGTTGCGAGGTCCTCATCTGAGATACAGGCACTACTCCAAACTAACTTCCAGCTGCATTTTGGGGAGATAGTTCACTGTATGTTTAATATATCTGATACAAAGAGAATAGTGCACTTTTATAAATAACTGGTTAGCACCTTTCAGACAATTTTTGGAGTTATAACATCTTTCATACACTCTCTCTTGGGAAGCGTTTTTAGAGGCCTCCCTCTTGTCCTGCTACTTGTGGCAGGAATCCTGATTTAAATTTTTCTGCTCCGCAATGGACTTCCCAGTTCAACCTGGGATGGAGACAGCACTGCTTGTGGTGCGATGATGTGAGCGCATGGTACATAGATTCGGCACACCTCGGCTTCGAGAACTAGATCGGCACTGGTTCTTGTTCTTTAGGCTTCACTGGGGACAACCTGTATTCTACTGCTTTCTTTGCAGCCAGAAATGCATTTTGGATCTATGCCTAGGATCACAATCTTTTGTTTGTGCCACTGGACATTGAATTACTGATGGAGCGCTTAAAACCCCATTGGTATGTTATCCCCCAGTATTCCATTTCTGACTAATGCATTCTTCGAGCCACCCTGGGATGCTTTGGCTCCTGGGGAAATGGACACCGGCTCAACAGGCTTACAATGTCGTGTAGTTCCTAAAAATACATAAGATCTGCGCGTTCAGGCTACATACACTAAGGGATTGTTGTCCATACCGGTTCCAGAAACCCTCAAAGGATTTGTTAGCATTTAGACCAGCTAGCTCACCGTGCCACCAAAACCCCCCTAACCTTACCAAGGAGTGAATAGTTTCTTGCAACTATCGAACATGACAACCCTTGATTGATCCTTCAGGGATCGTGGAAAAAGTGCAGTACTTTTCACTCAGTCAATCGTGCTCACTTTGTCTAGGGAGATACACAGAATATACGATGGGGAAGTTTTCAATAAGCATTTATTGAGCCAGCGTCATTCTAGTGTAGAACATGTTTGCTGCGGCAATCATTAGACGGAAACAAATATATAAGATTAAAAGCACCAACAAAGCTAATAAAAGATAGAACTCCACCATTGTGCTAAAACAGTGAATAGATCCAGGCATATAGATGCATGACGTTAATCAAGCATACTCCTACAATGCAAACTCTACCTTAATATACCTAAGTGTGCCTAGCATGTATGTGGGTGTAAAGCCAAGAATCCCCTAGAAAAGAGCCAACCCCATTATCTGATGGGAGAGAACGAAGGACCCCATTTTTGTCTCGAGTTGGACAACCTGGAAGGTGTAGCTTCTGCAGGTCGGGACCTCAGCATCTAGTGTCAGCATGGAAACTTCTATTCTGCCTATCTAGTGTCGGTATGGTTCTTTTATACCTCAAGATAGCCTTGGGGTTCCTTACAAAATTGATATGTTGTGAGTACGATTATATAAATGAGACTAAATCAATACCTGCAATTAGACAAAGTAGTTATTTGACCCTAAGGTGAAGAAGACCATGACTTTTATACAGAGTATGTTAATCCTGTTATGTACGTCATGTGCATGGACTTTTCTGAGAATCCTCATGCAACTAAATGAGGCTAGTTTCAAGGAAACCGAGCAATATTAATTCAGTTTATAACTGGGTAAAAGGTCAGTGCTAGAACTGTTATGCAGAGCAAGGTAGGACAAATGTAGGTAAAAGGCTGTGTAGCTACGTAGGCCTAGACTGGGGTACATTGGGCTAAATAACTACAGGATGTAGTCCCTCCCTCAGCGGCTGCTGTGGGAATTGGATGGAATCACCTTTGCTCCATAAACCCGCTACGAGGTGCGCCTGTGGGACCGTCGTCTGCAGTTGTGGGCAACAGTAATGTTGTGACTGCCACTTGGATAATACATAAACAATTAGCTCTTCCATGTGGTGGGAACACATTGGTCTGGTTTTTAAACAAGACTAATCAAAAAACCTTTTTCTTTATTTTTCTAGGCTCCATGGCTTTCTGAGTGCTTGGGATTTCAAATAGTATAGTGACTTTTAAGGCTTTATATGAATATTTGAAAGGGAAGCTTGCTTTTAGATGGTTTTAAAAGTGTTTTTAGTCCTTTTAGCTCAATTTCATTGTGGCGTGTTGGCTTTTAGATAGCTTTTATATATCTACCCTTAGTATGAGGAGTGGGTATTATGTGTCTGGGCGAGGCCCATGTAGGGAAGCTGCTCATTTCTTACCTTGTCCTATTTTTCACATTAACATTTCTGCTGTGACCTTTTGCACATGTTTGTGTGCGCGACAATGTTGGATTAGTTTCCCTGAAACTACTTTATTTACACATCTAGCTTCACACAACATTATCACAATGTCCCAAACATCATGTACAAGGCCCTTTTATTCACTATGTACAAATGTTGTTTCTATCTTCATCCGCGGAGCGACGGGGCTATCTACATATCCATAACACTGCTAATCTATACGCAAAATGCAAGTCTACTTTCTATTATAAATAAAGATAAATCCCATAATATTAGAAGACGAGGCACTTCAGCTGATACTGAGGCTCCCTGCTTTCTGAGACTTCACCACGCAGCAGTCTGGCAGTTCTTTAGGGGTGTCCTGTTCATGACCAGGACGGGGTCCTTCATTCTCTCCCGCTAGGAAATGTGGTTGGATCCTCCATTTGGGAGATTCTTAGCTCTACACCCACACACACTCTAGGTACATTTAGAGTAGGCTTTGTATAGTAGGAGTACGCCTGATTACTACCCTGTTTATATGCCTGCATATATACACTGTATTAGCACAATGTAAGAGCTGTACCTAGTGTTTACTCTTTTGGTGCTTACAATAACTTTCATCAGCTTCTGTCTACTGATTATCACAGCACATGTATTCTATACAAGAATAATTTTAGTTCAATAAGTATACTGAAAACGTTCCCACTGTTTATTCTGTATATTTATCTGAGTACAAATAAGCACTATTTACTGAGCGTAATGTTTTGATCTGTTTCCACGATGTCTGAGTGCTCAAAGTTGTCATGTTCAGTGTTTACAAGAAGCTATTCGGTCCATGATAGGGTTTGGGACGTATGGTGACACTGTGAGCTAGCTGGTCTCTAGGCCAACATATCCTGTAGGCTTGCCTGGAAACAGTCTAGGCACCTCGCCCAAAGTTTGTTGTCCAACAAATGCCATGGTCCTACAGGTTAGTGGGAACGACACAACACAACAGAATAATCGTGCAAGCCAAAACTCGCACAAACAGTGCTCATGACCTCACCCTTAATGTGACAGATATTTATTCATTTTATATATGTTAGACTGACGTAAGCATTGTATTTAGTGTGTAAGTTGAGAATAGAAGCTTTTTTTTAAATTAACGTTAAAGTGTTATAACCTATCATACTCATAACTTAGTAAAGTAGAAGTAGAGGTAAAGTTTATTGATGTTCAATTATTTAAAATCATTACATCTCAGCCGAGAAAGAGAGAGGACAGAGGGGATAACAGCAGAATAAATAAAAACAAGCATTTACAATGCAATGGTCTCGGCATCATTAAAGGTAGAGCTATTGGCATTGCTCATGACATTTCTTTTTTTTCTTTAAATCATAAATAAATGGCATTGTCATTTACATTGCCAGCACACAGCACTCTGCACTCAACAGCACACACCACTCTGCGCTCAACAGCACACACCACTCTGCGCTCAACAGCACACACCACTCTGCACTCAACAGCACACACCACTCTGCACTCAACAGCACACACCACTCTGCACCTGCACTCACTGCTCTGCGCACTCACCACTCTTCACCTGCACTCACTGCTCTGCGCACTCACCACTCTGCACCTGCACTCACTGCTCTGCGCACTCACCACTCTGCACCTGCACTCACCGCTCTGCACTCACCACTCTGCACCTGCACTCACTGCTCTGCGCACTCACCACTCTGCACCTGCACTCACTGCTCTGCGCACTCACCACTCTGCACTCACCACTCTGCACTCACCACTCTGCACTCACCACTCTGCACTCACTACTCTGCACTCACTACTCTGCACTCACTACTCTGCACTCTGCACTCACTACTCTGCACTCACTACTCTGCACTAACTACTCTGACAACTTAGGGATAAAAGTACGTCAAAGATGACCTTTTCCAGACACAACACCAGTTTGGGTTCAAATAAATAGGGCACTTTTGTGAAATAAGGATCAATGATATTCGTTGCACAAGGCAATTCTCCGAGGTTTAAAAGATGCTGAGAGCATAATGACCCATCCACCTAAGAAAATGTAGAGAGGACGATTGCAGCCGGTGAGCTCAGTAATCCACGGTCAGCCGGCAGGGCCAGCTTCACGGCAAGAAGAGGTTCTAGCTGTGCTTTAGGAGCTACTTGGGGTTTCCTGGTGAAGTGGAGAACCTTGGCACTAGAGTCCTGCGGCCTGCCTACTCGCAGGCAACTATAATATCTACCCATGATCACGCTGCGGCTGGGGTATGCTAGAAAAAGGAGTACGAAAAAAAAAACCACAAGAAGCTTTCACTTTAGAAAGAAAAAAATGAAAATCACGGAAAAAGTTGCTTCACGGAAAGAAATTACTCGGGACGCCCACTACCTTGAAAAAGGCCTTCCTAGAAAAAACAAAATATACATGTTGCTTTTGTATCGGTGTTCGGTGAACCTTTAACATGGATTTACAATCCAAACAGCAAGCTCCAAAGAGACAGTTGCATTTATCATACAAGTAAAAGCAAAGTCACGAAAAAAAATGTATATTAATAATTGATGCAGGCTTTTGCACAGACCATCAATACTGCTTAAACATTGGGACTTGTCAGTATGGCTAACTCGATTTCAGAAATGTTTGCTGTATCCGGCCCATCGAAACAGTAACAGCAGCAAAGTATATTTTAATGTAGTGTATTGCAACATCTATCTATCAATCAACAAATCAATCAGTCAGTATCTGAGTAGCTCTCTCATCACCACGGGTGTATCCAGGCGCTGCATATAGCTAGCTGCACTGCGTGGGGTCTGAAGTTGAAAGGATGTCTTTGCTTTTGAGCCTGAGTGAGAAGTTTTTCTATGGAGTGTGGGGACCTCTGAGGCGCCGTTATCGCGTCATGCGACACAGCGCTTAGAAGCAGTGTGCGGGATGAAGAGGTGTGAGGGACGGACCTGCAGTTTACGGTTTTGAGTAACCTGGCAGCTTGGAGCAGCTCTGTGGGGGAGGGGCAGTGCCACCGCACATGCCAACATTTTAACTAGCAAAGAGGGAGATTTTGAAAACAAATAGGGGGGGGGGTGGGGAGGGGGGCTGCATTTTTCCCTTTCACTGAAGCAGAGGCAACGCTAGGGCGCCTCTATAAAATATGTTCGTTTCTATGCGCCACCGTCACTGGCAGGCCCCCTGGGCAGGAGACGCTGGGTGCACATATGTAAGGTTGAAGTTACCCGAGCCTCCCACCTGGAGACCAGGCTCCCAGCTCAGCCTCTCCGAACCCGTGCCACCCTCGGCACCCCCTCCCTTCACAGCACCCATCATGATTCACAGCTTTCCAAGGCTGAGCTTTGGACACACAAGGACGGGGGGGCGAGGGAGGGCGGGCGCTGCAGGCTGGTGGGTGAGCCCTGGCAAATCTATTTCAAGCCTGGCTATACTATTTTAAGAGAAGAGGCCTTCTAAAGCGCAACCTGCGAAAATAAATGATTCGAGGCGCTGTGCCAGTCGGATTACAGCGTGTATTCCAAGCAAAGGAACAAGTTAGGTAGGGCATAGCCTCGCCTCAGAAACCACGTCTTGGCGCTATATTTGAGCTCAGACATGTGCACGAGTTGCCCATACACGTGATCTCTGGTGGATGGAAAATGTGAGCACGACTCTCTTCTGCACCATCTAGTGGGACCACCCCTCGGGGGTGGGGATGTAAGGAGGGGGAGCTGTAGGGAAACCAGCAAGTATTTGGCACATACATTACGAGTTTTTCGTGGTTCCAGTCACATTTGCCGTGTTTCGGGTCCGTCTCCTGAGGGTTTTTTTGGAGTGGAGTTTTATATAGCTCTAACTAGACCTGGAGGTATCAGAGCGCTTTACACGAGAAGCAGTTACGTTACAAAGGGACGCCTTCATTTTATGTTAGGCACGGGGAGATTAAATGATGTTGAGCGTCCCTGCCGAGACTCGAACCCGGTTCCCTAGGTCCGAGGTTCCAGGTTCTAGGGTTAAAGCCGCCCATTCCACCAAGGAACTCTTTTTTTCACAACAAAGATTGTAATTGTGACAACGGACCAAACCCTGGTGTTTCCACCGACAGAGAGCTGGGGCTGAGGGGACAAGTGACACAGCTGCGCTGATGCCCCCCAAGCACTGACCATCGGCCTGCGGGGTGGCGAGGACGGGCCAGGCCGCAGGGCACGAAGTGTGAGGGCACCGACCCGTCCCTAAAAGAGTGCAGCGGGCACAGTGGGCCTGAGAGGGTCTGAGAGAAGGGACGGACAAGAGCTTTACGTCTCCATCAGCAGACATTATTCACGTTTCGGGACGGAGGAGAGCTGCGGGCGGAGGGGGGGGGATCGGGACGGAGGAGACATTATTCATGTTTTGGGACGGAGGAGAGCTGCGGGTGGAGGGAGGGGGGGAGCGGGACAGAACAGAGGAGAGCTGCGGAGGGAGGGGGGGGATCGGGATGGAGGAGAGCTGCGGGCGGAGGGAGGGGGGGAGCGCCAATTCTGCTCTCACCGCTCTCGGGCTCTGTGTACAACCCATGCACGTCCCGCAGGATCCTCTCACTCACGGATTCTCCGCACGCCATGGACGCCGCGTTAGCCTACCACAGTTAAGGCAGCCATGCTTGTTTACGTCTCCATCAGCATACATTATTCACGTTTCGGGACGGAGGAGAGCTGCGGGTGGAGGGAGGGGGGGAGCGGGACAGAACAGAGGAGAGCAGCGGAGGGAGGGGGGGGGGATCGGGACGGAGGAGAGCTGCGGGCGGAGGGAGGGGGGGAGCGCCAATTCTGCTCTCACCGCTCTCGGGCTCTGTGTACAGCCCATGCACGTCCCGCAGGATCCTCTCACTCACGGATTCTCCGCACGCCATGGACGCCGCGTTAGCTGCGGCGCGATGCTTTTCACGAGCAGGCGACCTATCTCGTCTTTGACGAACAGAAAAATGGCAGCTGCAAAGCTAGAAACATTTTCGGATTTGGGGGCGTGTTCGTGCTCTTCTAAAAAGGGCGTGGCCAAAAAGTGGAAAGAAGAACATGAACACACCTCCAAATCCGAAAAGGACGGAGTCTATTTGGAGTGATGGCTCTCTCCTCCAATGGCTGGCCTCCATTTAGGAAGCCAGCCAATGGGAGAGAGCCAAAATTAGAGGCGGGATGAAGAGCCCCTCTAAGAGACATAAGATCTCG
Organism: Lissotriton vulgaris; assembly: GCF_964263255.1. Lineage (NCBI taxonomy): Eukaryota > Metazoa > Chordata > Amphibia > Caudata > Salamandridae > Lissotriton > Lissotriton vulgaris. The sequence continues at coordinate 212,871 of NW_028251453.1, read as the reverse complement.
CTACTTCCGGTTCTGACGAACCGGATAGTACCGAGACCTAAAAACTATAGTAGAGCGTGATACAAAAACACTACAATACAATTGAGGAATGTCCATAACGTTATAGTGCGGCCCAATGAGTGCAGTCAATTAAAATCCAAAGGTGCTTTGTGCTTTCAATAATAAAGCATGATTTGTGCCTCAAGTAAACTTGCAGTTGATGGAGCGACAATGAGCTGTTTTAATAATGTGCACTGCTTCATAGTTCCTTACTGGTGGGAAGCGACTCGAGGGGTACGGTCCAGAAAGGTCAGGCATGGATGCCCAGAATATCGTGGGCATTTTTTAATTGTCTATTGCCGCTTTCCTTCCTTTATGTGAACAAAGGCAATTATCTATATTTCTATATTCCTAGACTACACAAGCCATCTTGGACATTTTCAGATTCCTGTTACTGATTTCATAAACTTTATGAAATGCCTATATGGCTGACATGATTTTCCTTGTAGACAGGTTAGAAAAGAGACCACCCCATGTCGAAGTATTGGTCAAAGCCAATAGCGTCTCAAAGATTTCAGCACTTCACATATGCAGATTTACTGTGTAGTGCTGCACAATCTGCATCGTGCATGGACGGTAGCAAGACAAAATATCGAATTCAAAATATAGAATTACCAAAATATCGAAGTCAAAATATAGAATGGACAAAATATCGAATGGACAGAATATAGTGGTGAAAAATATCGAATTGAAGGTAAGTAATTTAATATCGAATAGTAATTTTTACTCCTACGCTGTCCAACGCTTTCCCTACTGTTGCACTCTCTGGAGTGGGAATAGTTATTTTTACCCCTACGCTATCCAACGCTTTCCTTACTGTTGCACTCACTGGAGTGGTAATAGTAAATGTTATATTTATTATTTCATTAATTTTAAATTACTTTTAAGACATTTAAAAAAATTCAATATTTTGATTATATTTTTTAAAACGATATTTTTGATTCAATATTTTTGTACTTACCTGTTTGTAGATAGGAATTCGATATTTTTGCATTTTCTATTTTTTCTTCGATATTTTGGCAATTCTATATTTGTGTATTCGATATTATGTCAGTGATCCGCATGGACATCCCCCTCAATACAACAATACCAATAGCCTCTTATGGAGATTAGGCCAAAGCGCATTCTCATAAGGGCATATTTTGTGTGATGAGGGTAGGAGGTAGAGAGCCAGGAAAGTAGAGTTTCGCAGCCCACCTGCCATGATGTTTGGATGTTAGATTGCTTAAGTCCTGCTCCCATAAGATTATCTTTGCTTATTTTGTTAGCAATGTTGCTATGGTTCTCTGTGGTAAACTGTTTTAGTAGATCTTCCGCACTTAAGGCCTTAAATGAAGTTGCCAGAAGCAAACCCCATGTTGAACCAGGGTACTGGAATTTCTCCCACAGCAGATGTTTCATTGTGCCTGTTGGGGCCATTTGCAATGTTTAGCAATAGTTTAAGAATTTTGCCCTTAGGATCAAATCCTGCTTTGGTAGTTTGAATTCTAGCCTTATTTGTGACTGGCTAGTAAAATTTGGATGTGCGAAGATGCGCCAGTAGCAGATACATTGCTGTTTGTCTAACGGCTCATAGAAGTTGTCCTAAAACACCATTGCGCCATATGTCAATGCAGGCATCACCTAAGCTACCACCACTATTAGAAAGGCCTCTGTGTTTTGGCATGCAACACTTTTCTTTAAGTTGGCCCTTCTTGCGTGTCTGGTTTTTCTCAGTCATTTTCAAGGAGCTGAGCAGAGCATTCTTACCTCCTATTTCATCAAGTGTGAGACCAAGGTACTTGATGCTTGTTGTTCTTTCAAGTGTTGACCCTCCAATGGACCAGGCACCCTTTTTGATAAAGTGTCTGCCAAAGATCATAGTTTTGGTCTTTTTCAGGTTAATGATGTTTTCATTTGCTGCACAATGTTGTTCAAGTGCGTCCAATGATCTCTGAAGGCCAATTTGTGTGTTGTCGAGTACCACCCTGTCATCTGCATATTGCAGAATGTGTATTTTTTGCTTTGCCAGGCAGGCAGGCAGATCCTCGGGACCACCAGGTATCATTCAAGATTTGTCATATAGAGGTTGAAGAGCAGAGGGACTAGTATACAGTCCTTTTTCACCCCTTAGTTAGTAGAATTTTGTTCTGACGTTGCCCAATTTGCTGTTAGTTTGAATCTGACCCATGTATTACTGTATAGTGATTCTATTGCCATCAATAGATGTGGTGGTATCTGCCACTTCTTTAACTTTTCCCTTAGTCTGCCTCCACGGATATTATTTAAAGTTTTGGTAAAGTCGATAAATACTACATTTAACGGGAGGGCGTTAGGGCTCATTGCTTCCTTGATCAGGCTGGCAAGGGTCAGGAGATTATCCTCTATGTGGCTATATTTTATTTAATCAGTTTGGAGTCACTTTTTTCCCTTTGGCCCATATTTCAAGCACTTTGTACAGTAATTTAGCATAACACTTTCTTTAAACATCCAATAGCGCTATCTTTCGATAATTTGCAGGTGAGGCTCTATTTCCCTTTTTGTATATGGGTGCTAGAGTTGAGCCCTTCAACTTTCTGGAATGGTTGCCATGCAGGAACATTCAGAAAAAAGTTGTGTTATGATGGGCGTCCCGATGCTCAGGTCAGCTTTTACTAGGGCTTCAGGGAGGCCATTGGGCTATAATGCCCCAGTGGTTCTCATAATCCTTTAGGCTATTTCGACCTTGGTGTGGGTGGCAATGAGTTGATAATGGTCATAGCCATAACTTAACCTTTTCAGTAGTTTTTGGGGTGAATTTTTGACAAAATAATTTTGCTACAAACTATTGGTCAGTGTTCAGTCTTTAAGTGTGTGATGTCATTTTTTGCCTGAGTGTGTACAATAAATGTTTAACACTACCCTCTGATAAAGCCTTACTGCTCGCCTACACTACCACAAATAGAAAGTAAGGTGTTATCTACTTTTACCTCTGTAAGCCTTTTGTGGATCCACTGAACGATACTTTACTTTGGTATAGTATATACGGATCCAGCTTCCTATACCACTCCACACTACAGATCTCCGGACTCTATGCCCCTCAACTCCACTCCACTCCACTTTGCTCCACTCCACATTACTCCACTCTACACCACTCCACTCTATGTCCCTCCACTCTAACATTCGACTCTACAACCTCCACTCAACAGCACTCTACTCTACTCCACTCCACTCTAAGTCCCTCCCCTCTGTACCTTTCCACTCTATACCCTTCCACTCTGACATTCTACTATATGACCTACCAACCCACTCTACGACAAACCACTCAATGATACTCTTCTCCAAGAAATTCCATGCCCCTCCACTCTGACACTCCACTCTACATCACTCTATGCAATCCCTCCATGCCACTCCATGCCACTTTACTGCACTCTATGACACACCACTCTACAACATTCTACACCACTCTGTGCCCATTCCACTCTACGATATTCTACTGCACTCTACTCCACGCTACTTCACTATACGACACAATATTCTTATCTGTGCCACTCTATAGAACTCTACTCCACTCTACGCCCCTACACTGTACACTACTTTACTGCACTCTGCGCCATTCCAATCTACGACATTTCACTTTACGACATTCCACTCCACACTTTGACATTCCACTGTATAACACTCCAATCTACTCTTTTAGTACTCTACTCTAGGACCCTCCACTAGTTTACTCCACTCTGTCAATCCACGGCACTCCATTTTATGCCATGCCACTCCAATTTAAGTCGCTCCACTCTACTCTAACATTTAACTCTTCTTACTGCTACTCCACTGAACTACACAACACTCCTCCTTATGCTACTTCACTCTGTGCCACTCTACTCTACGACACTCCAATCTACAACAGTCTACTCCACTCTATGCCATTCTAACCCACACAGCTTCCTCTATGCCTCTTTACTCTTTTATGCACCATTCCACTCTACTACAGTTTGACGCACTACTATACTTTAAACCACTCCACTGTACACCACTCCACTCTACGTCACTCTACTCCACTCTACGCCCCTTCATTTTACGTCATATCATTCCACTCCAATCTACACCACTCTATTCATCTATACTGCACTCTACTCTACTGTACTCTACTCTACTCTGGACCACTCCACTCCACAACACTCCATTCCCCAACATCCACTCAAATCTACGACACAGTACCTCTCTCTTCACCACTCAACTCCATGACACTCCATTCCATGTCACTCTCCTCAATGCTTTAAATGTTACCCATGCTGAACAAATAGCTCTTAGTTCCCAAACAACCTACAAGAATTTGCCACTTACTGAGCCAAGGTCCAAAGAACAGGTACTTGGCAATCAGAGAGCAACAAGACATGTCATTAGTATCTGCTCTTTAGATATACAGGTACCGGAGAACTAGACTGACAAGTGTTTTGGGGAGAAGGGGTCAAGAAGAAGTAATGGGTAGTAACTGAATTTAGAGTCATTTGAAATCTAATCTATTATTTCATTTTTTTTTAAACAGCAACATTTCATGCAGAACTGGGTAAGTTTTAAGTATGGTAAGACATGTCTTAAAAGATTTACCATTGCTATTTCTATTTCTTAAACCCTCACTGTTCTTCTTATTTTCAGAGTGGAAATTTGTCAAAGGATTTGGATGTAAGTACAATGGATTTAGCCTGATATTCTAAAACTCTGAACCCTCTCTTGAAACAGAGTCCACGACTAGGACAACCTAGAGGTATAATACACTATAGGGAAGGTCTATGACTAACTGGGGTTCATAAAGGAAGGGGCTAGAGTCATCTGGGGTCATAAAGCCACACAAAGAGGCTATGAGAATCTGGAATAGAGGCATGAGTTAACTAGAGCCAATTTATGGGAGGTTACCTGACTCACCTGTGATCACAAGCAGCCACAGGGATACACATAACTCATCTGGGTGTCAAATGACTTACTTGGAGTGTCACTGAAGCAACGTATGGATTAAAGCAAAATATGAGGAAGTGTGAAAAGATATAGTGAGCATCATGAATTGGGATTCATGCTTGTCGCTTCAATATTTAAGTTATTATTAGTACTCACTTGAGATCATTAATACTCAGTGTGTCCACAGCACTTTGTTATTATTTTGATAATGATTAATGTGATGATTACTATTAATAATATTGTGTTTATTTGGAAATGAACATACATTAAATATACTATATATAATTCACTTTAAATAAAGCATTTATACTACAATTGTGGTTATGAATTAAAAATCACTTAAAATGCACAATTTATGGCTAACTCCACTACCATAACTTGCAAAAGTACCACGTGAACCACAACTTACACATGAAATGCAGTGCTCATGACCTCGCCCTTGATGTGATAGATATAAGATATAATATATATATAAACAGAAATGGCAAAGACAATGTTATCACATGCAATTCATCCCCATGAATATATGAATATATCACTGACAAAGCAAAGGAGGAATTTCTCCCTGTCCTTCCGCACCTTGTCATTTGCAAAAAGATGTTCGGGAAGATTCCCTTCTTGGCTTGCTCTGTACATAAAAAACAGCTTCCTACATAAAGGTATTTTATTTGTTACACAGGTTTATTTATAAAATATCAAAGAGCATTTTTCAGGATATACCAATTGGTTTCGACGTAGTTGAGGGGAAGGGATCTCTACTCTAATCAAAAATGAACCTAGCCTAGCTCTCCTGTGCTAAAGCACTGGCATGCTTCCATTTTTCTGAGGGCTTTCTCCTGCTTCTACCTCATTTTTAAAAACTTTTTTTCCTGCTTTTGCCTCGAATTCTACCGCTTTCTCTGTTCTCCCCCCCCCCCATTTTTCTGAGTTTTTTTCCTGCTTTTGCCTCATTTTGTACTGCTTTCTCCTTTCTCACCCCCTTCTTTGAGTGCTTATTCTTGCTTTTGCCATGTTTTTGTACTACTTACTACTTCTTCCCCCCTTTTTCTGAGTGCTTTTTCCTGCTTTTTCCTCATATTTATATGCCTTCTCCTTCTTTTCCCCATTTTTCTGAGTGTTTTCTCCTTCTTTTGCCTCATTTTTTACTGCTTTCTCTGTAAAGCAGCTAGTAACTCCAGCACCTCAAGACCATAACAAGTGATTTTCTGCGCTTTATAAGTCTTGATTGATTGATTAAACGTTTGGCCCACACCAGTGAATCGCTGGGGAACCATCTGTTGTGCCACATTCTCTTGTGATCTGATCGGCACCTGCCCTATAGCCAGGGGTTCACTTTAATGGGTTTCAGACTCCTTGTCCTTCTGAAAGCTCAGACCCATTACCCTTCGGTCCCTGAAGGGGGTTAGTCGTAATCTGTAGGTCATGGTTCAAGTGTTCCTGGATGGTAGTATAATGCCACTCTGAGTAGTATTCTGCCTGGCAGACCCTACCCCATGCAAATGCACCACCAGAGTCTCAGCAGAGTAGTCTGTCAGCTCCTTTCTTCAAGGCAAACACAAAGCATCTCCTGGCAGGGTCTCAAACGTGCCCAGTATCTAGTCGGGAACCCCATTGTCACATTCATGCCCGGAACAAAGATCTGGGCTCACCCAAGTCCAATCAGTTTTCAGAAAACAAACGTCACCAGTGTGCTACTGGGCAGTGTACTGCTGCTTGCCCTACCATGTTAGAGGCCAGCCCTTTTGCTCGACATTGTCACTAAAGCATATCTACATCTGTGGAGACCCAGAGGGGCCTTAAGCAGGCAGCATATTATGGTGGCAATCTTCTGGAATATTATATGGAATTTGGAAGCTCAAACTTGACTTCTTCTTCTTCATGTAATCATGGATGCCAAGAGTTCTCCTCCGTTTGCTTTATAAAGTGTCTGATTCAGGGTGACGGTCACACCTTTGGAAGCTTTGGAAACTTCCCAATCCTAGATGCATGAAAGTCTCTTGCTAGGGTCCTCTGAGATCAGATCCTGTCAGACACATATAAGACAATGCTAGGAAGGACAAGATAAACTGTAGTGCATTTTTTCCCTGATTTTCTGTCGCACATTTAACCCATTTTGTCCCTCCTTTTCTTTTCATCTGTTGCTTGCTTGCCTCTAATTGCAATTTTCATCAAGTAGGTTTGGATCAACTTGTCTGTAGATTATTAGCGCATGTACATGTATCTTTCTTGGCTCTTTCTCCTATCTGATGACAGGGAGTTTGTTGTTTGATGATTTTCAACAATGCATTATACATCCTCAATCAAGATCAACACAGATTGCCAGGTGAGGATTTTCACCCTGTGTGTGTTTCCTCCTCCATGTTGTCCAGTAATGGAGACAGCTGTCACCTTTTACATACAATAGTCTGTGCAGAGTGACTCCATGCCTGCTGGTAGAAGTCACTCTTTCCTTGGGCTGTCTCAAAAAGCATTCAACAGACCTACAACGTTAACAGTCCTTGACACTGACAACAAGAGGTGGTGATGGTTACAACTCTGGAACACAAAATGTTTCTCAGTTGCTGCTGCTCTGACGACATGGAACACCTCTACTTCCAGATCGAGACCAACCCAAACACCACCTGTTGAATGCTTTTTGAGACAGCCCAAGGAAAGAGTGACTTCTACCAGCAGGCATGGAGTCACTCTGCACAGACTATTGTATGTAAAAGGTGACAGCTGTCTCCATTACTGGACAACATGGAGGAGGAAACACACACAGGGTGAAAATCCTCACCTGGCAATCTGTGTTGATCTTGATTGAGGATGTATAATGCATTGTTGAAAATCATCAAACAACAAACTCCCTGTCATCAGATAGGAGAAAGAGCCAAGAAAGATACATGTACATGCGCAGACTCTATAATGCTGGCATCTGCAACAAAGCTCTCAAATTGGTCCGTTCTTTCCTCATCTGGTGAATGCAGAGAGTCAGAATTCCACAATTCTACTCAGAATACACAGAGATTAGCTGTGGAGTGCCCCAGGGATCCTCCCTGAGCCCCACACTCTTCAAAATCTACATGGAACCCCTTGCAGCCATCATCAGAAGTCACTGACTCAACATTGTTTCCTACGCCCAGGACTCCCAGCTGATTCTCTCCCTCAGAGATTAACTCGCAGCCACCAAGAATAACGTCCACAATTAGATGAAGGCAGCTTCCACCTGGATGAAGGACAGCTTCCTCAAGCTCAACTAAGACAAGACCGAAGTCTTCATCCTAAGCTCCACCCCGCCGCATTGGACAACTCCTGGTGGTCCGACAAATCTCGAAATCCACCCCACACCCACAGACCATGCACAAAACCTCTGCATCATCCTGGACTCCTCACTCTCTACGTCTTCCTGCTTCCACACTCTCTACCTACTTTCGAAGATTTTCAAGTGGACCCCCACCGAGTCCAGGAAGACTGTCACCCATGTGATCGTCAACAGCAGACTGGATTACGCCAATGCACTATACGTTGGCACCACCAAAGACTCCTAAACTGCAGAACATCCAGAATACCTCTACCAGATTCATCCTGAACATCCCCCGAGACACCCTCATCACTGGGCATCTCAGAGACCTTCACTGGCTCCAATCAACTAAATAATTTCCTTCAAGCTCCTCACACACGCCTACAAAGCCCTCCACAATGCTGTACCTGCATACCTCAACCATCTCCTCTCCTTCCACACTCCCACGAGCCATCTCCACTCCGCCCACGGATCCGCAAGACCACGTCTGGAGGAAGATCCGCCTCCTAACTCACTGTGAAGACCTAGAACTCCCTGCCTCTTCATCTCAGGCAATCACAGTCTCTGACTCAATTCAGGAAGGGCTTCACGACATGGCTCTTAGACTGAACCTCAGACCCCTCTCTACTCAGCTCCTTAAGACCCTAACAGGTGAGTAGGCACACTTTACAAGAACCCTGATTGATTGAACCCTGAATTGGGACAATGGCTTCTGGTAGAGAAATCCTGGCAACCAGGCTCTTGAGTTTCTGCTTCGTCAATTATAACATATTTACATACAGCACTAAGACTTGTTCAAGAATGTTCCAGCCTTTTACTTAATCCACTCAGACATATCCAGACATGGTTTTTAGGTCTCGGCCTGCATAGGCTGCGCTTGTGCAGTCTCGCTGGCGAGAAATTTTGTTTTTCTGTATGGGGGCTTGAACCCACCCCTCTTCTCCATTGGCTGGCTTCCTAAACGGAGGCAAGCCATTGGAGGAGAGGGGCATCTCACTGTTTAAGCCCCGTCTTTATTGGATTCGGGGGGGTGTTTTTTACTTTCTTTCTGTTTTCTTTCTCTCCTCTTCCCATTGGCTGGAACTTTACCTTCCAGCCAATGGGAAGAGGAGAGAAAGAAAACACGCCCCGAATCCAAAAATGACGCTGCGTTTCTCCGAGGCATTCCTGCCTCGCCTCAGAGAAACGTGGTCGTGTGGAGCGCTCCTCTCTTGCCTTTTTTAAGGTCCTCCCCAGGGTTCTCTCTACCCCCACGGGGGCCCTACAAGCCATGGGGCAGGTGGGAGGGTACACAGTGTGGGTGATTAGTTACACTCCTCTCTACCCCTCCTCCGGTGTTGGTCTGCCCAGTGATTCCGTGTTTCTAATTGAAACCTCATTGTGTGGTTCTCAAGTTGCGCTTGTACAACAGTTAAGATTTTCTTTCTAGGATACAAACAGTTCTATTCTGTGAGCATCTATAATGATCATTTAATAGAACACTTCACAGTGAAACTTTCCAAGCTGAAACAGAGCGATGCCCTCTCACTGCACGTCAGTCAGCGTCTGCTGGTCGCCTCTGTCCCGGGGCGGATTGTCAGAGTCACTGTTGAGTTCCGGTCTGAACCCCGCCCCTCGCGCATGCGCAGTGCAGAGGGAGAGGCCCAGAGTGCCGGCGGTAGAGAAGAGTGGATCCAGGAGGGCAGGTCAGTCCCAGGGGCTGAGAATGGAAAGTATTGCGGGGTGTTGAACGGGGGTGAGGGTTTGCACCCATGTATAGAGTCTGTGGCCGAGCACTTCTCAGAGTGTCCCGTCAGTCACTCAACCTCCCACAGAGAACAGACCATGAGAGTGAAAGTTAAGAATGATTAGCCTTGCATCACTAACCCAGCAGGAGGGACCCCAGTGGAGCATAGTGCCCTCTCAGAGAGGAGCCCCTCGTTGTTAGCTATAGTGAATAGCCTCGCCGCACGAGCCCTGTCCCCGCGGTTTCTGTACACTGTTGTCATGCATGTTCCACTTGTTAAATGCTCACTTTGATGAGACGTGTTTCACTTGCCTTGTGCAAAACGTGTTACTGTATTGAATGTGCCCTGCTACACAGTATATTGGCATCCTTGCAGTGACTACCTTCTACCTCCCCTTCCCCATAATAAATGGCACCCAGCAGAGTCCCACCCCCCAGATTTGAGACCTCTACCCAATGTGAAGCCCTCCTTGCCACCCCAAGAGCACCCTCCCCACCCCGAGAGCACCCTTTCCCCCCCTGAGAGCACCCCCCCATAACCGCCTTCCATGGTTAATGCACCTTCCGCAGTCAGCTCTTCCTTTTGGTAGATAGTGCTGTTGAGAAGGGCTTCTCTACAGTGCTTCACCTTCATATAGTATGTAGCGCTCCCTGCCTTTAAAGTGCCTTACTTTAACCCCACTGTTCATTACTTCCTGCCCCCGCCCTCTCGAATGGGCAACACTGATCCGTGGCTACCCCGCACTGATTATCCACAGAAAAGAGCCTCAACTAACAAACAGCCCAGTGGGTCAGTGACCCCTATAGGAAATGCCACTCGGTGAAGAATGACTCAGACAAGCCCAATACCATGCCTCCCATCCGGTACTTTTCTGCCATTTTCACAGGGCTAGATCTGTAGAACTGAACGAACTCCATTGGAGCAATGCCCCCCACCAACTAAATTATCGACCCTTTACTTCTGTAATTCACTCGTTTCTTCTGTGTTGTTTGAAGTTGTGCAATGACGCAGGTGCGCGGCACTTGGGCAGTTCCAGGAAAGAGTGTGAAGAAGGGGTTTCCCTCATACTTAAGGTCATATTGTACTAGTTTCACCTGTTGCCTTTTACCTGTGCCATTCCGTCTTGAGCGTTACTGCCTCGTCAGTGTGGAGCTAGTCAGATCATTGTGCACATAGGCTACTTTGCAAACCAAACTGCCTCTATGCACTGGCCTCTGGTTTAACAGTGGTCAAAGCGCTATAAGAACAACGCTGCGTTTGTCTACTACAAGTTTTCTGTTTTTAAGTCCCAGAAGGCGAATCTAGGTGCAAAAAGCAGGGTACAGCTGGTTGAAGTGAGTGGGTACAAATTAGCTCTTCAAAGAGTGCTGAAAGGGACATGGGTAAGAGGCGTCGATTCACTATTTGTCAAGCAGTAACACTGATATAGGGGTGAGACTTACCCTAGCGGACACTGCGAGGCATATACTAGCTGGATGAGGAAACCGGTGGGATCATAGCTGGATGTTGGGGCCTGGTTTAGAGAGTGATAGACAGTAAGGTAATTCCCACCAGAGGACTCTCCACCATTCAATTGCTATGCAGCAGTTTATCAGTCGTAAGTCTGGTGGCAAACCTTAAGGTGGAAATGCCATTTAAGATGGTAAATTACGCTAGCTCCGCGTTTCAGCTTATTCTGCGAAGGCCCACTGTGATTATGAGGTAATGGAGGACTTAGTTGGTATTGTCCTCTTAATTTTGCGTCATGGAATGGCAAATTATGTGGTTGCAGCGCTAATTATTTGGCAGTGTGATTAGCAGCAACTTGTGAGGAACATTCTTCCGCGCCATTGCTGCTTGGCATTTTAGCCTGCATTTATATAATATGGGCCCCACCACAATTAGGCCTGTTGCAAATTGCCATTCAGTGTGGCGGTTGATTGGTGTCCGGAGACCAAGGCAGTTGTACAAGTCCGGATAAAGCTACTCTTAGACTTGTATCATTCTATAGCAGGCATTGGAAAAACTAGTAGGTCCGTCTCTGGCTAGTTGCCTTTTGCCTTTGTTGAATTTAGTTTTTTCTTGCTTTTTGTAAAACTTTTATTTTTGGGGGAGCTGCTTGTTTTTTCTTGCCTCTGTTCCCTGGGGCGTTACTGGGCAGAGATGGGCGTGTGGCTGACCTAGACTGAGGCTGTTTTTTACTCGTGCGTCCTCCGCCGTCTCTGTTGCCTCCTTTATTGTTTATTTTGTTCACCTGTTGCCTTGTTGTATTGCCTCCTTTATTGTTTATTTTGTTCACCTGTTGCCTTGTTGTATTCTTTAATTATCACTGCTGTGCCCTTTTGTGCCCTCTCCCCCTTGCCCCCGTTGTTGCCTTCTGTCTCCCTTTCCCGCTGCGGTATCCCTGTGGCCCCGCCCCCGCTGTCCCATTTGCCGCCCCGCTCCCGCCTCCCAGCTGCTCCTCCCTCCCTTAGCCCCTCATATGGAGGCCGCGCAGCGGCTGCGCAGTGGACGTTCGCAGCGGGCACGCCGCTGGCGCCCCGAAGGCACGCCAATGGCAAGCCCGTCTGAGCCCGTCCGCACCTGGACCATGCCCAGTGCCAGGACCCCTGGCCCCCACCGGAGCAAGGGTACCCGACTGAGACACGATACCGCTGCCCTCAACGCAGTCAACACCGGACAATCACCGGCCAGCTACCGAGGCACCCGGAAGCGCACCCACGGACCCTTAATCTCCATCATCTACAAGAACACCATCAGCATCACGACCAACGCCGAAGACACACTCTCCGCCGCCGAACACCTACACTTCGAAATCCACACAGACCCCAAAACCACACTCAGAGGAACCCTCATCTACAGACCCCGGGCCCGCGCACACAATTCAGCGAAACCATTGCCGACTTCGTCAGCCTGCATGCACTAACCTCACCTGAATACATCCTCCTAGGGGACCTGAACTTCCACCTGGAGAACAACAACGACAACAACACCACCACCCTGCTCGATAACCTCCCCAACCTCGGACTCAAGCAACTGGTAAACACCCCCACCCACTACGCTGGCCACACGCTCGAACCCATCTTCTTTGTCAGCAACCACATCTCCTTCAGCCACTCCGGCGGATTACACTGGACCGACCACAGCTGCATCAATTTCACCTTCAAGAAGACAACATCTCACCACCGCACTGTACAGATCCCCCGCAGATGCTGGAGCAAAGTCACCACAGACCAGCTAACCACATCATTGAGCCAGAACCCACCAGTCGACACCTCTGACACCAACGACGCAGCCCACAATCTCGCACAGTGGATCACCAACTGCGCCGACAACCTTGCTCCACTGAAGAACCCAGCAGGCAAGACCAGCAACAGGAAAACCACATGGTTCACCAACGCCCTCAAAGACTCAAAGAAATCCTGCCGCACTCTCGAAAAAACCTGGCGCCACGAACGGATGACAGAAAACATGACAGCCCTTAATAACACCACTCGCGAACACCACCGGCTGATCCGCACCACCAAAAAGACATTGTTCAAAGAGCGGCTGGACAACAACTCCCACAACAGCAAGGAACTCTTCAGCATCATGAAAGTGCTCTCCAACTCCAGCGCCAGCAACAACGACATCACACCTTCAAGAAGACAACATCCCACCACCGCACTGTACAGATCCCCCACAGATGGTGGAGCAAAGTCACCACAGACCAGCTAACCACATCACTGAGCCAGAACCCACCAGCCGACACCTCTGACTCCAACGACGCAGCCCACAATCTCGCACAGTGGATCACCAACTGCGCCGACAACCTTGCTCCACTGAAGAACCCCGCATGCAAGACCAGCAACAGGAAAACCACATGGTTCACCGACGCCCTCAAAGAAATCCTGCCGCACTCTCGAAAAAACCTGGCGCCACGAAATGACAACCCTTAATAACGCCACTCGCGAACAACACCGGCTGATCCGCACCGCCAAAAAGACATTGTTCAAAGAGCGGCTGGACAACAACACCCACAACAGCAAGGAACTCTTCAGCATCATGAAAGAGCTCTCCAACTCCAGCGCCAGCAACAACGACATCACACCGTCACAAGACCTCTGCAACTCCCTCGCTGCGTTCTTCTACCGCAAGATCGCAGATATACATAACAGCTTTGATGCCCAGACTCCACCTTCAGTCACCAAACCAACGACCCCCACCACCACCCTCAGTGCCTGGACCCCCATCAGCACAGAAGACACCACCCACGTCATGAACACCATCCACTCTGGCTCTTCCTCTGACCCATGCCCCCATCACATCTACAATATAGCCGACAACATCATCGCACCCCACCTCCGGAACATCATAAACAACTCCTTCGCGTCAGCCACCTTTCCAGAGAACTGGAAGCACGCAGAGATCAATGCCCTCCTGAAAAAACCCACTGCAGACCCTAAAGACATCAAGAACTTCGGCCCCATCTCTCTCCTTCCCTTCCCGGCAAAAGTCATCCTGGAGACCGTCAATAAACAGCTGACTGCATTCCTCGAAGAAAACAACTCGCTCGACTCATTCCAGTCCGGATTTCGAGCTAACCACAGCACCGAGACCGCCCTCATTGCAGCGACCGATGACTTCAGGACGCTGATGGACAACGGGGGGACAACCGCTCTCATCCTCCTAGACCTCACAGCTACCTTTGATACCGTCTGCCACCCCACCCTAATAACCCGCCTCTACAACACTGGGATCCAAGGAAAAGCCCTGGACTGGATCACATCGTTCCTCTCCAACAGAACCCAGAGAGTCCGCCTCCCGCCGTTCCGCTCCGCGGCCACCAAGATCATCTGCGGCATACCCCAAGGCTCCTCGCTCAGCCCAACCCTCTTCAATATCTACATGAGCCCCCTCGCCGCCATCGCAAGCAAACACAACCTCAACATCATCTCCTATGCCGACGACACCCAGCTGATACTCTCCCTCACCAGAGACCCAGCCACCGCCAAAACCAACCTCCATGAAGGAATGAAAGACGTTGCGGAATGGATGAAGCTCAGTCGGCTGAAACTGAACTCAGACAAGACGGAAGTCCCCATCCTCGGACAATCCCCATCTACCTGGGACGACTCCTGGTGGCCCATAGCACTGGGAACCGCACCGACACCCACGAACCATGCACGCAACCTGGGATTAATCCTAGACTCCTCCCTCACGATGACCAAACAAATCAACGCCATCTCATCCTCATGCTTCAACACCCTACGCATGCTCCGTAAGATCTTCCGGTGGATCGCCACCGAAACCAGAAAGACGGTCACCCAGGCCCTCGTCACCAGTCGACTGGACTACGGGAACGCCCTTTACGCAGGAACCACAGCCAAACTTCAGACACGACTCCACCGCATACAAAACGCCTTAACGACTCATCCTCGACATCCCTCGCCACAGCCACATATCTGCCCACCTGAGAAATCTACACTGACTCCCCATCAACAAGAGGATCACGTTCAGGCTCCTCATTCACGCACACAAAGCACTCCACGACATGGGCCCCGAATACCTCAACAACCGCCTCTCGTTCTACACTCCTACCAGCCAGCTCCGCTCCACCAGCCTCGCCCTCTGTGTGTGTGTGGGGGGGGGCTCTGTGTGTGTGTGGGGCTCTGTGTGTGGGTGGCTCTGTGTGGGTGGCTCTGTGTGGGTTTCTCTGCTGGTGGCTCTGTGTGTGGGTGCAAATGCAATAGTTCTCACATTTGCGAAAGATTAAGCTATTGGTATTGTAAATGACAATGCCATTTATTTATATGTTTTAAAAACAAAAACATAAATAAAAATAATGTCATGAGCAATGCCAATAGCTCTAACTTTAACAATGCCGAGACCATTGCATTGTAAATGCTTGTTCTGGTTAGGTTCTAACAAGATGGTGGGGTGGAACATGTAATCCTCCGTCAGTGGAGACCAAAAACAAGGGTACAAAAGAAAATGTATCTGTGCCACTTAGCTACCTGTTAACATGGAAATTATCTAAGCTGCAGAGAAGTTCTCTGTCTCATTTCCTCGATACCTAAATACCTGAGCCATTATGAAAGATCTCTGGGCTGTCCTGAATGAAATTCAAAAATCTCTCCACCCTCCATCTTTGGTAGTGCTTAGATGTGGGAAAACAAAATGGATTTCTGTGTATCTACAGCCACCTGTAAAATACAAACTGCACACACACCATACACACACAAGAACTACATACACACATTATCTATGTCTCGCCCGAGAGGAGCAAAGTACCTGGTGCATCAGAGAGGCAGACCAGGAGAGGCCAGTAAGTGATTTTCCTTGACAGAGACAGGTACAAAGGCCTTATCTGCTACTTCTGTCTTATCACTGCTACCACTGGGCTGATGATAACCATTCTCATTATGGAGATTGCATATGTTGTGCCTCCCTCCCAGACCACAGAGCCCTGTTCTGTGTTGCATTATGTGTAAGAGCACAAACATGAAAGTCATGTATGGTAAGGTAGGGAACAAAAAATATGCTGCCTGTATGAGGACGAACTTGAGGCAGAGGACCTGTAGCATTCCAACACTGACCATTAGTACCCCTTTGCTAGTCAAAATAGCATATATTTTCCATTCTGAGACATGAGATAGAATGGCTATCAATTTTACCTCCTCAGGTAATACATTCATTAGAGAGAGACATGTAGCAGAAGTATATGTCCAACAGACACATCGGGACCAGTAGACAAGGTTATCTGAATGTCTATGCTGCTTTTACAGCCATATTACAGATAATAGATTAACCTAGTACAAAGACTCATGCCCATCAGCAGTGGTCGCTGTTCAACATGGGCATTTAGACACTACCCCTTCACCAATGATCATCCACAACTGTAGAATAAAGGTATTGCTTTTATCATTACTTCAGGATAGATGGAGCCTCACTTTAATTCCATTCAGTTGCTATGCGCTGAGCTGCAGGATTTTATGTGTGTGTATATTTTCATTGAGAAGTACATGTCAATTTGTTTTATATTATGCTATGTTAGCATCACTGAGTATAACACAGTGAATCATCCTCGAAGGAATATATGACTAGCGCAAACTAAATAAGACAACCATGTTTTAGGAGTTTTTTTTAACTTTCACAGCTCTATACACAAACACATTGGTAAGGGAAGTTTATTCCAGTAGAAAGGGGCCAGGTAGGAAAAAGACCCCCCTCCAAATGTGGAGGTATGAATCAGTGGAATTTGAGGTAGGGCATTGTCTGCAGACCTATATGTAGATCTGTATAAGAGATTACCTTCTAAGATTTCTAAATACCAAAAAACATAATGCATAACTCAATAGACACAGTATCAGAGATATTATTCATAACACATCCAGCTGTAAAGTAGATTTCAGAAAGAAGACCTATAAAAGGAAACCTGGACTGAAAGAAGAGGGGAGCAGGACAGAGGGGGTGATGTAATATGTATTAAACCATATATTATATGTAGTTAGAAGATGATAGATATAAGATGATCCACATTCACAAATATAGTATTTCAAATGGAGATATTCCTCCTAATTCAACAATGTCCTCAAGGTGATTAGTAAACCCTAATTAAAATAAGTGTTACTGGCTAAAGCACCACCTGTCTTAATAATAACAGCATGACTATATATAATAATGAATAGGAGTTAATAAGGAGAGAAGGAAATGAAAAAGAAAGGGGCTCCTTTGTTGTATTTCCTAATTAGGAGAGACAATAGTTAGTATTGCCAGAAATAGAATATGTTTTAGCTTGAAAGGGCTTCCAAATTTGGGTGACCATTCCAACATTACCCTGCAATCGGTAAATGAGTTTTTCATATGATGCCATTTAAAACATTTCAATAAGCCATTCATCATGTTTAGGACATTGTGGTGTTCTCCAATGTCGTAACACACATATTTTTGCTACAGTGAGTGCTATAGCCCTTAGTCGTCTTGTATGGTTAGTTAGATTTGGGAGATCAGAAACATAATGTAATATAACAAATTTTTCCGTTAAAGGAATGGACTCTATGTAGAGAGTCATTAATGGAAGACCAGTATTCCTCAAAACTGGACATCGAAATAAAATGTATAGTACATCACAATCCCCATGTGGACACCTCCAACAGATAGAATGGTGTAATAAACCAGCTGTCTGCACTTTGAGATTATAAAATCCAGAGACCGCTTCTTTATATTCCCCCCCCCCCCCCAGTTTCTAAGTACTGTAACACTGGGGCATACTCAGGCCTCCACAGATATGGTCCTAGTCTACTAAATAGAGCGTGTTTCAGTTGTATTTCCCCTCTTGAGAACTAGGGAGTTGAGGCATTTCAAAAGCTTTAAGCTCAACTTCTAAATGAGTAAGTGATCCAAGCCAAGCATAACTTTATAAGCTCTAACAATATAGGCCATAAACGTACAATAAAAGCAATGCAATAAAATACATTTTTGTTCCACGGATGTCAATGCATAATAAACATTTGATAGCAGCACACTTTCATGTCATTTCCCATTTCAGGGCATCCAATTGGAAATAATATATATTTGAATATAGATTGTATTTGAGTATACATTGTAAACATTGGAATTCCCACCTCGGTCCTATGGTTGGGATCTTCTATTCTTTAGTGAAAACCATAGAAAAGTTGCTAAACAATGACGTCAGGGGATCAGCCAGCTTTTGTACAAAGTATAGTGCTGGACGGAAATGCCTGATTTTTTATTTGCGCATAAGGGGGAGAATAAATCTTTTCCTTTGGGCAGTATAAAATGTACATAAGAAAATAATGTGCAAGTTTGTTTGGGCTGATGTTGCATCAGACAGTTAAACCGGGAAGGCCTCAATAGAACAAATTCCCATGGGGTGGCCCATTATAACTGGCATATGGTTTAGTCAGAACCTTACTACGATAAATCGATATTGAGGGTTCGTCACATAGGTTAAGTAAGAGTTAACATCAAAGGTAATTATAGGGGACGTCAAATATAATTTTAACATAAGTTTCTTACAATTAGATTCCAGTCTCTCTCTCGCCATCTTTGTTAGGAGTAATCTTATAATTTTCGTTTTAGAAATTTTCAGGAAATTAGAAGGGTTCTCAAACAGTGCCTGCAACCCTATAGAGGTCAGGTATACTGTCTCCCTTCTCCACCCTGAGTGCCACAGTAATATAGGAGCTAATCGCAGAGAGTCTGTTATGTATGGCACGTCTAACTCAGTGTGACAATTGAAATTTCAGCACCTTCTAGGGAGGGCTACCAGCTTCTTAAAGAAGTTGTCCTCAATACGTTTGAGTGCATCTACATCTGCCATGCCCCACATACCAGTCCCATAAGTGGCTACGGAAATAACTTTGGCGATATGGATCTTTTTTATTGCCTCAAGCGGTTTGGACCCCAGCTTTTTGATGAATGTAAATATGGCCATAATGCTTTTTTTTCCAATAAAAGACCTAGACCAAGTACTCATTCTATCAAATAGGACCCCTAAATAGAAAAGGTTTCCACCACTTCCAGCTTATGTCCAGCTATATGAAAGTTTGGGAGTTTTTTCGATCGCTGTCCTATCACTAGTAGAAAGGATTTTGATTCATTGGCCTGAAGGTCTAATTTTGTAAACATTTTACATACTCCATGAGTTTCTGCAGTGCCAAACCAGTCTGGGCTATTAGCACTGCATCATCCACCTAGAGGAATATTGGGTATCGGGCAGAGTTCACTAGGGAAACATCTAGAGAGGATCCGAATAGAGTTGCTTCCTCACCGTTTGTATAAATTGAAAACAGGAAAAGTGCGAGAATGCACCCTTGCCTGACTCCCCTCCTAATGTGAAACTGCCTAGTACATTCCCCATGACTTCCATACCGGACACATGGTGTTCAAGTTCAAGTTCGGACATTTGTATAGCGCTCTACTCACCCGGAGGGTCTCAAGGCGCTTGGGGAAGGGGTTCATTATTTGTCGAATAGCCAGGTTTTAAGTTCTTTTCTGAAGGCGATGTGGTTATGAGTAAGGCGGAGGTGGGTGGGGAGTGAGTTCCAGGTCTTGGCAGCCAGGAAGGAGAAGGATCTGCCTCCCATGGTGGATTTTCGGATGCGCGGGACTGCGGCGAGGGCTTGATTGGACGATCTTAGTTGGCGGGTGGGTTTGTAGAAGGGCAGTCGAGTGTTGAGGCATTCGGGTCCTAGATTGTAGAGGGCCTTGTGTGCGTGGGTGAGAAGACGGAATGTGATTCTTTTGTTGACGGGAAGCCAGTGGAGGTCTTTTAGGTGTTTGGTGATGTGATCTTGGCGAGGGATGTCCAAAATGAGTCTCGCTGATGCGTTTTGGATGCGTTGGAGTTTTTTCTGTAATTTTGCTGTGATTCCGGCGTATAGTGTGTTACCATAGTCCAGTCGACTCGTGACCAGTGCGTGGGTGACAGTCTTTTTTGTCTCGAGGGAGATCCAGCGGAAGATCTTTTTGAGAATGCGAAGTACGTTGAAGCAGGAGGATGAGACTGCGTTGACGTGTCTGGACATCGAGAGAGAGGAGTCTAGGATGAAGCCAAGGTTACGTGCATGGTCTGTAGGTGTGGGTGCGGTGCCCAGAGCGGAAGGCCACCAAGAGTCATCCCAGGCAGAGGGGGAAGTTCCTAGGATGAGTACCTCTGTTTTGTCTGAGTTGAGTTTAAGGCGGCTATGTTTCATCCATTCGGCTACTTCTTTCATGCCTTTGTGAAGATTGTTTCTGGCGGTGTTAGGGTCTTTGGTGAGGGAGAGGATTCATTGGGTGTCGTCGGCGTAAGAGATGATGTTGAGGTTGTGTCGGCGCGCGATGGATGCGAGTGGACTCATGTAGACGTTGAAGAGGGTGGGACTGAGTGATGATCCTTGTGGTACTCCACAGATGACTTCAGTGGCCTCGGAGTTGAATGGGGGAAGTCGGACTCTCTGGGTTCTCCCAGCTAGGAACAAGATGATCCAGTCCAAGGCTTTTCCTTTTATGCCGACTTTGCTGAGGCGTTGTATGAGGGTGCTGTGGCAGACTATGTCGAAGGCGGCGGAGAGGTCAAGTAGAATGAGGGCCGCTGTTTCTCCGTTATCCAATAGTGTACGGATGTCGTCTGTTGCTGCAATGAGGGCGGTTTCGGTGCTGTGTTTGGCTCGAAATCCGGACTGAGAGGGATCGAGGGAGTTGTTGGATTCAAGGAAGGCGGCGAGCTGGCTGTCGACGGCTTTCTCAATGACTTTGGCCGGGAATGGGAGGAGGGATATGGGTCGGTAGTTTTTAAGTTCAGTGGGGTCTGCTGTGGGTTTCTTCAAAAGGACGCTGAGTTCGGCGTGTTTCCAGCTTTCTGGGAAGGTGGCAGAGTTGAACGAGCAGTTGATGACGTCATGGAGATGGGGAGCGATGATGGAGGCGGCTTTGTTGAAGATGTGGTGGGGACAGGGGTCGGTAGGTGAGCCTGAGTGGATTGAGTTCATTAGTCGAATGGTGTCTTCGGTGATTATAGGGTTCCAGGCGCTAAGGTTGTTAGTTGGCGGAGTAGGGTCTGAGGGGAGAGGGGAGGGTTGATCGCTGGGAGTATTTTCGAAGCTGTTGTGGATGTCGGCAATTTTGTTGTAGAAGGAGGAGGATAACGCATCGCAGAGGTCTTGGGAGGGAGTGATGTCGTTAGATGCTGTGGTGAGGTTGGTGAATTCTTTGACGATGTTGAAAAGTTCTTTGCTGTTGTGAGTGTTGTTGTCGAGGCGATCCTTGAATGCTGATTTCTTGGCGGAGCGAATCAATTGGTGGTGTTTGCGGGTGGCTGCCTTGAGGGTGGCCATGTTGTCGGTGGTTGGGTTTTTTCTCCATGCTTTCTCCAAGGTGCGGCATAGCTTCTTGGATTTTTTAAGGTCATCATTGAACCAGGGAGCCTTTTTGCTGGCTGATTTGATCTGGCGCTTTTTCAGGGGAGCTAATTTGTCGGCACTGCGGGTGATCCATTGTTTGAGATTGGTGGCCGCTTGGTTTGGGTCCAATGAGAGGGTGGGAGGATTTTGGTAGAGTGATGTGAGGAGTTGCTCGGTGGTGATTTTGTTCCAGTTTCTTCGCGGAATAGGTTGTGGGCGGTTGTGGGTCATGGTAGTTTTGTAGCTGAAGTCAACACAGTTGTGGTCCGTCCAGTGGAGAGTTGTGGTGTGATCGAAGGAGATGTGTTTGCTGGAGGTGAAGATAGGGTCGAGCGTGTGACCGGCTACATGGGTGGGGGTGTCAACAAGTTGTTTGAGTCCGAGATTGGCCAGGTTGTCCAGAAGGGTGGAGGTGTTGTTGTCGTGTTTGTTTTCAAGGTGGTAGTTGAGGTCTCCTAAAAGAATGTAGTTCTCGGAGGTGTATGTATCATTTCGGCACGACCCCTCATTCTGGTCCGACATACTCACTCCATTATTCACACACGTACTATCGTCAGGTACGGTTCCAGACTCCTGGAGAGGAAGCATCTTAAATCCTATATATAAATCGGACCCACGTTCAGACCCTGCCAATTACAGATTGATCGCACTCATCGATGTTGAAACCAAGATTTACTCCTCAAACCTGCTGGCAGATCTAGAAGACTGGGTGAGCTATACAAATTTGATGCCAAATACACAAACAGGATTCCGGGCTGGAATGGGCACCCTCACCAACATCTCTGTGGTAACACTCCTATCCAATCAAGCCATGGCCAGATCCCGTTCCCTCTACGCCTGCTTTATTGACCTCAAAGCAGCATTCGATAAAGTACAGAGGGCAAAACTATGGGTCAAAATGCAAAGCTTGGGGGTACCAATAAAACTTTTGGAGGAAATTATCAACCTTTACTCGGATACATGGGTCCAAATAAAAAAAGGAGATGGGCGCAGCATCACAAGTAAGATCCAAACTAAAAACGGGCTGAAACAGGGGTGCGTGTTGGCCCCTTGCCTCTTCAGCATCTACACCGTCGACATCGAGAAACACCTTCAACAAGTTCTAAACTGACCCCCCAAAACTGGGCAAAACACTAATCACCAGCCTTCAATATGCAGATGAAATCGTCCTTCTATCACAAACACCGATAGGCCTGCAACGATCAATGACCCAACTAGGAGCCTATACCATTGCATCCCAATTAACAATTAACCTCAAGAAAACTAAGGTGCTGTGCTTCTCAAAACAACATAAAAAAGGGTCAAAAGGGAAATTCATCTGGAACCTAGGTGACAAACCAATAACCCAGGCGGAATCTTACAAATACCTAGGGTTTCAACTTGACCAAAACCTCAACTTCAAACCTCAGTTGAATCAAGTGAGAACGAAAGCAAAACAACTTCTCTACGCCTTCAAAATTTTACACAGGAAATTAAAAGGCTGCTCAACAGGGCATCTGCTGAAGGTAATCGCAGCAAAATTCATACCAACTATATCATACGGGTCGTAAATAATGCATACAAAAGACGCAGCCACCCTTAACCAAGCACAATCAAGCTTCTTCAAGAGGTTGTTCTCAATTCCTCAGCACATTTCTCAAGCCCAGATTTGATTGGAATACGGGTTAAAAAACCAGAAACCAGCCAGACAAGGGGCGGTTGTCAAATACTATTGGCGGATGAGTCAAGCAGAAGACAACACATTAGCCCACTCCTGCTGGGAAGAAATCGAAAAGCGAGGCTAAATAATTCCATAGCCACGGTCCTAAAAGGATCACTCAAGGACTTACAGCTTGAGGGGGCATGGCATACAAATACCTCTTTCTCTGGTTTCAAAAAGGCAGTAAACAGCGCAACCAAACACATTTCTCAGCTAATGGACAAAACTGCATTTTCAAAGAAAAAACATGCCTGAGCAGTGATTCGTTCTTATCAGTCGCTTAAACCACAACCATACTTGTTAGAACACTTTTCACAACACAAAAAGTATTATCTGACTATGTTACGGTTGAGGTCATTCCCCACGAAGGACCTAACCCCAAAATGGAAACAAGTATGGTTAACAAAAGAATGCCGGCTGTGTGGACAAGGAGAAGAGAGCCTCTTACATCTCCTATGCATCTGCCCCACATTTCTAGAAATTCGGAAAAGGGTCCTCCACAAGTTGCTGATAAAAAACCAGCTAAGGACATGCAGAGCTGCAGTCATACAATGTCTTGGAGGCCATTCCATTGAACTATCTTGTAAAGCCATTACGCTTTGGAAAATGGCAGCCAAAGAATTAGACAACAAACACTGTATTGGGGGTGAATGTATGACATTTTTCTGCATTCTGTCCATCCACTGTTGTTTTTACTTTTGACACATCAAATCAAAAGGGGATGGATCACTTGTACCTGTAACCAGGGTCCTCTGTGTACTATCCGTCAGTACCTTTTAAGGTACTAGGAGAGCTCTCATTCACGTAGGGAGGTCGTTTGGCGGTTTATCTTGATTCTCCGCCTTTGTGTAACAACGTGACAGCATCATCATAGGGTCTCTTTTTATGCCTCCTCCACCTGGAGGGAGCCACTGTTTTTTACAGTAGTGATCATAGATAGTTGGTGAGTGAGAAAGTGCTCGAGTGAGGTGGGGTGTTAAAACATCGTCCTCATACTACCTAAGAAGTAACATTTTTATTCTATCTGGTGCATGGGGAGATTATTAAACGGAGGTTTCGTGCAGGGAGGACGGGTTATGAGTCCGCTGCGCTGTAAATGTTCAGATCTATGGTCGACATGTTTCAGCCCTTTTTTGTTACCCCTGGTGGGTCGTAGGGTTTTCTTCAGGACTTAAACTTACATTTGTCACCCCAGGCCCAGATCTCTGTACTGGGGTGAATGTATGACATTGTTATGCATTCTGTCCATCAACTGTTGTTTTTACATTTGTCACCCCGAGTGGGACGGGTATGCTCAGACGTGAGTCCTGTGGTCTCCATGCCACTGGAATCAAGCTACCCTGGCTGATGAGGGCCGAAACCGGTCCTAGGATGCTTGTTTCCAGTCCAGGGAGGACCTAGCTTAGCAGTTCGGGATGGACTGTTCCCATGGGGCACAGGGTCAAGACTGATTTGCACATGGCTCGTTCAAAGTGGAATGACATTGTGAGCAGAAAAACTATGGATTTAGGCCCAGATCTCTATACTGGGGTGAATGTATGACATTGTTCTGCATTCTGTATTCCAATGAATTTTTCAGCAGAGTGACATCCTACTGTCTAAAAAAAGTTTTGAACAGCGATCACTGTCAGCAAATCATTAAGATGAAGTTATATTGCGCAGAATCTGAAAAGTACTCGATGTTACAAGGCCAGATCAGTACCACAAATTAGAAGAAACTTACTTGGAAATCCGAAAATATGGATGAGACTATTGCAATGGCAAAAAATCTAGCTGTGAAATGCTTTGATGAACAAACAAAGTTCACTGCCCTAGATCGATGGGCTGAATTTACACAGAAAGTGGTGACCTACAATTCAAAAATAATAGGTAAACAAAGGAAAAAGAATAAATGTATGAATATAAGAGAAACCAAGATCTTTCTCCCATATGCTGTAAGGAAAACTAGAACCATGAGAAACAGGCTGATGAAACAGCTAACCAAGACCCCACTTAACGAGGAAATACTGGCATTATTAAAAACTACAAATTGCACCTTAAGGAAACTAATCTGGAATGAAAATAATAAATACAAAACAAGAGCTCTTGACAAAAATCTATCATGCAAGCACTTTAACAAACTCGCGGGAATTCTGAAGACTAATTAATGGCCTAGCCAGACCAAATAAGGCTGCTATAGGATCTAGTTTATCTGAAGAAGAATGGGTGACGTTCCTTAAAAACCATCTAGATTCCAAATACACAGCACATAAACAACCTGCAATCAATCCGATGTATATAAAAGCTGACCAAGAAGGCGACTGTGGTATCATAATAACCAAAACTCAAGTGGCGGGGCTAATTAAAAGACAGAAGGATGGGGTCCCCGGTCCCAACGGTATCCCATTTGCACTATATAAGGAAGCACCTGATTTCTGGTCTATTTATCTTACCAATGTTTTTAGAGAAGTAGCCGAGAGCGGCCAAATCCCTAAATCATGGAAAGGATCACTAATAACACCGATCCTAAAGAAAGGAAATTGGCAACTACTGGAAAACTATCGCCTAATTACATTGCAGGACACCGATGCAAAGTTGTTTGCTGGACTCCTACTGAAGAACTTAACAGAATGGGCAAAGGAGAAACAGGTACTGCCTGCGAATCAAACAGGCTTTATTAAGGGACTTGGTACATCCACAAATATTTTAATACTATCAATACTAATAGACAAAGCAATTACATCTAGAGAACCGCTATATCTGTGTTTCGTAGACTTTAAGTCTGCTTTTGACTGCGTTGACAGGAAAAGCTTAACAAACAAGGAATTCCGCATAATCTCTTACAAATGATCCGACTCCTGCACACAGAAACTTGGGTAAAGGTAAGGTTAGGTGAGGGAAATACACTAACCCAAAAAATCCCTACATCAAGTGGCCTGAAACAAGGGTGCGTCCTAGCCCCTTTACTTTTTAACTTATTTTTAGCAGATCTTTCTACAGACCTAAATGACATCAATGCACATCCCCCAAGGCTAGCAAGCAAACTGATATCTAACCTATTATATGCCGACAACGTTGTACTTTTAAGCCAAACCAAAGTCGGCATGCAACGATTAATCAATGGGATTTTTAGGTATTCACAGGAAAATGGCATGCAAATAAATGAAGCTAAGACCAAAGTAATGGTCATCTCAAAAAATGTGCACCTTAAATCCAAACATAAGTGGGTATTGAACGGAAAAAAATTGGAGCAAGTAGCTGATTATAAATACTTGGGAGTTACTTTTAATGACAAAGGCAACTTTCAGACACAAAAAACGGACATTATAAGGAAAGCAAACTTCCTAGTAGGGGCATTCAAAATCATTCAGAAATCAACGGGAGATTTGTCTTATCACCATTTATTAAAAATAATTGCCGCAAAATTATTGCCTGCTCTAACCTATGATAGTGAGGCACTCAATGGTCAAGATGCTGAGATTATTAATATAGCCGTAGCTAAAACGTACAGATCCTTATTCTCTCTCCCGAAGAATGCCTCACAAGCTCAGGTGAGACTTGAGTTTGGGCTAAGCAATCAATGCTACGCAAGGAAAGGGCACATACTAAAAGTATGGAACAGAATAAAAAACGACAAGGATAATGAAATGTCCCGCTTATTGTGGCAAGAAGTGAACAACAAAACAAACACAAATGTCAGCTCCTGCTTAAACAGCGCTATTGCAGAATTTTGTATAACACCAATCTGGGAAACCACAATTACGTCGGAGAGCTTAAAAAAAACAATAAACAAACTCACTAACTACCTCTCCATGTTTATGGATAAAGATACTCTGGTCAAACGTAGCCACGCATGGTCAATTCTCTCTGGATTTAAGAAAAAAAAGGTTCAAACCTATCTAGAAACTCCGTGGTCTAAGAAAAATAAACACATTTTTATTAATGCTAGATTTGGCTTCTATCCAGGCAAATGCCACTTAGCACCATGGAAGAGATCAAAAGGAAATAACATATGCAGGCTTTGTAACCTAGGAGAAGAAAACATCTTACACCTATTGTGTCTTTGCCCGGATCTGGAAATCAAAAGAAAAACTACGCTTAAAAGAATGTTTAACATGCGTAGTGTAAGGACATGTAGACAGGCCCTGATCGCAAGTCTTAACCCAGAAGATTTGCCGATGAGTTCTGCGCTTGTTAAATTCCTTTGTGCGGTACAGAAGAAATTGGATGTTTTTGTTTGACCAAACAACAGACTATGTGAATATGGACTTTATAAGGGACATCTATTGCTTCTGGTTTTGCCCAACTGTAAAAGTCCTCAGGAAAACCATCTTCTCCCTTTATTGTATGGGAGATTGGAGATTGCTTGCGCAATTTCATCCTTTGTTATTTCCCCCACCACCATGAGCTAGTCCTGTTCATTGAGGCAGGGTAGTGTTATTTTATCAAAGAATACCTGTTGTATGAGGTGGTCGTCATCAACTTCTGAACTACATAACTTGGTATAATAATCTGCAAAGGTGTTAGCTATTGCCTGAGTCTCTCAGTTACTAGCTTACCTTCAGAGTTATAGATAGCAGATATAGCTGCCATATAGCTCCTCTGTGTTTTAATCGTGCCGCTTGTAAGCTTTTCCTCTGTGTTCTTAATTGTCAGCCTTAAGTCTATATAACATAATTCTGCTTTAGGAGTGTATTATGCTCCATCTTAGCCTTTTCCAATCTACATCTGAAGGTTTTAGTTATATTGGTCAATCAATCAAACATTTGTAGAGCGCGCTACTCACCTGTGAGGGTCTCAAGGTGCTAGAGGGGAGGGGGCAGAGGAAGCAGCTACTGATCGAACAGCCAGGTCTTGTGAAGTCTCCTGAAGGTCAGCAGGTCCTGGGTCTGTCGCAGGTGGGTGGGGAGGGTGTTCCATATCTTGGCTGTGAAGTGGGAGAATGATCTGCCGCCAGTGGTCGTTCGGCTGATGCGTGGGACGGTGGCGAGGGCGAGGTCAGCGAGCGAATCTGTCGGTTCGGGGTGTAGAAGGGGAGTCGTTTCATGAGGTATGCTGGTCCGGTGTTGTGGAGTGCTTTGTGCGCGTGGGTGAAGAGCTTGAAGGTGATCTTCTTGTTGACTGGAAGCCAGTGCAGGTCTCTCAGGTGGGCGGTGATGTGGTTGTGGCGGGGGATTCTGAGGATGAGGTGTGCGGAGGTGTTTTGTATGCGTTGAAGTCTTTTCTGGAGTTTGGCTGTGGTTCCTGTGTAGAGGGCATTGCCGTAGTCCAGCCTGCTGCTGACGAGGGCTTGGGTGACGTCTTTCTGGTTTTGGTGGGGATCCATTTGTAGAGCTTGCGGAGCATGCAGAGGGTGTTGAAGCAGGAGGAGGAGACGGTGTTGACTTGTTGGGTCATTGAGAGCGATGAGTCCAGGGTGAACCCCAGGTTACCTGCGTGGTTGGTGGGTGTGGGTGCAGCTCCCAGGACAGTTGGCCACCAAGGGTCATCCCATGTGGAGGGCGTGGAGCCAAGGATGATGACCTCCGTCTTGTCAGATTTCAGTTTCAGCTAGTAAAATAAGCATGTGTCAGGGTTTTAATATTTTCTAAAACGGTCTGTTGTTCTGTTCTAAGTTTATTGGGTGTGGCTGAATCTCTCATAATTTGCCCCCTAATTTTTGCTTTTGCAGCTTCCCATAGAATTTGTGGAGAAGAAACGAAGCCTATATTATCTTTCATATGAGTAGTCACATGTGATTGTAATTGTGACTGTTCTGCCAGTAGTTTTGTATTGAGAAATATTTAAATGCCATGGTTTCCCACAAGGGTGTTCCAGACCCCAATCAAGCTGGAGAATGATAGGAGCATGAACTGAGAGTACAATTTCTGAAATATCACAATCTAGTACTGTGAAATAAGGAAATAATCTATTCTAGAATGGGTATCATGTACTGCAGAGAGATATGTAAAGCCCTAATCTGATGGATGAAATAAACTTCAGATGTCTATCAAACCATAATATTCTCAGGTGTCCCCCAGTATTTTTCTTCTCTGATGTGTGCCGTATCTAGGGGCCTTGTTCTGTCTAAGATCACATCCTGGGCGATATTCCAATCCCCCCCTAGGACTATTGTGGAAATTCCCATTTCCGTCATAATTCTGTTTAGAGGAAGGAAAAAAGGGGCTTTGGTCCCACTTGGGGCATCAATGGAACCCACTCCTAATATAATATCACCGTCTTTAAGCTTGTCTGAAAGAAACCTACCATCCTCATCAATCAATCAATCAAGCAAATTTATATAGCGCGCTACTCACCCGGTAGGGTCTCAAGGCGCTGGAAGGAGAGGTCCGTTACTGCTCGAAAAGCCAGGTCTTGAGTTGCTTTCTGAAGGAAAGATGGTCCTGGGTCAGCCGTAGGTGGATGGGGAGGGAGTTCCATGTCTTGGCCGCCAGGTAGGAGAAGGATCTTCCTCCGGCGGTGGCTCTGGGAATGCGTGGTACGGTGACGAGGGCGAGGCTGGTCGATCGGAGCTGGTGGGTGGGCGTGTAGAATGTGAGGCGGTTGTTGAGGTACTTGGGGCCCAGGTCGTGGAGAGCCTTGTGTGCGTGGGTGAGGAGTCTGAACGTGATCCTCTTGCTGACGGGGAGCCAGTGCAGGTCTCTCAGGTGGACGGAGATGTGGTTGTGCGGGGGATGTCTAGGATGAGTCGTGCGGAGGCGTTCTGTATGTGCTGGAGTCTTTTCTGTAGTTTGGCAGTGGTTCCTGTGTAGAGGGTGTTCCCGTAGTCCAGTCGGCTGCTGACGAGTGCCTAGGTGACCGTCTTCCTGGTTTCGGTGGGGATCCATCGGAAGATCTTACGGAGCATGTGCAGGGTGTTGAAGCAGGATGACGGGACGGCATTAACTTGTCTGGTTATCGAGAGGGAGGAGTCCAGAATGAAGCCCAGGTTTCATGCGTGGTCCGTTGGCTTGGGGGTGGTGCCTAGGGCGGGGGGCCACCAGGAGTCGTTCCAGGCGGAGGGGGATGATCCCAGGATGAGGACTTCCGTCTTGTCTGAGTTCAGTTTCAGGCGGCTGTTCTTCATCCACTCGGCGACGTCTTTCATTCCTTCGTGTAGGCTGGCTCTGTCGGTGGCGAGGTCGTTGGTGAGGGAGAGGATCAGCCGGGTGTCGTCGGTGTAGGAGATGATGTTCAGGTTGTGTTGGCGTGCGATGGCTGCGAGGGGGCTCATGTAGACGTTGAAGAGGGTGAGGATCCTTGTGGTACGCCGCAGATGACTTCGGTGGCCGCGGATCTGAACGGGGGGGAGGCGGACTCTCTGGGTTCTTCCGGCGAGGTCCACTCCAGTGCCTTCTCTTGGATTCCGATGTTGCCGAGGCGCTGTATTAGGGTGCGGTGGCAGACAGTGTCGAACGCTGCAGAGAGGTCCAGGAGGATGAGGGCAGCTGTTTCCCCGTTGTCGAGCAGGGATCTGATGTCATCGGTGGCTGCGATGAGGGCGGTTTCGGTGCTGTGTTTGGCTCGGAAACCGGACTGTGAGGGGTCGAGGGATCCGTTCGTCTCAAGGAAGGCGGCGAGCTGTATGTTGACGGTCTTCTTGTTGACTTTGGCAGGAAAAGGGAGGAGCGAGATGGGGCGGAAGTTCTTGAGGTCGGTGGGGTCCGCTGTCGGTTTCTTCAGGAGGGCGCTGAGCTCAGCATGCTTCCAGCTCTCCGAGAAGGTGGCGGTGTTGAAGGAGATGTCGATGATGTCCCGGAGTTGGGGTGCGATGATGGAGTTGGCCTTGTTGAAGACGTGGTGGGGGCAGGGGTTGGTTGGGGATCCGGAGTGGATGGTATTCATTGTGCGGGTGGTGTCTTCGGTGCTGACCGGGATCCAGGCGCAGAGGGTGGTGGTGGGGGGGCGTTTGTTCAGTGGTTGGGTGTGTGGTTGGTGCGCCAAAGCTGTTGTGTATATCGGCGATCTTGCGGTGAAAGAAGGAGGTGAGTGAGTCGCAGAGGTCTTGTGAGGGAGTGATGTCGTTGTTTCCGCCGCTGGGGTTGGAGAGCTCTTTGAAGATGCTGATGTGGGTGTTGTTGTCCAGTCGTTCTTTGAATGTTGTCCTTTTGGTGGTGTGGATCAGCTGGTGGTGTGTGAGGGTGGCGTTCTTGAGGGCAGTCATGTTTTCTGTAGTCTGGTCGCGGCGCCAGGCTTTTTCGAGGGTGCAGCATTTTTTCTTAGATGTTTTAAGTTCGTCGGTGAACCACAAGGCTTTCTTGCTGCCGGGTCTGCTGGGAGGGTTCTTCAGTGGTGCGAGGTCGTCGATGCAGTTGGTGAGCCACTGTGTGAAGAAGCGGGCTGCTTTGTTGGGGTCCGTTGCGCTGGCGGGAGGGTTCTGGCTGAGGGAGGTGGTGAGCTGGTCGGTGGTGATCTTGCTCCAGCTCCTGCGGGGAACCTGTTGCAGGTGGTGGTGGGTCGTGGTTCTCCTGAAGCTGAAGTGGACGCAGCTGTGATCAGTCCAATGAAGTCCGGTGGAGTGGATGAAGGAGATGTGCTTGCTGGAGGCGAAGACTGAATCAAGCGTGTGGCCGGCGTAGTGGGTGGGGGTGTTGACCAGTTGCTTGAGTCCGAGGTTGGCAAGGTTGTCCAGCAGGGTGGTGGTGTTGATGTCCTTGTTGTTCTCCAGGTGGAAGTTGAAGTCCCCTAGGAGGATGTAGTCAGAGGAGGTGAGGGCGTGCGGGCTGATGAAGTCTGCGATGGCTTCGCTGAATTGTGTGCGTGGTCCCGGGGGTCTGTAGATGAGGGTGCCTCTGAGGGTGGTCTTGGGGTCGGTGTGTATCTGGAAGTGGAGGTGCTCGGTGGCGGTGAAGGTGTCGTCGGAGTTGGTCATGATGCGGATGGTGTTCCTGTGGACGATGGCGATGCCTCCTCCGGTCTGGTTAACGCGATCCCTCCGGGTGATCTTGTATCCGTACGGGATGGCTATGGCGATGTCGGGCGCTGAGGAGGCGTTCATCCAGGTTTCCGTGAGGAAGGCGACGTCTGGTGATGTTGTGTCGAGCAGGTTCCAGAGTTCGACGGCGTGTCTGTGGACGGAGCTGGTGTTGAGCAGGATGCACTTGAGGTGGTTGTTGCTGGTGCCTGGCCTTTCGGGTGCGGTGTAAGTCCGGAGGCAGGTGAACTTGCAGGCATGGCAGGTGAAGGGTCAGTGGGTGCGTTTCGGGGTGGCTCAGTAGCAGGCGGGCTTCCGGTCGGGTTTGAGTGTGTTGAAGGTGGCGGCGTCGTAGGTCCGTCATGTGGGCTGGCATCGACGGGGGTCAGGGGTCCTGGCACGGTCCAGGCGCGGACGGGCGTAGACGGGCTTGCCTTTGGCGCGCCTTCGGCGCACAATCGGCTCGCCAGCTGCACGTGCGCGCGGGCTCCATATGAGGTGAAGTGGGAGGGAGGAGCAGCTGGGAGGCGGGAGCGGGCGGCCAATGGGTACAGAAAGAAAAGGGGGCAGGGCCGCGAGGGAGCCGTGGCGGGAAGCGGGGAGCGGGGGGGACACGAGGGGTACTATACTAACGAATAACACAATATCAACTATAACAGGAAAAGAAAGTACAATTTACAAAACAAAAGCACGAAAACTGAGGGCAACAGCGGTGAAGAAAAACGAGCAGTAGCGAGGGGGCGCCGAGGCCAGAGCCGAACCTGTGGCCTCAGCTGGCGAGGCGTGCGGCGTGGGGGGTGTCCTGGGGTCATCAGACCATGACTGTAGTATTTCACATTGCAATGTTTTCTGTATTAGAATGGCTACATCACTTTTTCTTGTAGTAACATAGGATATAGGATCTCTTGTTGAGTGAGAAGTGGGTTCGCAGCTTTAAAGAATCTGGCCTACCCAATCTTGTTTTACTTTTTCTGATTCTATACCTGATAGATGTGTCCTGAAACAGAGAAATATTTGTATGTTTGAATATGAAAGAATGATCTTCCTTTTAATGTAATTAGTAAAGCCATTGACAATGATATAGACAGTTTGCATATGACTTATTGTCATTATGCTGACTGGAAATGTTAGAGTATATTTGTACTGAGAATGGGTCAAAATGGTAAAAAGGAATGAGGAGGTAGTTAATTATATCGGAATGTCACAATGGAAAATTACTGGAGGAAATAACTATCCGGAGAATAATAAACCTGAAACTAATATGTGGAAATATAATCACAAAATATTGTAATCATTAAATCTAAATGGTGTATGTACGCCGTTCTAAATGCTAGAAAAGAAACTAACACTCTAGATCAAAGAATCTGTATCTTTCATTGGTGGGGCTAGACCTCAATTTGAGGCCTAGACTCTAAGGGGGAGAAAAGAAAATCACTCCTGGGAAATAGATTATGAGAAACAACCACACCTTTGAGTTATAAAGTCAATCCAGGAGAAAGTCTGCATATACAAATACAGCATAAAATATACATGGTTATTGAACAACAATGTACGAGAAAAGGAATTGAATCATATTCATCAAAGCTAATAATTGCAGTAAAACAATAATACAAGTATATTAATACATAGCATGGAGATATAAATTAAACTAGCTGGAAGTGGAATGTTTATCATGAGTTGACATGGCTGACTTTATAGGTGATCTCAATATGTCTCTGGAATTTTCCTATGTGAGTACCCCTACACGGAAGACTACTTTATCACCCTCAGACTGTTTTTTGAAGGCACATGCGTGTATTCTACCAGTACGGTGGCTTTGTGGATCATTCTGTAATCAAAGTGGACTATTCATAGTTGTTTTGTCTAGGGGTGGTGATGGTGGTGTTGAGTCCATGTGATGGTTATCTAAACTGTCCAGGAAGTGTACCAGATCCTCAGGCTTTATGTAATCCATTGGTTTCCCATCCTTTGTGCTCCATATTGTGGCAGGTTCTGAAAGACCACATTTGATATCCTATTTAAAAAGTCTTGTCCTAAGTTGCAGGAATACTTTTCATTTGGCATTTTTTTCAGTGGAGAAGTCAGCCGCAATAAATACTTTATGGCCTTCCAAGGCATTCCGACCGTGTGTATGAGCATCTTTTAGTATTTGATGGACCTGTTCATGACACAAGAAACACACAATAATCTGTCTAGGTCTAGATTCAAGGGTTGAAGTTGAAGTTCTTGACCAAATCCTGTGAGCTCTCTGCAACTCTAGGAGATGCGCAAAAGATATGTTCACTAGCTGCGGTATTAACATTAGCAGCAAGCTCCTCACATCATTATTCACTTCCATTTTTTTGTAGAATTCCATAAAAAGAATGTTGTTTCTTCAGGCCCTGTCTTCCAAATCTTTTTTTTTTTTTAATTTTTAATTTGCATCCAAAGGGACAAGCATATAACAAAGCAGAAAAATTCCTACGTAAAATCAAAGATAATTAATACATTAAAGTAACTTCAGCAAGGCAATACGTAAATCATAAAACAGTAAGGACATGTAATAACAAAAGAAAAGCAAACAAGTATCATGACATTATTAGTCCCCGAATTCTTTCCACTTTCATTTTAGTTTGAAGACCCCTTGTTATTGCTAAAGCATGTTCCATATTATATATTTCCTTTACAAGACTCCACCATTCCATAACCGTCGGTGGGTCATGTTGAATCCAGATCCTAGCTATTATTAATCTGGCACATGAGATTAGGATGTTCAGTAGATCGCATTGGAAAGCACATCCACTGATGTCAATATAATTGGACGTGCAAGTTTCGTAGACACAACTTTAGTTACTCCATTCCAAAATTCAGTTAATTGCAGACAAGTAAAAAACATGTGAGTAATATCAGCTGCTCTTAAATCGCATTTTGGACATTTCGTACGTTCACTAGTGTTGTTATTAGTTGCCCATTTAAAAATCCTGTCTGGTGTATAATAAAGTTGACAAATAGTTTTAAATAGCTGCAGTTTGAGACTAGAAGAATGAACAGAGCGATTTAAGCTATTTAAAGAAACGGATATCAGGTTTGGGGCCAGATCGCTTTCCAACTTCCTGCTCCACTTCTCAGATAACTTTGAAGAGTCATCAATTCTATATCCAGTAAAGATTTTATATCCAATACTAATCAATGCTTTATCAGCTTCTCTATAAATACAGTTCCATAAATCATAATCTAAAATATTAGTAAGTCCTAGTTTCCGCACAAAATAATCACTAATCTGATAGTACTTAAACCGGGCCCCCTCTGTAAGATTATAACACACCTTCAACCTTTCAAATGTAAAAACCCCTTGTGGTCATATAGATCTCCCAGTTTTTTAATACCGGATTCCGATAGCACTAAACCAGCTAAATCGTGAACGATTCCCGGTAAACCCGGATTGAACCACAAAGGGGTTCTATGATGAAAAAGAGAGACTTTACTCCTAACAAGAATGGAGCGCCAAATATTAACAGTGTCCCGTACCGTCTTAAACTTCACATGTCTTAGAATAATTGGGGTCGTTTAACCTATAAAGGAACTTATTTGCATCCTCACCTAACGTGAATTTGTGAAAATACAAACATTTATCGGGGATCATCAAACTTCGAAAACAAATCAAAAAAGCAGACCAATAATAAGATTTAATGTCTGGTAAACCCAATCCTCCTTGATTAAAATGGAGTTTGAGTAGTGTAACAGCCCGACGAGCTTTCTTATACCCCCAAATAAAGTTACTAATAATACCGTCTAATCTATTAAAGTAAGAATTATTTACCCGTAAAGGGATAGAGCGGAAAAGATATAAATATTTAGGCAATATCTTCATTTTGACCAGATTTATTCGGCCAATAATACTTAGAGGTAGCTTATGCCATTTCTTGAATGAGGTAATAGTTTCTTTTAATAGTGACTCATAATTTAAGGCAGATAATAAATTAATATTCGAGGAGATTTTAACCCCAAATAGGTAGCTACATCACATATCCCCGTCAATGCGCTTTATGGCTTGTAATTCATAATAATTTGGGTTTTACCAGTATTAAGCCTGTATCCAGAAACCAAGCCAAATTTCCCTGCCTCTGTTATGATGCCCTTCTTTGCTTCTGAGACATTAGTAGAATAGACCGCAACGTCATCAGCATAGACAGTTATTTTAAGGGAGTTTGAACCGTTTATAAAAGGAGAAATCTGATCTTGACTCTGCAGTGCGATCAAGAATGGTTCCATTATAAGGGCGAATAACAGAGGTGAAAAGGGACACCCCTGTCTCGTCCCACGTTTGATCGGAAAGGTAGGAGAGCATTTACCCATATAACAAACTTTACCAATAGGCTTATCATATAGGGATTGGATCCATTTAAAAAATTGACCTTTTATACCAAAAGCCTGCAGTGTAGCCCACAGAAAGCCCCACCCCACTCGGTCAAATGCATCTAGTAAAATCATACCGAGAGGGGTTGGCTCGATCCGTGTCACATCAAACGCCGTAATGGCCATGTTAATATGTGACGTAGTGTCCCTCTTAGGGATAAACCTGTGTTGCTGGGGTGACACCAGTTGTGACATTAATGGTGCCAACGAGTCGCTAATACCGTTGCAAATATTTTAGCATCGCTGTCTATAAGCGATATGGGTCTATAAGACCCTCTTTCATAAGCTGGTTTACTTTTTTTTAAGAAAAAAATGATTTGTGTAGAGTTCCAAGACTTTGGCGCCTGCTCCCCATTCCCAATAGCTTGAATAACCTTAGATAATAACGGTATCAATTCCTCCGTACAGGTTTTAAATAATTCTAAAGGAATTGAATCTTCTCCTGCAGTTTTACCAAACGCCAAGGAATTGATAGCAATTCTAATTTCAGCCGGTGTAATATCCATCGCTATTTCAGTCAGTCAGTCATTAAAACTTTATTCGGGTTATTACAACCATAAAAGTATACACAATACATTTATAAAATTTTATAAAAACACAAAATATATAAAATTTGTAAAATTGCAAATCAGTCCTTTCCGGGAGGAAACCCCAGTAACTTTGTTATTAATCAGTATCCTCCTAGGAAGTGAAAACTACAAGGGTGAACATGAGAAACCATATGTGACCAGGTCTTCCAAACATAATACATACATTGAAGTGCAATCTTGTTACCATACGCCTATACCTCTGTACTCTGGAGAAACCCCCTGACTCGTCTCATGTATTTACCCAAGGCGCAGGCTATATCCAGATTTACCATCCCCACCAGGAGATCTACAGCTTGCTTTCTATTCATAATCCTATAAGTTTTGAATAGCGGGCCTAAAATCTCCTTACGTATATCAAGGGTCATCCTACAGTCTAATAAAATATGCATAATATCACAGGAGGTACCTAGCGTACATGTGCAATTGCCATTACTATTTATCATGTAATTTTTAACCCTGGTATTTACATAACAGGGGTTTATGCCCATTCTCAGTTTTAAAACCTCTCTTCTTAAGTGCTGATTCGGCAACCTATCCAAGTAAGGGTAGGAGTGGACTTCTGAAATCCATACTTGGATCATATGGGACACCGATATTTTTGTCGGAGATACTCTTGATCGCATATGCAGGAAACATCCGCTCCCAATGACCGTAGTTCTTTTTTGCCTATATTGGTATGTCCTAACTGGGTATCTAGTTATATCCCTAGCTTCCCATAGGCTTCCTTTAGTGAGAGTCTTGTTTCTTTAGCCCACGATAACTCGCTGGAGGCAATTTCCTCTCTACACCACTGTGATATTTTTCTGGGAGGTTCCCTTGTCTCCAGACGCTGCCAGAACCGTATTAGTGCCATCCTGGATGTAATTGCCCAGGAAGTGACTCCTATCTCCAATCTTGCTGCTTGTACCATTGCTGATTTCGGCAACGAGATCAAGCTTTTTAGGATCATACCCTCCTCTTTATCCCAACCTTTTTTCCCGCTAAGGAGGAGAACCTCTGATCCATATAGGAATTGCGCGGGGACCATTGCCAGATAGGCCTTTAT
This sequence comes from Lissotriton vulgaris, assembly GCF_964263255.1. Lineage (NCBI taxonomy): Eukaryota > Metazoa > Chordata > Amphibia > Caudata > Salamandridae > Lissotriton > Lissotriton vulgaris. Next base: position 174,446 of record NW_028251453.1, on the reverse strand, counting down.
AGCCGGCCCATCTGACAAGTCTCCGTAGAAGCTATTAAACCTTTTTAAGCCCTTTATAGAGGCTGTTGCCCTGATTTTTAACGCTTCCAGATGGGTGGTCCATTTCAAGTTACTAGTGAACCATACTCCCAGATATCTGTATTCCGTTACCTTCTCAAGTTGTTCCGTACCTAAATACCAAGGGAAACGGGTCTTACTTTTGCCGAAGCATAGGATTTTGGTCTTTTCCATATTAAGGGGGTCATTAGGATTGCGGTTTTTCCGCATCCTCGGGGCCGGCGGAAGCCACCGCCGGCCCCGAGGATGCAGAAAAACCGCAGCGGACTGACCAAGGACCCACCGCCACATTAGGATGGCTGGTGGGTCCTGGTTTCCGTCCGCAGCTTTTCCGCCGCGGTCGGCTTACAACCGCGGCGGAAAAGCTTTAATATGGTGACGGTGTCTTCTAGACACCGTCCACCATATTAGGATGGGCAGTACAATATGCTTTTCCGCGGCGGGTTTTCCGCCGTGGAAAAGCATACGGAACTTCACTGCGGGGGCCCGTTGCGGGCCCCCTAGGTGAAGGGGTGGTGGGGGGTGCACATGGTGGGTACCTATGGTACCCCCCAGCATTTGCGTGCACAAAGCAGCAGGCACCGCGCGGTGCCTGCCGCTTTGTGCACGCAAATACTGTGCATGCTTTTTTAACATTGCGGCGGGTGCAGCTTGAAGCTGCACCCGCCGCAATGTTAAAGATTGAGGATGTGACCGCCACCCTGGCGGTCTCATCCTAATCTGCACGGAGGGACCTCCGCAGCCCCTGCGGACGGTCCCTCCTACTCTATGGTGGCGGACGGACGCAAGTCCGTCCGCCATCATAATCGGCCCCTTACTACCAGTTTTTTATTTAAGCAGTATTTATGGAACATATCTAGTTTCCTCTGCAAGCCTATCTCCGTCTGGTCCATGATCACCAGATCGTCTGCATAAAGCAGACAGGATATATGGTTACCCCCTAGCTTTGGGCTAGCCCCTCTAACCTCTTTTAGATTCCGAGGTAGGTCCGCTATAAACAAAGAGAATAGCAACGGGGCTAATACGCATCCCTGCCTCAGGCCATTTCCAATCTGGATCTTGCCAGATAATCCACCATCCTCGTCCAGGACTACCTGGGCCCAGTTATCTGTATGCAAGGCCTGGATAAGGGCTAACAGGTCTGCGTGTAACTTATAGCCTTTCAAGGTAGACCATAGCTGTTCCCTGCTTACAAGATCGAATGCTGCGCGGAAGTCTACAAAGCAGCAGAACAGATTACCCCTTTGCTCTATAGACTTCCGCGCTACCGCCCAGAGGGCAAAGCAATGATCCACTGTTGAATGACCTTCTTTAAAACCCCCCTGTTCAGGAGGTACTATATCATTATCTTCAGCCCAATCTTTTAATAGACCCAGAATGATTTTAGAGAAGACTTTTTCCCCAATGTCCAAGAGATTTATCAGGCGATAGTTTTTAGGGGAGTTTACGTCGCCTTTTTTGTGTGTGGGTCTAATAATAGCCCCTTTCCAGCTATCTGGTAACGTTCCTGTTTTTAGTATTCTTAAGAACGTTTTTGCGAACAAATCCGCCCACCAATCTATATTTGTTTTTATGATAATGGCGGGTAGATTGTCTGGACCAGCAGCTCGTGTTAAGTTTAATTTGGCTATCACGATTTTAATACGACCTTGGGAGAACTGCTCCATTACTTCACCCCTCACTCCTGGCCAACTAGATGGTACTATTGCCTCCCTTCTTGGCCATTTGCCGTAGATCTCCGCAAGGTAGATTACCCACTTATCCTCTGGGACAGAACATTGCATGGACCCTGCTGTTTTCCCCGTACATTCCTGTACATTCCTGTATCAGTTTCCAGAAGCCTTTGACATTCTTTTCATCGATTGTCGCTAGTAGGTTCTTCCAGCAGTTTTCTTTGAAAGATCTTTTTTTGTCTCTAATCAATGCCTTATATTTTATCCTTAATTTCTTAAGGGCTAGAAATTCTACTTCATTATCGCTACGCCTTAGGCTTCTTTCCCTCTTTCTAATAACTGCCTTTGCTTTACGGCAATCTGCATCAAACCATGGGTTACTAGTTGCATGTAGTGGAAGATTCCTTCCCAAGCTATGCTTCCCCCGTTTAATGTTTATTCTGAGGTATTCTACGAGTTGTCTTATCATATCCTCATACCAGGGTATCTCTTCACCCTTTACTAGGTTTCCTAAGTCAGCTACTATCTGAAGGTCCTTCAGTTTATTTAGATGTTCTTCACTTATCCGGGTTGTAAGTCGCTTGGGATATTCAACCTCTACATGCAACACCTTCTGTCTTGGCGGGACCTTATTTACATACATTTCTATCAATAGTGGGAAATGATCGCTGCCCTCTACTTGAAGTATTTCGAAATGTTGGATTGTGTGGAAACACCAGGCCTGGGTAAATACATAGTCTATCGGGCACAATTGGTGGCCTACTTTAAATGTGCGCTTGGCGGGCCGATCTGTTTCTTTCCTACCATTCACACAAACCAGACCCATGCCCCCCAGCAGCCGTCCAAGCTCCACATCCTGATTTGAGAGCTCAGTGCTGATAAACTTTGCAGACTCTATGTTATACGCTTTTAGTATGTCACTATTCCAGGCATCCGTTTTTATGGGATTCAATCTATGATTAAAGTCTCCCAGTATTAAAATCACATCTCCTGGATAGAGTTCATGTAAGTACTCTAGATCCTTTTTTAAACGATCCCGCTCTGCGTTATACTCCTGTTTTTCTCCTTTCTGTATGTACACGTTGATAATACAAAAACCTTCACCCCTTGTCTTGTTATTTTGGATCAGCACTCTGCTCCCCAATGCCCAGATACACGTTAGGTCGAGATGGAGGATAGCTCTCACTAACTTTGTGGAGACCAGCGTCATCTGGCCGCCTGATGCCCTACCCAGTTTATTCTTTCTTGCAGGTTTTATGTGACTAGCAAAACCTTCCGTAACGGGGGTTTCGTCGCACAGCCATGTCTCCTGTAGGCACATAATATCGGTCTTTTCAAGGAGATTTTTGAAAATCTTTTGAGGCCATATTCTTTTATAGCCATTAATATTCCAAGACAAGATGTGCGACGACCCAGTTTCCTAATCAATGTTGCTCAGATTCCCCTCCTCCTCCTGGTCTAGGTAAGCCAGCTCTCTGTACCTGTTCCCATCCAAGACATCTTCCTCCCCCCACCCTAGCTTTTTAGGAGCAATTGTAATTGCCAGGCCTTCCTTGTTACTCCATCCTGATGAGATAATTTTTATTTGCCGTTCTCCCAACCCTGCATGGTTTCTAAGGAATTGGTGCCCTTGATTATCCAATTTCAGGTCCTCTCTATTTACTATTCTGATTCCTTCCTTTAGCATCTCAGCTTCCGCTTTTTCCATTGCGACTTTTATCAAAGCTGAGTGGAGGAGGACCTTTGTTATTTCCTCGCCTTTAGCATTGGCCAAAAACCCCACTTCTTTTAAGTCGTCTGTACTGACATATTTTAGGCTGGGGCATTTAGCAAATGAGTATAGTAGCTGCGAGCGATTTAGGGGTTTTAATTTCTTACTCCATTTCCTCCCATTTCCCTGGCCCAGTGGTTCTAGGTATAGCCAAGAGTCCACAATCCTGGATGCCTGTAGTGGCTTATGGCTATTCTCTGGACATTTATCCCTTCTCTTCAATTTACTTTCTGATCTGCCACTATTCATCCAATTGTTCACCGGGGATAAGTTACTGGGCCCTGCATCAGTGGACGTTTCCATTTGCCATATTGGTTCTAACCCCTCTTTTCTTCCCCTGGGCATCCTCTTAGGGGCCCTAATATTTTTGGCCAAGCCTTTACCTTGGTCCCAACATGATTTTTCCTGGGGACCAAGGGTGCTTGCCCTAGGGTCTACTGGGGTTACATTATCCATTTCTACTCTCACTGCCTTGCCCCTGGGCCTTAGTTCCTGGGGAACCTGTTTCATGTTCAGCTGTTGTGCAGCCTGACTGACCCGTTGGGCCTTTTTCCCTTTTCTCCTCAACAGGCCGCGCTTCCTTTCGCCATATCTCCTTATAATCATGGGACAGCGGGAGATGTATACAGTGGGCTCCTCCTCATTAGGTGTATTTGCCCTTGTTATTTCTCCCACCTCATCGGCTTTGTTCTCAACAGTTCTTACAAGGGATGGCATTTGGGCTTTAATCTGCATCAATTCCCCAATTATGTTATTAAACTGCTTACTATGGGTTTTTAGAATTTCATTATTCACTACTGAAACTTCTAGGATTCCTTGCAAAGTTTTCTGGAGCATCAGCATAACCTCAAGCATTGATGAGCTCGAGGTACCCGTTACCTCCAAACTATTCACAGGTAGGCCTGATAACACAGTATGGGCCATATTTACATTTTCCAGGCTGACTTTTACATTTAGTCCAAATTCTTCTTCAGCAGCTTCTCTCTCTGGGTGTAAATCGCTCAGAATTTCATTATCATTTTCTTTTTCTTCCTCCCCCTCTCCCTCTGAATCTTGGTTTGATACTGATTGAAACAGCCGTGGGGAGGAAGACAGCCGAGGTACTATCGGAATATCAGCAATGTCGAAATTTGTCTGGTTCAAGGAATCGACAACTGATACCTGGATCTCAGTCAATTATAGGGGCTCCACCGCCTTTGGTTCTCTTTCTGGTGTCTCCTTTTCTTTAAAATGCTTACCAAATTTATTTATTTATTTAGAGAATTTGTAAAGCGCGAACTGACACCTTGCAGGCTTCCTGGCGCTGGAAAATACTCTGTTAACGGTAGACCGGAAGAACAGTCAGGCTGGCAGTTTATTTGGGGAAGAGCCATGTCTTAATGCGTCTCCTGAACGGAAGAAGCTGTGGAATCTGACGTATGTCAGTGGGCAGGGTGTTCCACAGCTTGGCCGCGGCAACACTGAACGATCTACCCCCTGTTCTAGTTCTATTAAATCTGGGTACTTTTACCAAACAAGCAGAAGAAGAACGTAGGTTTCTAGCAGGTATGTACCACTGGAACAGGGCTTGTAGAGGTTTAGGTCCAAGTCCATGCAGAGCCTTAAAGACAATGCAGAGGGACTTGAATGCCACTCTTTGTTTTAGTGGTAGCCAGTGAAGCTCAGCCAGAGCAGCTGTGGCTGAGGCCCTTCTCGTCCAGCCAAGAGCCAGCTTGGCAGCGGCAGATTGAATTCGCTGAAGTCTGTCCAGCATCGTGACTGGAGATTCCAGGAGCAGGGCGTTACAATAATCAAGGCGACTGAGTATTGTACACCTGACTATCGACGCCCTGGCTTGGGACGGGAGAAGAGGCATGATTTTCCGCAGTGATCGGAGTAGGGCAGTGCAGATCCCCACTGTTTTTGTCACCTGGGTTTCCATACTTAATTTGTTATTCAGCATGGCTCCCAGGTTGCGCACGGAAGGAACTGGCAGAGGTTTGACACTAAACTCCGGGGGCCAGAATTCATGTGGGAACTGACGGGGTATCTTAGTGCCGGAGCAGAACAAGACCTCTGTTTTCGCGGCGTTGAACTGGAGGGAGTTACTGTGTAGCCATCCAGCCGTCTCTCTTAAACAGTCGTGGAAAGTTGAGAACGAAATGGCATCTTCACCTTCCCACGAGAGAATAAGCTGTGTGTCATCCGCGTAGTTAACTGTTTTGACCCCAAATGATTGGATCAGTTTAATTAGCGGTATAAGATACACATTGAAGAGGATGGGGCTGATGGAGGAGCCCTGGGGGACTCCCTGGGGAACTGCTGCAAAGGCAGACCGAAACGGGGGGAGAGAGACAGCCTGTCTTCTGTCCCGAAGATAAGAGTGAAACCAAAGTAGTGCAGTGCCTTCCACTCCCACTTCCATGAGTCTCTGCAGCAGCCTAGCATGGTTGACCGTGTCGAATGCGGCAGACAGATCCAGCAGTATCAGTGCCACAGGCTGGTTCCTGTCCGCACGCATTCGAAGATCTTCCATGGCAGTCAAAACTGCTGTTTCTGTGCCGTGGGCAGGACGGAAACCAAACTGGTAATGGTCGAGAAGGTTATTTTGTTCCAGGTGGGTGGACAGACATGAGCTGACCCAACGCTCAGCGACCTTCGCTGGAAAAGGCAGCAGGGAGATTGGTCGGTAATTGGAGAGACAGTCTGGGCTCAGGGAGGGTTTTTTTAAAAGAGGAGTGATTAGTGCCTGTTTCCAAGGGGTGGGGACAAAGCCACTCTGCAGGGACTGATTGCAAATTAGGCGCATGGTGTCGAAAAGTTCCATACCAAAGTTTTTCCATATTTTTGGAGGTAGGGGGTCAAGTGGGGAGCCCGATGTGATACCAAACACCAGTCTTTCAAACTCGGCAGCCGGGATCGGAGGGAATTCCTTCAGTCTAGCCAGAGGGACAGAGCCAGGGAGCGACAAGTTTCGCTGGCTGGTGTCTGGTCTTGGCAGTACAGTAGTTTCAGATGAGGGGGGTGTTTCCAGGTTCTGAATGATAGTGTTTATTTTCTTGATAAAAAACTCTGCAAGGTTGTCGCAGAGGGCTTGGGTGGGAGGTTGTGTGGAAGTAACACAGTCCGGGTTGGTCAGATTTTTAAGTATTTGAAAAATACTTTTTGAACTGTTAGTGGCATTGGATATGATGGAGCAGTAGTGTTTAGCTTTGTTTGAGGCTATGGCAGTTTTATACTCCCGGAGGTGTGTTTTCCAGATGGTTTTATGAGTGTCAGAGTAACCCTGCCTCCATTTTCTCTCAGCGTGCCTACAGGCTAGTTTGAGAACTCTTAGGGAGTCATCAAACCAGGGGGCCGGTGCTCGTCTCTGGGGTTTACCCTTTTTCAAAGGGACGAGGCGTTCCGCAGTGCTGGAAATCCTTGAACAGAGGGATAGATAGTTAGCCTCCACCGATTGTGTAGCAGAGAAACTGTCCTCTACTTCAAATACTGGGCCATTCAGTCTGAGTTTGTCTAGGGCCTTCCAATCTCTGTACGGAGGTATATGACCATGGAACGCCGGTTTGCCACACCGGCAACCTACTATGTGAAATTTGATCAGAGCATGATCAGTCCAGCACATTGGTAGAATGTCGCTCAGAATAGCTAACTGTGGGGAGGAGAAGATTAAATCTAGCTGGTGCCCTGCTATGTGTGTGGGTTTGTCCACTAGCTGGGAGAGTTTCATTCCTTCGCAAGACACTAGGAGATTGTTGAGGGCGGAGTCGAGGCTGCCGTTGGGCCAGAGATTAAAGTCGCCCAGGATAATCAGGTTTTTGTGGGAGGTAGCCATGTTGGTGAAGGTGGTGAGAAGCGACTGCTGCTGATTGGCGTTGAACGTTCCCGGCGGGCGGTAACAGATCATCGCTGTAAAGGTAGTACCAAGATGGCAATCCATGGAAAGGCCGAGTATTTCGGTCCCGACCACTGGGTCCATGTCGATGGTTTTGACTGACCATGATGCTCTGTATATTGCACCAACACCACCGCCCCGCCCCTTAGGTCGAGGGAGATGTAGGATCTTGAAGTCTTGTGGGCAGGCCCAGTCCAGATCTATGTTGCAGTCGGAGTGGGTCCATGTTTCCGTGAGGAATAGAACATCAAGATGATGAGTGTCTATGAGCAGGGCGATTTCGTGGGCGTGTTTGGGCAGGGACCTTACATTCAGCAAGCCTGCTGTGATTAAGCCTTTGCGCACAAAATCGTGCAGAGGGTAGGCTGTGTCTTGGAAAGACAAGTGCCCTTTGTGGGCGAAGTCTCTACGGAAGAGTAGAGCCTCGCGCGTCAAGCGAGGTGTGTTGCTGGAGGACGGGGATATCGGGGCCGCAAGTGGCTCACCAGGCGCTGCCGAGGCGCGGACGAGCGCAGACGAGCTTGCCTTAAGCGCGCCTTCGGCGCGCAAACGGCGCTCCCGCTGCGCTCGTCCGCTGCGCTTGTGTGGCCGGCACATTTATGACGATGTTGTGGGCGTGGCCTCGCAGGGGGCGTGGCTCGCCTTCGAACCGCGATGGCGGGTAATTAGTGATTCCTGCGCCTTAGGGGTCTGCTGGCGCGTGAGGGCAGCGATTTTAGGTGCAGGTGAGATTAAAATTACAGCACAAAATACAAGTGAGTTATTTTTTAAAAAAGAGCGAAAAAAGTACCGTCCTCCGGCTTTCCGCCTCAGAGGAGTTTTCCAATGATGTTTTAGTCGCGCTGCAGGCAGCGTTTATATCAGATCCTTGGTGGGCGTGGCCTCGCAGGGGGCGTGGCTCGCCTTCGAACCGCGATGGCGGGTAATTAGTGATTCCTGTGCCTTAGGGGTCTGCTGGCGCGTGAGGGCAGCGCTTTTAGGTGCAGGTGAGATTAAAATTACAGCACAAAATACAAGTGAGTTATTTTTTTTAAAAAAGAAGTCTTTAATAGATTTTGAGACCTTAAAACCACCTTTTACACCTGCAGCCTTAGCGGCCATCGGCCCCTTCTGATTAATTTTGCTTGAGGATGCAGTAGACCCCAGTACAGATGTTTTATTTCTTGTAGGCGTCGATATCGCACTTTCCAAGTCAATGGGTAGTTCGGTTATGTCCTCTACTCCATGACTTGTATTTCCTGGAAGTTTAGAATTTTTAGATACTTTTGCGACGTTTATTCCTTCCTAATGCCATGTCTTTAAATTCTCTCTTTCCGCTGGAGTCGCAAGTCCAGTAGCTTTTCCTCTTTAACCCTTTTATCCCTGGAGAGTCTCGTTACACCGCACCCCGCATTTCGCAGGTTCCCCCAATGTGAAATAGGCGTATGATTTCAGCTATTAATTGTGCTTTGTATGCTGCTTTGTGTGCTTTGTATGCTACTACCAGGATACTAGTACTAAACAATTGCCAAATGCCAGATGCCGGTGATCTCCTCCCCACTCACCGGTACTCGCCGTCAATGGTCCTCAGTAATCCGTAGTGTAATGGCATGCTGCGGTCCTCCCATCCTTAGTGGCCCGCAGCGGTCCTCCAAGACGCTCCCTCGCTCCCTCGTCCTCCCTCCGAGGGCGTGGAATTATGTGCCGACAGGAGGCAGAGGCAGAGCGTTTCAATACGCCGGTTCGATGTACCACAAATCGCCACGCTACCGCCGAACCCCCGCAGCCTCTGTAGACCTGGCTCAGCGTCAGAAGCTTGCTCAAGGGGTGGGGACGGGGGGGCTATGCTTTTCCAGAAAGCAAGGTGATCGGCTTAAGCAGGACCCAAGACCTCGGGCGTCGCACTGCTGAGGATGGTGGCGTCCTGCCCGCTTGTTGCTTCAGCTGCAACTCTATCGCTATTTGATCCGAGTGTTCTTCCTCCATAGTCTTGACTCTATTTAGAGTTATATATCTTATTACATTATCTTCAGTGACCTCACTTTCCGGTGTATATAGATCTTGATAATACTGAGCAAATTGCTGTAAGATCAATTTAGGATCCTGAAATGTTTGATTATTGGCCCCTTTGATTTCCTTGATAGCCATTTGAGCTCAGTCTTCAGCGACTTTATACGCTAAAAATGTTGCCTATCCTTTCACCACTTTCATACTGATTTAATTGATATTTTTTTAATTTAATAATACTTTTCTCCCTGAAAAGAATTTTTAAGGCTGATTTTAGCTCAATTAATTTATAGTTTGATGCTTCCAAATTAGCCATCCCTGTTAGTAAAGCTTCAGACAATTGGCTTTCAATATGAAGTATATCTTCAATCATTTTCTCATTTTGGCATCTGCGCTCCTTATTTTGTCACCAAATATACTGTTGCGTAACTCCTCGAATGCTTGCCTTACATGCATTCCACACTATCGTTGGTGAGGCTGAATGCATATTTATATCTATAAATTCTTTTATATGATCTTTTAATTGATTCGAGAAGGTAGAGTCCAAGAATAAATATCTGGGGAATGAAAAAGAGCGAGGAGTTTGACTCTGTGTTGCTACATCGAATGATAAAAGGATAGGATTATGGTCCGAGGTAACTCTTGGGCAAATTACCATAGTACTAGTTTCAAGAATAAAATCCGAGACCCAGACCATATCTATGCGTGAGCATAATTTGTGTGAGGCAGAATAATAAGTGTAGCCAGCTGTGTTAGGGTACAAATATCTCCAAGTATCTTTGATTAAGTGAATTGCTGCAAGATCCAGGATTGCCGCCCTGGTCTTCCGCATTCTCTGAAATGAGCCTCTTCTAGTTGTATCTAAATTACAATTCATAATGCAGTTGAAATCTCCCAGTACTATGTGCTCCCCTTCCCAGCTAAGCAGCTCCATATTAATTTGATCAATGATTTTAGGTTCGTCTAGATTAGAAGCATAAACACCACAAATTGTGTATTTGCGGCCTTCAAGTGTTACCTGTACAATTGCCCACCTGCCGGCTTTGTCAGTTAATGCTATGATTACGTATGGTAATCCCCATTACTCTTAGTCCTACTCGTCCTCGACCCAGTCATCACACAAGAGGTATTTCACACGACAGGAAACAAAACAGGAAACGCTTTTAGACTCCACCACCCTCCTGTCAGGTGCTATAACACACCTCACCACCAGAAGCAAATCCTGATGTACCAAGCACCAAAGGCCTGGAAAGGGAGGGCGGGCGGGTTGTATGACTGGGTCGAGGACGAGTAGGACTAAGAGTAATGGGGATTACCATACGTAATCATAGCATTACCTCTACGTCCCTCGTCCTCGACCCAGTCATCACACATGAGGCATACCAAAGCAACGCACAAACAGGCCTTTGGCAACCCACACACAACAAAACACAGACCAGACTCAAAGGAGTGCAGCAAGATAAAGTTGCAAGAAACAACAGAATCACAGCGGAGGGGAAAAAACCCCACAGCCAGCAACACCCCACGACCAAAACTGGTCCGGTCAGACAAGGCACAACCCCACCATCAGTGCCGCACGAACGCAGACTCGGAGGCCCAGGACCCAGCCCGACTAATCCACCAAGAGACACACCCAGGGAAGCAGCCCAGGAGGCAGACACGCCCCGAGCGGAACGCGCCAGGACACCCGCCGGACAGGGCAAACCAGCACCAAGATAGGCAAGAGCAAAGACCGCCAGAAACCAGCGACCCAAAGAGAGCCAGGAAGCAGCCGTAGCCAAACCAGCCAAGCCAAAGGACACGGAGAGAGAGTCAGAAGAGCGAAACATCCCAGAACGAGCCACAGAAAGTACAAGGCACGTTTGAGGCCAAAGGAAAGAACAGAAAGCCACCAGGCACGACAGAATGTCAAGGTCCACAGACTCCAAAGGGACAAAAGGGGAAGACTGCAAAACCCCCAACACCAAGGAGAGACCCCAAGGGGGCAGCGAACAGAAGGAGAAGAGAGAAAACTCCGAAAAAGGCGAGAAACCCAACAAGCCATCAGAATGAAGAAAGGAATCCGGGACCCGGAAGGCACAGATAGCAGCCTAAAGGCCCAGCAAGTAAACCTGAGGAGGAACACCACCTCGAAAAAGAAGACCATCGCTCCGAATAGGAAGACAAGGCAGACAACCTACGAGAAGTCTGCAGCACCAAAACAAGTGGTCGGGCAGACCAGGGGTCCCAAGAGACACCCGTTCAACCCCCAAACCGCCAAGGAGAGGGGAACCAGAAAGAGAGACGGAGATCTCAGAGGAGAGGGGTGACGGGGCAGAAGCCAAGGAGGCCCTACCGCCAGGCCCAGCAGCAGAGGAAACCAGGACCACCTCGGCTAGAGAGGCAGCACAGCCACCACCAGAGCCCCCTCCCGCCGAACCATCAGCAGAAACGCAAGAACCAAAGGAAAGGGAGGAAAGGCATAGAGAAGCCAGGGAGGCCAAGGGAGATACATGGCATCCACCCACCCTGCGCCCCCCTCCGGAGACCAGGAGCAGAACAGGGGCACCAGGGCATTGGACCCCGAGGCAAACAAGTCCAGAGCTGGAGTCCCGAACCTCAGGAAAAGCAACCGAAAGGTCCTGGGAGCCAGACACAGGGACAGAGACGAGGGAAACCTCCGGCTCAGAGAGTCCGCCACCACAATGTCCACACCCCGAACGGGACGAGCAGACAGGGCCAGAAGATGAAGTTCCGTCCAAGCCGAGATGGAACAGGCCACCCGATTCAGGGAGGAACTGCGGGACCCACCCTGGTGATTCAGATACGCCACAGCCAACGTGAAGGCCGATCCCACCCGGACATGGCAACCCTCCAGATGTTAGATGTTAGGTTGGTCTTCTATAGCGCACGGCTACTCCAAAGGAGTGTCCCGGCGCTTTAATTAGTGACCGGAAAGGACAGACAACCACAACATAAATGGGACCACTACAGAGAGTAGGGAGATCCAGCACTGGAGAGGAAGCACACTACCGGGCAAAGAGCCATGTTTTAAGGCCCTTCCTAAAGGCCAGTAGATTGGATGTACTGGGCAGTGTCAGTGGAAGAGAGTTCCAAAGCTGCGGAGCTCGCAGCCTGAAAGAGCGGCCTCCAATGCAAGCCTTATTTACTCGGGGAACTACAGCTAGGAACAGAGACTCAGATCTCAGGGATCGAGCCGGGTGGTAAAAAGCAAGCCTCCTTTGGAGATACTGAGCTCCCGAGGCATGCAAGGCCTTGTGGGCCAGTGTCAAGGCCTTAAACTCTATCCGCTTCCGGATAGGCAGCCAGTGGAGCGACTGCAGTAGGCTCGATACTCTGGCCCGTTTGTGGAGGCCAAAGATAGCCCGCGCGGCCGCGTTCTGAACCACCTGCAAGCGTTGCAGGAGATACTCCGGTAGGCCAAGATATAGAATGTTGGAGTAATCTAATCTTGAGCTGATTAAGGCCTGGACCGTAGTCCTCCTGTGCTCTTCAGAGAGCAGGGGGAAGAACTTCCGGAGCATCTTGAGAAGGCCAAAACAGGTTCCAGAGAGAGCCAGAACCTGGAATCTTAATGTCAGCCCGTTGTCGATCTTAATTCCCAGATTCTTAGCTAACTGGGATGAATGCGCTGGAGGGAACATGTCGGCAGGCCACCATTCATGCCACTCTGGGTCAGATGAGCAACCGAAGAAGAGTATCTCAGATTTATCTGAGTTGCACTTGAGGCTGTTTAGCTGGAACCATTTGAAAACAGCCCCAAGGCACTCACGGATACTCTCTCCGTCGAAGTCTTCTCCTTTCCGACATGTAAAGAGGAGCTGGGTATCGTCGGCGTAAGATACGATCTGGGCCCCGAGAGACTCCACCAGAAGATGGAAATAGTGAAGCGCCCTCTCCACTGCAGACAACTCCCCCCAGTTGGACGACCTGCGAGACTCCGACGGGAGCCAAAGCGCCAGCACCACCCAAAGGGCCAGAGTCACTCCCCAGCCCGAGACGATGGCATCCGTGGTCACAACCAGAGGAGGAGGTAGACGAAACAACATCCCCACGGAAAGGAGGGAGGGGTGCAGCCACCACTGGAGAGCAGACACAACATCCAGAGACACAGGAACAGGAACCGCAAAATCCAGGACAGGAAATGGGACCCACCGCTGCACATGCCACAGCAGATGAACCCTGGCCCAGGGCACAGTGAAAACAGAAGCAGCCATGTGGCCCTGAACCACCAGCCACTGAAGGAGGGGAGCCGAGGCTTGCGACAACAACTTCCTCAGCAAGGACTGTAGGCGACGAATCCGGGTGTCCGCCAGGAACACCCTCCCCAACACAGAATCGAACACGGCTCCGAAGAAGGACCTCCGGGTCGCAGGCTCCAGGTGACATGTGGGCAAGGTGATCAAAAACTCGTGGTCCCTGAGCGTAGACACGGTCAAGTGAAGGTGGTGAGACATGACCCCAGGGACGTAGCTCGAACCATCCAGTCGTCCAAATACGGGCACACAGACACCCCCAGGAGATACAGACGGGCCACCAAGGGAGCCACCACCTTGGTGAACACCCGGGGGCGGACCGAAGACCAAAAGGGAGGACGCAGAACTGCCAGTGCTGACCCTCGAGGCAGAATCGCAGGAACGCAGATCCGACACAGCCACCGGGACGAGCAGATACGCATCTTGGAGGTCGAGCGTGGAGAACACCCAACCCGACTGGAACAACGGAATAACCTTCTGGAGGGTCTCCATCCTGAACTGGATCTTCCGTACGAACAAGTCAGACCCCGAAGGTTGATGACCACTCGGAAACCCCCCGTGATCCATGGCACCACGAAGATGATGGAGTAAACGCCCAACCCCTGCTCCGCCAGGGGAACCGGGACAACCGCCAGTTAGCTGACCAAAGAACGAACCCCGTCCAACAAGGCCAGACGGCGGGAAGCATCCTGAGGAGAAGGGGTCACCACCACCCCGGAGGGGGAGGGGGGACAAGAATCCGATCCGGTAGCCCCACGACAAGACATCCAGCACCCATCTATCCGAGGTCGGCAGGCGCCAAGCAGGAAGGAACCTGCGAAGTCTTCCACCAACAAGAGGAGGAACACCAGCGAAAACTACCCCAAGGGCGGCCCAGTCAAGAATGCTGCGGACCAGACCTGGCACCCCTCCGGGACTCCATCTAAAATGCCCGGAGGAAAGAATGCCCAGAGCCATGATGAATCCGAAAGGAGGACTGCTGAAACCTGGAAGGCTGGCGGAAATCCTGGCACCTGAAAACGCGGGACCTCCCCCCCCCCGGTCGGAAGGCCGCGAAAAGATAAAGAATGCTTGCGCACCTGGAAGAACCTGTGTAGCTACTCTTCCAGCGAGTCACCAAACAGACAGGCACCAGCGAAAGCCAGCCGCAAAGCCATGGAACGCTGGGCTGCATCCGTCATCCAATCCCGCAGAAAATAGGATACTGCGGGCAGCAACAGAGGAACCACAGGACACAGCAGAAGCCCTCACAGAAGCAAAGGCGACGTCCGACATACATTTTCCTCCAGGCGGGCCATAGACTCCAGCAACACCGGACAACTGGCACCCTCCTACGAGGACGGAAACAGGGACTCCAAATCGGTCAGCAAAGACCGGACAATGCACGCCCCATAAATGCCAGAACGAACAGCTAGATGAGAAGCGGCAGAAGACATCTTCAGGGCAGAATCCACCCACACGCCCACACCGTCCATCAGAACGTGACCAGCAGCCATGGAAGGACGACCCACAAGACTGGCCACCTCAGAGTCCACAGGAACGAAGACAGGCAAAGAGTCAGCCACATCTCATAACGGAGAAAGCAAGGAAACAAACCAGGGCATGGAGAAAGATCCGGTACCATCCACACCCGCAACAGAACCACGGACACAAAAGAGGCACTGGCAGAGAAGAGGCTAGAAGAAATCCGAAGAAAGCAGAAATCCCAACAGCAAGCAACAGATGATCCAGAAGAAGGCGCCCAAACCGGGCATCAGCACACCTCCAGGCATCACGGGAGAGGGGAGGAGGCCCCACCGGAAAAAGGGGAAGATGCAGGCACAGGAGAGGAACACCTCTCCACACGACGGAGGTAGCACACGACCAACGCTCCAAGCCGAACTCCAGACATCCGTGCAACATTGCTGAGCACGTACCGTAAGCAGACTCCCACCAGACGCCATGCCTGGACGCCAAGTTGCAAGCAGAAGGACAGTGTCCTGTCCACAGCGCTCTCGAACACCGGGCAACTTAGAACTCACAATGCAGAAGAAGCGCAGTAAAGACCACATCAATGGTGTATGAAAACCAATCAGCTGCTCCAGGTGAGGCTCAAACTCACAACCTCGGCATGGCACAGTGCAAGTACTGCTGCATCAGTACAGCGCACTAACCGATTGTGCCACTGGAGCACACATACCAGCAAGGGCCAATGCGGATGCGGATGCGGGCGAGGCAAGCCGCGAACCGTGAAACCCAGCACCAAAGTTGGCAGCACCAACAGAATGTCCACATCCACACCCCGGAAAAGCGCAGGAATCCCACTGAAGAGGCCCCGGGTGCAATCCCCGGCAGCTCCAGGAGCCACCGTACAGTCCCATGGCTCAGGCTCAGGTCCCAACCTTCAGAATGCCCAATAATTGAGACACGCAACCGTGTACAAACACGGATCAGGTATGTCTCCACTCCAAGAACCGGAGCGCCCGGAGCCCACCCGGGCGCCCGCCCACACAAGCACCCTGCACCGAACACGGCCGACGGGTGCAACAGGGGGCAATGTGCATGCACGCAAATCCAGGAAGACGCCACCGAGACAGCCGGCCATTCCAGTGCAGCAGGGAGAACAACGCGTCCCGAAGGCACATGCAGGAGCCGTCACCCGGGCCCCCACAAGGCAAAGAGGCACTGGCGACATCGGGGAATCCAAAGGGGAGGAGTGTGCCCCAGAACAGCCCAGCGCTCACAGCCCCAAACCCCTACTTTTCCACGGTCAAGGATCCAGCAGGAAAGAAGAGCAAGCAGCAGGAGGAAGATCCACAGCACATCCAGCAGCGCGAACAGAGACCAGGGCAGGAAACGAAACCGGAAGACCCACAAAGCCCAGCAGTATGGGTCACCTGAGCCCAGGAGGAGAAAGGGAAGCCCAGCAGCCCCACTCCAAGTAATCCCACGACGGTCCATGGGAGCCCCCAGAGGCCAGCAGAGGAGGATCCATAGGACAAACGAAGCAGGTAAGCGCCCGGCACTCACCCCAGCGTCTCCCATCAAGTAAACCACCGACAGGAAACAAAACAGGATTTGCATCTGGTGGTGAGGTGTGTTATAGCACCTGACAGGAGGGTGGGTGGAGTCTAAAAGCATTTCCGGTTTTGTTTCCTGTCGTGTGGAATACCTCTTGTGTGATGACTGGGTCGAGGACGAGGCACGTAGAGGTAATGTTTTATTAATTTCTGCCTTAAACTGTTTATGTTTTAGAACTGCCATCCCCCGGATTGAAGCATTAAAATCAGTACATACTAAAATGTCATAGCCCAGTTGTTTGAGTAATTTTCTGTCTTTAAATGCATTATGAGTCTCAGTAATTACTGTTATCTGAGGATTATACATTCTAAGTTCCTCAAACACAAGACTTCTTTTAATCCTACTGTTTAAACCCACCACATTCCATACCAAACATTTTAATTGATACATTTTATGTAATACATATTCCTGTCCTTAAAACCCTTATACCAAATCAAATCAGCCTTGCTACACCTTAGTATTATTAAACTGCTTGTCCCCGTAATGCCTTTTTTACCCTGACAAATCTCCTCCCCCCCCAAACCCTACCTTGCAGCTCCCTGTCCCACCCCCTCCCAATCCTGTTCCTACGTGCAGGTCCCCCCATTAACCCAGCTGCCGCTGTAGTGGCAGCAAAAACAGAGTCACGGCCCTGAGGATCCGGCCATTCAACACCACAAGCTCACAACCACGTGTCATATCTTGCAATACCTTGTATCAAAACATCAAAGAAATCAAATTCAACTAATAAACGGCCGAATTCCAATCATAATTCACATATATAAAGGATTATTCATCATTATTCATAAGAGAAATGCAGAGAGCATAATTTATTGTCCATTTTTTTCTGACTTCCATTTGACCATAACTTGCTCAACCTCACTTTCTTCCAGAAAGTAGTATGTGCGGCCATTCTTTAGAACCTTTAACTTGGCAGGTTCTTGCAAAAAAGCCTGGCCCCCAGATCCTTTATTGGGTCGATATATTGTCGCAGTTTCCAACGCCGCTCCATAGTAAGTTTACTTAAATCTGATCTAACAAAAAAGGTAGCTGAGTCAGTAGTAACTGGAGTATTTGGTCTCGCCTTTAATGAAATTGCCTGACAAAGTAAGAAATTACCGACATAGATCAGAATTGAGCGAGGATACTGACTACCCTTGTTTCTTTGGATCAAAGGAAGCCGATGGGCTCGTTGTATCAGTGAATCCCAATCCCAATCCTATAACTCCGGAAATGCTTTCTGAAATAAATGTACAATATATGCTCTGGGATCGGCTCCTTCGGCCCCTTCCACAATTCCAAATACTCGAAGATTCTGTCTACGTTGTCGATTTTCCAAATCTTCAAGTTTTACTTGCATTTGACAAATCTGGGCCTCATGTTTGTTCACTACTATTTCAGAATGAGTTGATTTCTCCTCCGTTAAAACAACTCTCTGTTGTAGCTCTTCCACCTCCTGAGAGATAGCCCCTAATTTGCAAGCCATCTCCTGCAGCGAGGATTGAGTTTTGCTGCTATCCTCCCGCATCTGTTGATAATGAGATTGAGCTTCATGTTTTTGTTCGTTGAGCAACTGCAAAATCATCTGAAATGACGAGGATACCTCCCCTTGAAGATTCCAATCAATAAGTGTATTATTCCGAGAGGTATTCAAAAGAGATATATCACTGATGTTATCTGCCCCTGTTAAAGTAGAACCATGTTCTTTTGTTATTGCTGCGATTGGAGCTGTCACGGGCAGTACAGATGCTGACGTTGGTATGGGAACTACCCCCGTTGTTACTATCAGGGAGGCAGGGGGTGGGGAAGAAGAAGTTTCCATTAAAACGATAGCCGTATCCAAACCATCCGCTGAATCCATTACAGGGGTAGTGTGCCCATTTGGAGACAGGTTAAGTGCTTCTACCATTCCCCTTGCTGAATCACCCGGGGCCATTATATTTGTCGCATTACTGAGACAGTTTATTTCCCCTAGTGTAGCCCCTGCCTCGGTAGGGCTGTTTCCTGACAGTCTTAGTGCCATAGATTTAACACCGCCTTTAGCCTGTACCCATTTACTTATGGGGCTATTCTCCGCTATCGCTTTTGCAGTAGTAGGCTTTGGTTTATTTATAATCTTCTTCACCTTGTTCTTGACCTTGCCTCTTCCTTTTTTTATACAATTAGCTTTATCTTTAGCTGAGCACGAGGGTGTGCTATTGCCTGGGTCAGGAAAGTCACTATATTCCTCGTCCGTTTCTGTCCCATCCACATGTTCTGCTCCCTCGGCCTCCACTGTCCCCTCTGCTTCCCTGGTTATCCCCTCTCCTGCCCCCAATGACTTCTCAACTTCCTTTATTATCTTTTCTTCTCCCATCAGTAATTTATCATCAGAATCATCCGGTATCTCTGTTACTAATACTGATGCTGACCTAGATGGATTCAATCCCACTGCATCATTAAAAGTACTAACAGCAATTTTAGAGGCAGCGATTTTTGAGGTAGTAGTTGCAGCATTATTCTCCCCGTTAATTGAATTAGCAACAATATCCACTGATTCAGAGGAGCCGGAGGTATCCGATAGTGTTAGGGAATCAGTAACAGTTAGTTTTAATGTATTGCTATCAGGTGCTGAATTAGGCTTAGCAAAAAGTGGCAAACGAAGAAGTGGCTTACTAACGTTTGGTCCTGATCCTGTTTTCTCCTGCTTTCCCGTATTTTTCTTTCCAGTGTCTGATATTTGCGCCTCTAGCCCCTCCATGGCGACTCCTGCGGGTGCTACCGCAGATACCGCAGCAGCGCCCGTCTGCTTCGTCGTTCGTGTGTTCCTTGCTTGAGGTTTTGGCGCCATCACACAAAGCTCTGCCGCCGATGATAGACCTGAGCCCCAGTGAGCCGGGAGGCCGAGCCAGCCGAACGCCGTCCAGCCCCTCGAAGATGCAGGAGTAAAACGCGGAAGCCGGATGGACCGGAGCAGCCCCCTCACCCGGTTCTCGATCAACCGAAGCCGCAGCATCCAGCTCCAGCTCCGTTCCGCCCTCCTCCGATGCCGTGAAACAGGTATACCGCTACTGCCCAGCCACTCAAGCTGCAGGTGCTCGTTGGTTTTCTCAGTCGGCTCCTCGTTGGCTCCTAGTCCAGTACCGCGGGCAGAACTCCACTTTGCCAGCGAGAAAAGTATCCTTAATAGAAGATCTTGTAGTTATTTAATTTAATTTGGATGCTTGCCAGTTAAAGGATGTGAGCCATAGTAAGCGTGACCGGACCCTTCAGCAACCGTTCTCCGATCTGGCGGTGTCAATCCACCATCTTGGAACCTCCCCTATACAATCCTGTCTTCCAAATCTATTACTTTTTGTTTTAAATGCCAGATAACCGCCAACACTTCATATTATCTCATCTTTTTTCCAAAAGGGCGGTTCATTTATCTAGAGTTTCCAGTTGGAATGTAAAGAGTTTACGTCCATCCGTATTGTCTTCATTTCTGTCTCGATATCCGAACCTTTCAATTGACATCCATAGATCCCATTCATTGCCCCACAGCAGAGAAATCTTTTAAAATAAGGTCCATAGAAGCTGTATCTTGTGGGCCAGTAGTAGAAGTGACTGAAGGTAGTGCTCCCTACTTCCCCTGCTTGTGTAAACAAAGGCTTTCTATTTCATTAACCACTGGCCGTGCTGTTATACTTCAATGTTAGAGAAGACAATAAATGAGTACAGCTTAGTAATCAAATATGGTACCAATCGTCCCACAAAGTAGGTAGATAGTAACACTGTCAACTCAAATACATGATTAGATGTTGGTAGACATCTGGGATTCTAAAGATTATGGCTGCATGTTTTCAAACAGGTGTCGCTGAAAAACAGTGTACCGGAAATGCCGCACAGTATTTGCCTGCTTATCCAAATTCGCTCTACACCCTCCGCTGTTAGGAATTCCTGTGTTCTTATTTGTGTAGCAGAGTCTAAGCTGTCAAATGAACAGAAATACCTCAAAATTAAAAGTTCATATGCTACTCATAGAGCAGCTTTTTAACTTCAAGAAAGGGAATTTCACTTATCTGTTCAGAAGCTGCTGTGTTCCCTGACAGCATGAGGGATTCCTCACAGACTCAGCTGCAGGAGTGGTGTCCAGCACTCACTTGCCCAACTGCATTAGCTCCACACACTCTGCTGACAAGAAACTCCTGCGCTCACATAATTATGTAACACAGTCTGAACTGTTATTGAAGAGAAATATCTCAGAGTTGAAAGTTTTCTTATGCTTCTCCTACGGCAGATTTTCGATTTCACAAAAAGGGGATTTCACTTATCCCCTCAGCAGTCGGCTGTGTTTCCTAACAGAAGAAATCATTTTTTCACAAACTTCTAGGATTCTAAAGATTATGACTGAATGTTTCCAGACTCATGTCGCTAAAATCAGTGTATCCGAAATGTTGCATGGCTTTCGCCTGTTTACCTAAATTCGCTCTACACACTCTGCTGATAAACAATTCCTGTGTTTTCTTAATTGCTTAGCAGAGTGTAAGCTGTCATAGAAAGAGAAATACCTCAGAAGCTGGCTGTGTTTCCTGACAGAACGAGTCATTTTTCACAGACTCTCTCAGCTGCAGAAATGGTGACAGGATTCACTTGCCTAGCTGCACACTCTAACTCCACACACTGCTGACAAGAAATAACTGCGCTCACGTAACCACATAATGAAGTCTGAACTGTTAAGTGAAGAGAAACACCTCAGAGTTGAGAGTTCTCTAGTGCTTCCCTTGTACCCTGTGAAGTGTTCAACCAGAGTTCATCATAAATGTAATTCCTCTGGAGCAGCCTCTTAAAGACGAAGAATGCCACACATCTCTCCAGCAGCTGGCTGTGCTTCCTGACAGAATGAGTTGTTCTTTTATGATGCTCTCAGCTGGAGGAATGGTGTCCTAGAGATTTGCAACTGGGCTTCAATTAATTTTTGACAGGTGTTTGGATAATCTTTCACCCCTCAAGTCGCGGAGCTCTACGTTGAGGTGGCCGTATCAGTCGGCAGCCAGATTCCGCCCCTGAGCTGCAGGGTTGTTTGAGAGGGGGTCCTCTTATGCACCAATGAACGTGCTTAGACCAAGGATTTCAAATCAGCCAGCCTGTCATGCACTTTAAAGCCTGTGCTGTGTCAGAGACCTGGGGAAGAGACTGAGCAGCATCTGGAGCTCTGAAGGAGCACTGGGTTTCCTAACCGGGACTCGGCCAGCCAACTCAATGCTGCTCTTCAGAACAAAGAGCGGCAACAAGATTGGCTGAGCTCAAACTTAGCGCTTTTTTAATTGAAGCGGCAGCTAGCAATGCCAATGGGCACTTAGAGTTATTGTTATTTTAACTGACACTTGCACTAGGAGCACCTACTTCTCCCGCTTCCGGGAATTCCTTTTCCACCTCCCCGGTCCACCACGAGCTTGCTCGATTGTTGTGGAGGGAGGGTCTTGCTATTCCTGACCCCTCTATCTTTCCCTCACTTCCGGTAGGTTGCGAGAGAACAGTCTAGTGGTTGCCGTCTCTCCCCGTTAAAACCGGATGTGTTGGCCTACGCGCAGCGGATGCGCGCAAAAGGCAAGCCCGTCCGCGCCCGTCCGCGGCAGTCCGGGGCCAGGGGCCAGCCACTATGTCCGGGCACAAACCTACTCCACAGATCAACTAGTGCGCCTTCAAGGGAATTACAAGATGGATGATACTCTTAGGCACACTTTGGAGCAACACGGCTTACTGGTGGCGGGCCCTACACAAACCCGCATAGGTCAGACTTTGTCTCAACCTGCCAAACCTGCCCACCCCGTTACTCACGCAAAAAATGACACCAAATCTCCCTCTGCCACGCACAAAAGTAGCGACTTGTTAATTTATTACCTAAACACACGTTCCTTGTGTAAACATCAGCTAGAGTTATTTTCCCTGCTGGACACACACATACCTGACATCCTCTTTCTGACAGAAACATGGCTGACCCCCGAATCTATCCCAGATATTTTAGCGGCTATCCCCGATCCTTACTATATTCTGCAGGTGGACAGAGCAGCGGGAAGAATGGGAGGTGGGGTTGCGGCAATTATTAATTAAATGCATCAGTGTACTTCACTGATCACCACCCAAGTCCCACATACTGAAATTTTAACTATAAAACTAGATTCACACGAGTTTTCCCTAGTATGCATGGTCATATATCTCCCATCTCAATCTATGCCATTTCCCCAAGTATTTGGGAATCTGACTGCACAACTCGTGATTAACCACACGAGGGTGCTGATAGTTGGCGATTTTAATTATTGACCCGAGAACAGCAAGGAAGATTCCATATCCTGTGATTTTACTGACACTTTGGTCAGCCTAAACTGCACCCAGCACATCCATATAGCTTCGCACAATAAAGGACATATCCTAGTCCAAGTATGGACTCAGAACCTAACCATCTCACCTATAACTGTCACTCCCTGTGTGTGGTCTGACCACTATTTGATCATGTTCACGATTCCGAATATCAGCGCAGATATCACCTCCAAGCCAGGCAGTATGACAGCCAGGAACTGGAATCGAGCAAATATAGAGAAATTCCATACCGTATTAGTCAACACAGCCCCTTAGTCTCAAGATCGTTCAACCTCCAGTCAGGCTACCAATCTCACCATATGGCTAGAGAATGCTTGCAATATAGTCGCCCCTCATGAAAATATCAAATCACGAAGACCCCATGATGCCCAAAAGTGGTTTTCTCCAGAGCTTAAAGAAGCCAAACTAAAACTCCGACAAGCCGAACGGAAGTGGAGAAGCCACTATGATCCCGCATTGAAACTAACGTACCTACTTCTCCTCAGAGAATATAAATCTTTGATCCTCCTGTGTAAAACGGAGTATTTCTCCGCAAAAACAGCGAATTCAGTCAATAAGTCAAAAGAAATTTTCGCACTTGTAGAGGAACTCACATGCTTGGCCAGAGTAACGGTTCAGCCCGAGCAATCTCAGCAGCTCTGTGACTCACTAAACCATTACTTCTTCGATAAAATCATCGCAATAAAAGCGAGCATCCCCCAATCTAACATTCCCATCACTTCTAGGCTGAGTTGCCAAACCCCTGTGGCTTTTAATCAATTTTCACCCATCACCCCGGATCTTTTTTCTGAATTAATGATTAAAGTCAAGTCAGGCTCTCCCCTCGACAGCTGCCACCCCACATTTTGCGTGAAGCTTTCATGGCCTGTCCAGAACCCCCTTTATCCCTCCTGAATTCTTCACTCAGCAGTGGACAGGTTCCTGAGTCCTTCAAAGTGGCAGAGATTCTGGCTATTCTGAAGAAACCAGGTGCAAACCCTCAGGTCATGAGCAACTATCGCCCAATTTCCCTCCTACCCTATCTCAGTAAGATCTTGGATTCTAATGTAGCAGGATGTCTGAGCTCCTTTGTTGAAGCATCTTCTCATCTAGATTCCAATCAGGCCAGTTTCCGACCTGCCCATTCGACCGAAACAGTTATCCTTTCGGTCATGAACGATCTTCCCAGAGGAGCAGATCAAAACACCTCACAGGCTCTAATTCTCCTAGATCTGTCGGCAGCATTTGACACGGTCGACCACAACATCGTGTCCGAAGTGCAGGTGTCGGAGGTCAAGCACTGAAATGGCTCCAATCGTTCCTGTCGGACAGTTTTCAATCTGTCTGCCTGGGCCAGTACAGCTCCACGAATGGTAGACTCCCCTGCGGAGTTCCGCAGGGCTCCTCTTTATCTCCTCTGTTGTTTAATCTTTATATGCAACCTCTGATCACTGCCTTAAGAAAGATGAATGTGTTGACGTTTAATTACGCAGATGACCTGCAATTAATTTTCAACTTACACCCCACCTGTTCTTCTGAATCCTACTTGCGGGATACAATGACTTATATTAGCAACTGGAGGAACTTGAACCAACTCAAATTAAACCCGAACAAAACAGAGTTGATCCTGACAGGTGGGAACAACAGCCCATGGAACTCCAATGTTTGGCCCATTCACTTGGGATCTCCTCCCTCCCCGGCACTAACGGCGAAAAGCTTGGGGATTACGATAGGCAAGGATCTATCTATGAACCCACTGATCAACTCAGTGGTTTCCGCCTGCTTCTTTACGCTGTGGAAAATAAAGAAGATAAGAAGATTCCTCTTTAAAGAAGCAGCCACTTTGGTAGTCCAGGCGTTAATCATTTCTAGACTGGACTATGCAAACTCACTGAATGCCGGTATCCCAGCTTATCAAGTACAACGCCTACAATTGATACAGAATCATGCGGCTAGGCTTATTTTCCAACTTCCCTCCCGCCATCATGTTAAACCCCTACTACAACAACTTCATTGGCTCCCTGTGAGCCAACGTTGTGCATTCAAATTAGGCTGTATTGTCCATAAAGCTCTGTTGGACACTGGCCCGGAATTCACATCCGATAAGATCAAGAAATACAGTCCCCCCGCACTCTTCGGTCATCCTGTCAACGTCTCTTGAGCACCCCAAGATTTAAACGAAATAAACACGGCGGGCTGTGCTTCTCAACACTGGCTCCCCAGTTCTGGAACTCTCTCCCTCTATCTCTACGACTCATTGACAACCATCAATTCAATTCAAATTAGTCTTTATTTCGACTATTAGTCATAAAAGACGCACATTAACATATTAAAAAATCACATTTCGTTAACATTACATTCTGTTTGATATTAACAGGGAAGTGCATCATAAGATCTTCAATTTAGGATTGCCACATACATGGTATTCAAACTCGACCAGTTAAAAAAATAAATAGATACTATGTTTTGGTAAAAAACATTTAAAATCAATAAA
This sequence comes from Lissotriton vulgaris, assembly GCF_964263255.1. Lineage (NCBI taxonomy): Eukaryota > Metazoa > Chordata > Amphibia > Caudata > Salamandridae > Lissotriton > Lissotriton vulgaris. The sequence continues at coordinate 148,978 of NW_028251453.1, read as the reverse complement.
ATTAATATTCCACAAAAATACCACAGTAAATTTATAGGGGCTGCAATACTTTCAGTTTACCACTACGGATTGTCCACATCCATTTTAACAATTTTGCGATCGCAATCACCATAGTGTCTGAACAGTCGGTTTGAAATATCCTCAATGCTACTGTCCCAGTCTGAATCCCCTTTTGGATACAGATCGACCTAATCAATTTGTGGCGAGGAGCTTTGCACTCTGGGCATGCAAAGAGGACATGAGCTATGCTTTCCGAGTGTGTTATACAGAAAGGGCACATGTGGTCATTTTTACTAGTTGTCCATTTGCAAGTAACCGTGTTAAGTGGGAGGGTTCCTACCCTGAACTGGTAAAACAGTTTCCTATCATATGGCATTGTAATGAGATCCCAATACCTCTCATACGAGGGAGTATGTTTCAGCTCCAAAAAAGCCTTAGTAAACGATGGAGCAGTATGTGACTGAAATTCCTCTTGGGATATCAATGCCCAGTAGGCTTCTTTTAGCTTTTGTTTTGAAGGGAAGATGCTCTCCTGGGGATTTTCCCAAAGATCCTCCATACCTAAGGCCTTAAGTAGGGATCTAACCTTCCTGAACCATAAAATTTTACCCCCAGATTCCATGTTTAGCGTTTCCAAGAGTGCTAACGCGTAATGAGAGAGTTCAGGCGTCACCCACAATCTCCTCCAATATGCAATTGGTCTAGACCTGTATGCTATGACTCCCCAAATCCATACGTAATGGTACAAGTGGTGTTGAATGTGGGAGCCCTGTTATATAGCGGAGAAATTTATTATGTGCATTTTTTAAGCCCGTTATATCGGAGACCCCCCACAATTCTGCTCCATACAACATGGAAGATCTCACTTTGGTGTCATAAATTTTAAGTACTGGGGCCATTGGTTTGGTAGCTGAGGACTTAAACTCTCTTAATAGAACACCAGCCAACTGTGCGTGCTTGGAAGTTAAGTATGACATATGTGGCTTCCACTGAAGCCTGGAGCCTAGTGTTATGCCCAGGTAACTAAAGCTATCCGTCTGTTCTAAGAGTTCCCCGTTCATGAAAACTCTGCCCCTAATGTTCCTATGCTTATGCATTACCATGAATTTTGTCTTTGATACATTAACAAATAGGCCATAGTCGTTGCAGAATTTTTCAAAGCAGCTTATTGCTTTCTGAAGCCCTTCCTGAGTTTTAGATATTAAAAGGGTATCATCGGCAAACATTAACAGGGGACCGAGATACCATTCTGTTTGGGTGCATCTGTGTAAGAGTCCCTATAATAATCTGTGACCCGGTTAATATATAGAGTAAATAATGTGGGTGCCAATACACATCCTTGTCGGACACCTCTTGCTGTCGGAAATCTATCGGTCACCTGACTCTGGTTACCCCATCTCACCTGCGCATAGTTATTATCATGAAATTTAATCAAAACTGCAAGCAGTTCAGGGGGCATGCCTTGTTCATGAAGCGCTCGCCACAGCCTGTCTCGGGGGACAAGGTCAAACGCAGCCTTCAGATCAATAAAGGCAGCATAGAGTGTACCGCCCCCTAGGGTCACCCATTTCCAGTAAATTGTGGAAAACCTAAAAACTTGGTCAACTGTACTGGTAGAGGGTCGGAAGCCAGACTGTAAAGTAGACATGACCCCCGATTCCTCTATCCAGTTCTGGATCCTAAGAAGTATCATCCTAGCCACAACCTTTTGTATACAAGCTATTAGGCTAATCGGCCTGTAGTTAGCTGGATCTGCGTGGTCGCCCTTTTTAAAAATAGGTATGATTTCAGCTCCCCGCCATGTGTCCGGCAAGGCAGTGCCTCTCGCAATGGCATTTGCCAACAATTCTATGTAAGGGACCCAGACTTCTTTATTATGTAAGAAAAGATCTGCTGGAATTTTGTCTAGGCCCGGGGCTCTTCCTTTAGGTATTAAATTGAGGGCATATTCAACGTCTTTCCTTGTGAACACTAGTGGGGTTGTAGGTATGGAACAGCTGATAAAGTCCAGAGCTGTTATAGGTACGCTGTTTACGTTAGCAAACTGGGACTTAAAATACATTATCCAGCGTTCTGGAGGGACATGGTTTTCGGGCTGTGGTTTTTGATTCCTCTTGCCCCACCTCACAAGGTGCCAAAAGCCCATCATATCTCTGGACTTGCTTGCTTCGTACAGCTCATCCCAATATTTGTTGTCCCAGGCTTTTTTGCAACGTATTGCATCCTTTTATAGTGTTTCCTAGCACCCTGTATGGCCTCCCTGTCAGTAGATCGCACTGCTAGCGCTAGGGATTTATATGCTGACCTACAATTTTTTTCATACCATGACTCGGGTTTCCGTCTTCCTTTACCAGAAGGGTTTTTCTTTGGAATACTAAAAAATTTGCTGAGTTTAAGAAAAAGGGTCGAGTGAATATGGACTACCCTGGTGTCGCAATCTTCATTGGATAACTGACCCTGTATTTCTACAATTGCTTCTTTAACCAAAACATCCATTTCATTAATAGAATGGGGATTGCCCAGACACTCAGCCCATCTTAACCGCCTTGTATCATTTGTCATAACGATATCATCTACTATATCGACTTTCGGTGTTTCTTGTCCCTTAAGGAGCAATATCTCAAGGCTGAGCGGGTTGTGATCACTCTCTATTCGTTGAATTATAGTCATGTCACGGACAGAGGACCAAAATTCAAGATTCACTAATATATAATCAATTCTGCTTGTACTCAAGCCATTATTAAAAGTTGGGTTGCTCTGCTTGTCCCCTCGCGTTCTCCCATTTGCTGCTCTTAGCCCACATTCAAGACTAAAGGTCTTGAGTTGAAGGGCTGCTTGGGTCCACCTTTTTATTGGGGGTATATTTAATGGAGGAATTTGCCAGCAAGTGTCTTCAACCTCAGTGAGCTCTAGGTCGCTGTGATCCAGGGGCTCGAAGGAGCAGTTAAAATCTCCACATATTAGTACATTAGCACCTCCCCTCCAGGTTCTTACATAGTGTCCCAGTACCTCAACTACCTCTGACGTTTTCCCCCCTGGTTTGCCCCTGGCATATACATTAAAGATAATTAATTCACCGAAAATGGGGGATTTTAACTTAACCACCAATATGTCCTTAGAATTGGTTACAAGTTGGGTTGTTGTGTATCTATCATCCTGCTTGACCCATGTGGTCAGGCCCCCCATTGGTCTTCCTTTACTAGAATGGGTTGCCAGTATCGCAAAATGTAGATACCCATGTCTATATTGTGGTTCAACTGCCCAGGTTTCCTGCATAGTGACTATCATATAATTATCAATAAAGAGGGCCCAATCCCTGGAAGCCATCTTATTCTTAAGGCCTGCCACATGCCAGGATGCCAAAAACTGACCCCCCGTATGTGTCTGTAATACATTATGGACCTTATTGCCCCATAGGCGAGCTTCCCCGTGGAGTACATTATGCCCATCTGATTCTGGCTAATATCCTGCAATCCCTCTGTCACTATTTCTCTTTCCTCAACCAGAGTACTAGCTAGATTGACATTACCTATGCAGAAATTGGGTAAAGCAATCTCAGTTTCCCTGACACTGACAGTGTTATTAGTTGAATCATACATTATTTTCTTGACTAAACAACTAGATTGATTGTCATTTTCGATAGAATAGTTGGGTGTAACATTCACTATCTCTCCCACTCTATTGGGGTCGTTGTTCGAGTCAGGGATTCCAGCTTTGTGCCGTGGGTAATGGGGTGAATTTAATACTTCCTCTGATGAACTGGTTGCAATAGTTAAAATATCTACCCTAGGAACTCCTTTCCCTTCATCCACCTCGACTCCTTCTAAACTAGGAATAATTGCACCTCCACTCTCTACCCCTCTGTTCTGTAGTCTTCAATCGCATTCATCCAGACCACTGAATATGTCATACCTGTTTATTGTCTCCAGTGGCGTGAATGGCATGAGATAGTCAATTTTTCTGTGTGCAGTTGTGTTAAATCTGGGGGGTATGGTATTCCACCCAGGTGTGTCAGGAGGTGGTACTGGATGATACATATAAGCAGAATTCCTAGTGTTCTCCATATTTGGAAAGTAATTAGTGGAGAAAGCATGACTGTGTGTTGTTTGAGATGGGAATACTACAGATCTCGGATAGAAATATGTTAAAGGGCGGGGATGATACAGTTGTTAGCATTGCCCTGTGGCCAGTTTAATATGTATTGAACTGCGTTATGGTCCCTAAAGTTAACTACAACCACATCTCCCCCGATATCCTTAGGTCTTCCACCTAACCACTGGAGGCGGCGAACATGAACTATTTCGCCATTAATGCTGCTGGCTATTGGTCTGTATGAAGTCAGCCAATGCATTATCTTGTTCTTCAGTTGGAAAAAACCTTCCCGCTTATTCTCAGACAACTCTGGTACCCCGGTGAGAACCACCACATATGGTACAGCTTCCAGCGGAAGTTCTGTTAGTGGTCTCCTACCTTGTACCCCCCTGGAATGCCTAGAACCTTCCTCCTCCATTCTCGATAGCCCAATTGATGGAATACCCATATCCCTTACAGGCTTGTTAACATGAATGGCGGGAATGTGGTTGGATTCTGTTACCGTCTTCGTTATAGGTACTTTTGGCTGATTTGTATTTGAAATGTGGGGGTGTTTGGGTGCAGGTGTTGTCCTTGTAGATGGATGGTTGGTGGCAGATGGTGCAGCTGGTATCGTATTGGTGAGTGAGATAGTGGTAGAAGGTACTGCTTTGGTGACTTGTGGTAGAGGATTATGGGCGGATGTAGTGGCTTGAGAAGGGATTGATACAGTTGATAACTCTTTATTTTCTACTATCCTGATGGAATTTCCCTTTCTTCCCAAGTCTGCCTCTATTTTCCCTAATCTATCCTCCATACTTTTTAATCTTTCTACTATTGCTAGTGTATAACTTCTCATTATGAGTTCAATACTATCCAATAGGTCACTAGTGTGAGCTGGTTGTGACCCATCGACCAGTCGGTCATGTTTGGTATTAGCCTCACTGTCAGGATATAGAGATGGTGGCAATGGTGAAGAAGCTGACGCTGTTCCTACATCTTTCGTGTCAGCTGTGATACCCGTGACATTGGTACTAATAGGCTTATGCTTCTTCCCAAAATCAGAATGACTCAGCTTTTGTTTGGATAGTTCCACCCTCTTGCGTCTCTTTTTAGTTGGCGGTGGGCCATAGATTTTATGTTGCATGGTCCTCTTAATCTTACCTCGTGCTATCTTACCAGGCGTGGGTGTTGGTGAAATCATCACCTTAGATGCACTGGGTGTGCTAGTAGAGTTATGAGGTGAGATACCAAGACCAGTTTGATTGGGACATGTAGTGGGTGCCAAACATTCTCTAAGCAAAAGGGGCACACTGTCCATAGAAGAAATGTCATTATTAGTATCAGGGCAGAGCTCATTATAGAAATTAGCGGTAGGGATTGGCTCTGACAGAGTCCTATTCTTGATACGTTCAATCGAGCGGCGGCGCTCAGCCCGCCGTTCTGCTAGGGATTGCTCCTTTGAGCCTTCAGCAAGGGTTTTGATAAAATAATTGTCCAAGGTTCCATTCAACAAACCCCCAGCTCTTTCAGACAAAGCGATGTCCGGACTTAACACGATGGTAAACATTGTAATATATTTACAGAAGATTGCCGGACAAAAGGATAAATGGAGCAACTTACTCCGAAACAGTAGGGGTGTGTAGTCACTCGGCCAGGGGGTGTGGCCCAGTCCAGTCTCCTCAGGCCTCTGAGGGCCTAAGAGGGCCCGCCCTTTGCCCGGGTTTATCCCCGGGCGCTCCCACGCGCGTCCCGCGAAGCAGGGAGTGACGCTTGGTCTTAAGCGCCTCCTGGCGCGCTTCCCGGGTGAGGCACTTCCGGTACAAGGAGGCTGCTGGAAGGTGTAGTTCGCAGCCTCCAGGTGCTCGCCCCCACTCGGCGGCCGCAATAGAATGTTGTAAGCAGCAGCGGGGGGTGAGCTGCACAGCCGGTGATGAGAGAAGGGCTCCGGTGCAGGGGCAACAGGAATCACGCAGATAAGGTTTCTCCTCTCTAGTTATAAAATGAAGCTGGATGTCCCACTCACCCGGGAGTGACGCTTGGTCTTAAGCGCCTCCTGGCGTGCTTCCCGGGTGAGGCACTTCCGGTACAAGGAGGCTGCTGGAAGGTGTAGTTCGCAGCCTCCAGGTGCTCGCCCCCACTCGGCGGCCGCAATAGACTGTAGTAAGCGGCAGCGGGGGTTGAGCTGCACAGCCGGTGATGAGAGAAGGGCTCCGGTGCAGGCGCAACAGGAATCACGCAGATAAGGTTTCTCCTCTCTAGTTATAAAATGAAGCTGGATGTCCCACTCACCCGGGAGTGACGCTTGGTCTTAAGCGCCTCCTGGCGCGCTTCCCGGTGAGGCACTTCCAGTACAAGGAGGCTGCTGGAAGGTGTAGTTCGCAGCCTCCAGGTGCTAGCCCCCACTCGGCGGCCGCAATAGAATGTTGTAAGCGGCAGCGGGGGGTGAGCTGCACAGCCGGTGATGAGAGAAGGGCTCCGGTGCAGGGGCAACAGGAATCACGCAGATAAGGTTTCTCCTCTCTAGTTATAAAATGAAGCTGATGTCCCTCATCACCATCTTCAATTTAGGAAACAGCTTAAAACTTGGCTATTCACGTCCGCTTATCTCAACTAACTCATCATCTTTCTGTAGCGTTCTGCCCTCAAGCGCCAAGAAACCCACTGTAGCGCTATATAAATAATTTTAACATAACATCCCATGCACATGCACAGGCTTCACTAATGGTGTGAAAAGTGAATAACAACACAGCAGAGGCAGGAGAAGCAACAATAGACATCCACTCTGCTGCATCGTTTTAACACTTTGAAACCTTTGGCTGACACTTTACATTGAGTAGAATGAAGTAGTTGGGCTCATGGAATGATATAAGTATCTGAAATTACCGCTTTTACCAGTTTTCTTGGGAAGTTTGAAGACCACCTTAATGGTCTAGAAACTGTCATAGTAAATCTGTAGCGCTCCCGAAGTGCGTATGCCAAGTAACTAAACAATCCCTTTTTAACATGCACGTGGCAAATAGCAAATATTGTATCAAAATGTTCTTCCTGCCATGTGCTAGGTAAATGTTTTGTACCAGGATGGTGAATGACATTCACTTCCTGTTCAAAATAAGCTTTCACACCCGCAGTGACTTACTGACTGCCCTGGCATTTGAAGGCCTGCACCAATCTCCATCCACTTTCAGTACCTCAGTGTCCCTGTGCTAGGAGTGCCTCAAGATCCACAGGCTTTCAATGTCAATGAAAGTAAATAGTCCTTGTTTTACATCTGGGTTTGGGTGGTTCTAAAGTCGGTTTTAGAACTGAACCACAACAGAAAAAGAAACTCCTGGTCCTGGAACAAGTACTAAAACCAGAGGACAATCCACCCTTGGAATTTATCCTCATCGTACAATCTCCAAAGTGAAAGAAATTAAACTAGTACCCTCCATTCTCCTAGTCTAAGCACCTTCACCAGGTCCTGGAGGATTTACCATCAACACACAGTTTCAAAGCAGACCTCAGGGTGCTTCAATAAGAGAATTTAGTAAACTCTTTGAAGTGACTAAGGTGGTAACTCAAGGTTAGATAAATCTCTCAAAAAATGTATTGACAACAGTGTGCATATGAGGCCTTATTCTACTCTAACTTCTTGTTAGAAACCAGACAACATCTTTTCATCATTTTATTTCTGTTCTCTTTCCTTTATACTCCTTCCCCCTTTTATCTGTTTACTCTCGTTCTCCTTTACCCTCTGTCACTTCTCCTCAGTGATCTCATGTTTCTAGTTACCAGTGTTTTCACTTTTGTCTTTTCCTCATTTTCCCTCTTTTCTTCACTTCCTATCCTCTCTCCGTTTCTCTGTTTCTCTAGCTCTCTTCTCCCTTTTTTAGTTTCCTCATTATCCTTTATTTTCTTCCTCGATTTCTCTTAACGTAACTTTTTGTCACCCTCCTTTTCTCTTTTATTTATCCCATTGTTCTCCTCCCTTTCTTTTAGTATTTCTTTTCTCTTCCCTCTTATCTCCAACCTCCTTTTGTATTTCTCGCTCACTTCTTTTCTCTCTTCATACTTCCAACTCACCGGCCTTCCTTCTGTAGTGAAGGCAAGGCCCTGCTTGAACACATTGCTATGTTAGCATAGGCTTATTAGAAGTTTAAACACCATGTTCGAGGCATATGGGCTGCAGATGGTACATTATGAATAGATCGCCATCTGGTGTTGGGCTCGGATGATTGCACTTTGTTTTTCTCTTGGAGAGTCTTTTGTCCCTTGGTGACTCCTCCCTTTGTTGGTAGTGCGCATGGGCATCGGCTCCATCCTTAGATTGTTTTTTTCCGCCATCGGGTTCGGATGAAGATAGAGACGCTCCAGATCAACTTCACAAGAAAGTGATTTTCGGCGCGTATTCCCTTTCCAATTCGACGGTATTGTTATTCGAACGCGTTCATTTCCATTCCAAGCGCGTTACAAATTCAAAATAAAAGAGAAAAACTTGAATCTACGTCGAAGAACAGGAGGCCTTTCTCGACGCAGTCAAGCCCGGGGTCCATGGAAAGGACTCCATTCAAAAAATGTCCAACGTGTGGTGCTAAGTTCCCACACAAGGACCTACACGAGGTGTGCAACCTCTGTCTATCGCCTGAACACGAATCCAGGGATTGCGAAGCCTGCGCAGCATTCTCCTCCAAGCTAACGATTAGAAATCGTCGGGCTAGAAGACGCGAGGTTTACAGAATGCAGGCGGAGGAGATCCCGGAGCTGTTCGGAGACGAACAAATCGAGGAAGAAGAGGACCAGTCGGGGTCGGAAGGGGACCAGTCGGAGACGGAAGAACTCATCGAGCAACAAACCGTGAGTGACGACGTCCCCTTACCAAAAAACCGACCCCGTGCGGTAACGACCCCGCCCTTGGGCCCGGTCAAACCGCTGAAAAAAGTTTCCGACGCCCCGCCTTTAGGCCCGGCAACGAAACCGAAACTGAAACCGAAGCATTCGGACTCCCACCATGTCGGATCCGAGAAAAGGGCGACATCGACTTCGGCACCGAGGCTACATGAAAAGGAGAGCTCGGTATCGAAACATTCCATGTCGAAGCATAAATATGACTCTTCGCCCAAGAGACACTCGATACCAAGAAAGTCGGAATCGAGCAAACATTCGGTGTCGAAAACGACAAGATCTGAAGATCGAAAGCAAAAGCACCTCTCGGAACCAGAACCCTCGGTACCGATTCAGGAGCAACAGACAGATCCCAAACAAAAGATCTTGTTTATTGATCCACAAACGGGGAAAGTGGTCACGAAGAAGAGAAAGAGCGAACAACCAGAAGATAAACCTCTTCCTCCAAAAAAGAGAACAATGGGGACGAATATAACTCCTCCTGCTTCTCCTCGTCCTAAAGCCACTCCCTCTTCTCCTATTCCTCACAATAGGCCACGCATACCAAGACCAGCTACACCTCAGTCAGATGTAGACAGTGACATGGGGGAGGGAGAACCTCAGGGGGATGAAGAAACTATTCCAGATGAGGAGGATCCATGGGAAAATTATGATGTAGGGTCAGATGAGGACAACGACCCAGAGCTATATCCCTCAAAGCCTTCACCACCTGAGGATAACACAGGTTTTGTGCAACTCATTAATAGGGCAGCAAAATACCATAAGGTAGATGTACATACAGAACCTCAAATAGAGGATTTCTTGTTAGAGACGCTACCTAATGCACAAAGAACATCAGGTACTCTTCCTATGTTAAAGGGTCTTATTACTCACACAGATGAGATATTCGAAAACCCAGTGAGAGCCAGGGTGTTAAACCCAAGAATTGATAAAAAATACAAAGCGGCTCCAAAGGACCCCATATTTATTAGAGGGCATGTACCGCTAGACTCGCTAGTGGTCTCAAACGCTCGCAAAAGAGCAAACTCATTATCTACAGGAGAGGCTCCTCCACCAGATAAAGAGTCGAAGTTAATAGATGCATCAGGCAAAAGAGTAGCATCACAGGCAGCGAATAGCTGGCGTATAGCCAATACACAAGCACTACTCGCACGTTACGACAGGGCACATTACGATGAGTTAGAAAAACTTCTCATACATCTCCCAAAAGAACATCAGAAAAGGGCAGATCAATTAATACAGGAAGGTAAAATAATAACAAATACTTCCATTAAATGTGCATTAGACGCGGCAGACACCGCAGCGAGATCGATTAACACTAGCGTCATGCTAAGAAGGCACGCATGGCTTAGAATCTCAGGATTCAAACAGGAGGTACAAACAGCCCTACTGAACAAACCGTTTGATCAAAAGACATTGTTTGGTTCAAGCACAGACGAGACATTAGAGAAAATGAAGAAAGATACTGAAACGGCTAAGTCAATGGGAGCATTGCAACAGCCAACACACAGAGGTTCCTTTCGTAGATCCACCTATAGAGGGGGCTCAAAGAACACAGGAACGAATCAGCAATCCACATCTTTCACTCCAACATCACCCAGAGGTAATTCAAGAGGCAATTACAGAGGTAACAACAATAAGGGAAGAGGCCGCGGAAATAACAATAACCGCAACGCCTCAACACCAAAACAGTGACTTCATAGAACTCCCCCCAGACCACATAACACCGGTCGGGGGACGTCTATCACAGTTCCTACCTGTCTGGGAAAACATCACGTCAGACAAGTGGGTGAGACAAATTATCCAACATGGTTATTGCCTAGAACTCACAGCTACCCCACCAAACATCCCCCCCAAACAGCGTCCAATGAGTCAGGATCATCTAACATTGTTAAGAGAAGAAGTGCTAGCACTTCTACAAAAGCATGCAATAGAGAAGGTACCAAAAGATCAACAGGGCACAGGAGTATACTCTCTATACTTCCTCATCCCCAAAAAGGACGGGTCCCTACGACCAATATTAGACCTCAGACCTCTCAATGCTTACATAAATTCGGAGCACTTCCACATGGTCACGCTCCAGCAAGTACTTCCTTTACTGAAGAAAGGGGACTTTCTTTCTACACTGGATCTAAAAGACGCTTACTTCCATATCCCAATTCACAAAGCCCACAGAAAATACCTAAGGTTTGTGTTAGAAGGACAACACTATCAGTTCAAAGTCCTTCCATTCGGTGTCACAACAGCACCGAGAGTGTTCACAAAATGCCTAGCTGTGGTGGCAGCACACCTAAGAAGACAACAAATACATGTCTTCCCATACTTGGACGATTGGCTAATAAAGGCCAAGTCAAAGGAAGAATGTCTTCACAACACGCAGAAGACAATTCAATTGCTGCACCACCTAGGGTTCACGGTGAACTACAAAAAATCACACCTGCAACCAAACCAGATTCAACAATACCTGGGGGCTACAGTAGACACAGAAAAGGCAACAGCATACCCCAACCCAGTCAGAGTACAAACAATGATCGGGTTAATACAAACATTTCAACCACAACACTCACTACCAGCACGAGTGTTTATGCAACTATTAGGCATGATGTCCTCCTGCATACTGCTAATACCACATGCCAGACTACAAATGCGTCCACTACAAGAGTGTCTAGCGACACAGTGGAATCAGGCTCAAGGGCAGATTACAGATCTGGTGTTGGTAGACGACCGGACGTATCGCTCTCTGAAGTGGTGGAACACAGAAAACATTTCCAAGGGGCGGTCGTTCCTAGAGCCAATTCCACAAGTAATAATAACAGCGGACGCATCGCTCTCCGGATGGGGAGCGCATATGGACAAATACACAGTACAGGGAAAGTGGAGTGTGCAGCAAAAGAAACTGCACATCAACTACCTAGAGCTATTAGCAATATTTCTAGCACTAAAAGCTTTCCAAATGCAAATAACAGCCAAAGCAGTCCTGATCAGAACAGACAACATGACTGCAATGTATTATATTCAAAAACAGGGGGGGACACACTCTCTCCAACTGTCCAGACTAGCACAGGACATATGGAGATGGGCCATTCCTCAAAAGATCTACCTGTTAGCGGAACACCTACCAGGAATTCAAAACCAAATAGCAGACATCCTAAGCAGACAGTCGGAACAAGTGCACGAATGGGAGCTGCACGACCAAATACTACAGCCATTCTTCCAAAAATGGGGGCAACCAGAGATAGATCTGTTTGCAAATCATCAGAACGCAAAATGCAAAGAATTCGCATCCAGGTACCCACACCAAAGGTCCCAAGGCAATGCGCTGTGGATAAATTGGTCCAACAGATTTGCTTACGCGTTCCCTCCTCTACCACTAATTCCATTACTGGTTCGGAAACTGCAACAACATTCAATGACAATGATACTAGTGGCACCCACGTGGGCAAGACAGCCGTGGTTCACCACACTGCTACAACTCTCACAAGTACCACATCAAAAGCTAAGGTTATTACCCATGCATCTTACACAGAACCATGGAGAAATAATGCACCCAGATCCCAAACAACTGAACCTAGCGATCTGGCTCCTGAGGTCATAGAATTTGGGTATTTAGATTTACCACCAGAATGCATGGAAATCATTAAACAAGCCAGGCGTCCTACCACCAGAGCATGCTATGCAGCAAAATGGAAGAGGTTTGCTATACACTGTAACAGTAAACACATCAACCCTCTGGACGCATCCACTAAACAAATCATTTGCTATCTGTTACACTTACAGCAGTGTAACCTAGCATATACCTCTATCAGAGTGCATCTAGCAGCCATAGCGGCATACCTACAAAACAGACAACATCTGTCACTGTTCAAAGTACCAGCAATTAAAGCTTTCATGGAAGGACTCAAAAGAGTCATTCCACCAAGAAGGCCACCTTCCCCAGTCTGGAATCTCAACATAGTGCTTACCAGACTAATGGGGCCACCATTTGAACCTATGCATAGGTGTGAAATACAATTCCTCACATGGAAGGTAGCCTTCCTCATAGCTATCACGTCACTTAGAAGAGTAAGTGAGTTGCAGGCCTTTACGATTCAAGAACCATTTATGCAGCTACACCAAAATAAAGTGGTTCTTAGAACAAACCCAAAATTCTTACCGAAGGTTATTTCAGCATTCCACATCAATCAGTCAGTGGAATTACCGGTTTTCTTTCCAAAACCACAAACAGTAGCTAAAAGAGCCCTACATACACTGGATGTTAGAAGGGCCATATTGTATTATATAGAAAGAACACAAACTTTCAGAAAGACAAAACAGCTATTTGTTGCGTTTTCTCCCACACATAAAGGCAATCCCATCTCCAAAGCGGGCATTGCCAGATGGATTGTAAAATGCATTCAAATATGCTATCTAAAGGCAAAGAGAACATTAACTGTTCCTCCTAGAGCTCACTCTACACGTAAACTAGGAGCATCTATGGCATTTCTAGGAAACATTCCACTAGATGACATATGCAAAGCGGCTACCTGGGTTACACCGCACACCTTCACAAAACACTATTGTGTAGATGTGCACACAACACAACAAGCTAGAGTGGGACAGGCAGTATTAAAAACATTGTTTCAGACAGTTGCAACAGACACGGGCGACCACCGCTAGGGAGAGAACTGCTATATAGTCTATTCATAATGTACCATCTGCAGCCCATATGCCTCGAACGGAATATGCTACTTACCAGTATGCATCTGTTCTTGGCATAGAGGGCTGCAGAGTGGTACATGCCCTCCCAGCCTCCCCGGAAACCTGTGTCTGTTCCAACACTATCTTATTTAGATACACTTACATGGGCATTCTTATCTGTATTCTACTATACTACTCCATCTAACCCTACTATGGCAAAACAATCTAAGGATGGAGCCGATGCCCATGCGCACTACCAACAAAGGGAGGAGTCACCAAGGGACAAAAGACTCTCCAAGAGAAAAACAAAGTGCAATCATCCGAGCCCAACACCAGATGGCGATCTATTCATAATGTACCACTCTGCAGCCCTCTATGCCAAGAACAGATGCATACTGGTAAGTAGCATATTCCTTTACCTTTTTGCAGCTTTTGCACACAACACTGCATGTAACTGTTGTTGTAAGTTAGACTGCTTGAATTTCTTCACATGAGAATGGCTTGTTTTCAACATCCCTAGACTTATATCACGTCCTTAGTCTGTACAGTGAGTGCAGAAGCCTCCAAGGTTACCATAACAATGTTAGCTGTTATTCGGGCTGATCGGACCACGCTCTTGACACAGCATGCACACAGCTGCAGCTAACTGAAATTCTAGCGCCTTTAGTATTGCACTGCATGCATGATTAGGGCACTTGGAAGGTGTTCGTTTCCAGAGACAGAGAGCTTTGCAGATCCTGATCTGATCCACTTCTGCTGATCTTGGAGGTATGGGGTTCCCCATTCAAGCCTAAGAGACCTTCTATTATTATAAAACCTAGTTCCTAGCAAGGGAGGGTGGTACACAAGGAGCTATAGGACCTGTTTCCACTATTGTTGTAATATGATTTCTCCCTTTGTGTTTTATGGAATTGTAACAATGCTGACTGTTTTATTTCTGATCATATGCCTGCTTATGTTAGCCAAAATACTGCATCTTAGAGCACGTGGTTCAAAATAAATATTTTAAACTTTTCCGTGTCTCTTGTTACCCACGTTGTGGACTGGTTTAAGAATAAAACAAACAAGTGTTCTTGATTCCCACCACTCCTGAGAGTACCCTAAGTTGCATGTTCTGGGTTGTCTAATTATTGGTAGCTTTGCTCTAGGAGGGAGAGCTAATGAGACACTGATGCTAGTTGGATAGGGGTTCTGGGTTCTGAGGTGAGTTTATGGTCCACCACAATTCACTGAGGTCCTGGTTTTCTGTGGATAGTTCTGTGCATAAGCAGAATCCCTGCAACATGGCGCACCTAACGTTTGGTCTTATATTTGAGACTCTTGTGTAGTGCTAAGATCAGTCCACAACACCCTCACTTCTGTTTCCGGGTAACAGTTGTGACGGATTAATCTACCTATATAGATGGCTTATAGGTTTATTCAAGCTTGATATTTCAAAAAAGGTTCATACAGTGAATTACAACCAATTTGTGCTACACCTAATATAGATTGTTTTTCTCTCCTGTGTCCTCATGGGAGATATTGACATCGCCCCACACAGTTGGGTGGCTGTCCGCAGTCATTGCAGACATTTGGAGTCACCCGCGGTTGTTTTTGTAGTGAGTGCAGAGACAGCATACCCATTTGAGCTTTTCTACTCATGGGTTCCATTTCCTGCAGTAAATGCGGGCAGTGGTACATTTCATGTTTACACTCACTCACACTGCCGTGCCTAATGTGTATACACCATATAGGACTAGGGAGATTCCAATTTCTGCTTGGTGGCACCAACTTTGTTTTAATTGTACCCTTCCCCACTCGGTAATGGCGGTTTGGTTGGGTCCCTTGTCGATTCCAGGGGCCACATGGCCAGTTTTGGCCAGGTTTACTCCGCACCGTGTTATCTTCAAGTCCCTATTGCAGACTTAAGAGTCCTTTATGCCTCTGTTGTTAAGGTGCAGAGGGCTCTAGTGCAATACGTTTCATGCAATGTCCAGGTGGGGTCACCTGGAGCTGAGGGGCAGCCAGTTGGTCAAGCTGGGATTAAAATTAGTCCTGTCATGGTTAATGCAGTTATGGGCAATCGCCCCCAGGATGAGGGCGAAATGCGTTTTTGGCTTGCCGAGAAATTTGACCAGCTAGAAGTAGTTTTTCCTAATACGACTCCTGTGGAGAAACACAGGATTCTGACCATTAGTTTGCAGAAAGACTTAGTACCCGAGGTGACAGATTGTGAAAGCTGGGGTAGAATTTTTGCAGCAGTTTACTCGAAGTGCTTTGGCACCCCGTCTGACTGTTCTGCAGTCTGTGATCATGCGTGTTCAGGATCAACACGGTCCGGAGGCGGAGTAGTTTCCGCACTTATCCATGAAAATGTCAAGGGTGATGGGGTTAACTTTCAGGTGTCAAATTCTTTGCGCAATGTCCCCGATGCCGATAAGCCCCGGGAGTTACCGAAAATGATTGCGGAGGCTTATAAGACCATTGGCCTCAATAGTTTGGGTGTTAAGCCTTTTGCTAAAACAGCAGCTCAATAGCAAACTCAGACGGCGAAGTCTGGTAAAGACGACCGTCTTGCTTTTCCAAAGCAGAATTGGAGGGGCAAGAAGCAAGGGAAACAGAAACAGGGGTCACGTCCTGCATCACCAGTTTTAGCGTCTACAGAGCGCTCATATGATTTGCGTGCCCGTGTGAATATTAAGTCCCCTGAAAAATTACAGGTTCCTGAACAACGTTCTCCTCGTTCTTTCCAGGAAACATAGATCTCACAAACCGGTGGAGGTGAACGTGAAAGAGGCCGGGGTGCCCCACAAGGACGTGAGTAGCCCCGCCTGGCTGATGGTAAAGGCAAGCAGGACGACTTTCAACGCCAGCAACTCAGTTTCAGAAAAAGAAAGTTGCTGCTTTAACAGCGAGATATGCCACAGATAGTGAGATTGCAGCTTCAGAATTAGACATGGGCACTAATGCTGCTTGACAGCCCGGCGGAAATTACAGTAGTGCGGCAAGCACTGCGTCCATTTCTGAAGGTGACAGCAACTAACACTTTTGTCACAGTCGAGACAGCTGACACTAGAGTGGCTCCCCCTGATAGACTAGTCCTATTAATTGAAGGTGACATACAACGTATAATAAAAAGGGATATTTTGGGAAAATCTGACTTCCAATTATGACATATTGTTAGCGGTGACAGACTATCCCCCATCATTCGTTTTGGCAGCTCCGAGAGGGGAGGAGGTAATCCTCCCTAGTTTCAGTTTTCATTGCGGTCTAAGCCACAGACACAACCCCAATATCCCATGCAGCAGGAAGCGAAAGCTCCCGTTGCGGAAATCTTTGAACAATTGGAATATCAAGGTGTAATGGAAACTTGTGTGTCTCCCATAAATAATCCTTTATTCACTGTGACCAAGCCTGATGGGTCGTACCGCCTAGTTTTGGATTACCGGCATTTGAACTCTCATTGTCGGACATGTGTACAAAATACCGAGATACGCAGCGTTTATGAGGGCTTTTCAATTTATCTCTTGGAATAAGTGGTTACAAGTGTCCTATCCCTTTTGATAAACTGTACAAAATACCCACAGTTCTGCCCTGGTCAATAGTCTCGTGAGAAAAAGGTTTAAAACCACACTTGACATATCCAATGGCTTTTTTAGCCATAACGTGTCCTCTATTAGTAGTCAATGAACTGCCTTTACCTCGGGTGGCAAACAAAAACAGTTTAAAAGATTAGCCATGGGCTACAAGAATGATCCAGGCGTCTTTGCCGCTTTGATAGTCTCTGTTAGAGAGACTCGTCCCTGATGCATGCTCGTACGTTGATGATATATATCTAAACGACGACGAATTATGGCTGCATCTGTGTCGCGTTGACCGCATAAATTTTATGTTTGCATACTTCGGTTACAAATTCAACTTTGCAAAATAGCACATTGCAGAGTACACAGTGTTGTTTTTGGACTATGGGCACACCAATGAAGGTCAAGGGTTAGCTCCTCACTTTCTGGAGAAATGCACTTGCCTGCGCGCTCCGTCAACTCTGAAAAAGCTACACTCCTCCCTGTTTTTTTGTTGTTTCGGGCATACTTATATTCCCGAATATGCCCAGCGTATCAAGCCACTTTATGCTTTGATACAACCTACTTATACCAAATCTTGCTGGCTACCTAGGCATTCAGCAACTTTAATCCAAATTCTTGCTGACACGTGATAACCACACAAACCTGGTAATAAGAATAGTGCCGGGCGCAGTGTGGTTCACGTACTTGACGTTTTATGAAGGAGACACAGCCCCTATCGCTTACAAGTCACACTTGTACACTTTGGCTGAAATGCGATTTTCTACTGTCAAGAAAGTTTTGACAGCAGAGCAGATGGCGATTCTTAAAGAAAGGGCGCTGTCGCAAGGGAAACGCATGTTGGTTATCACCCCGCATCCTGCCTTGGAGGCAGTGATGAAAGCCAGTGCATCTCATTCAAAAGCTCTGCATCCACGTTGGATACAGTGGGCGACTGTATCTCTCTTGCAACAACGTTACTGGTGGCGCAGATTATATAAACAGACTCTCGATTATGTCCTTCATTGTGACATTTGCCAGCAGATTAAACCTTGGACTGCTTTGCGTCTGCCACAAACACAGTTGTACTTATCCAATAAACCTCTTGAGTGTGTTTATTTGTGTCACTGCTGTCCTTTCTCTTCTGATACTGCGTACAAGTTTATCTTAGTTGCAGTGGATTTGTGCACACGTTTCTTATGGGTCAGGCCACAACGCAGCGCTGATGCTCGCACTGTCATCAGGGATTTGCGTGTCTTTGTGGGAATTTTTGCATGTGGCACCCTTCATTCTGACCAAGGCCCGGCGTTGGCGTAGATGATCATTCTGCTGTATTACAGGACCTACAAAAGACTAGTGACAGTCTGGCAAAGGAACATTTGCCCTCCACAACTGATGCTGCGCTTCAGATTCCGGTAGTTGGCTGTCTACCCCGAGCCGATGACCTGGTCCGTGAGAAGGAGGAGAACAAGAAGGATTTTGGCCCCTCTTATTGTGCACCAGTTCCTGTGCTTGGCGTGCAGGGTACAAGAACAGTTGCTTTACCTCCACTTCCTGGTCACAAGGAAAACAGGTACATCTCCATTGACAATGTCAAATTACAACGGGTGGCCGATTCTTCTTAGCATGACTCCAGTGGTCTCTTGTCCAGCAATGCTGAGAAATTGTGTTCTGGCTACAGCTAATACCAGCAGGCCTGACATTGCCATTGAGATGACTACAGTTACTAATCCCTTATTGAATCCACCGGCTGGTGATCCCCAAGAAGACATTGAATATACTTATCCCACAGATGTGTCTTTGCCTGGATTAGAGACTACTGCTTTTGATCAGTCCCAATTTTCATATGACTCAGACTCAACATCATCAAAAGCCTCATCGAACGTTACAGTTGTTTTATGTTTGGTTTAAAAAACATTTTTGGATTGCCGCTTGAACTTACATTTGGCTGATGCTCTTTTCAATTTCTTTATTCATGTCAATTAGTTTTGTAGTTATGTTTTTTCATCTAGTAAATGGACATTATGTTAAAGAAAGATCTTCAATTAGGTTAATTGATGGAACTTTGGCACCCCACTCCTCATCCAACATCATGAAGAGGGACCAGACGTTTGTCAACATCACAGCTTGGCCTGCATTAGATGGACTTGTATGGGATGCTGTTAGATTCCAAATACACAGTGATTTGATGATTGGGATGTCCAAGCCGTAGAGGCTCTTTTTTCTTATTTGAAATATTATGCTGCTTTTGGTGCTGAAGATTTGCATTTAGACTCAGCCAATTATGCAGATTTATTCTGCTATCAACATTATGGCAATAATTTTCTGCATAAAGCATACATGCTTAGAAATGTGGTTAATTATACACAATGGGAACATTGTCCAGCTCCCGTTGAAGGCAGCTCGAAAACTCTTTTGAAAAAGTTGACTTATTTTACCGACTTTATTCAGGTGATTCTTGGAGCATTTTATTTTAAGATGACTGCTAAGTCCTCTTCCAAAGTTAGACTCACCCACACTAAATTACTGTATTCGAAATCCTTTATCAATCAATTAGCAATAGGGGCTATGAGCTGTGGAAAGATACTATTGATCTTAAATCTGTTTGGGGTTCTAAAAACTGGCAAGTGCAAGGCACTGAGGCTTTGCATCTTGCATGTCTCATCCCAAACCATATGTTGTTTTTGAATATGACTATTTCAAAAATGACTTTCTTTGGAGTGGCTACATCTAAAAAATTAAATGCCCCTTCCGTTCCTGATTTAGGGGAATACCCATCATGATACAATCACACTGATATGTCCATCGATGAATTAAAGTCCCTGTTACTAAATTCCTCCTTTAATATTTCCAGCTTGGATCCCCAAGGGTGAATATTATGGCAAAAAAGTTCAGATTCATTCCAACATCGTTTTCTGGGTCTAGCCCCGGGCTATACACAGGTTAGGGTGGATCCCCATTTTGAAAGTAATCTTTCCGTTACTACCTATTCAATAGGCAAGTTATGTCAGAACTGGCTCAAACATTCCAATTTAGCGTCAGTTAAACTTCATTTGTCCAAATTGACTGACATGGTTGATTTGAATGACTTTGTTAATGGCCCTGTGGGAGGCAGGTCAAAAAGTTGGATATGTGCTATTTACAACGAAGTTTGAAAACTGTCTCAAGTGGAAGCTGCTTCTAGATTGCGGGCTATTGATCAAGCTAATTTAAAAAAAATGCTTGCAGTTGTAGATAATAGCATTAATACTCTTTCTCCCCAAATTTACACATTAGATAATATTGTTTCATCTGTTGTTGATATTGTGCAAGATGAAGTATCTATTTTGTACCATAGACAAAATCAATCATGTTCCATTATGCAGTTTGCTTGGACTTTACAAACTTTAAAGGCTGGGAAGATTCCTTTGGACTACATGAACACATCCTCTTAATTTTTACTGTTTAACTTGACTGAAAAACAACAATTTATGTCTATGAAGGATGCTGCGTATTCAATTTTGCATATTAAAAAGTTGGAACCTTTACCTTTTTCTGCGGCCGAATCCAATTCTGCTGTGTGGCTAATTCATGGGTTAATAACTTTGCCTTTTCCCCTGTTCAAATTCAATTCATGCATGAAACACTGTGCCATAGGCAGATATGAACCATTAGGAAGTACCTATCTCCATGAAGTTTGGTCTCGACCATTTACCTATAGGTGCCTGAGGGAGGGTAAAGAGGTTTATTTAAAAGAAGAGTGCACTTCTACACCTGATCAATAACTGGTTTGCAAGAACATCCAATTGCATGGCTCATGTAATACGCAGGTGCCAAATTTAGCATGCATTTTAAAGGGTAATCCAGTCCCAGCTATAACACCCAACATTCACGTTGTTAGCTAACGGTAGCTATTTACTTTTAAATAATGAAAATTGCTGAGGTATGCTGACAGGGATTCCATACATTGTGACCGTCTCCCAACGTGTAGTCTGCTGTAAGAATGTGCTTTTTCCGCCTCCGCATGGGAAGCTCAATGTATCCATCTGGCCTTCTATTCCAACCTTGAAAGCAGAGTTCAACAAGATGTGTTGAATAAGGGCTCTATTGCCCTTACTTCTTCCTCTGAAACGTTTGTTCTTCACGTGGCAAACACCCGCACCGAGGTGCATGCAATTTTGAATACCGATCTCCCCCTGCATTTTGGCGCTTTGATTCACACTATATTCAATGCCTCCTCGACCACAGGCTTGGCTCATTTTTTTTTTCTTTTAATTTTTCTTTATTATTTTGCAAAGAAAAAAAAAAGAAGAAAGCAAAGAAAATATACAAGCGACAGTCCCGCATTGTTCCCCTCACAGGGGGCGCTGTAAGAAGCATAATAGGAGGCAAAGGGAGGCAGCAAAGTATGTCATTAAAGTTCAGTTCAAAGAGTCAATGTCTGCCGATGCACATAAAGGAAATCGAGAGCAGGCCTCTTCCCGGTCGGCCGACCGGTAGCAGCCCTGCAAAGAAGGGTGACAAATCCCTTATGGGGAAGGCAGTGCTGCAGAAGGCTTAGAAAATCTGACAGCCTCTACAGGCCATGCGGTGTCGCAACAGGTAATAAACCCAACTGACCCCCCCATCCTCCCCACCCCAGGTGGTGGCGACAACACTCACACTCATTCTCAGTCCCACAGTCATATAATCTTATTAAATCTGGAAACGGTGAAGGGCGCGTATTGCGGACGGGCAGACCTCAGAGGGCAGACCTTGTGATAAGAAGCGGACCCCAGCGAAGCAGGAAGTTCTTAAAGTTGCCCAGGAAGATGTCCGCCATTCTCTCCATGCTCAGTAATCTCCATAGTCTTGCGTTCCATAGTGATATTGCTGGGGCATCCGGTTTCTTCCCGGCTGCAGCTAGCGTGAGTTTGGCGGCTCCAAGACAGAGCCATAGGATATGTCTATCCGCTTTTGTTTGATGTTCCAACACCGGGTCATGGAGACCCAGTAGGACATGAGCTACGGTGAATAACTGTTACAACAAAACTTTTACAACGCACTACCATTACAACGCGGTCATTACAACGCAAACCATTACAACGCATTGCGCCGGGGGTGCTCTAGGATAGGTAATAAGTTTAATTTTCTATCCAACACCTTCCCTAGTGTCCACGGGGATTGGTGTTGGAATAAAAAATTAAACTTTTCACTATCCAGCACCTCTAAGCGCTATGCGTTGTAAAAATATGCGATGTAAAAACCGCATTGTAAAGGCAGGCGTTGTAATAGCCTGCGTTGTAACATCAAACATCCATGAGCTACAGAATCAGGGATCGGATAGCCTAGGATGTCCTTGATGTGGGACAGAATTTCAGCCCAGAACGGGCGGATGATCGAGCAGTCCCACCAAATGTGGCGGAAGTCCCCCAGCAGACCACAGCCCCTCCAACACCTGTCCGAGGAGGCCGAAAATATTCGATGTAACTTGGACGGGTACAAGTACCAATCCAGCATGGTTTTTAGGTGGGCCTCTCTTAGATCCACCGAGTGGTTGTGCGCAGCGATATCTCGCCAGAGACCCCTGCATTCCTCGTCAGTAATGTCCCGACCCAGAAGGACCTCCCAGTGTCCCATGTAGCGGGGACGAGGAGATACTGCAGTGGTGAGCAACAACCCGTACAGGAAGGAGATCGCCCCCTTCATGTTGGAGGTACGTAGGATAAAGGCCTCAAATGGCGAAAGTGGTCTCGTGGCGGCATCCCCCACTCCTGCTGAGGTTGCCCAATGGAGGAGCTGGATGTGGCGGAAGCGTTCAGTGGCCGGGATCCCATAGTCTCTCATGCAGTTATGAAATATGAGTGGTACCGACCCATGGAACAAGTGCGTAAGAGCCCTGCATCCTCCCTCTCTCCACAGCCGGAAGGGCCCCTCCTGCATCGCCGGCAGAAAGGCCGGGTTGAAGTGTATGGGGGTAAAGGGGGACGGAAAAGTAGTCCAGCGGTCGTCACCAGTGACTGTATCCCAGACTTTCAAGACAGTGCTAGTGGGTGTGCTGATGTAGGCGTTCTTGGGCCTATCCACCTTGGGCTTCCATGCCAGGTCCCAGATTGATCTCCCAGCCACACTCCTGTCCATGTGCAGCCAGTGTTTTTCTGAGAGCTGCTGGGACCATTCCACCAGTACCCGTAGCTGCGCGGCTTTATAGTACAAGTGCATGTCAGGGAATCCCACTCCTCCCTCCTTCCGTGGACGTCGCAGAGTCGTGAAGGAGAAGCGCGCATGCCCACCCTGCCAAACGAATCTCAGCATCAAGGTTTTAAGGCGCTGGAAAAAATCCACCTCTATTGGGATGGGAAGGGCCTGGAAGAGATACAGAAACTTAGGGAGGAGGACCATCTTAAGAGCATGGATCCTGCCAAGCCACGAAATATACCTCGGTTTCCACCGATCCAGGTCCGCCCGTACCACCGCCAGCCTGGGGGGAAGTTTACTGAGAACAGTGATCCTATGGTAGGAGTCAGCCGAACTCCAAAGTATAATAAAGAGGTGGACGCCCATGACAAGGACGTGAGTAGTCGCATATTCTCCTCCTCTGCTGGAGGGAGAGTAAGGTTCAGCATGTATGACTTACCAAAGTTGACCTTGAACCCGGCCACTGCTTCAAAGTCGGATAACACAGCTTGAATATGCGGTAATGAGTGAGCCGGGTCCCCCACTGATAATAATACATCATCCGCAAATAGGGAGATTTTGTGCTGCTCACCAGTAAAGGGAAGGCCCTTGATCTGCTCACGCTCCCGCACCGCAAGGGCCAGAGGTTCGATGCTCAGGGCAAAGAGGAGAGGGGAGAGGGGACAGCCCTGTCTTGTTCCTCGGGAGTGAGTGAAACAGGCGGATCGATGCCCGTTAATCAATACCCTAGAGCTGGGGCTGCTATAATTTGCACGGATCATTGTTATGAACTGGGTCGAGAAGCCAAAGGCGTCCAGGGTGCGAAGCAGGAATCCCCAATCAACGCGGTCAAAAGCTTTTTCCGCGTCAAGCCCCACCAGTATTGCCGGGATGCAGAACCTGGTGGCCTTTTCTATCAGGTGGATAACCCGTCTCAAGTTGTCGTGGGTCTGTCGGCCCTTAATGAATCCGGACTGGTCCGGGTGAAGGAGGGCCGGCATTAAGTCCTGGAGTTTACGCGCAATGATAGAGGAGTATAATTTAGCATCGATATTAAGGAGAGCTATCGGGCGATACGACAAGCACTTAGAGAGATCCTTCTCCGGTTTGGGGATCACGGTGATCATGGGCTTGGCCATAGTCCCTGGGGTCTTCCCAGTGACAGCCATTTCATTGAAGAGGGAGACCAGATAGTCGCACAGCTCCGTCGCAAATGATTTATAAAAAAGGGCAGTGTAGCCGTCTGGGCCCTGCGCCTTATGGAGTTTTAGGGCCTTAATAGCGTCCAACACCTCCGTTCTGGAGAAGGGCGCAGCCAAAAGCTCATTCCACTCTTTATAGACCTGCGGTATGGGGAGTTCAGCCAGGAATATCCCCTGAGCTTCCTGGTCCAGAGAGTCACCCTCGTAGAGTGCAGCATAGAAGCGGCCAAAGAGGTCCACCTTGTCCTCATCTCGATGTTGCAGGGACCCGACGGGTCCTGGATCCCTCCGATATATTCCCTCTCTCTCTTGTCCGGGAGTTGACGGGCCAAGTGCTTTCCTACCTTGTTCCCCTGCGAATATGAAACCCGCCGAAGCCTTAGGAGGGTAAATTCAGCGCGGTTGTTGTAGTGGGCTTTTAATTTCCCCCGCACAGCCGTTAATGGCCGGAGGGTCGCCCTGGACGGTTTCGATTTGTGTGCCTGTTCCAAGATAGCAAGTTCCGCCTCTAAGCCCTCTCGCTCCTTCCTTCTCAGTTTATTGAGGTTCGCATTGAGACCTAAGCAGGTGCCCCGCAGCGATGCTTTGCATGCGTCCCAGGTGTTGAACACCGATGTGTCCGACGCCGGGTTAATGGTCAGAAACTCCCTGATGGCCTTCCGTAGCTCCTTACAGGATGTATCATCCCGGACAAGCGCAGCTGGGAATTACCATTTCCGCAGACCTTCCCCCCTCACCGACCAATGCAACCCGAGAACCAGCAGGCTATGATCCGACATGGAGAGCGGAAAGACGTTAGAGTCACGGACATCTCCCCTGAGGTTTTGGCTCCAAAAAATGTGGTCTAGGTGGGAATAGGAATGGTGGACGTGGGAAAAGAAGGTATAGTCTCGGGTCTGGGGGTGCAAAGAACGCCAGCTGTCAATCAATCCTAAGTCACCTACAAGGCGTTGCGTTTCAGCGGAAAATACACCGGTGTCTGCCCTCTGGGCTCGGGAGCTGTCCAGGTCCTTGTCCCATACCATATTGAAATCTCCCATTAAGAACAGGTACCCCTCTACAAAGTTCCCCACTTTATCCAACACGTCCTGGAGAAAGCCATTCTGCCTAGTATTGGGAACGTATACCACCACAAAAGTGCATAATCTGCCATGCAGCAACCCCTTGACCATCAACCAGCGGCCTTCCTTATCACAACACACCCCCATAGGCTGAAAGTGAAGGGATGCCCGAAAGAGAAGAGCCACCCCCCTGTGTTTCATGGAGGCAGAAGACCTGTAGATAAGGGGGAAGTGTTTGTGTCGGAGCCGGAGCTCGTCTCTACGCACCAAGTGGGTCTCCTGGAGACCCACTACGTCTAATTGATGATCAGTCAAGTATTTCCAAAGTTTTTGGCGTTTCTGAGGGGAGTTTAGGCCTTTCACATTCCATGTGCCGATACTAAGTGGCATGAGGAAACATTAGGTCCCACCGCTTTGCACTCACTCTGTCAACATGCCCCTTTCCCCTCCCCCCCAAAGGCATCCAGACGTCCCCTCGTTCCCCTTCTACACCCTGTACCCCTCCATCAAGCCCCTCCTCCCCACAACCCCACTCCCCGCACCAGACCCTAGGACCCCTCAAAGCCCGATCCCACATCAGCAAGAGAGTATTTCTAGCAACAGCACAAACCCAGTGGTCGTTCTCGCTCAAGAACCAGGTATCCAGAGGCCCATGTGTCATACCTACAGGAAGGATGGAACTCATAGCAAGCACACAGCGGTCGCCACCACCCCCAATCCCAGTCCCAACCCGGTCCCCAACTACCCCCCCCCCCCAATCCTCCCCCAGAGCCCCCCGGTTCCCCCCCCCCCAACAAACAAACAAGAACAATGTACTTAACAGTCCCAGTGGACAGTAGTCCGTAGAGCCCCTCCTGGGCTGGGGGTGGGGCACCACTGGTGGGCCCCCCAGGGCCACGGTCCGGGGTGTCTTCTCAAAAAGTACAAATATACCCACGGTACCTGAGTTCACGTGCCCCTCCGGCACCATCGGCCATCATCTCAAAGTTCAGGCCGCTCCGGAGCTCTGCTGGGAAGACGCCAACATCGCTGAGGCCACAGAAGCCACCGCCTCTCCCCTCTCCTGTAGGCTAGTTGTACGATCAGGTCTTCTTCGATCCGTCTCTGGACCCACTCTTTGCCATGAGGAAGAACGCCGCCTCCTCCGCAATGGTGAACTGCCAACCTCTGGGGACGGAGTCGTCTCATCAAGGCCCAGAAGATCTTTTGCCACTTGGAGAGAACGGATTTGCGCCAGTCTATTTTGCCACCTAAAGATGATATGAAAGGGGTGACCCCACGAGTAGGAAATGTTACGTTCTCGTAGAAAGGCGGTCACCAGGCGGAATTTGCGTCTCTTCTGGAGCGTCGATGCGGCTAAATCCTGGTAAAGTTGAGGACGATGCTCTCGAAATTGCAATGACGGAGTGTCCCTTGCCTTCCGAGGGATACGCTCCTTTAGCTGGAAGTCATGCACGCAGACTAAGATGTCAGGAGGCGGCCCTCCTTCCCGTTTAGGCAGACCGACCCTGTGGACCCTGTCCATCCTGGTGTCATGTAGGTCCTCCTCGCCCAGGATCTGCAAGAAAAGCGCCTGCACATAGCCCCGTAGGTCGCCTGCTTCCCCGTCCCACAGCACCGCGCGTATGCGGATGTTGTTCCGGCGGGAACGATTCTCCAAGTCCTCCGCATGTGCCTGGAGGTCAAAGTTCTGCTCTGTGAGCCGAATTACATTCTGCTGCAATTGGTGGACATCGTTCGCCATGCTTAAATCGTGATCCTCCAGAGTAGCCACCCGCTCTCCTATACCATCCATGTCCCTCCGCACCTCGCGAAGGTCCGACGCCAGCTGAGAGCGGAGCTCAGAGATGTCCTACTTAATAGAGGCGAAAATTTCCGTCATAAAGGCCTTGGTAGCGGGGGCCTCATCATCCTTCTGCCTGGGCGAGCCGCTGGGTCCGGGGGATGCCGGTTGCTGGGATCCTTTCGAGGGGCCATCCTTACTGGGCTTCCCTTTGCGCTGTGTGGAATACATCGCGGCACCCCTGCTTACTCGACTGCACACCCTCCAGACCAGGTCACGGCCCAAGAGCCCACAGTCTGCCCCAACGGTCCCTCTGTAAGTTCGAGAGTCCTACGCAGTATATGGCGCCCACCACAGCGCTTTCTCTTCACCCGTCTGCGCAAGATCGTGATTAGGGCGGTCCCGGCCCAACGGTCGATGTCCCAAGGGCCTCAGCTCCACAGTAGCTCGAATGGTGGCAGTACCTTATTGCAGGGGAAAGCACAATGTCCAGGGGTCCCTCACGCCCTTTGATGCCACAGTTCGGCCCCTTGCCGCAGTAGGCCCGCAGGCCCCGGGCTCGATTTTGGAGTAGGTGTCTCCTGTGCCGAGCTCCACCCCGTCTCTGGGCCGCAATGTCCAATGCACTGTTCCCCCAGCTCATCCAGCAGTCCCTTCTTCCACAGCAGCGGGGGAGCTCCAAGAGGGCCGACCGGTCCCCCACGTGGTCCGGGGAGTCTCCGGCGGTCACCCGCTCCTCTGGGGCGTCCCTCCGCACTTCGCTCTGCGCTGCTCCGTGCACACTCACCACCCTTAGGCGCTCCGTGGACTTAGGGAGCTCAGCAGAAGGTAGGCCGCACTTCGCGATCCTGTCCGCCGCGGCAACCAGGCCCCAAGCCTCGGGCTCGCATAGGCTGTGGGGCCGGACGGCGCAGCTCCCCTCGCTCTGGGGCCTTGTCACATCGCACCTGCCAGGGTCCGTCGAAGCATCTTGGGCAGTTCCCCGCTTCTCCGGGTGGCCGGGATCGCCTCTCGCAGGCCCTAAGGCACGATCCTTGCTGCCGCTGTTTCCAGGCCGCAAGCCTCGGGCTCGCGCAAGCAGTGGGGCCGGAAGGCGCAGTCCTATTCGCGCTGGTCCCAGTCTCTGCGCCTCTTCCAGGGTCCGCAGGCGTGTCCTGGGCACTCCTCGTCTCTCCGGGTGGCCCCAATCGACACCCCCAGGGCAGCCGCGGTCCACAACTCCCTCCGACCAGGCCACGGCCTCCAGGGACCGAACACCACTGTTCCCCGTCTGCGCGGCTCGCCCGCTCCGGTTCTGCCTCCGTCCCCGGGTCGCCTCCGCATGCCACGTGGAGTCGATAGCAGGACACGGGCCCCCAGGAGATACAGGGGGCCCGGAGGGTCGCAAACAAGCCCAGAGCAGGGTGCTATACAAGGCTATAGAAGGCCCGGCGCCGGAGGGACTCGAAAGCACGTCCTACTCCACCGCCATCTTGGCCACGCCCCCCCTTGGCTCATTTTTTAAAGTAGTTAGCTCTGGCCTTGAGACTTCATTCCAAACTATATTTGGTGTAATATCGGCATTTTTTCACTCTTTTTTCCAGCATCTTTTGTGGTTTACCATTAATTCTTGCTTTGGCTGCCGGTGTACTGCTGTTGATTTGCGTGCTTAAAAAGGGCTGCACAGTCTGTGTTAGACAACAACATGGCGCGATGCAAATGGAGCAAAGCATTGAACCACATTGGATACATACACAGCATGTAAAAAAAGTATTGTAATCATTACACAGAGGATAGTCAGTAGCTTCCAGACCCAAGCAGAAACAAGAGTCCAAAACCATCCAGCAAAAGTCCAAGTACCAGCCTCTGTATGAATTTCTGCAGCAATCTTATGCAATTTTGATATTGCGTCATATACTGAAGGTGAGTGATCCGGTATGAATACGCAACAGCTGCTACCGATGATGGGACATGCACCACCTCGATCAGCCAGACCACATCTAGAACAATTTGGTTCTGGAGAGCTACAATCCTAGCAATTTGCAGCTCCTCCGTAATGTTCCCAAGTGCCATAGCTATCTGATTGGTAACAGCTTCCACAACTCTAGTCAATCGTCTTATTTTCCTACTGTTTAATGCAGCACCCACGAAGAAGAACAAACCTAAATTAAAATCAACATATTGTTGCAGAGTAGTGTCAGTTTGGTCTACTTCGTCAGCACTTACTGTCCTTTTGTATCTATTTCTAGAGATATCGTCAAATAATTTAAGGTCCCGGTGGTATGATGCAGGTGCCAGAAACACAGGGGGCAATAGAAAGGACACATAGCACACACCTGACCACCCAGCAGGTAGTTGATAATATCCTTGGCTACCACAGACAAAATAAGTATTATGTGAGGCTATAAAACAACTGTTATTTACTTTCAAAAGTCAGAATTACAGTACATTCGCTTTTCCCCATTGGAATTCTCCCAATACTGCTTATACATAGATCTGCTTTAGCTCTAGTAAGAGAAATCACAAATTGGTCATTACTGGTAAAAGTTCTCATATTTGTGAAGACATATGGTGTTGAAATATTGTCCGGTTGATACTCTTCCCATTCCCATTTGGTCCCTTTGGCTTGAGGATAACCATCTTTATCTTGGTAGCATACTTTATTAAGGCGAAAAAGAAGCCCGCCTACTGTACATCTTCCAGATGCAAACAAAAGCGCATATCAAGCTTGACAAGAACCATTATGAGAAAAGGGAAGAGGAATAAAAGTATGTTGCAACATCTGGATAAAGGTATTATTTAAGTAGGATTGTCAATGCTTCTGCTCATGGTAGGGAAGCGTAAAGTAGTGGTGTTCAACTGGTGCTGGAGTAGTGGCGATCAAAAGCTCTCGAGCTGGAGCCACTTTCTCAACGAACCAGTTTATTACTGCTACAGCCACCACAGCACAAATGATATTTCTCTTAGCAACAGTTGAACTCATTTGTGGTAAATTCTAATTACCCATGCTTAATTTATGCGGTAAAGTTCAATAAGAATAACTCAGAAAAATAAGAGGCAAAATCCGTGATATTTGAGGTTTCTCAAAAAGGGTTTTATTCCTTAAAAAGGAATTGGGTATTTCGCTCGAGCCAAGGTGGCATACCATTCCGTCACCACATGGGTTCGGGAAGGGACTGACAGACAATACTTTATTAACAATCATTCATATATATAGTCAATGCATTACATTAAGGCATATGCAGAAGGCGTAACAGCTGAGAGGAGAGATAAGAATGCTCATACGTAACAGAAAAAGGCGTTGCAATAGGCGTGTACTAGAAACGTCATTTAACATGATGTCACAAGTAGGTGGATCCATAAGAGAATCCTGCAGTGTCAGCAGAAATATATGGTAGAGATGCGCGCGCAGCAGCCTGACGTGTGATTGACGTGCAACTGGAGGGTGAAGGGGACTTGACATTTAGCCCTACAAGTGGAGACATAAGTCTGGGATGTCAGATCAACCTAATCCCAAATCGTATCTAATATCTTATGTTTAAGGAACTGTATTATCTGGAAGGAAGAGGTCTCTCGGACAGAGGTTATTCTATACTGGCTGTGAGTGCGTGTATAAGCGTCTACGTGTCTGTATAAGATGCGAGGGGGGCATGGCCTACCATGGCAACGGGAGCTATGAATTACTTGCACGGAGACAGTAAGGCCGGGCCCTTTGCTCTGCAGCTGGGAGGATGTTTACTTGAACTACGAGACAGGAATGTATTTTCGAGGAGCGGAGCAGATAATTCGAAGGTTGAATGCAGTCTTGGCAGGCAACAGGCTGAGCCAAGCGCCGTGAGCCGCGCAAGGAGTAAGGCAGAGGTCACAGGTACAGAAGCAGCCTAGGCTGAGGCGTTCAGAGTCAGAAGGCAAGAAAAGGCTCGATGGCAGAATTCAGGGCCTACTTCGCCAGAGCTGGAAAAACGTGTAAAGTACACCACAAAAAGACATTGGCATGGCATTCTTAGGAACGGAATATTCAACCCGTTCATGGCGGATCTGAAAGAGGACATGTTAACGTTGGACGCAAATGTATTTGCGTCTTCATAGCTGGCACAGGAGGGAAGTTACATGTACTTCAAGCTGGTACATGGAGACGGTGGGGTACACGTTAGGGAACATTTCTTGACCATAAAATTTATATTTCCTCATTCCCTCCTTGTTCCCTACGGACCCTTCATGATATATCGATACTCATGAATCGATCAATCTGTTCACGTAACATCATTTGCTCTTCTTTCTTCTTTTCGCGTTTTGAATGGGAACTTGCATGATGTGGCGCACAAGCCGCAAATCGCTGTCCCACATTGTAGACATAGGCAGCAACTGAATACTATGAGAAGGGCAATGCCTAGGAAGGATAGGATCTTCCATCCCCAAGCGGTCAACGTTGTCCAGAACCAATCGGACCAAGTCCAGGTGCCTGGATTCTGGTGTATCAAACTTGCAATTTTATGAAGACGTGTTATAGCTTTATATACTGTTGGCGCGTTTTCTGGAATGAAAACACAGCAACTTGACCCGATGACCTTACAAGCTCCACCCCTATCTGCTAGGATGACGTCAATGACAAGACGATTTTGAAGGACAACAACCCGCATGGCAGATTGCTCCTCTGTTAAGTTGCCTAGAGTAGAGGTAGTTTCATTCACTACTGCTTCGAGTGTTCTAGTTAATCTTCGTATCAGTTTACTGTTTTGGACCGGACCTGTGAAGAAAAAGAATCCTTTATTGAAATCTGTGTATTGCTCCCATGCCGTTTCAGTATAGTCGACAATCGGGAGATCCCTTCGAAGTCTATTGTTTACTAGATTGGTATTTCTGTGATAATCAGGAGGGGCTAGGAAAACAGGTGGTAAAAGGAATGCAATGTAACGGGTACCATCCCAATCTGGAGGTAAGCGTATGTATGCGGTATGGCCGCAAACAAAGTAGGAATGACGTGTAGCTCTGAAGGTAGACTTGCCTTGATCACTGAATTCGACCACAGTAATGCATTTACTATGACCTAAATGTACTGAACCATTCTTTCGGACACATAATTCACCTGTGACTGGTAATACTGACATAGCAGGTAGAACTGGTGCAGCTTCGGATTCAACGGTTAGAATCATGAGGTTAATTGTATAATTACCTAATCCATATACTTCATTTTCTAGATCAGTTCCTGTCCTAGTGGGAAGTCCCTTCTTGTCAGGGTAACAGGCTTTAAGCAGAACTAAGTTCAGGTTTCCCCAAACCCACTTTCCTTCATATACAGCAATATCAGAATCTAGGGAATTAATCAATCTAAACCATGCGCCACAGGATCCATTGTGAGTGAATGGGTACGGAAAGAGGGGCAGAACTCCCTTGTATTTCTGGTAGGGAGGGAGTCGGCCACATATCCAACAATTTGTAGCGTTATTAGTCTGATGGGAGTGATGTAACATACTACTAATGAATGTGTTGTTGCGCAGCGCAAGTCTGTATGACAGTTCATGTGGAGGTAATTCACTGAAAGAATGTTCGGCAGTGACGTTATAAGCAGGTTGTGCACGCTTGAAAATGGGGTAGTAGATAGGCAATAAGATACTAGCAGCAATAATCAAAATACTTAGAAACAACATAATCAATAATGTCACTATACAGTGACTACGAAGTGATTTACAATATGCGCGTTTCTTGAGTTGTCTCTGTCTATCTCTCTCTCTATCTCGATCTAGGGGGTACATGTCAGAAACTAATTTAACCGATTCACCTAGGGGAGGACTTAAACAATTAAACTGTCTGACTTGCTAGACCGTAACTTTAGTATGTATTCCTCGGAGGCGGTTTTCTCCACCAAAGGGAGTTTTGAATCAGTCTGTGTAGGAGGGCAGGGCTTAGAGTCCAAGTCCGAAGGGAGTCCGTGAAACTTCTTTACGTGGCTCGAATGTAGCCACCCCTTCCTGCCCTCAACTTTAATCGCGGTCCTCGTCGTCAGAAGGACCAATTTCGGGGTTTGCCAGCGGGGCTCCAGTGGACTTCTCCGGTCGAAGTTGCGAATGAAGACAAAATCCCCAGGGACCACTTCGTGAGGCTTCACCTCGGTGTTGTCGGGAAAGGCTGCAGCTACCTGTGAACGACAAGATTGTAGTGCAGACATCAAGGAGGCAAGGTAATCTGTCAGCATAATACAGTCAACATCTGTGATTTTGCGAGGTATAGGCGTCCCCCACATATTCGGTGGCCTACCAAAGACCACTTCATACGGGGATAGCCCGGTTCGAGAATGCGCCACCATCCTCATATAGAAAAGGGCAACTGGCAAAGCAACTATCCAGTCAACGCCTTTCTCTCTACAGATCTTTGAAAGTCGGATTTTTAGAGTCTGATTATGGCGCTCCACGAGACCTGCTGCCTCGGGATGCCGGACACAGTGGAATTTCTACTGATAACCTAACAGGAGTGTAATATGTTTCACAAGCTCGGATGAGAATGGCTGACCGTTATCTGAGTACACGATACGGGGCAAACCATACCGTGGGAAGAATTCACGAACCAGCTGCTTGGCAGTGGTCGGAGCAGTGTAATCTGGGACTGGATATGCTTCTGTCCATCGGGAAAGTGCACATACGACTACGAGGACATATTTGAAGCCTCGACAACGTTCCATCTGGATATAATCCATCTGGAGGACTTCAAAAGGGTGATCGGGAGGCTGAAATCCACCTTGCTCTACGGGAATGCTTTTACCTGGATTAAACTGACAACAAATCATGCAAGTACGCACTTTTTGTTTGGCTGCTGCTCGTAAGTTTTTATTGAACCATATGTGTTGAATACTGTCTAGCATAGCTTTTTCTCCTAGGTGTGCTGGACTATGTATCGTGTTAATGATGACCTGAACCATAGAGTCGGGGAGAAACCATGTAGATTTTCCCTTCGTCATCCATCCCTGGTCTGTCTGGATCCCTCCTAATTCAGTCCACTTCTTTATTTCGTCTGGTGTGGCATGTGTCTGTATATCAATTACATCATGTGCGGGATCCCTGACTGTCATGCAGTGTGTCGGTGTCGGTACTACTGTCTTTGTCAGGTCAGTTACATGAGTTCGATTTTGAGCAGTTTGCTTAGCTGTTCGGTCTGCCAGATCATTACCCTGGGAGATCGTATCAGTGACTTTTGTATGTGCCTTACATTTCATGATAGAGATTGCGGTAGGCAGATGTATTGCATCTAACAGAGCTTGAATGAGGGGACCGTGTTGAATGTTGGCACCGTGAGAAGTTAAGTAACCTCTCTCTCGCCAGAGGACTCCAAAGTCGTGAACGACTCCGAATGCATAACGTGAATCAGTGTATATGTTAACTTTCTTATTCTTGGCTTGAATACACGCTTGTGTCAGAGCGATGAGCTCTGCTGCTTGGGCTGACAGGGTGTCAATACAATTGGTTTCAATAACTTCGGTGTCTGTCGTGACTGCGTAGGCTGCCACTAATTCTCCTGTACTTGTTCTCATACATGAGCCGTCCACATAAAGTGTCAGGTCTGGATCTGATAATGGAACATCTGTCAAGTCTTGTCTGGGTTTTGTTGTAATAGTAATGACTTCAATACAATCATGTGCCAATGGATCTACTCCATTTAATGGCAAAAGTGTGGCAGGATTTAATGTGCTACAGCGTCTGATTTCTATGTGTGGTTGAAACAATGTCAATTCATAACCTGTCAGTCTTGCTATGGTCAGGTGTTGGGTCTGTGTTCGATTTAAAAGGACTTCCACGGAATGTGGAACTTGTACTGTCAATTGATGTCCTAACACTATGGAATCACTCTGTCTTATTGCTAAAGCTGTCGCTGCAACTGATTTCAAGCACGCAGGAAGGGCCTGGGCTACTGGATCTAATGTGCTAGAAAAGTAAGCACACGGTTTGTGTGAACCTGCTTGTGAGTACTGACAAGGCAGTACCTTCACGTTCTGTGACAAAAAGTGTAAAAGGTTTACTGTAACATGGTGTCGCTAAAACAGGTGCTTGACATAAGGCTTTCTTTAAGTCTTCAAAAGCTTGTGTATGTTCCTGAGTCCAAGGGAGGACAGTCGATGTCGCTGCCTCCTGAGTTGTCAACTGAATGAGTGGTTTTGCTAGAAATGCATATTGGGGAATCCATTGTCTGCAGTACGAAGTGAGGCCTATGAAAGCCCGCACCTCTTTTTGCGTCTTGGGTGGTGACATGTTTACAATTAGCTGGATGCGGTCAGGAGTGAGCTGTCTCCCCACTTTGGACAGCAAGTGACCCAGGTACACAACTTGCTGAACACAGAATTGCAGCTTCGAAGGGGATACCTTGTGCCCCTTGTCAGCCAGAAAATTCAAAACTGTAAGTGATGCTTTTTCACATTCGGGCTCACTTCGGCCGGTGATCAGCAGATCATCGACATACTGAAGTAGGGCAGTGTTAACTGGCATGTGGATACTGTCGAGTTGTCTTTTCAGTGCTTGGCTATAGATGCTGGGGCTTTCTGTGAATCCTTGAGGTGCGCG
Source organism: Lissotriton vulgaris (assembly GCF_964263255.1). Classification (NCBI taxonomy): domain Eukaryota; kingdom Metazoa; phylum Chordata; class Amphibia; order Caudata; family Salamandridae; genus Lissotriton; species Lissotriton vulgaris. Next base: position 113,101 of record NW_028251453.1, on the reverse strand, counting down.
TGCAAATTTGAAACTTCGTCCATTTAAACTGAATCCGAACAAGTATTGGCTTTCCGGATCGATTGGGGCGCTAAAGAAGGCGTTCTTGAGGTCAATTACAGTAAAGAACGTCGCTTCTGAATCAATGGCTGTCAGTAATGAAGAGATATCTGGGACCACGGGATACTGTGGTACAATGCATTTATTCAATTCGCGCAGATCAATAACTAATCGATAAACAGGTGGTGCATTTGGATCAGTACGTTTAAGAACTGGAATGATAGGAGAATTACATACATTGGAGTCGGTTTCCACAACCACTCCTTGTGCAATGAGCTTGTCAATGATTCTCAGTAAAGCCACTACAGCATCTGGGGGTAACTTGTATTGTCGAATTCGTGGTAATACCACTCCTGCTTTGAGTGTGACTCGATATGGTGTAATGTGCATACAACCTACATCAGTGGGGCCTTGTGCCCACAAGTGTGCAGGTACATTCTGTAACCGGTGGTCCATGTCTCTTAATACATAGTGGCCTTTAAAATCTCGCAAGAATAATCGTACTCCTTCCGGAGAACAGCATATAATAGCTCCTAGAGCTTTCAATGTCTTTATACCTAACAAGTTTTCTGGGCATGATTTTGTAAGCAATAGATCGGTAGTCCGTGTCAAAGGACCGACTGCAAGAGGAAGGGGTTGTGATACTTCATTAACAATAGGTTTTCCTGAAAATCCAAGGGAAACATTCTGGGAGCCTGAGAGGGGTGCCCCTGGAACCTCATTGTGGCTTATCGTAGTTCTGCTTGCCCCTGTATCAATGAGAAACTTTCTGTCTTTCCCTAATACTTGACTGTGTACATAAGGACCCTCTTGATCTACAGGAACCTCAATAAGAGGCAAGCCAAACTCCCTCTCTAGGCTGTTTCATATGTAACGTTGGTAATCGGGGTAATCATTTTGTGCATACTGGTACATCTGATGTGTCGTGTTTTGTGTTGCGGTAATAGGCTGTTGCTGGGGTACTGCTACGGTCTGTGTTGAAGCTGGCATAGGCGGAATATGTTGTATATTCTGGGGTACTTGTTGTTGGGCCTGATCTTGTCTAGGTGGACGTGGTCTCTCCTTAGTTTTACCCGTGGAGATATTGTGTTTCAGGACTGCACAATCGTTTATATAATGACCTGGCTGTTTACAATAGTTAAATACTCCTTTAACAGGAGCCGTCGAATTACTGGGCTGGGTCGCACCTTTTTATGACCGTCAGCAGGAACTGACTGGGCAACTAGCATTTTCATTTTTGTGTCTTTCATACGTCTTTGTTCGTGATCTTGTTCTTCTCTAATTCTATTCTGGTGGTACTGTAGCATTTGTAACATTTGTGAAGGAGTATTAGCTTGCCAGGTACTTTCGACTTTCAGTACCCTGTTCTTAACCTGGGGCAGGGAATTCTCGACTAATTTCGTTACAAAAAGATGTGGATATGACTCGCTACTTGCTTTCAGGCCGCTATTAATACCAAAACATTTCTCAAATCTGGTATAGAAATCACTAGTGTCTTCATCAGGTTTCTGTTTACAGGCTGAGATTGCACCCCAATCCTCCTTTTTCGTACTTAATAAACGTGGCAATACTTGTACTAACAATCCTGGTAACGCTTTAACTTTGTCTCCAAGTCCTAGACCTGGAACTCGAGTATTTTCTTCGTTTTCTAATGCAGCCCAATCAATCTTTGCATCTCCCACCTCCCATTCTTTTTCTTTGAGTTTCTCGTAAATACCAGGAGGCAACAATACTTTCAATATTTTCATAAGGTCTGGATAGGTGTAATCGCCCATTAGTAACATGTCTTTTATTTCACGGTGAAAACCCGCGGGATCTTTGTCATGGCTAGGTACTAATTTTTTCATTTCCAACAATTCCATGTTAGTTATGGGCGCGTACACAAACACGCGTCTAAGCGTATTGTCAGCATTCTGAACTGGGTGCACTTCTCGCAACGGATTCTGTCTGTCTATGTAATACATTTTCCTTTCCATGGCATGTGCTGAGTCGGTCTGTGGACACAAGAAAGCACTATATCTGTGTCGATGTTCTAGAATCACTTTAATTAGATCGGTACCTAGACCTCCCCATTTATTCATAAGCAGTTCTGCTAATATATCAGGCAGGGGACCTGGATCGGAATGTTGGCTTCTATACAATAGGAGAAGGTGTTGTATCATGTATGTACCAGCTAAACGCTGTTCACTCGGTGTCATGTTCAAAAACGTGTGTGCTAACGCATCATCACTATATTTCTCAGAATTGTCAGCCCATTGTACTGCTGACCTCGCCAATTCTTGTTCGTCCATAGAATCGAGTACATGGTACCCCATTCGTTCTCGAAGCCTGTTGTCAGTGGTTTGGAATAAGTGTTCAGGAGTTCTCGGGTTGCACATAGCTTCCCGAAAAACTCTTTTACTTTCTGGACGTACTGGACGCATCGAATTGTTAAACGGTCTTCCTTTACCTACATAAGCCATCATTTCTCTAACTGGCAACTGTGTTTGTTCTGCTGTCTCTTCTGGTTCATTCTCCTCCTCTGAGGATTCAAGTTTGTCTGAATCTATTTCCGGTGGTAGCTGTCTTTTTTCATGCATCTTTGTTATTGCATTTCTGATTCTTCGGTACATATTATCTATACAGGCCTGTTTATCATGATTTCCATCTGCTATATTCTGACCCCACCTATGGAGTGCTTTTACGTCGTCCGGGTTCATACCCGGCCTATCTACTTCTCTTATTAGACAGTTTATAAGAAACCTTAGTATCTTGCCTTGAGTATCCACTTTCTGGTAGGCCAATGCCTCCTTAATACTTTCAGGCCCTACCCCTGTTTGGACAAAATGATATATTTTATCTAGATGATCTACCATTCCAGGTAGTGTCAATAAAAAGTTTGTGACTCGTCGCAAACGTACTGATGCGAGCAACATTCTTTCGTCATTCTTTTTACCAGGTACTGGATCATATCTACAGTCTGCAAGACGATCTCCATATATTGCAAAATCGGCTGTTCGAGGTGTACGTTGTTGTGCTAGGTCTCTATAAGTCCACCGCTGTGTGGGTGGCGGGGTTTGGAAACCTGTCGCCCCTCCGGACGCGCCTCCTGAGGCGCCGGCTCCGAAGGGATTCGTTGGGTGTAAAACAGGGGGAATAGGTCCAGGAAGAGGTGGAAGGACGGCTGGAAGACCAGGAGGAACGGGAGGAGGAGTAGCTTGTCGCGGAGGTGGGGGCTGACCATCTTGGGGTCCAGCGCCGCCAGGAGGAGGTGTGCGTGGAGGTGCGGTATTAACATATTCGGGGGCTACATCGTCTAGATATGAAGAAAGGAAAATGTCCTTTGCTGTTTTCTGATGCATTTTAGTCGGGAGCAATGGGGGTGGCAGATCTTTCGGCATTTCCGGGGTGGCCTTAGGCAAACCTTCGGCCAAGAGAGGATACATACCATTCATAAGGGTGTTTCGTTGTCTATCTACTTGTTCTAATTTTACTCGGATACCTTCCTCAACTAATACGTTTTCTTGGGCCTTTTCAGACTCCTCTCTACTTTTCTCTTCTTTTCTGTGTGCTTTTTCTGTACGCCTATGCGATTCCTTACGCCATAGTTCAATGGCATCCTTCTGTGACTGTCTGGCTTTCTTTTTCCATAATGCTTCTTCTACTCTCATGATGCAATCTGCATCCCATGTCCCAGCAGCGGGCCATCTCTGATTCTCTGCTAGATCTTTGGTGTAGTCCACCCATAGATCGAGATATAAAACGGCATCTAGGCCGTGCTTGGGGTACATAAAGTACCCTGGAGTGTCCCTAGGTGGAATGGGAACAGCTTCTTCTAGTATCCCTTTTCTAGTTTTTATTTGTCTTAATTTGGAGAATAACGGCATCTTAAAATCTGGCTACTTGGTTCTTACTCAGATATGAACACAATGAATACAATAATCACAATAATGAAGATCGAACAATCACTCATACCACGACATTTAGATAACACATTAAAACATTTTTTAAAACGAACAACAATAATTAGAATAAAACTTGCTAACTGCGTGATACTAGATGTACTGCTAAACAGTACAGATACACTGCTAAACAGTGCAGACCAGGTCTGTGTACCCAAACCCGTCTTGACCGGCACAAACTAATGCGCACGTCTGGATGCGTCCCCAGCAATGGTACTCACCGGGAAGCACGGAAACAGAAGGCCTCAGAAACTCTGGACTGGACTGGACCGGACTGGATTCGGACTCGACTCGTGGATACTTCGGAACTTCGGAACCTGGTGGGCCTCCGTATACCTCGGATCTTGCTCTCTCAGCTAGGCTCTGGTCGGGATCCTCCGCACTCCTCACCGCCTCGTCTGGGTGTTGATCGCAGCCTCAGTCACCTCCGTTGGCCTGAGGGAGATACAGGAAATCCTGCGGGTACGCGTAGTTGTCCGTCCGGCTGTGGCAGGGGGCTAGGCCTGCAACGCACCTCCGGCGCGTGAGATGGGGGAGGGGTCCCTATTCGGGCGCCAATTATGTGGTAAATTCTAATTACCCATGCTTAATTTATGCGGTAAAGTTCAATAAGAATAACTCAGAAAAATAAGAGGCAAAATCCGTGATATTTGAGGTTTCTCAAAAAGGGTTTTATTCCTTAAAAAGGAATTGGGTATTTGGCTCGAGCCAAGGTGGCATACCATTCCGTCACCACATGGGTTCGGGAAGGGACTGACAGACAATACTTTATTAACAATCATGCATATATATAGTCAATGCATTACATTAAGGCATATGCAGAAGGCGTAACAGCTGAGAGGAGAGATAAGAATGCTCATACGTAACAGAAAAAGGCGTTGCAATAGGCGTGTACTAGAAACGTCATTTAACATGATGTCACAAGTAGGTGGATCCATAAGAGAATCCTGCAGTGTCAGCAGAAATATATGGTAGAGATGCGCGCGCAGCAGCCTGATGTGTGATTGACGTGCAACTGGAGGGTGAAGGGGACTTGACATTTAGCCCTACAAGTGGAGACATAAGTCTGGGATGTCAGATCAACCTAATCCCAAATCGTATCTAATATCTTATGTTTAAGGAACTGTATTATCTGGAAGGAAGAGGTCTCTCGGACAGAGGTTATTCTATACTGGCTGTGAGTGCGTGTATAAGCGTCTACGTGTCTGTATAAGATGCGAGGGGGGGCATGGCCTACCATGGCAACGGGAGCTATGAATTACTTGCACGGAGACAGTAAGGCCGGACCCTTTGCTCTGCAGCTTGGAGGATGTTTACTTGAACTACGAGACAGGAATGTATTTTCGAGGAGCGGAGCAGATAATTCGAAGGTTGAATGCAGTCTTGGCAGGCAACAGGCTGAGCCAAGCGCCGTGAGCCGCGCAAGGAGTAAGGCAGAGGTCACAGGTACAGAAGCAGCCTAGGCTGAGGCGTTCAGAGTCAGAAGGCAAGAAAAGGCTCGATGGCAGAATTCAGGGCCTACTTCGCCAGAGCTGGAAAAACGTGTAAAGTACACCACAAAAAGACATTGGCATGGCATTCTTAGGAACGGAATATTCAACCCGTTCATGGCGGATCTGAAAGAGGACATGTTAACGTTGGACGCAAATGTATTTGCGTCTTCATAGCTGGCACAGGAGGGAAGTTACATGTACTTCAAGCTGGTACATGGAGACGGTGGGGTACACGTTAGGGAATATTTCTTGACCATAAAATGTATATTTCCTCACATTGTGGACATGATCAGCTCATCGTTGGAAACAATCGTTGGAGCTCTTATCCCTGGGCAGCCGTTGGTTTCTTCACCGAGGGTCAAGACGGGTGTCGCTACACTATACAGGACTGATCCCCCCTTGCCACATCGGCATTCCATTTCACTAACCCTGGGCGGTTGCTCAACCAGTCTATTTTGATGATGCAGGCTCTTTCCGTGGTCTCAGTTGGTATCGGGATACTCTAGGAATCGTGTGGTCCGGGAAGACCGCCTCAGATTCGTCAGGTGATTCGTCAGGCCTTTCTCGGCATTCAGGATCTCTCGATGGTCGGTCAGTACAGCAGGTTGCACCAAGGTAGGTAGCACCTTCTTGCAGTGGGTGCTATGGACTCAGTTCTTCCGATTCGTCACTCGAACTGCTGTCCTCGTGGCCAAGAGCACCTGCTTTGGTCCTCGCCACCTCGGTTCCAAGCAGTTCGACCTTTCAAAGACTTTGACCATTACATGGTCTCCGGGCCGGAGTTCATGGGAATCACCTGTGGATCTGTCAGGAAGTGCTTCTCGAACCTGTTGATGAATAGAAACCAAACTGTTGGTTAACTGTGCCAAATAATCATTCATTAGAACACATGGTACATCATGTATGGAGCGTGGCTTAGGAACTCCCCAAATGTTCATTGGTCTCTCAAACACCACTTCATAAGGGGTAAGGCCAGGTCAAGAATGTGGCACCGGTCTAATAGACAATAATTCCAAAGGCAATGCATCTGGCCAATTCAAGGATGTGGAAGACAGTATTTTCGCTAATTTCAACTTCAGAGGAGCATTATACCTTTCCATTAGCCCTGCTGATTGCGGTTGGAAGACCGCATGGGACTTCTGTTTGATCCCTAACCCTTTCAGGACATGCTTAATAACTTCCCCAACAAAATGAGGTCCGTTATCATTCCACAAAAGTTTACAAACACCATACCTAGGGAAGAATTCCTTCGAAAGCACCTTCGCTGTGGTGATAGCAGTATTATCCTTCGTGGGGTATGCCTCTATCCATTTACTGAAGGCACATTCCACCAATAGAACATACTTCAGGTTATTACAGTGTTCAAGTTGGATATAATCCATTTGCAAAACTTCAAAAGGTGCAGTAGGTGTAGCAAACCCTCCTGCAGAAGTTCGTGTCCCTTTTCCAGGATTGTACTGCAAACAGATCCAACAAGACTGTACTACTCTCTAAGCTGTTCTGGCAATTTCTGGATGCTCCCAAACTTGTGTAAGCAATTTCGTGATTGCTGAAGCTCCAACATGTGCCAGCCCATGTGCCGTCTGAATCATAGGTTGTACAAAAGCTATAGGCAGTTTCCATTTGTCCATCTGCTTATTCCGCCAACAGCCCGCATCATCCAAATCTCCCTCTTCAGACCATTGCTCACGTTCTTTCACAGAAGCAGATTTCTGTATGTCTAGTACTTCTTGTCTAGCATCATGCCAACGTTCAGCTTGTGTCTTCACTACATACAAATAAGTAGAGCTTCGCTGCATCGCAGTCGCACGAGCTACGCAGTCTGCAAAGGCATTGCCTTGTCTTGCCTTATCAGTCACTTTCTTGTGTGCACTACACTTCACAATAACTATTTTCTGTGGATATGTCAGTGCAGTCAAAAGATTATGTACTAATTCTCTATCCATTATCTGCATCCTGTGGGACATAAGAAAGCCTCTTTCCTTCCAGAGCAGGCCAAAATCATGGGCAACTCCAAAAGCATAGCGGCTATCTGTATAAATGTTCACACCCAAATCAGTGCTAAGCTCACATGCTCGTGTCAAAGCTATTAGTTCGGCTGCTTGAGCTGACTTCTGTGTTATGCGAGCTGTCTCCACTACCATGTGAAGTGTTGTAATGGCATATGCAGCTGAGGTCGTACCATCTGGCAACTTCAAACAGGACCCATCAACCCACAATTCCCCATCTACATCTGAAAGGGGCGTATCTTGTAAGTCAATGCGACCCTTTGTCTGTTCTTCAGTAAGGAATATACAATCGTGTGATTCCTGCGACTGAGACTGAGTCACCGGGTATGGCAACAGAGTGGCTGGGTTTAGTGTTGCACATCTCTTCAGTGTAATGTGAGGGGCCAACAATGTCAATTCGTATCCTGTCAGACGAGCACTAGTTAAATGCTCTGTCTTTGTCTGATTTAAAAGGGCTTCAACCGCATGGGGTACTAGCACCAACAGTTTATGTGACAAAACTATCCCTTCACTCTGACGTATTGACACAGCTGTTGCTGCAATTGAAAGGAAGCATCCAGGCAACGCACGAGCAACAGGATCAAGTACTGCTGAAAAATATGCACAGGGACGCTGCTTATCGCCGTGTGTCTGCACTAAAACTGACAATGCACATCCATCTTTCTCATGTACATAGAGTGTAAAAGACTTCGTATAATCTGGAGTACCTAACACTGGCGCTGAACAAAGAGCTTGTCGTAACTGTCGGAAAGTAATCTCACATTCATCTGTCCATGGGAGGGGCATTGGAGTATCTTTAGTCAAATGTGCTAGCAAAGGTTTAACAATGTGTGAAAAACCTAATATCCATTGCCTACAAAAAGAAGTAAGACCAATGAATGCACGGACATCTTTCTGAGTAGAGGGTACTGGTGAGTCTAAAATTGCTTGAATGTGATCGGATGTAAGTGCACGGCCCTCCTTAGACTGAAGGTGACCTAAGTAGGTTACCTTCGGTCTACAATATTGCAATTTCTTTCATTTCTTTCGTGACACTTTGTGATGATGTGAAGCAAGAAAAGAAAGCAAGGACAAAGTACATTTTTCACATTGTTCAGGGGTATCGGCTGCCAACAAGATGTCATCGACATATTGTATGAGAGCCACACCTTCAGGCAAAACGAAAGAATCAAGTTGTCTTTTTAATGCTTGACTGTATAGCCTTGAGGAACTCTACAAAATCTATTCGATTGATTGTTTATTCAAAGTGAAACCGAACAAATATCGGCTATCAGGATGAATAGGGATCGAAAAGAAAGCGTTCTTCAAGTCTATCACAGAGAATGTAGTTGCTGTCAGAGGAACCAAAGTAAGAAGTTTTGTTATGTCAGAAACCACGGGGTATTGTGGTACTACAATCTTGTTAACTTCTCGCAAATCAATAATGAATCGGTAAATCCTAGTGTCAGTATCTTTTTTCAGAATAGGAAGAATCGGACTGTTACAAACATTGTAAGGAACTTCCTCAACAACCCCCACTTCAATTTGATCATGGACAATACATATGAGTGCTTCTTCGCCTTCCTGTGAAATTTTGTATTAAGGCAAACGGGACAGCATAGCGCCCTCTTTGACACTAATATGTACTGGTGGAATAACCATTTGCCCTACATCAGTATCTGAAGTAGCCCACAAAGTACTTGGGAGTGAAGCTAATGCAATATCCTCTTTAACAAGACAAGCTCTCTCCATCACAGGATGGTTGTCATTCAAGAGAACACGTACACCTTCTGGAGAACATCGTATCGTAGCCCTGAAATACTTGAGCATATCAAGACCCACAATATTGTCTGGTGTATTTGAGGAAAGCAAAAATGGACATGGAGCAGTAAATTTATCAACATGGAATGCAAGTGGTTGTGACAGTGGGCTAAGGGAAGGTGTTCCATTGAAACCTATCAATGTAATTGTTAAGCCAGACAGGGGAGGCCTTGGAACCAATTGTTTAGACAATGCGCTACGAGTAGCTCCTGTATCAACCAGAAACTGATCAGTAGAACCCAAAACATGTGCTGTAACATAGGGACCCCTCTGATCTACTGGAACTTCAACTGATTCCTTACCCCATCCTAGGCAATCCTATGCATAAGCAGAATCTTGAAAACAAGACGGCACATAGTCGAACATTTGATATTGGTTCCTTTTATCAAAAGTGTTAAACCCATCCTGCCCACGTATATTAGCATCAAACCTAGCACGATCACCTGTGCTTCCTCTAGGCCCTTAATATCCTCAGCGATTTCTCATTTGTCTCGACCACGTGGACACTGCTGAGCACGCAGTGCTGGACAATCGGAAGCCCAATGCCCAAATTTCTTTCAGTACGCGCACTAGCCAACATAACCTTCGTTTTTAATTCTTTAGTCTTCTTATCCTCATTACCCTTTGCTTCTAATTCCTGGCGTTCATAATACTGAGCCATAGTCAAGAGAGAAACTGGAGAAGAGGTAGTCCATGAACTCTCACTGGCTTTTAGGCGACTAGCTATTCCTGGCAACAGGTTTGCAACATATTTATCGACAAACAGATGTCTGCCCGTGTCATCTGTCAATGACTGGCCACTAAAATCGTGGAATGCTTCTTCAAAGCGTGTAAAGAAATCAGAGACCGATTCATCCGCCTTTGGCTTACAAGACGCTAAAACAGTCCGATCTATCTTTTTAGGGCGAATAATCGTTTTTAACTTAACTAATATAGCTGCGGGAAGATCTACAATTAAGTGACATGGCTGCTGTGCGTGTTCCCTTTCTACATCCATTTGTTCTAAGTCTTTCCATAACGCCCCAAAAGCTGCACGATCATCAATTTTATGAACAGTTCTCCACATATCAGGCAGTAATATCAATCCGAAAAATAAATCAATATCAGGCAAAGTCATAGTACAAGAGCTGATAGCACCCTCAACTTCCTCATAAAAAGCAGCTGGATTTTTCCACGGATCAGGCAATGCAGTTTTAAGTGCCATGACATCCGTCCTATTCCAAGGAGTGTAAACCCAATTGTAAATAAATTAGCCCTTTGCATCAATAAAAGCCTTATCACTTGTACCCCTTCCTTTAGGAGGAACATACAAAGGCGCGGCCTCCCGCATAGGTTTCGCATGGACTATCATAGTCTTATCTGTTCCGAAGATAGAAGCTTGTGCCATGCCGGTCTGAGATGTCTGTGCAGCTACGTCTGCAGCCTTTTTCTCCTCTCGCAAACGGACTCCATCAGCACGCAGTTTAACCAAACGCCTGATTGTATCAGCCACCGGGGAGAAAACAAAAAGACCATCATGCATTTGCTTACAATTATCTGCTACATCGTCGGCTCTAACTCCTCAGAATATTTCCTAAACAGCTCAAGGACCTCTGTGGCAAACACCTCAGTAAAATACAGCTGCTCCCTTTCCTGACACCCTTTCATGCTATCTAGAAGTTCAGAAGCGGGGACAGTGCTTTGAACTGCTTTACGAGCAGCAGATCTAAGCTGGGACGCACGCTCAGGGTCAACATAGAACGAGTTTCTCGTGCCTTCGGTTGCTCTGAACCGTAGTCCTCATCTGACTCATGAGGGGCAGAAGGAACAGTATACGAAGGTGGAGGACGATCTAATAATAAGAAATCATCTTGTGGATTATTAATTATAGGATAAAGGGGCCGCCGAACAGTGTATGGGCCAGTTACCTGTAAATTGTGCTCCCTATCTTCTCTCTCTTTTAACTTTTTGATTTCTTTTTTTTTCAACTCTAATGCTTTCGCATAAATGTTCTTATGCTGTTCTTTTTCAATCAAAGCTTGCTCAGGCTTCATTTGTTCACGCACTTCTTTCTCCCACATTCGTACACAGTCAAACATATCTTGCCTAGCCTTTCGCTTAAACACACATTGTTCCACATACTCAATCTTTCATAAATCAAATGACCCATGCATAGGCCAACGCAGCTCAGAAGCCTTACGAGTGCATTGATATCATAATGTGCTGTACATTATAGAAGAAAGACCATACTTAATATACATATCCCTATTAGGCGTCCCCTCCGGGGGGGCGGTTGTGCTTCATCGAGTCTCAAGCTGGTACCACAACAAAAGCAACACATCCTACGAAGTGTGCTAAAAACAGGCATGCCAAAAATAGTGCAGAATATGCAATATTATAATCAAAGTAGCACTTAAGGTACCTTTAGTAGGATGTGCCGTTCAAATTAATTCAGATAGAGAAAATTCTCCTCATTACCTGCCTATATAAATTGCAATTCATATATTAATCACATAAAAATCCAAGTTGGCCAACGCAAGTTCCAAAACACAAAAGCCGCAGTAAGCGTTACTAAACTACCTTACCAATCCCAGGCATCAAAACCAACAGCAAGCGCCGCAGAACGACTCTTACCAATCACTTGGTGTCATGGTTCCAACTGCCAAGTTCTAAAATCGACCAAATGGTCACTGCACGGCGAATCAACAGAAGAGATCTCAGTCGAGGACCGGCACCATCTGGATGGTCAGATCAGAAAGAAAGGAAAAACACAGTGGTTGCCAAGACTCGCGTCTTCTCAGGCAGCAATCGCGTCCAAAGCGAGATTCCAATCCTTCATCGCGACCAATCCTTCGGGCATCCGAGTCGCCGATGAGTCCCACGTGTCGGGCGCCAATTTGTCGGGAGTAAGCCTCAGCAAGGCCTACCAGTGCAAGGGTTCGCCCTTCTCTGCACTAGTCCTCAGACCAATAGGAAGAAGTTGGCAGAGAAACTGGAATAGAAAATACAAAGTTTAATAAACCTCATGAGGTGGAACTATATTCATACAGCACCCTTCGGTAATGTATGAATTAGCACACTGAACAGAAGAGCATGGTCCTTTTATACCCACACAGGGGCTCAAAAGAAGGCGGTACAAGTAAAGAAGAAGGTTTTATGTACATTTAAGGTCATATAGAAATGCACAGTCGACAAGTAGGAGGAGTTAACAATTTGCCAATGCTAGTAAACACATCCTGACAGTTACATACTACTAACAGCTGCAAGGACAGCTGCAAACTCAACTGGGTATGTGCAAAGGTGGAAGATGCTAAATACAGTTTGTTTCTAGACAGATTATAAGAGCAGTCAACACTGAGGGAGGACAGAGCACAGGTTGAGCACGTGGCAGCACATGGCAAACAAAATGGCTGCCAGGAATACAAAATGGATTCCCCAAAATAGACAAGATAGCCTCTAAATACAAGATGGCTTCTGCTAATGCTAACCCAATCGCTGCCAATTTACAACACTTTCAGGTAATCTCTCCATCCTTTCACTCCCAGACACATCTACTGTGCTGTGGTGTCCCCCAGGGGGCAGCTTTGAGTCCGACCCTGTTCAACATTTATGTTTGACCACTGGCCCTGTTGGCTAAAACCTGCAACAAATCTTTGGTATCATATGTGAATGATACGCAACTGGTCCTTTCCTACACCAAGGACCCTAGGCAGGATGCAGTCAAATTCCAGGAGGATCTGTCAGCCGTAGAAGGCTGGATGGATGCAAAGTGTCTCCCGCTAAATTAATCTAAAACTGAGATCATCTTATTAGGCCGAGATTCCCAGCTCTGGGGCAACAATTTGTGGCCACCGGAGCTAGGTACTCCACTGGTGCCAAACACTACTGTAAAAAAGCTTGGCATGTGGGTGGGCAATGCCCTATCTTTTGAGGAGGATGACAAATCTGTGGCAGGGACCTGGTTCGGCATACTGTGTGGCCTCAAACCCACTCTGGGCTTGTTCGACCCCCACACTTGCCAGTTGGTAGTTCAAGCCACGATTCTGGTTAGGCTTGATTACTGCAACAGTCTTCTGCTGGGCGCTAATAAATCTGTGACCAACAGGCTCCAGCTCACCAGGAACACGGCAGCACGCACCCTACTCGCACTAGTATAGTTCAGTTTCAGGTGTGTTGCACCAACTCCCCTGGTTGCCCATTGTGCAAAGAATCCGGTTTAAAGCACTCGGTGTCACACATAAAATACTGGCGGGCTCAGGCCCGATGATTCTCAGTGACCAATGTAATCACTACATTCCAACCCGTTCTCTGCAGGTCTCCACTTGATGTGGGTGCTGCGTTTCCGTAGGACCAGAGCCGGAGGTCGTTCATTTAAAGTGTTGGCTCCGATTCTTTGGAACTAGATGCCTCTCCCCATCAGGAATATCTCCAATCTCTTGGCTTTCAGAAAGACAATAAAGACCTGGCTGTTTCAGTAGCAGTAGCCTCACATGCACCTTTCCTCTCTCATTTAGTGCTGGGACGTCCTTTTGCTGGGACAGCCATGCGCTCTACAAATCACCTAACATAACATCTTATGAGGGGTCTAGGGACCTACCAGCTTTTCCAGGAAACTTCTGATTACAGCTGCTGCATGTTGTGGTGTTTGAAGGCATTTTAAGATCAAGCGTAACAGACAGCACAGCTGTCTTGTTTCGAAAGATATATTTTGGGCTCTTTGGGCTTACCAAGACCATACAACAGCTTGCGGCCTGCCAATTGCTTATCATTAGTTAGCTTACCTGTCACTCTTATATGCCTGCTTCTTATTCTTTGGCTTGTGTTGTCCAACTTATGTCTGTCTCAGCCCTGGAGCATTGTAAGTTTAGTTGTACCCTTCCACTACTTACTTTTAGGGAACTAATTTTATCCTACCTGAGAAAGCAAGTGTTTTTCAGCTGTCTCCCTAGATTGCACCTCTTCCACTGTGCTCTGTGTTTCTGTCTCACTCATTTGCTTCTCCTTTGCCTCTTCCATGATTCGGTGTCCCTCGTGTTTTTCTTGCCCCTTGTCCCTTGGCCTTGCCCCTTGCTTCTCACCCCTACTCCACGTTGATCTCTCTCTCTCTTTCTCAGTTGTATTTCTCCCCATGTTTGACATTGCACTCTCTCACCCATTTACTTTTCTCCTCTCATCAAAGGCTCTCATGTTGCTTTCTTACATCTGCACCCTTTTGTTGCTTCTGCTTCTTACCGTGGTCCTGTGTTGCTTCCACTACACCGACCACACACGGTGTTGTTTCTGTCCCCCCTTTTGCACTTTCCCTACCTGTTTTGCCAATGCTTATTGTATTTTCGGCAGAATTTCATTGCTGCTACTCAGGTCACTACTCCTACAACCTGACAGGGGTCAAGGGCCTAGATGTAGGTAAATGTGATTTACTGATTCATAAATACCGAATTTTACCGATTCAGTATTCATCAATCGGTAAATCAAATGTAGGTAAAAATTCGGTAAAAAATACCGAATCGGTAAGATTCGGTATTTACCGATTCGGTAATTTACCGAATCGGTATTTGCCATTGATTCCTATGGGCCTTGAAGCAAATAGGAATCAATGGCAAATACCGATTCGGTAATTACCGAATCGGTAAAAATACAGAATTGCCATGGGGGACAGGGTGTCACTTTGACACCCTGTTGCACCCCTGTTTCTGGCTTGTGTGCCATGTGACACACAGACATGCCCTAAGGGCATGTCTGTGTGCCACATGGCACAGGTGTACATGCACAGATGTGCATGTACACTGGAATTCGTTATTTACCATGTAATAGTATTACATGGTAAATAACGAATCGGTAATGGCCTGTGGCACTGTTTTCAGTGCCACCTACATCTGTATTTACCGAATCGGTAAATTTACTGATTCAGTATTTTACAGAATCTGTAAGTTTACCGAATCGGTAAATATAGTGATTCTGTAAATTAAGCCTTCCTAATGTCAAATCCCAAATACCGGTCGGTAACGGCCGAAATCGGCCGTTACCGACCGGTAATTGGCGACGTTAATCGGGCCCATGGTTTCTCATGCTAGTAATAAATGCACAAGGGCACTCAGTTTTAGTCTTCAGCAGAGAAGGGATAGAGGTTTAACCCCTTAACTGCTGGGCCTTTTACCCTCTCCCCCAGTGCTGAGGCCTTTTTTGACTATTTAGGGTATTTTGTGCTTAGGGATTCATAATTTTTTTTCCACTTAAGTTATCCATGCCAAATTTGTGTCCTTTTTAGGTAGAACCTAGAGTCTGCGCGCATGCGCTGCTCTACGACACTTGTAGTATTGCAGCATGGAATAGAAGCCCCGTCCACTCTCCACCTATATTTGTCATTGGCTTGTGTCATTGTCCTTTGTAAATGCTGGCTTCTGATTCCTTAATAGGCTTGTTATTCCCTCCTTAGTACCACCTTGTCTTCATTTGTAACATTCCATGGTTACTGGCCCCTTTACTTCAGTTGTTACACGGTACGTGTTATTTAGTCTTGTAAGCACTATTTTCTTTATTGAGTTTCTCCTACTTCAGACATGACATGCATGCTTTCACTTTCCTAGCTTCAGGGACAATGGCGACCACTTGTTTGCAATACCATAGGTCTCACATTTAAATGCAAGACCTATGGCATTGCAAATATTTTTTATTAAGCAATTGAGCTGAACCATGTCACTGGGCCTTGTAGGGGTAAAGGCGACCATTCCCCGCCAGTGAGTCACGCCCCTCATGGGGCGTTTTGTAAGTGCTCAGAGTTAAATTTTAAAGACTGTTTGTTCCTTTAGGCCTGCTCGACGGGTTCACTTCTATTTCATGCCCGCCCTCTTGTGAAGTGTCAACAGTAAATGAAAGCAGATGACCCACGTTCCTTACAAATGCACTGAGGCCATCTCCATAAAGACCCCAGTGCTCAAAGAGCTCCAAACAAGCAGGCATGGAGCAGGCACAGAGCGGCTACCCTGGGTCCCTAGCCACGGTTTGGTTTTAAGGACTCTTCTCATGAATTAAAACGCGATGCTCCTATTTAATGAATGATTTAATATCACAAGCAACATTTTCAGCATTAAGCTGCAGATTTCACATCTACTTTTACATCTACAAACTTTTTTTTCAGGTTTATATGGAGCGAACTCGACCCGAAGGTATTGGATCGCTTTTCTTAAGCACACCAGTTACATTGCACAAAGACAATTCTAAATACATTAGTAAATTTGAATGCTTCTCGGGATTGTGTATGGTTGTATTTAGTAGAGTTTGACATTTGTTTTATTTATTTATCACACAAGAGAAACTCTTTTTACATTGACATTACACAAACACACATACATTTTTGTAGGCAAGGGGAGGTAAGTGATTTACCCCAGATAACAGGATGTTCAGCTGGTGCCGAGACTAGATCCTGCTTCCTCAGTTCCAAAGTCGGCAGCTCTTGCCATAATGCCACACGCATGCCAACATTTTAGAAAAGGAAAAGAAAGTGGGCGATTAAAAAATAATAATCGAGAAAATGTATTTCCCCGGATGATTTCTACTGAAGCAGAGACGAATTCAGGCTGTAGACCAAATAAAGCCACTTTTTGCATAAAAATTGGGAGCCTCTCGCCAAAATTGGGTCTATTTGCAGTTATGATGCTACATTCTCTCACATTTTTAACATCTTCTACAAAACTTACATAGAGACGTGACAAAGGAGTGTTAACCAGGAAAGTCACCTTTCGTACTCTACAGCCACACATAATTAAAACATCCATCCGTTTCCTGAGGTAGGAATTCCACTTCTAGAGATGTTTATTACTTTGTCCTCCAATAAAGTCTTCAGTAATGCCCCGGTTACTTACCGGTAATCTTCATTACTCCGAGTATAGTCTTCCTCGCCACATGACTTACATAGTGAGCTTCAGCTCCACACCAGAACCTTCCAAAGCAAAAAGTCAGCCTCCCATGGCCCCCCAGGAAGGCAACACCAACACACGGGAAGGAGGAACCCAGCCGTACCAGGAGACAGAGCGGGAAAGGCCGGGGGCAAAAAGAACCAAGGAAGGGCCAGATCAAAACATGACCCGAGGAAGGCCCCACCAAAGCAGCTCGACACAGAAGGTCCAGCGAGACCGCCAAAAAAACCACCCCGCAACAAAACAGGGAAGAACGCACACCCCACCAGAGAGGGGCGCCGAACCCCCGGACCAAGCAGAGCAACTGAAGAGCCACAGCCCCATGGACAGGAGCTGGGAAGGCCAAGAACCGACCATCGGAGCAGGCAGGCAGAGGGCAGTAGCCAAGGAACTGTGCCACCCAGGATGAGAGGGGAGGCGACAGAAGGACCACAACAAAAACTCCGACCCCAGGAGGCGAGAAGCATGGGACAGCAGAAAACCAACTGGAAAGGGGAGCAGGAGCCGCCCCTCCAGACAGCGAGCCAGCCAGGAACAGAAACAGTCAGAAAAGACACACTAGGATTCCCACTGATGCAGCCCAAAGATGGGCGAACAGGTGCCCACCGCAGCCAGTCCACACCAGACATTTGCCAGCCCACAGCCCGTGGAACCTCCCCGAGGATGACCACCAAGGAACTGACCGGGACAGCACAACAACGGCGGGAACAGGAGTCCACATGACGAAAGGACCACAGGACCAAAAAACCCAAAAGGGAAGGAGACAGGGAAAATACAGCAACAAAGAAGCTGAGGCCCCGCAACCCAACGCCACACGCGCAAACATGCAATCAGTGTAAATTCAGGAGCAGAAAGCAACCCCAGAAAACACAAATCCGTAAATACCACACGTGTAAGTGCAAAGCGCACCACAACGGGCAACTAGGCACAGAACAACAGAAGACAGATGTGACTCCACACAATGGCACTCCAACCTAAGACGGAAGATGGGTAGGACGGATATACAGGGATACGAACCTGTGACCATGGGGGCCAACACAGGCACCTACAGCAGAAGCACCAGTCCACTGAGCCACCAGTCCACTGGCTGCAATTGCAAGGCGCCGAAAAGACAGACGAGGACAGTGCCAACAGAGGCCCAAGGCGCCCCACTGAGCTACAGTACGAAGGCAGCGTACAGCACCCGGAAATCCCAGGCAATCACCATCCAGGCACCAACCAGTACAATCACCCCAACAACGGGGCAACAAGGCTGCTGAAACAACAGAAGTAATTTGTCATCCAACACAAAGGGGCACAGGACCACCGACCTCAATGGATGAAAAGCCGAGTGGACCCTCCGGGAGACAAACCCAAGTCCAAGAGGTCGAAGCAGGCATCCGCAGCAGAAGCAACAGATCACTGGGCACACGAGACAAGGGGCCACCAGGAAGGCACGGCCACAGGCACCAAACAGGGAAAGAACAGTCAGAAGGGTGACAAGAACCCAGGACTCCAAGAGAGTGAGCCCTAAAGCAGTGCCGCAGGCCAATCGGCAATCCAGACCACACAGCACTCGATGAATCGACCCTGGAAGGAAGACAGACCCATGCAACAGGAGGGCAAACGAACAACACATACCGAAACAAACAGCAATGCCCACAGCCCCAAGCGAGGGCACATAGTCACGAAAACAAGAGGCTATTCAATTGACACAGTGCACTTAACCCATGCCAAAGAAAGAAGACGACGGATGGGAAAGTAACGACCCGTAGAAGACATTTCCGAAACAACAGTAACTGAAATTCCCATTCAACGGATCCCGAAAAGAGTATGCAAAAAATACCCCTGAACTTCAATCAAGCCGACCGAACAGGGACCTGAACCCCGGGCCCTCAGAAGAAAAGTCTGATGCACCACCGACCAGGTTCCCCTCAAAGACACCCCCAGGGCTGGAAGTCCGAAAACAGACAAGCACGCCCCACCAGACACAGAAGACACGCAGTGCCATTGAAGCGAGAGGGAGTACATAGAACCACCACCTGGAGGTCGGGAAGGAAGACGCACCCCAGACAGAGCAGAGAACCAGCAAAGCAGCACAGCCGCACATAGCCACGGAGGAACAGAGAGCCCGCCAGGCGGCCGTGGCCACGCCCCCTCGGAGGCAGAGCCAGAAAACGCGAGGACAAGCGGCACCCCGTACCCTAGAAGCCCGGACCGCCCAGCGCGGGAAATCCACGGGAAGAAGCGAGCCGCACCACCAATGCAACTCCAAGTACAAGGAGCAGCTCCGTAGCCGCCCGCCAGCCCCAACGGACCGAGAGCGCAGGGAGCACTGTTCAAAAATGAACACAACCCGAAGGGTAGCGCATACAGAAACGGTGAGTGTACCAGGGGCCCGCAAGTGCAATGGGGGCACAGCCGCGGTATGTAGGACAAACCGCCGGGCACCCAGCACAACCCCGCCAAAAGCCACTCACACACAGGGGCCATGGGATACACCGGGGGGGCCACTAGCAACAAAAGTACGGAAATACATGCCGTGACACCTCGTGCATCAGAGGGGCAGACAGCGCTCGAGCACAAGAAGGCACGTCCGTGTCCATTCAAACCAGGAGCACAACGAGTTAGCCACAGCTCTGTGGAGTTAAGACAAAAGCCATAACCGAGACAGTGCGAGGCGCGGGGCAAATGCAAATGGGAGCAGAATAACAGAGTCCCAGACCACTCCGCCCGCCCCCCCTTTTGACCCTTGGCCCACTAACCAGCCCCAAAAGAGACCGGGGAAGGAAGGGGAGAGGTCCAAAAGCCCCAGAGTCCGCTAGCGCAGGACCACCAACCAAGGACCCATGTTCCCGCAACAGCAGGAACCACCTACCTGAAGACGCATCTGGAGAGTAATGACGCGAAGAACAAAAAATACAGGCTGATGGGTTGGGCCGGCCCGCCTCTTATAGAGGTCAGGTGGTAATGGGTCGGCCATCTTGGGAAGGGATGGGAGGCATGGGAGGCTGACTTTTTGCTTTGGAGGGTTCTGGTGTGGAGAAATCCTGGGCGCCCGAATCGGCTACGCTCACGGAGTAGGCGTAGTGTTGCCTTCTGCGGATTTTGCGTAGACAGCGTAGCCGGCCACACTACGCCCACTCCGTGAGCGTAGCCGAGTCGCCCGCCACCCGCCTCCCTCCCGCCCTGCCCTACATACATTATTTAAGCAAAAGAGATTTAAAACAGCAAGTTTAAGGCACTTACCGTGTCCGGGGCTCGTCCGGGGCTCCTTCTTGGAATAGCGTCCCATCTTAGATACCAATGCGCATGCGCGAGCGGCCGCGCATGCGCATTTCTCGGAGAAATGCGCATGCGCGGCCGCTCGCGCATGCGCATTGGTACCCATGACGGACGCGATTCCAAGAGGGAGCCCTGGACGAGCCCCGGACACAGTAAGTGCTTTAAACTTGCTGTTTTAATGCTCTTTTGCTTAAATAATGTATGTAAAGGAGAGCGGGAGGGAGGTGCGTAGTGGGGCTACGCGGAGTGCCGGGGTGGGCGTAGCTTCTCTCCCACTCCGTGTAGCTCCGCGAAGCCCCACTACGCCCACTACGCTCAGGGTTAGTGTGGAGCTGAAGCTCACTATGTAAGTCATGTGGCGAGGAAGACTAACGAGGAGGTAATGTATTTTTCGGATACAATCTGATCCCATGCCACAGCCATGACTTTCTGAAAGTGTGAAAGAATGCACTGTAGTTTTGAGCATGGAGTTAGTGGATGCTGTGTTGCAAAACACTAGTGGCATTGAGAAATATTTCCTTCTGCTTCCTTCATGTGCATTCTGTTTGACATCATGCTTTCTTTTGAATCCTGAGCTTACTTTTAGATGCAACACCTGCTTTCTAGAAGCTTTGTGTTTGTGTCAGATGCCTGTCTGCATACAGGTGATTTCCCTTACAAGACGGTGCCCATCTTTAGGAAGAAGACCTTGATCCCCTAGGATTTTTCCTTGTTGCTTAGTGGCTGTTTGGAATTCACATCACACCCAGTCAGATCTGACCACTTCCTTCATAACTGAGTGCAACGCCCCAGAACGGCACTGCATAGCTGACCATTTACTGTAGCTGGCTGAATGCTTTAATTCAGAGGTAGCTTCTTGCCTGATCAAGGGCTGGCTTTTCATCAGAACCACCCCAGAACGGGAACTTTAGTATTTGCACTGAATATCACTGTTCACACCTATAATTGTACAGGCCAGCTGAAAAAACATGAATGTCAGGGACGAATATAACATGTTACATCGCATGCTATTACATGGCATTCCTTTACAACACGGTTGTTACAATGACCGCATTGTTAGAACGCGATGCCTTTACAATGTAGATTTAGGAACAGTATAATTTACTATTCTAACGCCAGCCTGCGCAACAGTAGGGAAGGTGTTGGAATAGTAAATTATACAATTTCTTAGGTTAGAGCGCCCCCTACAGAAAGTTGATCTAATGACTTGCATTGTAAAGGCATTGCAGATTTTTAAAAGTAATATACCATTATGTCCGCAGGACGCCTCTGGTTGCAGGGGTACATAGGACTTGTAGGTTCACCAAGAATCCGAGTTGCCCAGAGCCAATAACTGAGCTGCACCTTGCAATGGTTTTTATTGTGTATCGGGTTACAGCAATTCATTTGGTAAAATATAAAGAGTGAAAAATAGGTATCAAGGAAAACTATGTATTTCTGAAATGGGAATAGCATATGGAGTTTAGAAGCAGTGGTTATTTGTAAATCTCTGAATTTTTGGGTACCCATACTACCCATACTAGCATGTGAATTACAGGGCAGTTTTCAAAATGACTTCTTTTTTACATACTGTCTTACATTTGGAAGGGAGAAATGTATAGAAAGACAATTGGTAATAACACTTGTTCTACCATTCTGTGTTACCCCTAAGTCTCCCAATAAAAATGGTACCACACTTGTGTGGGTAGGCCTAATGCCCACAACAGGAAACGGCCCAAAATACGCAACATGGACACATCACATTTTGCAGGGGAAAACAGACCCTTTTTTGCAATGTGCCTAGCTGTGGATTGTCGACCCTATCGCAGCCTGTACCCAAGGAAACCTAACAAACCTGTAAGTTTTTTGAAAACTAGACACACAGGGGAATCCAGGATGTAATCGAGGCCCGGACTGGCCGTTGCGGGCACCGGGCAATCCCCCGGTCGGCCGCATGGGTGGGGGCCGGTTTTGGGCCCCAGGGGGCCGTTTTTGTTACAAGGCCGTTTTTTGCAGCATAGCTGCAAAAACGGCCCTGTAACAAAAACGGCCGAAAACCGGCCCTGGCAATGAGTGCGGTCGCACCCCCAACTCCCCGCCCCCCAGCCCCCCCCCCCCCCCCCCCCCCCGCGCGAGTTTCGGTTCCCAGTCCGGCCCTGGCTCTAGGCCTTGTTTATGCAGTTTTGTCGCTGTCCTGTAATCTTTATGGATAGCCCAATATTTCCATTGGAATAGCAATGGTGATATCTGGTGTTTTAACCATTTTGCCCATTTGGAGCTGCCTGTCGGTTCTGAGAGAGGATTAACGTTTATCACTAAGAGAGAATTATTCCATTTCACGTTAAGGTCTGTGGTTATTTTGTTGTTTGCTTTCCCTAGTAATTTATATATAGTTTAACCAAGTAGCTTTTCTTAGAAATATTGTTCAAATATGTAATACAGTTCGAATTGTGTGAGATACTAATTTTCCTTAGGGCAGATTTAAGTCAAAGGTAGTTATAGAAATCAATATTATGCAATGTTACAATCACTGTATGATTTGCCTAAGACACTGGAGTGTTATTATCTTAGTATAGGTCATTAATTGTTCTTATGCCTTTATTTGTCCAGTGCTTTCAAAAACATATTTCCCTTACTTAGCCAAGGCGAAGTTGTGGTTGAGCTGTGGAATTTATTTTTAAATTTATGGTCCTAGATCTTGCTCACCTGAATTGTGCCAGATAGGATACTTAGCGAGAAAGGAACAGTCACATTAGCTACAGTGAGTAAACTGAGGAAAGATAGCATTTTAATTATGCCTATTTCAACTTCTGTCCATTGCGAGAACGGAGATGGATGTGGAGAGAACCCCCAGCTAGCTTATCTCAGGAGAGAGGCCGTTTGGTAATTATAGAAATGAGATAGATTTAGGCCCCCGTTGGTTTTATTGAATGTCAGCCGTTTGAGTGCAATTCTAGCTGCCGTATCTTTCCAGAGGTAGTCTGAGATATATTTATCAATTCCTTCAGAGACATTTGTGAAGAGGAAAAGGAGAAACATGCTTGTAATAAGTTAATTTGAGGGAAATCATAATTTTTATCCATTTCATTCTGACCCACCATCTAATGAATTTAGGAGACCATGGGGCTTATTTACAAAGCCTCTCGCGCCACCAGTGCGTCACTTTTAAAATGGGAAAAAGTGACCTACCGGCTGCGCAAGGGGCTTGTGAATAAGTCCCCATGTTTCCAAGAGATTTCTGATTTTGACCATTAGAGTACTTTCTATATGGAGTCTGGTATCCACAAGGTTACACTTAAAATTCTATACCTAAATATGTCAGATGTTTAGATTAATTATAATTTAAGTCCAATTGAACCTATAATCTTGGATGACAAATTTTATTTGATAGGAATATTTCCGTTTTGTCGCAGCCATAGAGTGGCCTGAAACAGTAGCATATTTGTTAGTAGTCTCTAGCCGGGTCTGGTGGCTCAGTGGACTAATGCATCCACTGCAGGGGCCTGTGTTCGACCTCATGGTCACAGGTTTGAATCCCGCGGGGTCCACTCAGCCGTTCATCCATCTGAGGTCGATAAAATGAGTACCATTGAGTTACGTAACAATAAACATCTGTTATTCAGCGCCAAGGTGCCCCGTCAGAGGTGAACGTGTGCTTTACAAATACACATGTTATGTTATTACTGATCAGTTTCTTCTGTGAATATTAGAACATCATCAACGTATGCAGCCCTTTTGTGGGAGCCTGAGTTGAATGGTATGTATTTTATTTAACTTGTGGATTGTATGTGATCCAGTAAGGGTGCAACAGCAAGTAGAAAAAGTAGTGGAGACAGGGAACAGCCTTGCCTTGTGACGGTTTGAAGTTGTGCGTAATTTTCCCCTTAACTATAGTGTGCGCAGATAGGTGATAATATAAGGCCATTAATATACGCTCGTAAATTGGGCCAAGTGCAAATTTTCCTATTATCACATGCAGAAAAGTCAGAGAAAATGTATCAAAGGGTTTTTCTGTATCTAGGACCATGGCCATAGTTGGGGTGGGAAGTAATCTATCCTTCTCTAGGACATGGGCGAAGAGTCTTCCATTACCTGACGCACTGCCTCCGTTAAGAAAGCCTATTTGGGTGTTGTGGAGGAGTTTTTTCTGGGCACATCTCTTGAATGTTGGCATATATTTTACAATCCATATTTAGCAACGATACTGCTCTATCATTTTTGGGTTCTAGTGGGTCTTTATGTGTAGCCGCTTTCAAAGCTGTCCCCTTCATTTCTCCAGTCTTCAGAAAGTGGGTAAATATAGCGCCTCCAGGTGTGGGAGAAGTGAGTCTTGGCAGCTTTTATTAAGGGAAGCGGGGAAGCTATCATGGCTTTGAGCTATCCCATTCTTGAAAGACTGAATGGCTTTAGTAATTTCCGTGTCGAGAATCTGTTAGTGAAAGTCAATAATGTCTCCCTCATTCAGTGTGGGTAGATTCATATTAGCAAGGGAGCATCTGCATAATCTTAAACTATTTTCTCTATCAAGATGGGTTTTACCCTATTAGAAGCACAGGGTGTCATATGTTTGTTAGTTAAAGATAATCTATCCTTGACATAAGATTATGATTATGAGAATAGAAAGTGAATTCACTACCCTCGCCTTGTGTAGTCTCAGGTATCACTAAGGTCATGTGTTTTAACTAGGTGTGTCATCAGTCCGTGAGATTTGCTTGGGGTAATGAAAAATAGAGAGACTATCAGTAAATATATCAGTAGGGAGATTGAAAGGCAGTGAGTGTTGTATTGCCAAGTTCGGGTCTTCCCCTGGTGGAGCATATGTTAGCAATATAAAAGTAAATTCCATTTATACTTCTTTTACCCTAAAACTATTTGTGCCCCTCATCACCCCTAAAATCCACCCATTCCTAAACCATAAATATTTTTCACCACTCCTAAACTCTATCCATCAATGAACCTTAAAACCCCTCACCAGCCCAGTCTCCGCCCATCATGAACCCTGAAAACTCCTCAACATTCCAACACTAAACCCATTCCTGAATCCTAAAAATCCCTCACCACCCCAAACTCCACCCATTCTTGATCCCTGAAAATCCCTCACCACCCCAAACTCCACCCATTCTTGATCCCTAAAAATCCCTCACCACCCCAAACTCCACCCATTCTTGATCCCTGAAAATCCCTCACCACCCCAAACTCCACCCATTCTTGATCCCTGAAAATCCCTCACCACCCCAAACTCCACCCATTCTTGATCCCTGAAAATCCCTCACCACCCCAAACTCCACCCATTCTTGATCCCTGAAAATCCCTCACCACCCCAAACTCCACCCATTCTTGATCCCTAAAAATCCCTCACCACCCCAAACTCCACCCATTCTTGATCCCTGAAAATCCCTCACCACCCCAAACTCCACCCATTCTTGATCCCTGAAAATCCCTCACCACCCCAAACTCCACCCATTCTTGATCCCTGAAAATCCTTTCCACCCCCAAACTACACCCATTCTTGATCCCTGAAAATCCCTCACCACCCCAAACTCCACCCATTCTTGATCCCTAAAAATCCCTCACCACCCCAAACTCCACCCATTCTTGATCCCTGAAAATCCCTCACCACCCCAAACTCCACCCATTCTTGATCCCTGAAAATCCCTCACCACCCCAAACTCCACCCATTCTTGATCCCTGAAAATCCTTTCCACCCCCAAACTACACCCATCCCCGAACTCTAAAAACCCCTTCCAACACCTGAACTCCACTCATACTTGACCCATACACACCCCTCATCACATCTAAACATCTCCCATGCCTGAATGCAAAACTCCCTCACTGCCCCTACAACGCCACCCAGGTTAAATGTAATTTTGGAATTGTACTTATAATTATCTGTCCTCTAAAATATTTCCTTAGATGTTCAGTTTATCTGTATTTCCTTACAATTGCATTTCCTTAAAATTGGTTTTACATGATTTGGTTTCCACCAATGTGGTTTCTCAGTTTTCTTTTTTCCACATGAATCAGAAACCAATACATTGAAGTATCACATATAATACATGTAGCGACCTAAACTGCCTCTCAATAATAGTTTTTTTTTGTTGTCATTTTAATGCTTTTATTCTTCAACATCTGAGGGATGAAAGGTGTGTCAAATCAGATAAATACCCAAAGCAGTTATTTGTGATCTAGAGATCACGATGCTCTAACTTAGTGAGTAAATGTATATGTTCTTCAAGTAAAGAAAGTAGCAGTGGGTCAATGCGCCTGCAGCAGAGATCTGTGAGCTGTTCCAGGGTGGACTGACCCAGCTTTTGTGCAATCGGCCCCAAAAAAAGCAGAATATGAAATATTTTATTCAGTAAAATCTTACATGTACTGGCTAGGTTTTTAATGTAATCAAACATACTGTGATGGGTTATGTAACTGAAACAATGACACACACTATAACCTGGAAGCACGTTAAGGCTGCAGCAGAGGGAGGGGCCCCTGCAATGCTGCTGAACATGCTGCACCTGTTCTGTGTGTTTGAGGAAATATGATCGGTTGCTGCTTGTGCTGCAGCTGCTCTGGGTAAATGAGGAAAGGCTTCGGTGAAACCACAAATGCTATTCCTGAAGAGTGTGTTTGCGTGTGGGGGAGGGGCAGGGTGCGTGCTTGCGTGTGTTTACGTGCACACATGCGCAGTTGCCCCAGGTGCCAACCCTGTTCTATTTATGGAATGCCTATATTGCTGCTGCAAATGCTGCACCACCTTTTTTGTGTGTTCCATAGTAAACCGTGCACTGCTGCCACCTTCATGTTATGCAAGTGTTCACTGCTGTAGACCATGGTGGTGTCTGCTGATGAAGTTTGGTGAAAGCTTATGCTTAATTATTTAAAAAAATAGAAATACCAATTTACAATTCCACAGCCCAAGAAAACCACTTGCCCACTTGCAAATCCACCATTTTTTCACAGACAATGGAACTTGATAGGGCAGGGTATTTCCCCTGGCATGTGGCTTGCTGTGGATCCAACCACAGCAGTGGGAAGAGGTGACTGAACATTTGCACAATAGAGAAGGAATGTTACTGACAGCTCACAACTCCAGACATTTCTACTCGCTCCTCCTTTCAGTGCACGTTCAAAGAGCACTAGCAAAGCCAATAGGTCTGCCAGTCTTTTGGTCATTTTTGTTTTGTTTTGTCATGGTTTTTGCAAAACATTTTTGTTCAGGAAACCTCTGGGATTTGTCAATTTAAGAAAAACATTGACTAAAGGTAAAAATGTTTTTTTGGTCTCAATGAGCTTGGAGATGCGGAAAATCTTGGTTTTTCTAACCTAATACCTCGTTCTCAGAAGCCCTAATTTATAGGCCTTCAGGCCCCAGCTACTTTGTTGATTAATTCCCTCTGGGGCACTCTTGCTACTTACTGTACTCGCTATTCCAGCTTCATGGGCTTTGGCGACTTCAACCTCCATGTTGACATGGTGATTGAGTATCAGGCGCAAGCTCTCTTAGACGCTTTTTCAGTGTTTCACAGTTAATTCACCAGGGTACACATGATGCTTGTAATACACGACTTAGCTGCATCAAATAATTGTGTGTTCCACAACCAATTCCTCTGGGATGGACCTACCATTCCTCTATATATTTTGTTGGGTGAAATCCAAGTTCTGCAAACATCCTTCCCCTCCGATCCCCCACACCATTCTGCAAATGGGGTCAGAGCTAGATTCCACTCTGTCTAACTAGATTCCTGTACTAACAGGTGGTTTCGAGGATGAAGTAGACTTCTTGAATCAGTGGGTTCAGAAGGCTATGGATAAATTAGCAATGGAATCCCTCCAAGTCCCAGAAAGCTAAGGAATATTGCCTCTTGATTCTCAACCCTTCTAGCTGAGAAAAAACAGAAAGTGTAACAACCTTGAACGCATGTAGCACACAAATTACCTGCTGGCTACAAATAGACTCAGCTGCCAAAAAGCCATGTGAGATTTTCAAAATACCTAAACTTTTTGTGCAGCCCAAAGCCTGTAGTTCAGCTATTGTTCCCTCGGTCGAACTATGCAACGATTTCTCAGATTTCTTTTGGAATAAATTAAGAAAAATACACACACTATTTAACCCTATCACTCATGACACTTTTTCTGAAGCTCTCCCTTTTTTCTTCTTTCATCCTGCCGTCCTTGATATCCTTATCCAACTCCTCATGTCATAAGTTTGAACCCATCACTCTTCAGCAATCTAAACTTGCTATAATTAGTTGCAAATCAGGTGTTCCCCATTAGATCTCTGTCCTTCGGGTCTGTTGGCTAAATTGATCAATGCCATTAACCCTGTGATAAATACATTATTTATCTAATCAGAATTCGTCTTTTGTCCAGCTATTTGGAAACAAGCCAAAGTAATAGTCCTCTAGAAAAAGCCTTCTTCCATTCCAGAAAATCCATCAAATAATTATCCCATTTCTACCCGGAGTACATGCCTTAATTACACCCAGACTTGATTATGCCTATAGCCTGTATTCAGGTCTCCCTAAAGTTCTGTTAAATCAATTTACAGGTGACTCAAAATGCAGCAGAGCGTCTGGTTTTTGAACTACCTGGCGCTGCTCCATATTGCATCACAGCTGCACTGGTTGCCAATAGGAAAACGCCTTCAGTTTAAGGATCTGGTGTTGGCTCAAAGAACCTTCTCTGGTATTGGTCAACGTACCTCCAGGATAGGCTCTCTCCTTATTCTCCTAGAAGACTTTTAAGATCAAGTAAAGCCGTATTATTTAGAATTCCAAAGTTTAAATGGCAAAGAAAGGGATAAGAGTTTTCTCCGTCCTAGCGGCTAAAGCTTGGAATGAACTCCCTCTTGCTATTCATTCCTTTAAGTCAGAAAATCATTTTATGAAGCTCCTGAAGACCTGGTCGTTCACTGCAGTGTAATTGTGTGCTCTTAAAGTTCTGGGGGTTATCTGGATAGCGCCGGGGGCAGTGTTTGCGCTTGAAAAATCGGATAATTCATGCATTAGTTAAAAAAAGCACACAATACCATAGGACTCCTGGGCACTCAAGAGGGAACTACTTTATGTGTGCATGTGCCTCTTGTGAAAGGGCAGCATGCCATAACTCATAGTGAAGTCAGCAATGGCTGAAGTAGGGGAGACGTATTGCCCCTTGGTGCATGCTTGAGTGGGTTGGAGAAAAATGTGGAAGACACAACCACAGGCAAATGGATGAAATGTGTCACTGAAAACCCTTATAAGTAACCGTGACATGCGCATAATTGTATCAAAAGCAAAAGGTCTAGGCTAACACAGAGTTAAAAGAAATACAGTTGTTCCACCATTGGCTGCCAGCCTCTTGCCTTTGAGAAAGAAAGAAAGAAACGGGAGGGAGGGCGGCAGGTAGGGAGGAAGGAAGGATGGAAGGATGGAAGGACACCAAGAATAAAAGAAAGAAGGATAGAAGGGAAGGAAGAAAGAAAGAAGGACGACAAGAAAGAAGTAACGAACAGGTGAGAAAAGAAGATGGAAAGAAGAAAGAGGCAGGGAGGAAAGAAAGAAATCAGAGAAAGACAGTAAAAAGAAAGGAAAGAAAGCATGAAAGAAGGGACAAAAGCAGGAAACAATGAATTAACGCAGGCAAGAAGGAAAGAAATAAAGAAGGAAAGGAAAAAACAGAATGGAAAGGAAATAAAAGACAGAAAGAAGGACAGGAAGAAAAAAGGAAACAGACGTCAAGAAGGAAAGAAGTCATAAAAGAAAAATGGAAAGAAAGAAGAAAAAGAAAGAAAACAAGAAAGAAAGAAAAGGAAAGAAGGAAAAATGAAAGCAAGAAGTACACAATAAAGGAAAAAGGCAGTAAAAATGGAATGCCGAAAAAAATATAAGAGAACAAAGAGAAGGATATAAAAACAAAAGTGAAAGACAGAAAGACAGAGAGAAAGACAGATAGAAGGAAGCAAATATGGAAAGAAAGAAGGAAAGTAAGAAAGAAAGAAAGCAAGTAAGAAGGAAAGGAACAAATGAAGGTAAGAGAGAAAGAAACAAACAAACACAGAAGGAAATAAAAGTAATACAAGACTGCAAATTAAACACAAAAATGGCAGGTTTTCTTCCTGGGCAAAGTTTAACGAAGAACCACTGGTGAAATTGAGTCCAATGAATCGTCTGCTAATGAATTCACATGAACAATATTGAAGCCTTAGGTTTGTGTACCCAGTAAAAAGGGATAACTTACTATAGAACAGTATGAAATGGATGCAATCTATTATGCTACTAAATACCAGCAAACATAAAAGGAAATAACACTGTAAAAGGATTTTACAACAGACACAAACTGATTAAACAAGCATTGGTAATGCATCGGTTCCACCTATATAATGAATAAAGAGCTGTTTTCATCAATCACCGTCAGGAAGAAGGAAAGAGCTCCATGACATATAACACAGGAGTGGAGAGGATGTGGCGCAGGGGCTAGAGCTGATGACTTGAGAGCTGGGGATCCCGGTTTGAGTCTTGGTGGTGTCAGCAACATCCTGTGATTCTACGGTGATAAATTGTTATATAAATATGCCGCAAAACTTTATGAAAATATCGTTCAAACAAAGGGGATGTTAACAGTATTTCGGTGCCGGGAAACTGATAAGAGAAGCAGATGAGGAACAGGCATTGGTAAATGCAGGAAAATATGCTGCAGGCAATAGAAATGGAGGAAAGGTAAGTGGCATGCACAGGAACCAATGAGAAGCCAAGAGAGGAGGCGAGATGTAACCCCCTTTTAAGTTTATATTAAAACAATAGATTTCTCAAGCACAACGCATGCACTGTGCAGGCGAAACCTAAAAAGGCAGAATGTAGCCTGTTCTCACATCTGGTAAAAAGCATCCTGCTATCACCTCAGGCTCTAAACACAAAGGCAACACTAAAGTAAAAACAAAAACTCTAGCACATAAGGGAAATACCTTGTGCACGCACATGCTGATTGTGTAGACAGCAAACTTGATTGATTAATTTCACTTACAGTCACTGTAAGTGAAATTAATCAATGGCTGTAGTAGGATCACCCATTGCTCCATGGTGTATTATGTAGAGGATAGAAGCAAAATGTGAATGACGCAACAGACCAAAGGATGAAGAGGGGTGGTTAAAAGCCCCTTTAAGTAAGTATATAATAACTTTAATGTTAGTAAAATGTAAAGGTCTTGGCTAACACCAGACCTAAACATGCACTAACTACATTTCATATGAACTGCAGTTCGCTATCTGATAGTGGAACTATGTTGTCTGCAAATAAAGTTACTGGTGGTACCGCAGTGCCATCTGGTGGCAGAAATGTGTACCTTATAACTGGATGTGATGGTTATACAGCAGATGACCGGTGATTAAAAGAATGGATTTGCACTTGCTGCAGTGACAGAGCGAAGCATAGACGAGAAGTGACATCTTCACAGCCTGCAAATGGGGTGACCTGGATAGTTCCTACCTGGTCATGGCGTAGTATAACCTATGCAATGAATATTTCAAGTGGAGTGGGAGGAGGGTACAGCAGGGGGAACAGAGCTTCATTCAGCGAACGAAAAACTCGAATTCATACAAACTTTAGAGACCTGACTAGTTGGGCTGCCACAGTTGCAGACATTCATTATAATGTTCCATTTGTGTTGTCACACACGGGTACACAAATAAATATAGTGGTTGCTTCATTTTATTACAATTCGTGCCTGATCTGAGGATATTTTTTAACGTTCTACAATATCAGATTACGTGTTTAAAAGGCCCAGGGATTACGTGATTCGCCCTGAATCACAGGATGAAAGCTGACGCCGGGACTCAAACCTGGTTCCCCGGTATCAGAGTCATCAGCTCTGGCCATTAGGCAAATCTCGTGCCGAAATAGCATTTTTGGACGTTTTTCTGTGGTCGCTCCTTTTTCTCTTAAACATGCACAGTTCTCTGTGACACTTTTCATTATGACGTAATTCTGCTTCCCGCCAGGGTCAGGCAGGACTTCTGATATATGTACACATTGGAGAGTGCAAGGTTTGTAGACTTCTAGTTCAGTGCTGACACACTAAGGGCGAAGCCTGGCCTTTCTAGGGGGCATAATATCAAGCACAGGCGATAAACGGGATTTCTATGCTGATTTATATAAGTCTAGGGGGGCTGGATCATCGTCAGAATTGGAAGCATATGTGGAGGATGTGGCATGTGCTTGGTTGTCAGACGCACAGAGGAAGTATTTATGAGCAGGATGTTAAAGTAGCGATAGCGGCATAATCTAATGGCAAGGCACCGGGACCAGATGGTCTCACGGTGGAATTTTACAAACAGTATGCAGATCTCTTAGCACCGCATCTTCTAGAGATGTATGCAGAAGCACATGACACGGGGCACTTGCCGCCATCTTTGCGAGAGGCGTTGATAATCGCTCTGCTCAAAAAAGATAAACCATCGGACAGGTGTGACTCTTATCGGCCACTGTCACTGATAAATATTGACGCTAAAATATTGGCAAAAATCCTGGCTACTTGGTTGCAACCTCTGATGCAGTGCCTTGTACTACCTGATCAATCAGGTTTTATACCACAGAGATCTACATCGCACAATCTTCGGACAGTGTTTTCCATGTTTCATGTTCTGGAGCCGACTCTGCCAGCGGCGGCAGTGTTACTTGGCGCTGCCAAGGCATTTGACTCGGTGGAATGACAGTATATGTATTTTGTGTTGCGGCGTATGGGATTCTCGCCCTTGTTTTTACTGTGGATAATGGTGCTTTACACAGAACCTACTGCGAGAGTGAGGATAGGGGGACTGACATCTGCACCATTCCCCATAGAGAGAGGGACCCGTCAGGGATGTCCTCTGTCGCCGCTATTGTTTGCCATCGTTCTTGAACCGTTGGCATGCGTTATCAGACAGCGAAATAGGGAAGCGGCCCTCAATTTTAATTATCGACCGGTAGCTATTTCACTCTATGCGGATGACATGGTAATGTTTGTGTGGGAACCATCCAGATACCTGTCGCAACTGCTCCGGGAATATGTGAGATTTGGTCGCCTTTCGGGCATATGCATAAATTGGGATAAGTGTTTCATCATCCCACTGACGACATCCACGATTTAGAATTTTCCTTAGTGTGGTCAACGGACCTGGTGAAATACCTTGGAGTATGGGTTCACAAGATCCCACTAAGGTCGTCCGAGAAAACTTTGGGAAAGCTTACGCGAAGTTGGAGAGCCAAGTGGATAGGTGGATCTCATTACCGTTATCATTGGCGGAGCGCATTGCACTTATTAAGATGGTAGTTTGTTGTAAATAAGATGGTCATAGATGACAGGATACTTCTAGTTGATTATATGTAGATTTATTGTAAGACACAGCGGAGCACACAAACCTCGCCAGCTGACCAGACCACCAACTGACACTAGTGGAATTCTCCAGGTAGAAGTCAGAACATACATAGGCATTGTGGTAGACAGAGAACAAGAAAACACAAAGAAAGGACTAAGACAAAAGACAACCATATTACATGAAGAATCAATGTACAACACATCTCCCTCCTTTATAGAAAAGAAAAGAAATAAAAGAAAACAAAGATTACAATACAAGAGACTGCAACGACAACCACAAAGACAAAAGAGTATTCAGAGACACAGGATGAAGAGTGAAGAGTGAGGTGAAACAAAACACTCAAACAACCAAACAACACCTACCCCATGTTGTACAATAACAAGATACACAACACCAATTAAGAACCATACCAGGTATCCGAAATATCATTACACTCCATCCCCCTCCCTCAGAGAAACAGGGTAGAAACCCTATTAACAATGGTAGGTATAAACATAGACCCTTGGGAGAAACACAACATACCCCAAGAAAGTAATAACACAACTTTCCTTAAACAGGGTACACCTCAAGATAGACAACCTGGGAACTGACATGGGCAATGACTAATAAGAGCAGCACTAACACTACTACCCATTTCAGAAAAACTAAACCAGTCAACCTGAGAACTAATATAGGTATTGATTGCTCACCAACTCCACACCCTCCAAAGAAGGCTACACCACACGACAGCACAGGATGGTTAACTAGGAGATTGACTAACTTCCAACACTATTTTTCCAAAGAAGGGTACAACACAGAGTTCAAACCCTGAAACCAAACCTACAACATGCCCTACAAAGGGTATACCATGGGTACCAACAGGCCCCACCCCCTCCCCAAAGAAGGGTACACCAATGGGTAAAAACAGCGCCATAGGAAAGTACAACAACTCTCAATACACTTTCCTCACTAACCCCAATAACACACAACAGGTTGCACAGGGTTCACACCCTGGAACTTATACACCAACATGCCCTACATAGGGTATACCATGGGTACCAACTGGCCCCACACCCTCCCCAAAGAAGGGTACACCATTGGGTAAAAGACACCGCCATAGGAAAGTAGAGCCACAACAGCTCTCAAAACACTTTCCACACTGACCCCCAAAATGCTCAAAAGGTTAAACACACCAGGAAAAACACATAAGCTCTCCTAGATAGAGTACATCGGGGAAAATGGGCCTGCAGACTAGAATGAGGCACCAGATGTCAGTGCAACCTCAAAACAAAGATTACAATACAAGAGACTGAAATGGGCCTGCAGACTAGAATGAGGCACCAGATGTCAGTGCAACCTCATAATAAAGAATACAAAAGGAGAAGAGACCCATGAAACCGTCATCACATACCTGGTGTTGATCTAGTTCAAGCATTCTCATATCACAATCATGCAACATTTACTAACAAACTCGGTGACCTAACCACCAACAACACAACAAAACAGGGTGACAACAAACGTTGCACAAGGCTCACACCTAGGGATTTATACTCCAACATACCCTACATAGAGTATACCATGGGTACCGACTGGCCCCACCCCCTCCCCAAAGAAGGGTACACCATTGGGTAAAAGACACCGCCATGGGAAAGAACAGCCACACACTTTCCACATTGACCCCCAAAATACAAGCTACAACAAACGTTGCACAAGGTTCACACCTTGGAATTTATACTCCAACACGCCCTACATAGAGTATACCATGGGTACCGACTGGTCCCACCCCCTCCCCAAAGAAGGGTACACCATTGGGTAAAGGACACCGCCAAGGGAAAGAACAGCCACACACTTTCCACATTGACCCCCAAAATACAAGCTAATGAGCTGCCTAACAACAAGACACAACAGCTCGTAGTCCTGGTTCCTCTCAGAACCTCTCTGTAACAACTCGCTGTCGCAAATCCTTAGACCTGGAAGATCTTGAAACCCTTCAGTCTCAAATTTACCTCTTGGATTTGTTCCGACACAGAATCCTCACCTTGCTTCAGTGACATGCTTCAGGACTCACAGTTCAGATTTTACTAAGTTTTGAAGTCACCATCAGTACAATTTCAGTCCCGGCCACTTGACGGTAAACTTTGTCCTCTCCTAGCTAGACACTGAAATCCATGTCTCTTTCCAGTCCCGAGGCACACATCGACCTTTCCCTGTAACTAACTTGGATTCTTCATCAATGTTGTGGACTTACAGTCCAGAGACTCACTTAGGACTTACCATCCCGAGTCTCACCAGGAACTTTTCCCCGTTGCGGATTCACTGTCCAGAGAGTCACCTTGGACTTACAACCATGAAGGCAAAAGAGCATATTGGGGCAAAGAGTGTAAAAGTGAAGTGTGAGGTGAGACACAACACTTAAAACAACTAAATTCATTTTTTCTTCTTGAAGCTTTCACTTCAAAAGATGGATACATAGTCCTAGATGTGATTAGCTTGGACGCAATCTGGACCACTGTCCATCCTCTGTGTAAATCTTGGAACCTTTGTCCCAAATTCAGGCTTTCCGACTTTGCCTCCGTTGTGGACATACTGTCCAAACTCTATCCTGGGACCTCTGTCCCCATTGTGGACTTACTGTCCAGAGTCTCACCTGGGACCTCTGTCCCCGTTGTGGACCTACCGTTGAGACTCTGACCTGGGACCTCTGTCCCCGTTGTGGACTTACCGTCCAGAGTCTCACCTGGGACCTCTGTCCCCATTGTGGACTTTCCATCCAGACTCCATCTTGGGACCTTTGTCCCCGTTGTGGACTTTCTGTCCAGACTCTGTCCTGAGACCTTTGTCCCCTTTTTTGGAATTTCTGTGCAGGCTCTGTCCTGGGACCGTTGTCCCTTTTTTTAACTTTCTGTGCAGGCTCTGTTCTGGGACCCTTGTCCCCTTTTTGAACTTTCTGTGCAGGCCCTCCATCTTGGCACTTGAACACCGCACTCCTTGTTCCGGACAACCTTTGTCCCCTTTTGAACGACCATTGTTATCTTCGTCATCTCTTGGTTCTGAGACCACTGTCCAAACTTATTTCTAGGACCTTTGTCCCCTCATGGTTCTGGGACCTGTGTCCCTTCTAGACAGTGTCCAAGCCCTTTGCCACCCTACTCGTGCTGGAATCTCAAATACTGCTTTCAATTCATTCATACTGCCTGAGTTGTGTTCTGGTTTTCAAAAGATCTCTACAGTGTGACCAATTCCTCAATAGGAGATACAAAACCACTGAAAATATGCTCTAAAAAGTCCACCAGATGGCACTCTTGCGAAAGAAAAATAAAACTCAAATTGAACTCGTTTGTGCTTTCCTGTAATTCCGAACACTAACTTTTGGCCGGTATCTGAGCTCAAAAGGGCATATCATTGCGCATAGTGACTGAAACTGACACCACAGACTTATGAACTTCTAGATCGCTGCCAAATATATCTGTTGACAACCAACAGCGTCATCCAGGAAATACTCACTGTTTACGTCTCTTCAAAGTACACAGTTCGTGGCAAGTGCTGAGATTATCTTCCTGTCACTCCGTGGCGATGTGTTCCGGTAACCATGGGCACACCATAGAAACAGAGAATGAGGTCTCAAAAATGTCTTCCTGACTTCCTGACTTAACACGTCGCGTGATGACGTTACACGCAATGATGTCACAGACTAGAAGCGCCTCTCTTTTCCTCACCAGCTTGGCGCAGGGACATGCTACAACGTGCAGACGCCAGACGTTCAATACGTATGAAAAGGAACGTTCTGTCACTTCGCAAGGACTCCTGAAAGATCTACGACGTCATCATTATGAAATGTGCCATGGTGAAAACCGGATCAGCACGGAGACAGACATACAGTATTCACAGGCAAACGGAAATTTCACCACACAACTGACTCACGGTAGAAGAACATGAATACTGTTTCTTCTTTTCCTTTCCCTGTATATGTCTGTAATTGGCTCGTTTTTAGCAGCATATGTCTGTTTTTTTTTCTTCTTGTGATTCCCTCGTTTTTGGCAGCATGTGCATCCGCTTTTCCATGCAGATCTCTCGTTTTTGGCAGTATGTGTGACCAATTTCCAAGTGATTGTCACGTTTTATGGCAGCAGCTGAGGCTTGAACATTAAAATTACTTCAGTTAAATACATTCCATTTCACGTATTTAAAGCTTCATTTGAAACATTGCAGGCAGTAGAGGAGGAATTCTATGACCAAACTTCTAGGACCAAATTCTTAAAGTTACTGGTTTCTTTTAATTCATAAGAAGGGTTTCAACGCATTAACAGTTCTTTTTTTTTTCTTCTTACTTTAAGCTTCAACAGGTCAAAATGTAGCTTTGTTTTGCTTTAGCTGCCACATGAAACTAGTTACTTATCAATTTAATGCACTTCAATACTTGTAGCTGGTTTCTACATTCACAGCGCTTTAAGGATTACTGGTTACTTGACAGCTTAGTTTCTCTACGCCTTACTTGGTTTAGTTTCCTTTGACTTTTCCCTCATTCATGGACTCACGGTTCTTTGCTTGCTTAAATTTCCTTAGACTTTTCCATCATTCATCCGGTTTCAATTACTGGCAGCAGATAAATAGACCGTTGTGGGTTCTTTTGCGAGGTGTAGCTCAGGCTGTGATGGTTCTTCTCTGGTCTGGTCAGCAGAAAACGTCGCCAAAATGTTGTAAATAAGATGGTCATAGATGACAGGATACTTCTAGTTGATTATATGTAGATTTATTGTAAGACACAGCGGAGCACACAAACCTCGCCAGCTGACCAGACCACCAACTGACACTAGTGGAATTCTCCAGGTAGAAGTCAGAACATACATAGGCATTGTGGTAGACAGAGAACAAGAAAACACAAAGAAAGGACTAAGACAAAAGACAACCATATTACATGAAGAATCAATGTACAACATAGTTCTGCCACGGTTTTTTAATATCTTTTTCTTAACATCCCGGTGGTATTAACGATGGGGTTCTTTCGGACTCTTCGCACACAGTTGATACGTCTGCCTTGGGGGTTAAGTGTGC
The DNA here is from genome assembly GCF_964263255.1 of Lissotriton vulgaris. Taxonomy (NCBI): domain Eukaryota; kingdom Metazoa; phylum Chordata; class Amphibia; order Caudata; family Salamandridae; genus Lissotriton; species Lissotriton vulgaris. Next base: position 74,322 of record NW_028251453.1, on the reverse strand, counting down.
TCGTGTGAGATGGTCCATACTTACCAAGAGTTATGAGAAGGGAGGATTCGGAGCACCAGACTTCTATGTGTATTACCTGAGTGCACAGGCACAATACTTGTTTTACTGGTATCGGTCTCATGCATACACTCCACATGTTGCAGTGGAAGAAGGGGATGTCGCCCGACACCACTGCACAGCGTGATTACTCATCGGAAACGATGCACCCCGAAGACAGAGATAAATGCAGTAGATGCCACGGTCGCTGCCTGGCAGAGGATAGGGCGCTTGGCACACAAGCTGCCGATATATGCACTGCATATGTACTTGGAGCATCATGCTGCTCTTTCAGTCAGGCACGAAGCACCCTCAATGCTTTTGCTGCATGAGGCGGGTTTTCGGCGTATGCTGGATGTGTACCCAGATGGCTCATTCATTACACAAGCCGACCTCCAATACGTTAGTAATACATCACTACTATTCAGATTTGCGGTACACCGATTACGACATGCGGTCCGTGAACACTACGGGAGGTAGTGCACATAGCCCTGCACTTCAAACCTCCGTTCACTGCATGTTTTTAGTAGTGCCAGCTCGGGGGCAGATTAAAATCCTTTTTACCCCACAAGCCAGGCCCTTTTTAAACTTCACTCGCCATTTATAACCTCACCACTCACATAAGATACCTTCACATACACCACGCATAGTCTTGATTAAGTGCTCCCGCGTAGTCGCAGGTTGTAGCACGCCGCATCCCGTAGAGGGGTGCGAAGACCCCAATGATGAAGCATGACACCAAGGGTCCTTTTGGTGTGTGAGGGGTTTTTTACAACACAGGGTGTTCGGGAAACCCTTCCTCAAGTGGATTCCTTTTGTTTAAAAACTACTGACCAGGGGGTACGAATCCACCTGTGAACTCTCTCTCCCCTTCTAGTTAATTTTGCACCCCTCCAGTGTGACACAGTTAATCTAACTAAAAAAATATCAACATATCAAAAGGAGAAGCCATTTACCTTTGGCAAGACAGTTTCTGGTGGATAATCTATTTAACACTTGATTCCTCACCTTTAGAATATCCATAGGTGACAGACTAGATCTGGAGATTTTTCTCATCAGTGATCCCACTCAGGAGCATGTGTTGTTTTACAGCTCCATGATGAGTTCGTTCTGCTTCGAAAGTTACGGAGGGGAACCACATATAAGCCCTATCCCTGAGCACTGACATGAATTTCATTTATATAAATCATCAAAAGTTTCATTCAAGTTTGTCGTTGGCACCTTCCAACGAGGAGCATTGAACACATTGTTGCTAGTCTTGAGCTGATTTGTAATTTGGATCCTTTTTAGATGTAAAAGGCTCCCCTCCACAGAAAGGAGAGGTGGGAAGGCAGAGTTTCCACCAGAAAGAGCGTTACTGAAGGTAAGTGAACTGCTCTTCTAATGGATACTTCTAAGCACAGATTCCTCAACACAGATCCCATAGCAGTAGCTGTAGCAGTAGCTTAGCTGGAGGGTCATGGGAGTCAACTCAGACCAAAATCTGTTGCAGAAATGAGCAGTTGAAGTGACCTTCCCGCCGTAGCTGGCTGACAAGTGTATTGTAAAGTAAGTCCATGTAGCAGCCTGGAAGATGTCCAGAATAGGCACCCTTTATGCCAACGCTTTTGCAGAGCCTTGGACATGGTGAAATGGGCTCTCAGAACTTTAGGGGGCTTATTCTTAGACGTTTGTGTCATAGCAGAGCCTATTAGAGAGGACCATTCACCATGACAGGGTCTTCTTTTGTACCACCTTTCCTTTCTTCGCACCTGAAAACCAGACAAAGAGCTGATCATCCACTCAAGGGTCTTTCATGTACACGATTTAAAAACTTAACACTTTCAGATCAAGGCATTGGAGTCTGTCCTCCTCCTCTGCGGGGTGAAAGGGAACAAAGAATACTGGCAAAGTGATCAATTGTCCAAAGTTGAAGGGTATCATAACTTTGTTGAGGAGAGTCTTGAATTGCCAAGGACAGGTTTAGATCCCACTGGGGCATCACACACAGTTTTGGAGGAAATATTTGAGTGAAACCCTTAATTAATCGTATGACAACCGGTGGCTTAAACAAGATCACCTTCTATGGTACCTAATGATTGACTTTGCAGGGCTAACAAAAGACTAAAAAAAGATCATACAAAAATGTGGCCAGTGATGGGTCAGCATTTCAGGCACCACACTAGGCATCACGTTTCCAGCATAGCCCCTCTTAGATGAACTTTGTGACACATTGTCTGACCAGAAGGATGACATCACCAAAGGATGAATCGTTCTGCAAATCAGAAACATTTAACTGCAGCAGTTCAATCTCCATTCAAGGGGGTGTCGTTTGTGCAGACTCGAATGCAGCACATTACCCTGTTGCTCAGACAGAAGGTCATCATAAAGAAAGTGCTAACCGGATTGGAGTACAAATGCTCAGACTCAGAAACTCAAACTCTCCTGGCCCAGTCGAGGTAGATTACACAAATGTGGCCCTGGACTGTCCTGATCTTCGACAGAACCCGAGAGGGAGCTGTTGGAATGCATAAAGGAGCCTCTGGTTCTATTCTGCCAGAATGCGTCTTTTAACAAATGTTTTAGAGTCGGGTCTGGTGGCTTAGTGGACTAAAGCACCCATTGGTGGGGACTGTGGGCGACCTCATGGTCAAATCCCAGTGGATCCATTCAGTATTTCATCCTTCTGAGGTCAATAAAATGAGTGCCACTGAGTAAGGTAATAATAAATATCGGTTATTCAGCAACAAGAAACCCTCGGGTGAATGTGCGCTTTAAAACATATCTGTTATGTTGGAGGAAATCCCAGCGTGCAAAGTTGCTCATACTTCTCGTTCTCAACGGTGGTGACCAGATTTAGACCGAGTGTTTCCCACTGATAAAATATACCTGCATCACATCGGGTTGTAAACGCCACTCATGATCTCCATGATAACGCCTGCTTAGTTTTTCAGCTCCGGCATTATTGGACCCCGCCAGGTGGGTGGCGACCAGGAAGATGTTCTGTCGGTACAGCCACATCCAGAGGCATAGAAGCTCTGGCACAGGATCGAGGAACACACATCGCCCTGCTTGTTGCAGCAGCATATAGTGGTAATGTTTTCTATGAAGACATGCACAAGTCTCCCTTTGATGGATGGCAGAAAAGCTCTGAAAGACAGGTGGATCATTCGTATCTCCAGCAGGTTTTGTGAACACTTGAGGGATCGAGGTGAGGCCAAAAGGGAATTCTGCAAATTGTAAATAGGTTTGACCCACCTTGAAGTACAGGTAATGCCCATGGGACTGCAGGACAGTACATGGAAATGCATGTCCTGCAATTCCAAGGATACCATTGAGTATTCAGGGTCCAGAGCAGAAAAAGATCTGAGTAAGGAAGTAGCAGGAGTAACAACCCTCTCTATAGCACCTTTGCTATAGAGACCACCCCCTCACCGGTCCTGATGAAAGCCACCTGACCCATATGGGCAAAACCTAGCTGAAACAAGTCGACCCTTCTTTAGGTGCAATGGACAAATAAACCATCATTACAAGCACATCCCCTTTCAGTTTTTAACCTTATCCCGCTCATGAATAATAAAGACACAACATGCAGGAGACTAAATAATTGTATTTATTTTTTCTATCACTCACAACTGTCGCGAGCCAGGCAGTTTTTCCCTCGTAGTAGAGAGCAGTAGAGCACCTGGAGAACTGGACACTCAGGTGTTAAGACCTGATGATGATGCTGCTATCCACCTACTCACACGAGCGGAGAATCAATATATATAGCGCAATGTGTTAGTGTGGTCAGGCCCGGACTGGCCGTTGCGGGCACCGGGCAATCCCCCGGTGCGCCGCAAGGGTGGGGGCCGGTTTTTGGCCCCTGGGGGCCGTTTTTGTTACAGGGTCTTTTTTGCAGCGTTGCTGCAAAAACGGCCCTGTAACAAAATCGGCCAAAAACCGGCCCCGGCAAAGAGCTTGGTGGGCACCCCCAATGCCCCCCCCGTGGGAGGGCCGGACGAGCACTTTGCCAGGGCCGGTTTTGGTTCCCAGTCCGGCCCTGGATGTAATGACTTGTGTTTCTCTCACCAGGTTCTGTTACCCAGAATCCCTTGCAAATTTCAAACTTTGTCAAAAAAAACTCATTTTCTTCAAATTTCTGTGATGGAAAGTTGTGAAAACTGAGGAAGCCACAAACTTCCACCCACTCAGCATTCCCCTAAGTCTCCTGATAAAAAATGGTACCTCACTTGTGTGGGTAGACCTTGTGCCCGCAAGAGGAAATGGCCCAAAACGCGGCACATCATTTTTGCAGTGATAACTGATATTTTTTTTGCAATATACCTAGCTGTGGATTTTGGACCCTAGCTTAGCTGGCAACTAGGCAGGCTTAGCAAACCTGCTAATTTTTTAAAACTATACAAGCAGGGGAATCCAGGATTGTGTGGCTTTCACCAGGTTCTGCTACCCAGAATATCTTGCAAATCTCAAACTTTGTAAACAAAATATATTTTCTTCACATTTCTTTGATGGAAAGTTCTGGAAACTGTGGGGAGCCACACACTCAGAATTCCCACACATCTCCCGATAAAAATGGTATCTCACTTGTGTGGGTAGGCCTAGTGCCTGCGACAAGAAAGTGCCCAAAATGTACACTGGAGAAATTATCGATAACAAAAAGACCAGGATTTGCGAGGCAGTCACCTATGTTTTTTATCCCATGCTCCGCAGGCATCTAGGGAGACCTACGAATGCCAAACATTTTTTTAAACTAGACACCTGGGGGAAGTCCTGGGAGATGTGGCTTTCGTGTATCCCACAATGTTTTCCTACTCAGAGTCCCCTGCAAATCTCACATTTTCCTCACATTTATGTGTGGGAAGGTTGGTGGATCACCAGTCCGACACAAATGTCCTATCACCCAGCGTTCCCCCAGGTCTACCTCACTTGTGTGGATGGGCCTAGTACCCACAACAGGGAAGGGTCCAATGCGTATTGTGGAGACATCAAAATTATCTGTCACTAAACAACCTGGTTTTGCAAGGGGAGCACCTGCGTTTTTGGACCCAGGCGCGCGGACATCTAGGGAAACCTACCAAACCCAGACATTTCTGAAAATTAAACACCGGGGTAAGTACAGGGAGGTGTGGCTTGTGTGGATTCCCTAACGTGTTCCTACCAGAATCCTCTGCAAACCTTAAATCTAGCTAAAGAAATCACATGTTCGTTTAATTTCTGTGTGGGATCACCACACCGGCATAAATTTCCGACCACCCAGCATTCCCCTCGGTCTCCTGAGTAAAAGGACACCTCACTTGTGTGGATACCTAAAGCAGTCAGCCTAAAAACGTATAAACCATAATTTTGCTTACCAACTCACTGTGATATTCTCTCAATCAATCACACATTTTTGGCCCTTTTCTTGTCACAGGCACTTTGCCCACCCACACCAATGAGGTATCATTTTACTCTGGAGACCGAGGGAAACACTGGGTGATAGGAAATTTGTTGGGGTTGTTGCCCCACTGATATTTTGACCCCCTATTACATGTAAATATTCAACAGTTAGTAAGTGCACTTATAATAATTGACACCAGCAGATTTATTCAATTAGCTCAAGTCATCCTGTTCAGCCATGGGCACGGCGGTGTCTGTGAGGGGGTGGTGCTTCAATTTGATAAGCACACATGGGTAGCAGTGAGCGCAAAGCACCTAAGCAACAAAGTGCGCATGTCGGGTTGGGCAGCTATCTTTCCCCAGCCAGCCTGACATGTGCACTAGATGCTTTTAGTGAGCTGGGGTTGCTCAAAGCGGCAGACCCCCAGTCTCCTAATGAGCGGTGAGTTTGCCTGCTCAAGCCAGTCCTTGCACTCATATCATGCTGTGTAACAGCATGGAAGCCGCATCAGGATTGGCTGAGAGATGCTGCTGGGACCGAGTCCAGGCCTCTGATGGTGCAGAGTCTGAGCTGGCACCACAGGGTTGGAAGTAGTATCCCAGAGAATGACAAAGGCTAGTACACTGCCTCTTAACAATTGCCTGACCTTGTAGTTATAGGCCAAAAGGCAGCAGCACTCAAAGTTGGCATCGCCACCCCAAGGTGGAAGAAAAAAGGTAAAATAAAAATTATTTGAAGACTGTCTTTTTATTCGGAAAAGACAGGCTCCTGACTAATCTAATTAAACTGCAGTCTCATAAGTTTGTTTCTGTCAATGTTGTCGAAATTCAAAGCCAGTTCTCACTAGTCATGCCACATTGTGTCCCTAGCATGAAAAGTGTCTATTTTGCTGGTTGCCTGCCGGGCAAGACATGAAGGGCATTGGATACCAAAACCGCAGTACTAAGTGCTTATCAATAATCAGCCACTTGTGAGAGACTGAAAAGGATTATTATTTCAATACTGATGCCAATAGTCTAACAGCGTATGGAATTTACAATGTCTGTGCTTTTGAAGGCCATGGTGCATAAATACCATTGAAATCAAGGCTGTTATCAGACTGTGCATACATGGTGCAGATTGATTGTGGCATTGTTAATTATGGCAATGTGCTTAACTGAACTATACAATTCTGTGTTTATTTATTTATGTCAGAGCGCATAACAGAGATATAGGGATCCCGATTGCGACAGTAGCATGCATCAAAAACTTACGAAGGAAGAACAATATAAACAATATACACGAACAGTGGCAGTGAGAGATCTCTGTGCATACAAAGTATCTTAGACTGACCGAGAAAGTCAATATATAGATTGCCTTTTTAACCATCGAAGGACTCATAGTTCAAAATGTAGCTAAGTGCTTCCCTAAGTGCATGCCGAGCAGAGGAACCTGGAACACTTCCGTTTCTGCCTTTCGTGCACTTAGTTCTTCTTGTATTAAGACCCTTTCAACACTTCCGTTTCTGCCTTCTTTGCACTAACTGCACATAAGGCAGAAACGGAAGTGTTGAGACACCGCTGGTTCCCTGCATGAGCCGAATGAAAGGGTTTTAATACAAGAAGAACCCATTAAAAAATACGGGCACAAAAAGATATTTAACCACGGCCATTCCGCCTCTGTGCAGGAAGGGAAACCTGTTGTGTTTTATCTAGGACCCCGATCAATATCATGACCTTATGCCCCTATACGGCTATAATCGATACATATCCCTATAATGGCATAATACCCTAAACCATATTTTAGCAAGTCGCCTCTGCAGTCCATGTTAGTCCATGACACAGCAGGAGTCACTTCCTTAGATTCCTAGATAGCACACCGAGTTCTTTCGACACTTCAAACCTCCAGCAACCTGGGAAAGCCCCACTTGCCTTGTTTTGATTTGTAATAGAACTCCTAACGAGCACTGTAAGAACGACCAGTTCTTAGTGACATCTTTATTGACGTCCTATGTCCAAAACCTACGTCAAACTCGGCACCTTTCAGGTAAAAATAACACCAACGTTGTCTTAAGCAAACACAGCGGTGGTGATGAATACAGGAGCAGAACAGCTGTCCCCCTGCAGAAAGCCCAGCAGATGCAGAAAGCCCACGGAAGCTGCCCCTCCTCCTTGACGCGCTGAGAAAGACGCTGTCTTTTCTCCTGCCGAGAAAATCCAGCTCCGGTGTTTCCAGACTACCCTTGCAGGTGACTGGAATATCGAGTCCTGAGAAGAGATACCATACCTCCAACATTCTATTCCCAAGGTACGGTGCTGACTAAACCCTTAGAGAGAATTCTTGAAGCAAACCTTGGCAAAACCAACTTAACTTAACTTGCTACTTACTTACTCCCTTCCACGTGTTAGGCTTAGGTCAGGTACACTGGGGTAGGCGTAGTTAGAAGTACCAGTTGAGGTCGTTAGCCAAATGTATATATAAATGTATATATTTTATTCATTTTAATCATCTTATGGCTAAGAAACCATATCAATGCTTTTACAGTATTACTTTGTGATACTCATACTACTGTACACACTTTTTATAATAACAAGTCTTGCAATTGTGGCAATTCATTTCTCTTGCATAAGAAAGAAGACTGTTCAATAAATAATACCTTTTATTGAAAACGCCCGTCTCTCTATTCTCTGCATACTGGTGAAAGTAATCTTGCACAACTGACTGAGTGAAATAGCTGTCTATTGTTTCACACGAGTATAGAGATTGACTCTTATCTGAGGAGCAAAGTTGTCATGTTAATTCGGTTGTTGGAAAACTGAATCCCTTCTAGTCTGAGCCAAAGAAGCTGATCACTTCCTATTCAGTCAAGAAAGTTTCCAGTGACCTCTGAGCTAGCTGGTACAAACCCAATTAAGTCTAACATAGTCAGTAGAGACCTAGAAGACCGCACTCCTACGTCTACACTGTGGTTCATGTTATTCCAATGCGCAAGGCCTATAGGGAAAATAGGAACTACACTACAAACCGGTCATGTGGCAAACCTAATTTGTTGACCTAAGTTAGCGACCAGTCCAGCGCAACTTGCAACTGATTTCAGATTCCCTACAGTTATACCTGTAGCTCATTCCCCCTTTACAAAAGGGTATAAAAGTGGTCTCAATCCAGGAGTAATAAGCACTTGGTTACTTCAGATAGGAAATTGGACCGACGTAACAGTGGCCAAATGACTCTCTAATTTTAAAGAACAAAGTACTATAGTTGTTTTAACCAGTGAGAGTGCAGTGTTTTGTAGTCTTGAAAAAGAAGGTTCAACCATATCTCCTTCGAAACGTGTCGAAGCCTGTCTACTATTAACTCATCACTCTTATCTACCCTAAATGTCAATGAATTACTATACATTCGGGTGATTTTGATACAGTTTTGATATGAGTCATGGCATCTAATGACAAAGTGTAATATCTCTTTTAACTCTCGTGTTGTGTTTTTAACCTATTCTCTGTGTGATTTTTTCGTTTATATTGTTGTCTCTTGGGAAAAACGCACTCCCGTTCATGTTGTGTATGACATTTTTTTTTATTCTGCCTTTCATTTTTAGGTCTCGCAGAGAGACCTAATGCAAGGAAACCACAAAACTGACTTTTACGATGAGGATTTTCAACAGTTCACGTGAATCACGTGACCACAAGCTCCTCGTGCACGAGCTTGCATTTGATCATCAAAGGCAGCCCAGTCTCCCTCACACAAGCTTCTCCCAGCAGGCAGTCCACCCCTCTCCCTCTCCATATGGTCGCTCGAGTTGCAGGCAGCCCACCCCCTCCTTCTAATCTGACATCTGCCCCAAGCCTTCTGCCTATCAGCCTCCCTCCCACCTCCCCCTAATTGCTTTAATTTTCACGGCCTCACGGCTGTGAGCTACTACAAAGAGATCCGCTCCGCAGCTAATCAGCCTGCCCAACCCCTCCCTACATCTGACAGAACAATGCAAACGTGTCCTGCAGTATTATTCCTCTACTTGTCCATTGTACGCTTTTGTAACGTGCACACATATCACTTTTCCCTCCTGTAATGTATCCATTGTTACCTCATGTATTTTCGTTTCTCCCTATTGTCACTTTTAATTCATGTAACTTAACGTTTGCTTTTGTAATTTGTTCACTTGTAATCTTATCCTCATGCATCAGTTCTGCTCCTATTGTGAAGCGCTCTGACGCCTTCGGGTAAAGTCTGCGCTATATAAAAATTGCATAGATAAGTAACTATCAACCCCGTCTCCCTGCGCATCACTCACTGTACTCTCGGCCTCCGCAACCTTCTTCCCGCCCCCACCTGTCCCCTCGGCCAACTTGGTAGAGATGCGGACCCGCCAGGGCTCCCCCTCCTAGGACTCCCTCCTCGCAGCGTAGCCCCACTCGCACTGCTTCAACCACTCCACTGGCCACGGCAATTCTTTAGGGCCCTAACCCCTACCTCCATTTAACACCGATACCGATGCACATGCCCTTGTGTGCACCGTGGCAGCCTTGATCTAACTCGCCCAACGTCCTATTCTTGCTCATTGGGCATCCTCTTCCTCTCGCTGCGCCTGACTCCATCCTCCGCCCAACCCCCGTTTGGACATCAGAAGCCGTTGTGATGATCCTTGCCTCCTTATTAATCTTCCCGGGGTGGGGGCGGAGGGGGATGGATGAGGTGTCCCACTCCCTGCCGTCGCTTCTCCATGCTCACCCCCGCCCCTCCCCAACCCCATTCGCCAGCCCTTACCATCGGCCGTCCTCCTTGTTCTCCTCCTCTTACAAATCCCTCCTTCTGATGACCCCCTCCTCCTTGTCCCTGACCCTACGCCGTGTCTTCCTCGGCCGCCGCCCCCCCCCTCTTTTGGGGGGGGGGACTTTGTGATTCATCCCCCCACTCCCTTTAGCGCCTTTTCTGTCTGCCACCCCTTTTAAGCTTTTTTGCACCCTGGCACCCGCCCTCTCCCCCCAGCCCAAACCCAGTACACTTTCCCCGAGACAGCGCCCAATGACTTCCTCTGCCCCGTAGCTCTACTATTGTCCTACCGTCTCGGCAAGGTGAACTGTCTCACTTGCTGGGCGCCCTTTGTGGCCCACTAATTCCGTATCACACCAACTAACAAGGCCTAATTCCTGCCTCTTGCCCTTTGGCTCATCCACGAGTACCACCACCCGATATGTTGTTGTCATGCCTACAATACCTCTTCGAAATTCTGTCCCCTTTCCTTAGACGCCCGCCCCGCACCCCACCACCATTTGTTCCCTCCCGAGACCGCCCTCTGAAACAGAGCCCCCAACCCTCGCCCGCCCCCCAGCAGACAGATGTGCCCTCGCCACACCTCTCCTGCAAACCTGGCTCGCGTGTCCCCCCCTCTCTCCCCCGCCGCCTCCCACTTGTCGTTCTTTGCTTCTTAGTTAATGGTGTGGCAGCATGGTTTGAAGGGGAGACAGACAAGAAGGGGGGGTGAGGGGGGTCATAGCCCATTCTTGCAGCCCTGGGGCCATGCTTCTTTCGCTTATCTAGCAGGAAACCAAACTTCACCGTGGCTGCCCCCGCACTGCCTCCCCCCCCCTAGTTGGACGAAGCATCGGTCGCACACCGTACAATACTCGCCTCCAACATGCTGCACCACGACAGCCCACTTTTATCCAGCATCTTACACCCAGGACCTTATACCCAGGTGTCAAAAGTCTCGTCACCCCAACCCCCAGTCCACCGGCCAAGGACTCGGTCGGCACCTCCGTGCCAAGTGGTGCTTACACGCGACCATCGCCCGCATTTCCCGTGCTTCGGAATCCAAATGCTCTCGCCCGACAGCCTCTAACAGCAGCCCACCTCTCATGCATTACCCGCCATCTCCCGAGCCTCGCTTTCCCCGCAGTATTTCTTTTGCGCCCCCAATGATGCCACAAGACCGTCCCCATCCACCAGACCGGCAACCTTCTACCAATGAATAGTATATGTATTTTTGTCCTAAACCAAAATTAAAATGCTGGCCCTGCATAACGAAGGTCATTTTGAATTATAGAGCCACAAATAGAGTATTTAGAAAACCATGGTGTTAACCCCTGTGGAGCGAAAAGTTTCATTGGCTTGGCGCACAATAAGAGGACTTCTTATTCTATTTGTAATACCAGCCACCCGGCAACCTCCTTCTCCCGCTACCTGCCGCAGCTCCCTGCCTCCCCCAGATCCCACCCCTCCGACCAACTTGGTGCTCGCCTCATTTGGTCACCCTTTAGGAAACTTTTGTCACGCTCACTTGCGAGACCCCCCCTCCCTCCCAGCATCAGGCCGAACCCAGCGTTGAAGCACCATTGTGCAGCTCTGCGATGACCCGACAGCGCTTAACCCCCTGCAGCAGAACATTTGCAAAGCACATTTGATCTGAGTTAATAAGAACTTGTTGTTTGTTTGTCCTCTCAGACATTCATGCAGCTGTTACTTCTCCAGTGAGACAAAGTCACTTCCTCCTTTCCTGTCCTCCCTGTATCTTTCTCTGTGCCCACCCTCTGTCGTGCTCCCTTCCTCCGCCCTCTCCTTCTTTCCTCCCTAATTAAACCCTCTCTTTTCCTTCCCTCCATTCTCTCTTCCATTCTACTCTTCCCTCCAACGTCTCTTTCTTCTATATACCAATTTATTTTATCCATAGCTGTGTTCTCCTTTCCCCTTCCCCTCGTCAATCCCTCCACTGGTCTCTCCTCTTTTGCACCCGTTATTCCTCCTTTAAATCCTTTCTTTTCCAGATTCCTCATTCCCTCTCTCACACTTCTCATCTCCCTCTAAGACTGCCTTGATCAACATCACCCTCCCTGCCCTGCTTCTCTCCATCGCATCCCTACACCCCCCTGCCCTCCCTCTCTCTCCTCCTCTCACACTGCCAGACTCCTGTCCACCGGTGCACTAAGATGCTCCCACCCGAACCCTGGCCCCAGTGGAGCCAGCCACAGCCCATCCATCACTCTTTATCAGTGCCCATATGGCAGTTCGGTGTGCCCTGACACCAAGGGGAGGGGGACCTGCGGGGCCGAGCGGGAGGGAGCTGGTGGAGACAGGGAGAGTTATTAAGGTGATAAGCAGCCATTACAAACAACAACAACTGTCCGGTCTGGTAACTTCAAAGAAAAGTTGCATAATGTATGTAGGCCAGGAATGTAAACAGTCAACGATACAATTTAATGCTAGGCAATAATGCTTTATTGGCATTACCGAAGGTCCAAGGATTGCCAAAGCTATACATTAGAAAACTGTACCTAGCCTGGCGGTACGTGTGCGCGAGAACGGCATCCTCGTCACACGCCTTGTGTCCTTTATTATTGGCTTCGTGCCAGCATTGCTTGAGGGAGGGAAACCCAACCTGGAGCTTTGCATCACTTCTCGAGGTCCTTATTTGGACCACAGTCTCCTGTTCCGGGGGGCACATCTATGGGGGAAGCGCTTTCAGTCTGGAGCAACATACACACAACCCCACACAAACACATACCCACACACACACTACCACACACACCCCCCACACACACACTGCCCACTCACACACTGCCCACTCACACACTGCCCCCTCAACTCCCCCCACACACAACCCCACACACACAAACACACAACCCCACACACACAACCCCATACACACACAACCCCACACACACACAACCACACACACACAACCACACATACACCAGAATAGCAAAAATAGCATAGCACAACAAAACATAGCATAGCATAACAAAACATAACATAGCATAACAAAACATAGCATAGCATAACAAAACAAAGCAAAGCATAACAAAATGTAGCATAAGAAAGCATAGCATAGCATAACAAAACATAGCATAGCAAAACAAAGCATAGCATATTAAAACACAACAAAACATAGCATAGCATAACAAAACATAGCATAGCATAACAAAGCATAGCATAGCATAACAAAACCTAGCATAGCAAAACAAAGCATAGCATAGCATACAAAACATAGTATAGCAAAACAAAGCATATCATGGAAAAACATAGCATAGCATAACAAAACATAGCATAGCATAACAAAACACTGCATAGCATAGCATAACAAATCAAAGCATTGGATAGCAAAACATAGCATAGCATAACAAAACAAAACATAGGATAGCAAAACAAAACATAGCATAGCATACAGCATCGCTCAGCACCACCACAGCATCACTCAGGGTCACCACAACATCACAATGTGCTACCACATCATCACTGAATGCTACAGCATCACTCGTTCGCCACCACAACATCACTCAGCGCCACCACAGCATCAATCTGTGCAACCATTCATCCACAACTGGTTCAAATATGTTCACTCAATGTTTCAACCTTTATTACAAATGTCACAAAAAGATGTTAATATTTCACTTCTGTTCTTGGATTTTCGTCACAATAAAATACACTGAACATAATCTTTACAAAAGTTATTTACAAAAGTTTAAGCTATTGCCATTATAAATTACAATAACTTTTATTTAAGTATTAATTATTAACAAAAAATAAAAGCCATTGTTATTTGTAATATCAAGTCAAGTCAAAAATCTTTTATTCGATTAAACGTTTTGTTAATCATAAAAAGTACATCATAATTTTTAAAACATAACCTCGTAAAAAACACATTATTATTATTACAATGTTACAATGCGATTAAAAAAGCATAAAAAAGGGAAAATACACTTTGCATCATCTATATAGTTAATACAAATTTTCAAGGATTTAGGTCTTCACTTCTTATTGCTTTACGAATTGTTATACATGATTTCAAAAACGTGACTAAATTTTTTGCCACGTATTGTGATTCAAGCTGTTGTAATGCTAGAAACGCCGGTCGACAGGTCCTCAGTCCCAACTGACGCAGCACTGGGAGGACCCAGCGCTTGCGTGTTATAGCAGAAAAATGGCAGAAAAAGACTACATGCATGGTTGTTTGGGACGAGACCTTATCACATGGGCATTTCTCCAAGTCATGAGACCAATTTAACGGGTTTGGAAAAGTCACCAATCGGAAAAATAAATTAAAAGGGAACCTGGTTAGTAGGTATTTTTCGTGATTTGATAAATGGTATGTGAGATAAGGCTGTATACCTAGTGACACTTGAACCATCAAAATGTGAGCGTTAGTTTGCTTGGGTACTTCGCCGCACAAACGGAGTTCCCTAAGATGATTAAGACAATGACACTTGAGGGTTTTTCTGCTTAACTCACTGATTAGTGATGGCTCTATGACATATTGGTTAAGATCCAGATCTTTCAAAAAGTTGACAACATATGCCAACCATGGTATATTTTTCCAGGATGTCAACCCTAGGCAATATAGGATCAAGGCACGAGTGAGATGGCATTCTGGCTTAGACCAGATACGGTGCCATAGGAGCATTGGTTGGCATTTGATGTAATCAGCTATATAGTCAATCCCAAGCTCGACATGGCATCCTAGGTGGGAGCGCTCTGTGGGAGGGCCAGCAGATATTTAACAAAGCCATTTTGATTTTTTTGAAGTTCAGTCGTGTTTACGTAGCCCCATACACCGGCTCCGTATGTAGCAATGCTCTGACATTTTGCTTGGTGAATTTTAAGTAATACGGGGGGGGGGGATGGTTTACCCATTTTTCTAGAAAATGAAACAAGGGCAGAGGTGGCACGTTGGTAAAGCAATTTTCTAGTTACCAGAGCCCTTTTCCATGTTAGCTGTTCGTCTATTAGAATACCCAGATAGGGGTATTCCCTGACACGTTCCAGTTTGGATTGCTCGATGCAAAGATGTTTAGAGCTTCTCACCTTGGGCCCTGTTTGCATGACAAAGGTCTTGGTCTTATTCACCTTTAACCCAAGTGAGAGCATATAGTTACAATACTTATCCAACTGTTTCTGGAGCTGTACTAAGGACCTAGCGAAGATTACAGAATCATCAGCATAGAGTAATGCTGGGATAGGGCGATGATTAATAGTAGGTAAATCCTGACTCCCTTCAAGCATGGCTGCTTCCAAACCATTGGTGTATAAATTAAACAGGAAGGGAGCCAGGACACAGCCCTGTCTAACTCCGCGAGTTATTGGGAAAGAAGATGTTAATTCACCACCCGTTCCAAATCTTACGCAAGCGGAAGCTTCAGAATAAAGCTCGCGCAAAAATTTGATGAGCGGCGGATCGGCTCCCAACTCCTCCAAAATAGACCACAGCTTAGCATGGATTACACAGTCAAACGCCGCGCTAAGGTCGACGTAGACCATGAATAGATTACCCCGTTTAACTCCCACATACTTTCCTATTAGAAGTATAAGATTTAAAGCCTGTTCAACAGTACCCAGTCCCTCCCGGAATCCATACTGGAGGTCGGTGAGGATGTTCTTTTCTGCCGCCCAATCCTGTAAACGATCAAGAATTAGGCGGCCCGCGACTTTACCCAGTGAATCCAGGAGGGAGATGGGCCTGTAGCAGGCAGGGTTATTTCTATCCCCTTTTTTAAAAATTGGGAGAAGTATGGAGGAGGACCAAGAGTCCAAAAGGCCAGTGCTTAACACTGCCCCCATTAGCTGGGTAATGATTGGGGACCATAAGTCGATGTTAGAGACAAATATGTCGAGTGGGACACCATCCGGGCCGGGAGCCTTTCCAGTTTTTGAGGAGGATAATGCACTTATAACCTCCCCCAGGGTGAAAAATAAATCAATTGGATACACCCCTTTTCTTGGGCACACAATTGCATGATTGTGTTGCGCCGCGCTAACCAGGGGGAGATCACTAAAGATCTTGGAAAAGTGACTCACCCACTCGTCCGCGGTCACTGCTACATCTAGGTGTTGATGCGTGTTGGCCTCAAGCAAAAATGGGGATTTAACTACCTGCCAGAACTGGGAGCTGTCCTTTGTATGACAGCTCTCGTGTAGTTGGGCCCACAGTTTTTTCTTATGCTCTTTTTTACATCTGGTTTGGGCCTGCTTGTATTCAGATCTTAATTTGGCTACTTTGTCCTTGTCTCTAGTTGGGTTATGGAGTTCTTTCTTTAGGGCAGTTACTGCTTTCCGACATGCCGTGTCGAACCATCTTGGGTCAGGCAGGGTCCCTGATTTATGGGTTCGAACTAACTCATTCTGAATGGTTTTAAGAATTTCCCCAAAGCTAGAAATAATTTGCTCGGGGGTAGAATCCTCTTTACGGCAGGTGTTTATCCATGGGAGTGCCTTAGTTATGATCTTACTTGATGTTGCTAGTGGATCTACCCGTGACCATTTCACGGAATAACCATTGGTTCTGTCCATACTCAGTGCTTTTTGGGTCAGTAAGCTCTTCCTTGAAAAATGGGGAACATTCATGGATAGCTTTAGTACAATGCTATTAGGGAAGTGATCTCCTGATACTTCTGATCCTGTAATAAACTGATAAAGTGAACCCTTTAAAGAATAAGAACACAAAATAAAATCTATGGTGCTAAAACAACCCCTACCGTGAAAAGTAGGTTTAAAGTCCACGGGAGGGTCTACAAGTTCATTGGCGTACAACATTTCTAGAGACATTAGACTATCATTAAGGGAGTCTCCTACCGGGGAGTGGGTAAAGTGTGTCAACGGGCAATCATTTTCATCTATAAGGCCACAATCGGTTTTCTTATAGTTAGGACACATTTGTACATTGAAATCACCTCCCCATATTACATTACACAATGTAGAAGAATGTTTGGCACGTTGTTCGCTTATAGACATGGTAATTGCTGACACAGTTTTCATGCATTCAACCTGGGATAAATTGTTATAAAAATTCATAATACTATATGACGTACCATTTTTAAAAGTAACCAAAAGAATTTGGTAATTCGGGGTAGTACATAATATGAAAATTTTTCTTACTGCGAGATTGTTTGAGATGCATATGACGAGACCCCCCATTGATCTGCCATGTATTGATGGACAGGCCGGTGAATGAAAAGTTAAATAACCTTGTATGTGCAATGGATCAATTGTCCAGGTCTCTTGCAAACAGATTATCTGATGTGTGGTAACAAAGTCCAGCCAGGATGTCAATAGAATCTTGGTACGAAGACCTGCCACATTCCAAAACAGTATTGATACTAAATGGAACAAAGAAGTTTCATTAGTAGGTACAGATCTTCCTTTTTGTGCTGGAGTTTTTGTGGATGCACAGGGATCAGTATTAAGGGGGGAAGGCAGAGTTACACCTTGATGGGAGTTAGTAGCAATAGGGCAAGACAGGGTGGGATCACAGTGAAAGGAATCTTCAACCTCTGTGTCAATTGTAACTACTATAGTTGTTGGAGATGTCAGTTTGGCCAGTGGACTTGAGGGTTGAGAAAAGCTTGGTGGTATTGAAGATGATAAGCCAGGTAGGGGTGAGATCTCATTATCCAATCCTAGGATTGATGATGGTCAATCCACCATCTCCAGGCAGTCAAACCTGTTGTAGGTGGAAACACCCCTCCAATCTGGGAATAGCATAGTTTCTCTGCCTCCTTGTCCTGACCAAGTTGACCAATTCATTTTACTGTTCCAATTGCCTACCTGGGTCCAGTTCCAATCTGGGCCTGATGGAAGGGATTTAGCTGGGGGGTAGAAAAAGGCTAATCTTTTTGTGGAGATTCCTTCAGGAGAAGTTTGAGGCCCCCATGAGGAAATAAGTTCCACAGTTTGGGGATCTTCAAAATTTATTATTATACAATCCCCTGGAATCAGTTTTGGCTCCTTCCCTACCCAGGGAACTCTGCGAACTGAAACAACTCTGTTGTTAGCATAAAGCGGGAGTGGCCGGTTCATTGACAGCCAGTGTAGTACCTTGTTTTTTAGAGACCATCCAGGCTCATCAGAGTTAATGTGCAGCTCTGGGACCCCAGTCATAATAATAACGTATGGTGTAGCTTCTGGGGGGAGGTAAGCAGGGCGCGCTCCATTGCGTCTCGTGTTGTAGGCTGAGTTTTTTGGGGCTGGTGTCTTTTTAGGAGCTGAAGGCTTTTTTGGAGCTGGTGTCTTTGCTGTAGTTGGAGTAGCTGGTAGATTGGTAGAATGGCCCGCTGATACAGATGGAACGGGGAGGGAAGGAGTAGCAGACTTTTTTGCAGCAGTATTAGCTGCTGTATGCTGCACAGTTATGGAAGTTGTATTAACTGGTTTTTGTTGGACCGCCACTGTGGTAGTCACCACTTTGGGTGCTTTGAGTGTTTGTGGAGGATTTGTTTCCCCTGGGTTTTTATATTTTGGGTTATGTGTTTGGGCCACAGAAAGTAAGGGCGTAGGGATCGAGCTTTTCTTAGCTTTTGAATCAGATGTTAGTATAGCTAAAGATTTTTAAATTTTTAATAATGATACCTCTAAAGGTTGAAGATGTTGTTTTATTAAAGCCTCTATGGAGGCCAGTATATGAGTATCATGTATATTTGGATCCCTCCTATTACGTGTGTTGCCACTCAAAATAAGATTATGCGTGTCAGATGAAAGATTTATTATTTCTGACGTTGTGGTAGTGGTCGGCTGTTGGGACTTAGCCGATTGAGTTAAAGATTGGGCTAAAGAAGGAGAATTTTCATCAAGTTGTGACGGGTAGTCCTGTCGAGTATTAGTATTATCTTGTAAAGATTTCTTGTTTCCTTTTTTGCCCTTTCTCTTTTTCGGAATTGCACCTTCTCTCTGGCCCCTCGTGGTGGGAGAGGAAAGGTCCTCATCTGGAGGGTTTATAAAGAGAGTCGGGGTTCTCTCAATTGAGGGGGGGAGGTGAGATACAGAGGACTGGGTTATTTGAGTTGTAGAGAGATCGATAGACACCGACAGATCTACAGTCCCGGGAACCATTGGGGTCTCTTGTTGTGTGCCAGGGACTGAGATGCGTTGCGGTGTTACAGCGGAGGCCAATAGTCCCAGAGAGGAACGTCTGGCTGCAGCTAGGTCCTGCGAGACCGTCCTTTCTAGTAAGAGGACACCTTGATTGATAGCATCATTCGCCTTTGCGATAAAATGATCTATTGGTCCTATGACCTGGGCAGTGTGAGTATGTTTGCTGTTTCTGGTAATTCTGGGCGACATAGTAACAATATCAGGAGACTCAATACCAGAGTACAAAACAGCGAAACCCGGATAATAATTACGGTAGGAACACAAAATAAATGTCAGAGGGGCGGCCCAGTCCAGTCTTACCCGGGCTTGAATGGGATTAAACGGGCCCGCCCTTGGCCCGGGCTTCGCCCGGCGTCCCGCGAGACAGGGATGACGCTGATTTTATGCGCCTCCTGGCGCGCAAAGGTAGCGGTATGCGCCGCTAGCGCTGCTGGGATTTGTGGTCCTTGTGCCGCGCCCACACTCCACACAGCGGCCGGACCTCCAAGGTGGCTGCAGGGGTCGGGCGGCTGGGGGCGGGCGGGCTGCAAAGAATCAAGATGCGGTGTCCCAGGTCAGAGGGATGGCAGCGCCTGTGCTGCGGTAAGGCTCGCAATGTTTTTCCTAAATTAAGTTTCACCCCCTCGGTCGGGATGACGCTGATTTTATGCGCCTCCTGGCGCGCAAAGGTAGCGGTATGCGCCGCTAGCGCTGCTGGGATTTGTGGTCCTTGTGCCGCGCCCACACTCCACACAGGGGCCGGACCTCCAAGGTGGCTGCAGGGGTCGGGCGGCTGGGGGCGGGCGGGCTGCAAAGAATCAAGCTGCGGTGTCCCAGGTCAGAGGGATGGCAGCGCCTGTGCTGCGGTAAGGCTCGCAATGTTTTTCCTAAATTAAGTTTCACCCCCTCGGTCGGGATGACGCTGATTTTATGCGCCTCCTGGCGCGCAAAGGTAGCGGTATGCGCCGCTGGGATTTGTGGTCCTTGTGCCGCGCCCACACTCCACACAGCGGCCGGACCTCCAAGGTGGCTGCAGAGGTCGGGCGGCTGGGGGCGGGCGGGCTGCAAAGAATCAAGATGCGGTGCCCCAGGTCAGAGGGATGGCAGCGCCTGTGCTGCGGTAAGGCTCGCAATGTTTTTCCTAAATTAAGTTTCACCCCCTCGAACGGGATGACGCTGATTTTATGCGCCTCCTGGCGTGCAAAGGTAGCGGTATGCGCCGCTAGCGCTGCTGGGATTTGTGGTCCTTGTGCCGCGCCCACACTCCACACAGCGGCCGGACCTCCAAGGTGGCTGAAGGGGTCGGGCGGCTGGGGGCGGGCGGGCTGCAAAGAATCAAGATGCGGTGTCCCAGGTCAGAGGGATGGCAGCGCCTGTGCTGCGGTAAGGCTCGCAATGTTTTTCCTAAATTAAGTTTCACCCCCTCGGTCGGGATGACGCTGATTTTATGCGCCTCCTGGCGCGCAAAGGTAGCAGTATGCGCCGCTAGCGCTGCTGGGATTTGTGGTCCTTGTGCCGCGCCCACACTCCACACAGCGGCCGGACCTCCAAGGTGGCTGAAGGGGTCGGGCGGCTGGGGGCGGGCGGGCTGCAAAGAATCAAGATGCGGTGTCCCAGGTCAGAGGGATGGCAGCGCCTGTGCTGCGGTAAGGCTCGCAATGTTTTTCCTAAATTAAGTTTCAATATCCAAGTAAATAGATCCTGAAGAAAAACCAGAACTGCAGGATATTAATGAAGGAAAGTCGAGAGGAAGCGTGCCGAGGATCCAGTTCAAGAAAGGAAGTCCACAGAAGCAGCCGATGTCCTAAGAGGAGGCTGGTGGCAAAGCCGGAGTTCTTTTGTGCTTGTGATTTACTGCATTCCCTCCGAAGCCGCCGAACTTGCGACGGGTGTGACCCGCTAGTTCCACAACCACTACAAACACATTGGGCACTCACGGAGCATTCAAAAAAAAAAAAACGTCTTTATTGGGCGCATACGTGTTTCAGCTTCTAGCCTTCCTCAGTGCAGCAGACAATATGTAATATCAATATGTCTAAGTCACGTAAATACAACACATATTAAATTACAAATGCTATGGGTGTTACATTTGCAAAAATAAAACTATTGGCATTGTAAATGACAAAGCTATTAATTTAACTATTTCCAAAACCAACACATAAATACAAAATTTGTCATTTACAATCGCAATAGCTCAAACATTCCTAATGCGAGACCTATTGCATTGCAAATGCTTGTTGTATTATATTTTTAATAAATTGATTATACCAATGTATGAGTTGTAGGTTCCGTATCAATACATGGATTGTTGGTTTCAACGGTGATCTCTCAGGTTGTATGTCTTTCTGATTGTTGGGTCAAAAGAGGATTTGATGTGTTGTGGGATATTGTGAAGTAAGATTTCAATTACTCCCAAAGGATGTTCCTTTTTGAGTTTCTGCTGGCATCCTAGTCCTTTGGGTTCCAAAGGGTCCCTCTCTTTTTTTAAGAAGGAATACTTCATCCATCAGTCAGAGAGGGAGCCAAGAGGCCATTGATGCCATACGAAAAATCGGTCAAACGCCTCATCACCGAACTCAACGCCCTGCTTCGGTCGGCGTTGGCCGAGGACAAATCCCCTGCCCAGCAGCGCTGGGAGGCGGAACTGGGATGGCAGCTTTCCCATAAGGAGTGACATGATATCTTTTACAAAACGAGACACTCTGCCTATAATGCATCTAGCACTGAAACGGTGGTGAAGATTGCCACCTTTAGGCTTCACAAGGGTAACCCAACCCATAGCTCGTGCTGTTGGCGGCAATGCTGGGTGAAGGGCACCATTACTCACATACTCTGGGACTGTTCAAAGGTAACCTTGTTCTGGTATTCTGTCCCTGATTATATCGGCACCCAGCTCCCCAGGTTCCCGCCCTACACGCTATTAGGACTTCCAGTGCTCTTACTTATTCCCTCACATCACGCAGGGGGCATCAGATTAGCATAGGACTGGGGGTCGGCACACCAAACCATTCTAGCACTCTGGGGAACCACCTCCACACAGACACACCTAGGGTGGCTTCAGTGCCTCTGGTTCGTTCTGGGAATGGAGAAGCTCAAATGTACTCTCTCCGCCCAGGGTGACACCTATAGAACTCTCTGGCAACCATGTATAGCCCTGCTGTCTCCAGAATTTATGGAACTTACCTGCTACATACTATTACGAATTACAGATCCGGCTTCACCTGAAGATGCGGAGGGTCCTCCTTGAGGGATACTGCCCTGGGACTCTCTTTTCTGTTTATTCACATTGCTACTGGTACCCGGAAGGGAGCGGAGAGGGATATTGGGTGGGTGGGGGCTATTGTTAAAAAGTTACGCTCTATACTGGGGATTTGGGGATGTTGATCCTCCATGATGGCAAGTTTATTATTGTAAGAAATTGGGTTGCCGGTTGAGGGTGGAGAGCCCCCATTCAAGCAACAACCACAAAGCCTGTCAGGTGAAGTCACAAGCAAACCCCAATTAACCGGTGCACAACCCTCTGGCACAGAGAAGTCAGGCTTAAACTGGAGGGAATGTCTAAAGTATTTGTGCAACACTTCAAACAGCAATAAAATGATGACACAAGAGGAATTCCACACCAGATTAGAATAATAGAGTACGTTTAAATAAATAAAACAAGACCAAAACGACAAAAATGCAATCAGTATTACTAGTGATATACAATTTTAATGACTTAAGTGAAAGTATTTCCAAAAAGCGCCTGTTATGGTTATCTAGTTACGCCCTACTGGGTCACAAGTTCAATCCAACCGTGATGGAGCGTGGGCCTGCTACAGGAACCAACTTAAGCCCACTGAACAAAAGTACCTTAATTCCTGGTTGTGAAGAGTTGCGAGGTTCAGCATCAAGGATACGTCGTGCAGCCGAGACAGTGCGGGGTCTGGGTCGGAGAATAGTCAGGCACTGTCAGTTCCGGAGAGCTGTGAGGCTGTGATGTGAGGTCCTGTGTCATTGGCAAGGAGGCTGTCAATGAGGGGGTTGCAATGAGACGTACTGTGCTGAGGATGCATAGTGAAACGGCTGGTTCCAAAGAAGCTGCGGGGGGTGCAATGTGAAGTCCTGCGTCATTGTTGTGTTTCCCCATCAATGACGGTCGGTGTTGGGGATGCATTGTGCAGTGGCATTTCTGATGAGGTTGTGGGCTGCATGGGCGATGCAAAGTCTTTCCGCTGGGAAATTTCTTGCAGTACAGGGTATGTGTTGGTTCTGCTTGTGGTTGTGTTGCGCTGCAGAGGAGATGTGCTGGTTCACAGAGCACCTTCAGGCCCACTTCTAAGGGCCCAGGACTGGGGTGTCACCACTTGGCAGGATAGAACTCACAGTTGAAGAGCCGGGGTTTTGGCTACAAGAGACTAGCCCTTGGAGTCACTCTGATGGTCCAGGGTATAGGTTGCTTGACCAGTCCTTCTAACCAAGGCAACGGGACACCAGGGGAGCAGGACAGCACAGCAGGGTAACAGTCTTTCAGAGCATCAGTCCAGCAGGCTTGCAGTCCTCCCAGCAGTACAGCAGTCCTCTTCCTGGAAGAGTAACAACAGGTCCAGAAGTGTACTGAAGATGATTCCCCTTGAAGTGCTCAGGTTTCCTGCCTCCCCTGCCCTGGCTTCACAGTAACTACAGGGGGTATGTAATAATTTCTGTGAAGAAGGCTGTGTTCATTTCTGGCCTCCCCTCCTTCCAGTAATTGCCCATCCAGGCACACCTAAGCTGACCAACTGACAACTACACCCATACATGTGACCCAGAAATAGGCTGCAAGCACTAAATGGCTAAGGCAGGAACATACCAACTTTGTAAAAGTGGCTTTTTTAATATTGTAATTTAAAATCTGACTTAACCATGACTGAGTTTTTTTTAATAACAATTCAAAAGAAACCAAACATGAACTGGATACATGCTCCCATTTGGAAATTAGCACTTAATAAATGAAATAAGGGTAACTCCGATGTTAAACTATGGGGAAAGCAGGCCTTGCAGTAGTGAAAAACAGATTTAAGAGTTTTTTACTACCAGGACATGCATAACTAAAAAGTACATGTCTAACTTTTTAAATACATATACCCTGCCCTCCGGGCTGTCCAGGGCCTACCCTTAGGATGACTTATATGTATTTGAAAGGAAGGTTTGGGCCTGGCAAAAAGTTTGTTTTGCCAGGTTGAACTGGCATATTAAAACTGCACACACAGGCTGCAATCAGGTTAAAACTACTTAATTGGGTGGCACGGTCAGTGCTGCACGGTCACTAGCAGCATTCATTTCATAGGCCCTGGGCTCTTTACTAGGGCCTCACAAATAAATTAAATATGGCAATTGGATAAATGCAAATTCTACCATGTTTTAAGGAGAGGGCACCACCACTTAAGTGTTTGTAAAGTCTGCTGAGTCCTAATGTTTGCAAAAACTTAGTCAGCAAATCAGGAGGGTTGAAGGCAGAAAGTTAGGGAGAAAACCATGCCAAGAATGCCAGGTCTAAAACTAGCTTTTCAACACATTTATTTATTGAATATCATAATTTATTGCAATGAATTAATTGACATACAAACATGTTGCAAGTACTGTTCATTCATAAAGAATAAAGTATTAGATTTAATTAAGCTTGCTAACCAAGGTGCTGTA
Source organism: Lissotriton vulgaris (assembly GCF_964263255.1). NCBI lineage: Eukaryota > Metazoa > Chordata > Amphibia > Caudata > Salamandridae > Lissotriton > Lissotriton vulgaris. The sequence goes on along the minus strand of NW_028251453.1, from coordinate 49,460 downwards.
AACATTCTGGGGCCTATTATGATGTCAGTCAGATGAGCATTGGACCAACACAGAAGTGGGATGGAATCCGCCCGACTATAAGTCTGTGGTTCCACCCACCAAATTAGGATGTGACTGCCCTAAGGGCATTTGGGAACATCAATTTTTCCATTGTGGCGGCTGGAAAAGGCATCCAGCATAAGGTGCAATAGAAATTATTTTGTTTTCAAGCATTCATGCACATTATACAAGGCACCATGCGGAGCCTGCCACATGGTGCATGGATGTTTGGGGGAGCACCAAAGATACCCCCCCAGGCCCTATAGCAGAGGCCAAGGGGGGATTGGGGCCTGATAGGGGCCCCAACGTCTCTTTCTGTCTGCCTTTCTATGGCGGTCAGCCCACCATAGAAAGGCAGAGGGAAAGAAACATTTTAATCCCTAGATCGGTGCCTGACCGGCCCTATTATTGGGATTACGGTCGCACTGCTGCCCGACGTGCTCTATGAGCCGGTAAGTACACCAGCTGCTGCAGGATCATAGTCCAGCTGTCGTACTACTTCAATGGATGTAGGTTGACCCGCCACTGGCAGCCTGTTGGTGGTGGGCCCACTGACATTGAAATGAGGGCCTTAATTTTTAGTTGTTGACAACAAACCTCTGTAGCTGTCTATCAGAGAATACTGGACACTACATACATACAATACCCAGAGAGTGACCTTTTGCTAAGCCCCTTCAGTCATTTGCTTTTGCCATTTATTTAAGCACTGCCATTGCTTCAGTGCGCTGGCCTTAAAGCCAATAAACATGCCACTTTGTAACATTGCCATCTCCATGGTTCACCAGATTATTATGCACTTTCTCCCCACCTGGCCATCTAGAATGAAGAAAAATCATTACAAGATGACCACTGTACATAAATATGCTCACTGCCATCTGGGTGGTTGAGGGGGGAATAATTGGCATAGTCATTGCATCAGGGTCCAAGATCAAAGATGAGACCTATTTGCTTTGATAATTCTTGTTTTTTTATATTTGAAGTTCGCCCATGTGTCTCCCCACGGGGGAGAGCTTTGCATGGCTTTTAACCAAATCATGTGTTGCCTATTCTGGTGTAACATGTGGGTTTCTATGGTTGTTAGATTGCTGGCAGCAAGCGTGCTGACCAGTCCCATGACACACAGTCTCACATGAGCCTGTGGGCTCAATCTGTTTAGCGCTAAATAAACTGGCAAACTAGCTAAAGACCAAGTTTTTACACAAATTTACGTTTTTTAAAGCTAGGTTGTTGAATCCATCCAAAACAATGTGATGGCATCCAGTATGAAAATCATTCCTTTATCATCCTCAATGGTGTATGTGTTATCTTAAATGTATTCCAGTGTCAAAAGAGACCCAAAGCATTTTTGGGTGAATAGTTAAAATGTGGTAAAGCCAAGGTTTATTTTAGGGCTCTGGGAAGTTTGCAGCTGCACACCTCCTTCTCGTGCCCCCACATACTTCATCTTCTTTCTTTACTCTTTACACTTGCACGTTCCTTTCTCCTAGCAGTTTTGGTGCCCTATTAGCAATACTTGTATTTTAAAGTGTTTTTAAGACTGACAATGCAATGCACTAAGGCCCAAACGGGCCGGACGTGCTGAAGATACCTTTCTAGTACTTGGTGAGCAGTGGATTGTGAAAGAGCATAATACTTACCTTTGAGTGGAAAATTCTTCAAGGTATCAAACCTTTCAGTGACATCGATGTATCACAAGACTGGGAACTCACCAGCGTTGGGCATCTCAAGAACTCTGTGAGAGGTGGTGTTCACTGTAAAGTAAGATGAAGTTGGAGGTGTTATCAATGCCTTGTTCCTGTAACAGACCATCACTGTATGTGGAATATGCCTCTCATCATTCAGACACTGTGGACTGTGTGGAGACTGTTGTTCTTGTTCCTAGCACTGGTGTATGGCGGGTTGTGATGCTCATCTACAGAGCAGAATGGAAGGTGTTGTGAATGCCTTGTTCCTGTACCAGAGCTTCACAGTATGTGGAAAGTGCCTCCTGTTATTCAAAGGCTGCGGACTGTGTGCAGAGACTGGTGTTGTTTGTGCCTCGCACTGGTGTCTGGTGAAATTGTAATTGTATTTGTTAGACCTGGCATCTTTGGCGTGGTTTCCCCCTATCTTTTTACCTCTGCCTCCTGTATTTTTGATGCTGTGCTGGATTTTGTTTTGCTGGTTTAGATGCTTTGGACACTCTTCCACTGCTGATCAGTGCCAGAGTGTAAGTGCTCCCTATGTAAATTGTTATCATGATTGGATATACACGATTGGCATATTTGTATCACCACGAAGTCCCTAGTAAAGTGCACGGGGTGTGCCAGGGCTGGTGATGACAAATGCTACTAGTGGGCCTGCAGCACTGATTGTGCCACCCACATGAGTAGCTCTAAAATGGTGTCTCGGGCCTGCCACTGCAGTGCCTGTGTGCAGTCTAGGAACTGCTGTGTCCTCCTGGTCAGTGTCCCCACTGATCAGGCCTAACCCTTCCCTTTTTGTGCACATTAGTCACCCCTATGGAAGGCCCAAGGTACCCCCCTGGGCAGGGTGCAGTCTATGTGAAAGGTAGAGCATGTACTGGTGCAGGTGACATGCTCTGGTAGTGAAAGGCAGCCATTTTCATTTTTCACTATTGTAAGGCTATCTTGCTCCATAGGTTAACATGGGGGATGCCGGCTACAGTGGCTACCAGCATTTCTTCCCATAGGAACAAGATAGGACATAAGAGTCTAGTATCCCTAAACTCAGAATTTAATAACACATCTTTTAGGAAAGGTTGTTTTTAAATCCTGTGTTTGAGAACAGCACTTTTAGAAAGTTGCTGTTCTCTTGTCTGACCCTTCTGTGTGCCTTGGCCTGTTTGTGTATTGACTGTCCGGTTTGAGAGTGACAGGGGCTGGGGATTCCCCGGGAGGCTGGCTTAGTCAGCCCTAGGCTGAATGACTGCATTTGCAATCTGAGTGGTGGGAGGAGTTAGCACCTGGGCCTGAATAGGGCTGTGCCTGCCTGCCACAATGCTGGCTCCACCTCCTGCTGGGCGTCTGACGACCCTGCCCCTCACTCTGAAAGGAAAGGAGAAGCCAGGAAAACAAAGTACTCAAGAAACACCCAGAATTGGTTCAGACCGGGCTCAGGGCCCACATGCACAAAGAGAACAAAGACTTTAAGGGGTATAAGTACAGGACCCCTGACAACAAAAAATTAGATCATCCTGGAATAAAGAAGGAACCTCTGCCAAGGAGAAAGCGGAATCTGAAGAAGGAAGACTGTTCTGCTGTTGCTCTGCTGGACTGACCTGTTGCTTTGCTGCCTAGGAGAGGGGAAGGACTTTGCTGTTGTGCTGTGTCCCCTGTCTTGAAGGAATCTCCAAGGGCCTGAGAAGACCTGGCTCCCTGTTCTGAAGTCCCAGGAACAAAAGGACTTCACCCCCAACTTCCCTGAACTCTGCTGAGAGAGTTCTGTCCTTCCTAGAGTGCTTGATCCAGTTGTGGGGCCTTTGGAAGTTGTACCTGTGCTGGGAAGCTTGAAACTAAGCTTGAGAGACTTTTTTTGCAATTGAAAAGTTATCGCATCGCTCGCTGCGGAGCGCATCCCCAACAGTGCGAGAAGTTTCCCGCCGCTACGAAGGTCGAGATCATCTCAGTGCCTGAGCCGTCGCATCCTTCGTTTGCGGGACGCACCCGATCGGTGCGGGAAGCCGAACATCGCTGCAAGTGTCATCGCAGAGCCTGTCTTCGCTGGGTGAGTTCGCCGCACTGCTTGCTTGCGGACCGCATCACGTCGCTGCGAGTGTCGTCGCAGAAGCCATCGCATTGAGGAGCTGCGAGAGAGAAGATCACCGCTGGTTCGCGCATCGTCGCCCCGGAGATCGTCGCAACTCCAGAGATCGCCGCATCGTGCCTTTGCGAGAACAAACTTCCTACGGAACCTATGCACCGGAATCCATACAAGAGGCCTTCCTCCCCATACAGACTGGATTCGTCACAACACGCCCGCTGCTGCAGCGGGGCTGTCGCATCGCCTCCCCAGGGTCTCAGGAGCAACGCATCGCTTGTTTTCCACCACACCAGCTTCTGCTTTTGGAACTTTGTCGCAACTAAAGGTACTGTGTCTGAAACGTGACGCAACTGTGAACTTTTCACGCAACTGTGGAACTTTCTATTACAACCTTAAGAACTCTTTTGAAACCACAGTCATGAACTGTGTATGTTGGATTTTTGTCGTTTTGGTCTTGTGTAGTGTTGGACAGGCCACGTGAAGGGCCGCTCCCCCTCTGCCCGACCAGGCCCGAGCCCGGCCCCTTAAGTGTCACACACCCCCACTTCACGTTTTCCGTCCCCTCCGGGACCCTTGCCTCTGAACATATCGACCTCGTGGGCCCGATCCACTACCAGCCCGCGCGCCCAGCCTGGGCGCCATCTTGGACACTCCACCACGAGGCCGCATGGCCCCCGATCGACCCCAACCCTGGGCCTGGCCAGGCCTCAGACATCCCGGCACCACCATCCACCCAGGAGGTGAGCGGACTACTTGGCAGGTCAATGGGAGAAAGAGGTGTCGATGGCTCTCCCCCGCCAGGTACCGCTCGCCCACAGCCTCCCCGGGCGCTGGCTCCACCCCCCTGCTGGGTGTCTGGACTCCCTCATCCCGGACCCCCCGACCTCCAAGTGCGAGGGTCCGGACATCAAAGGGCACCAGCCCTATAACTGGGGCAGCTCCAGAGCAGGAAGGCAGTTGTATCCTGGAGTCGAGAGACGCAGAGAAGAACTCATCCTTGACGGGCTATTGGCGCTGCCGTAGCTCTGCCTTGCGAACTATCGTCCTGCCTGCTGGCGCTGCCGCAACCTTCGTAAACCTTCATCGTCGTCGGGACCTGCTGGCGTGGCCGCGGACCGTTTGTAACTACCATCTCCATCGGGACCTGCTGGCTCCGCCGCGGACCGTCGCTTCCTTCGTCCATCCCGGGACCTGCTGGCTCCGCCGCGGCCCGATCGTCTAGAACGCCGAGCTCGAGGATTGAGAGCTATTTTCATCTATTGGTAACAAGACTGTCCCGCTACCCCTTTTCCCAATCCAGAGACCAGAACCGAGGGGACCCCTGAGTCCAGACCTCCTTGTATCATTTTACCGTACTTAAAGAATTGCTTATAAAGTATCGTTAAACCTTATCCTGGTGTGGTGTCCGTCTGTGGGGGGGGAAGTTACTTGTCTGTACGATCGCTGGAGACGGCTCTCCCCGGAGACCTCTCCCCTTATCCTCGGCCGACCCTCCCGGTCCGTCTAACATTGGTGGCCAGCGGCGCGATCCGAATCACCGCATAATCGTACAGAAAGTAGCTCACCCCACGACGAAATCACGATGACAACCAAAGAAAGCGGATCCACCGAGAAATTTCAGATGGAAAAATTGGACGAGTACAGCCATCGTGAATTAAAACAATTCTGCATCGAACTAGGTATCGCTACCACCGGTCTAAGTACCAAAGACGATTTCAAGCATGCCCTAGAGTCCTGGGCAGAAACCGGGGCCGTCGGAACCACCGACCAAAACATCGCAGCAGTAGAAAAAAACACCACGGCCCCCGAGGAGCGAAGAACGGGTCTCTCGCAAGACGAGATCCGGGAACGAGAAAAAACACGACTACATGAACTAGAAATGGCCCGGCTCAAAATGGATGTTGAACTTAAGTTGGCCGAACAAAAACTGAGCTTAGAGCACCTGCGTCTCCAAGAAGAAAGAGAGGAAAAACAGAGACAAAGGGAGCTCGAGGAAAAGAGACTGGCATATGAACACGAGCGCAAATTAGCTGAGATAGACTTACGCAAGCAGAACAAAGAATTAGGGGTGCCCGAGCAACCCCACACCCCAGGGACAACAGATAAGAAGGTACACATCCCCAAGGATGTCGTTCGAGAATACTTCCGAGAGGACGACATCCAGCAATGGTTCAAGGCCTACGAAATCGCTATGACCGCCCACCGGATCGATCGAAGCGACTGGGGAGCCGGTCTATGGGGGAGATTCCTCAATGAGGGCCGTGATGCCCTGCTACAGCTCCCGGACCACCAGATCACCTCCTATGACCACATGAAAGCTGCCCTCCTCACCCGCTATGGGCTCACACCCGAGATGTACCGTCAGATGTTCCGAGACTGCACCCGCATCCCGGGTACAACTTGGGTGGACTACGTGAACTATTTTAGCCGAGCCTTCGAGGGCTGGATCAAAGGAAGCAATGTCACAACTTACGAACAACTATTCAATCTCATGGTGTGGGAGCATCTATCAAACAATTGCTTCATTGAGCTCCGGCAGCACCTCCTCGACAGCAAATTGACTGACCCACGGCAGCTCGCAGCCGAGGCTGACCGGTGGGAAATCACCAGAGTGGGCCGAAATGGATCCTATGAACAGAACCGGAACAACAACGGTCAGCACCGTCCCCGAGGAGGAGGAGGGGGCCAAGGACGAGGAAGAGACAACGCTCCGGTCGCCCCCGCTACCAGCACCACCCCCCCGGCCAACCGGGGCAGCACCCCGGCGCGACCGGGATACAGAGCCAATGTCACGTGTCACCGATGCCAACGAGTCGGCCACTATGCAAACGACCCAAATTGCCCACAGTACCAGAGCCCAAGACCCCGCCAAGTGGCCGCTGCTGCCCTGGGGGAAGAACAGATCTCCGAGGAGCAGGAAGAATATGAACAAGAGCATCAAGAATGGGAGCCAGCCGCCATGGCTCTAGCATGCTTAGGGGGGAAAGACATGGTCCCGCGGGTCCCCCTACCCGCTAACACCCGGAAGTACAGCCAATGGGTGAGCATCAATGGACGCCAGGCCGAAGCCCTCCGTGACACCGGGGCCAGTGTAACAGCCGTCCGCTGTCACCTGGTGACCCCAGAACAGTTCCTACCAAACATTCTCTGCCCTGTCCGTTCAGCCGATAACTCGGAGAGTCTATGCCGGATGGCCTGCGTCCCTTTCGAATGGGGAGGGGTCTCCGGCATGTTGAAAGTGACGGTCCGGGATGATGCCCCCGTAGACTGCCTCCTGGGAAATGACCTTGAAAGCTCTCCGTGGGCAGCCGTAGAATGAAGAGAACACCTGGGGATGTTAGGCATCCCGGACTGGGCGTGCGTCACCACCCGGTCCATGGCCACCCGTGCCAATCCCCGACCGGAGGAACCCGAATGGCCGGCGCCTCCTCCCCCGGTCGCCCCAGTCGAAGACACCGACCGTGCCGTCCCCCCAGAACCAGCTCAACCCCCGGACCTCGCTGGCCTCGACCAGTGGCATCAAGAGGGGGGGCCCACACAGGAGCAATTTCGCCAAGAGCAGAAGACCTGTCCCTCCCTCGAGGGACTCCGCCAACAAGCCCTCGCCCAGAGCGCAGGGGATACCTCCGGAACACATTGGATTTACTGGGACAATGATCTGCTCTACAGTGAGCAAAGGATCGCGGAGCTGGGGGCCAGCCGAGTGCTAGTGGTGCCCCTCCGTTTTAGAGACTTCTTGCTAAACCTGGCCCACGATGTCCCCCTGGCTGGACACCTGGGTCAGGATAAAACCTACAGCCGCCTAGTGACCCACTTCTTCTGGCCCAAAATAAGGAATGATGTACTCCAGCATTGCCGATCTTGCCCCACGTGCCAAGCCAGTGGAAAGGGCGGCCGCAAACTAAAAGCCCCCCTGCAACCATTTCCCGTGGTCACCACCCCGTTCGAGAGGGTCGGGATAGACATTGTGGGGCCCCTGGACCCCCGTACAAAACAAGGACATCGGTTCATCCTGGTACTGGTGGACCACGCCACCCGCTACCCCGAGGCTGTTCCCCTGCGAACTGTGACAGCCCCGGTAGTCGGCCGGGCCCTGATGGGGATCTTCTCCCGTGTGGGCTTCCCCCGAGAAGTCGTCAGCGACAGAGGCACGAACTTTATTTCTAAATATATGAAGTCCCTCTGGCAACAGTGTGGGGTCACCTACCGATTCACGACCCCCTATCACCCTCAAGGAAACGGACTCGTTGAGCGGTTCAACCGCACGCTCAAAGGGATGATTGGGGGGTTGGAAGAGCCCCTCCGTCGCCAGTGGGATGTGCTGCTGCCGTGCCTCCTCTTCGCATATCGAGAGGTCCCCCAGAAGTCCCTCGGCTTCAGCCCATTTGAATTATTGTATGGACATCCCGTACGGGGGCCTCTCAGTCTAGTCAGGGAAGGCTGGGAAATGCCCCCTCTAAAGAACCCTCCAGATGTCTTCAAATACCTCCTAACCCTCCGCAACCAGACCCGACGGTTCAGAGAGCTGGCAAAAGCAAACTTGGAGGCCAGTCAAGAGGACATGAAAAAGTGGTATGACCAAAATGCCTCCTCCATCGAATTTGAACCCGGACAACCGGTATGGGTGATGTCCCCCACCGAACCCTGCGCCTTGCAAGACAAGTGGACGGGGCCCTTCAAAGTAGTCGAGCGCAAGGGTCCTGTCACCTATCTCATCGACATGGAATCTTCACGGAACCCCCTCCGAGTCCTCCACGCTAATAGACTGAAACCCCACTTTGTACGTTCAGAACTCAGCCTCCTGATGGCCACAGACAATGGAGCCGAAGAAGACTCCGAACCCCTCCCTGACCTCCTACGGACTCGGGAGAAAGATGGCTCTGTGGATGGGGTCCGACTCTCGGAGGCCCTCACCCTGGAACAACGCCAAGAATGTCGAGACCTTCTGTTGCAGTTCGCCGGCCTGTTTTCCCTCACCCCAGGTGTCACTTCCTGGTGTGTGCACGACGTGGACACGGGGGACAGCCCCCCTATCCGCCACCGGGCCTACCGCGTACCAGATCGGGTACGGGCCTGCATCCAGGAAGAAGTAACCAAAATGCTCACGCTCGGGGTCATTGAGCCCTCAGACAGCCCCTGGGCCAGCCCAGTAGTACTGGTCCCCAAAGCAGCCCCTCCCGGCACCACACCGGAACTCCGGTTCTGCGTCGACTACCGGGGCTTGAATGCGGTCACCAGAACGGACGCCCACCCCATCCCCCGGGCAGACGAGCTAATCGACCGCATGGGAGCTGCCCGCTACCTCAGTATTTTCGACCTGACGGCGGGCTATTGGCAGATCGGCCTCACACCCCGGGCCCAAGAACGATCTGCATTCTCCACTCCTGATGGCCATTATCATTTCAAGGTCATGCCCTTCGGCATGAAGAATGCTCCAGCAACATTTCAGCGGCTCGTCAATCAGGTCTTGGCCGGGCTCGAAGGATTCAGCGCCGCCTACCTAGACGACATCGCTGTGTACAGCCACCATTGGTCCGACCACCTCCACCACCTCCGAGCGGTGCTACAGGCCCTTCAGCGAGCTGGCCTCACGATCAAGGCCAGCAAATGCCAAATTGGTCAGGGGTCCGTAACCTACCTCGGACACCAGGTGGGAAGCGGCCTGGTGGCCCCTCTGCAGCTCAAGATTGCCGCCATCCAGTCCTGGCAGCCCCCCATCACCCAGACCGAGGTACGCGCCTTTCTGGGACTCACGGGCTATTACAGACGGTTCGTGAAAGACTATGGTACCATAGTGGGGCCCCTCACAGAACTCACGTCCAAAAATCAACCCAAGAAGGTCAACTGGACCCCAGATTGTCAAACAGCCTTCGAACAACTGAAGGCCGCCATGTGCTCCGCCCCTGTGCTCCAGGCCCCCGACTACAGCCGGGAATTCGTCGTCCAGACGGATGCCTCCGACCACGGCATTGGGGCGGTCCTGTCTCAATTGAACACCGAAGGCCTTGATCAGCCAGTTGCCTTCATCAGCAGGCGACTCCTACCTCGAGAACAACGCTGGAGCACCATCGAGAGGGAGGCCTTCGCTGTGGTATGGGCCCTCAAAAAGCTCCGGCCCTACCTATTTGGCACACACTTCCGGGTACAGACCGACCATCGACCCCTGCAGTGGTTGATGCAGATGCGGGGGGAGAACCCAAAACTACTACGTTGGTCCATCTCCCTACAAGGGATGGACTTCACTGTTGAACACCGGCCTGGGCCAGATCACACCAACGCGGATGGCCTGTCCCGCTTTTTCCGCCTCGACGAGGAGAGTCCCCAAGAGGATGGGTGACTCTCCCCGCCTTCAGCTGGGGGGGACGCATGTTGGACAGGCCACGTGAAGGGCCGCTCCCCCTCTGCCCGACCAGGCCCGAGCCCGGCCCCTCAAGTGTCACACACCCCCACTTCACGTTTTCCGTCCCCTCCGGGACCCTTGCCTCTGAACATATCGGCCTCGTGGGCCCGATCCACTACCAGCCCGCGCGCCCAGCCTGGGCGCCATCTTGGACACTCCACCACGAGGCCGCATGGCCCCCGATCGACCCCAACCCTGGGCCTGGCCAGGCCTCAGACATCCCGGCACCACCATCCACCCAGGAGGTGAGCGGACTACTTGGCAGGTCAATGGGAGAAAGAGGTGTCGATGGCTCTCCCCCGCCAGGTACCGCTCGCCCACAGCCTCCCCGGGCGCTGGCTCCACCCCCCTGCTGGGTGTCTGGACTCCCTCATCCCGGACCCCCCGACCTCCAAGTGCGAGGGTCCGGACATCAAAGGGCACCAGCCCTATAACTGGGGCAGCTCCAGAGCAGGAAGGCAGTTGTATCCTGGAGTCGAGAGACGCAGAGAAGAACTCATCCTTGACGGGCTATTGGCGCTGCCGTAGCTCTGCCTTGCGAACTATCGTCCTGCCTGCTGGCGCTGCCGCAACCTTCGTAAACCTTCATCGTCGTCGGGACCTGCTGGCGTGGCCGCGGACCGTTTGTAACTACCATCTCCATCGGGACCTGCTGGCTCCGCCGCGGACCGTCGCTTCCTTCGTCCATCCCGGGACCTGCTGGCTCCGCCGCGGCCCGATCGTCTAGAACGCCGAGCTCGAGGATTGAGAGCTATTTTCATCTATTGGTAACAAGACTGTCCCGCTACCCCTTTTCCCAATCCAGAGACCAGAACCGAGGGGACCCCTGAGTCCAGACCTCCTTGTATCATTTTACCGTACTTAAAGAATTGCTTATAAAGTATCGTTAAACCTTATCCTGGTGTGGTGTCCGTCTGTGGGGGGGAAGTTACTTGTCTGTACGATCGCTGGAGACGGCTCTCCCCGGAGACCTCTCCCCTTATACTCGGCCGACCCTCCCGGTCCGTCTAACATGTAGTTTAGATTAAATAACTTTATTTTTCTAAACTGTTGTGGAGTCAGTTTGTGGTGTTTTCACTGTGTTACTGTGAGTGGTGGTACAAATACTTTACGCATTGCCTTCTGATTAGCCTTGACTGCTCGTGCCAAGCTACCTAGAGGGTGAGCAGGGGTTTTCTCAGAGGGTTTCCTCCTTACTCTGACTAGAATCAAGGGCCCCTATTTGGACAATGGTACCTACCTCTGCCAACTAGAGACCCCCAGTTCTAACATTGTTGGTCAGCGGTGTGGATTTGAACTTGTATTTGTACTAGACCCACAGTGATTGGTGTACATCACTAGTGAGTGCAGACCACTACGCCACCGCATTCTGCTGGTTTTTGATTTTTGATTCGATTTTTGAGTAACTCTTGAAAGCATCATGTCTGCGAAAGGAAAGGCACTCAGTGAGGGGGCAGAAGTAGAATTGGAGTTTGCCATTGGAGATCTGTATTCATACAAAGTTGAGCAACTTAGGAAATTCTGCCTTGAGTTTGAGTGCCCCATAAAGAGTGCCTACAGAAAGGAGGAGCTGCAGAGAATCTTGAAGGCCCACTGGGAGGCACAAGAGGGAAATGATGATGTGAATGGAGAGAATGGTTTTCAAGTCACAGATCTGCCAGTGGGCAGAGTAGGCTCAGGAGCTGGCAGCAACCACTCCGGTAGGGGCCTCACCCCAGAAGAGTTACAAGAAAATCAGAGAGTAAGAGAACATGACTTGGAAGTCATGAAAATGAAAATAAAGCAAATGGAAATGGATAAAGAGAGAGAAAAGGCGGCGGAGGAGAGCAAAAGTGCCCGCGCCTTGGAGGAAAAGAAATTGCTTTTGGCTCATGAGTTGAGCATGAGAGAACTGGATCTTAAAGCCGAGGAGGTGGATGCCAGTTCAAATGGTGGCAGCGCACAGCCAGTGTATGGGGGTAGAGTATATATTCCCAAGGATCTGGTACAGACTTATAATAGGAGTGAGGATATTTATGCATGGTTTACGTCCTATGTGATTGCTTTGAGAATGAATGGTGTGCCTGAAGAGCTTTGGGGGGCGGGCCTGTGTAAACATTTTGAGGCTTCTGGGATGAGTGCTCTAGAGCCCTTAGAGATGGCAGGTGCCATGACCTACCCCAATATGAAGGAGGCCTTATGTCTCAGGTTTGGCCTTACTCCAGAGCAGTATTGACTGCAGTTTAGAAACTCTAAGAATAGAGAGTCTGAGACTTGGATGGAGTGTGTGAATTTGTACTCACGTGCACTGGAAGGTTGGATGAAGGGCAGTAAAGTAACTGATTTTAAGGGGTTGTTGCATTTATTCAGTTGGGAGCACTTGAGTAGTCTTTGTGTTCCAGAGCTGTGCCAGCATCTTTTAGACAGCAAGCTAACAGACCCCATTGAGCTTGCTAAGGAGGCGGACCGCTGGACCAGTCTCAGGGTCCACAGAGGAATTGTGGGTACCACAGCCAAAGGTGGGCAGGGTCCCCAGCAGAAGAGTGGGGGGGACAAGGGTAACCAAAAGGAGTTCCCACAAGGGCCCCAAAATAGTTCACAGGGAAAGGAATCCCAACCCCCCAGACCTAGACAGCCTTGGCCCTTGAAGGGCAAGCGGGACAGAAACAACAGGGGTCCACCTACCTGCTATCACTGCAACAAGGTGGGCCACATTGCCCCCAACTGTCCCAGTTATCCAAATATCTGGAGGACAACTCGCTTCTGGACCCCACTCAAACCGGATTCAGATCCAACAACAGCACCGAGGCTACGCTGCTGGCAGTGTCGGACAGTGTCAGATGCATCACCGACCAAGGGGGCTCGGTGGCTCTGATACTGTTAGACCTGTCGGCAGCGTTTGACACGGTGTCGCACAAATGCCTACTGAACATTCTCCGGAGCAAAGGAATACAGGACACAGCGTTGCAATGGATTGAATCCTTCCTGAGCAACCGCACCCAAGCAGTGCACATGGGCCAATTCCATTCAGAACCCCGTCCCATTGGCTGTGGAGTCCCACAAGGGGCTTCCCTAAGCCCCACTCTCTTTAATGCCTACGTATCATCTCTGGCCGACATCGGAAGAAAGTGGGGCATCGGCATCTGCTCATATGCCGACGACACGCAGCTGATGGTGACCATGGACGAAAGATCGGAAAGATTAGAAACAACTAAAAATAAACTCCACAGCTGCCTCTCCGAAATGGCGGATTGGATGCGTAACCACTGCCTTAAGCTCAATGCCGGAAAATCCGAAATTCTATTGTTCGGAGGAGCCAAACTATCGTGGAACGATTCATGGTGGCCACTGTCACTGGGAACAGCCCCCACCCCGAAACAATACGCCAGAAACCTAGGCATTATGATGGATGACGCACTATCTATGAAAGACCATGTGCGCACACTTTGGGGTAAGGGATTTGCAATCCTGAAACTCCTCGCTAAGATCTTCACCTGGATCCCACTCGACTGTCGTCGTACGATTACCCAGGCCCTCCTAGTCAGCCGCCTGGATTATGGCAATGCTCTATTCGAAGGAATGAACAAGCAGCTGTTCTCCCGCCTACAGGTTCTGCAAAACCAGGCTGCCAAACTGGTATGCAACAAAGGCAAACGAGACTCGGCATCAGCATGTCTAAAACAACTCCATTGGCTGCCGATGCGCCAGCGTGCCACATTCAAATTACTTTGTCATGCGCACAAAGCCCTCCACAAAACAGGCCCTACAATCCTGCAAGGGAAAATTGAATTTTATATTCCAAACAGGAACTTAAGATCCACTAACTCAGCCCTAGCAAAACCTAAGCGTATCTATAAAACAAGGACAGGAGGACGAGCCTTCTCTCACCTGGCGGCCAAACAATGGAATGAATTACCGATGGATCTGAGACATACTGTAAACCTTCTTTCATTCCGGCAAAAACTCAAAACACACCTCTTCCCCAAAAACTAACCCCTCCCGCATAAACCTCAGCAGTCCCTTCTCTTTTAGCGCCTTGATATCCCTTGGGATGAATGCTGCGCTCTACAAATACCAGAAATAAATAAATAAATAAATAAATAAAAGAGCACAGCACCCACTAGTGCTCAAGCCCCAGGGTTAGCGAGTATAGCTTTGGGCGGTGATTTGATTTCCAGTGGGAAAGAGGGCTTAGCAGTTATGTCCCTTGTCTCTCTATGAGACCAAGAGATGGTCCAGGAAACCTTACTGCCCCTGAACACTAAGAAATATGGGCAGAAGGTGACCATCAATGGGAGAGAGGTAGAGGCTCTGAGAGACACCGGCGCCAGGGTGACATCCGTGAGGTGTCAGTGGGTGTCTGAAGAGAAAATCATCCCTGATGTACTCCGCCCTGTAGTGGGAGCTGACAGCTCAGTGCGCCTCTGCAAGTTTGCGCATGTTCCCTTTGAATGGGGGGGGGTCTCTGGTCTTTTGGAAGTTGTTGTCAGTGATGCCTTGCCTGTAGACTTTCTGCTCGGTAACGACCTGGAGAGTTCTCCATGGAAGGATGTAGAACACAGAACTCACTTGGAGATGTTGGGGTTGCCTGCGTGGATCTGTGTGACCACGCGTGCTATGGCAGCCAGTAAGGGTGACTCAGCAGAGCTGGAGCCTGAAACAGTGGCCCAGAGACCCGCCAGGAGAGGAAGAGGCAGGGGGCACGGGAAACCACCCCCAGCAGTTCCCACGGTCCAGGAAGGAGCAGAACCTGAGGGGGATGCCCTGGAACCTACAGGGGAACAGGTGGCCGAACTGGGGGACCTCCCTGAGCTGACCCATCGGCAGCAGGAAGGTGGTCCCTCCAGGGAGGAATTCTGCCAGGCGCAGAAGGAATGCCCTTATTGGTCTGCGGCAACAGGCTGCAGATCAGGCAGCAGGTGGAGCAGCCAGAGATCACTTTATCTACTGGGAAGATTACTTATTATATAGTGAGCCTAAGTTTCCTGAGCCCGGTGCAGCCCGTTTGCTGGTGGTACCCGAGCGCTTCAGAAACTTCCTAATGGATCTGGCTCATGACGTGCCTCTCGCAGGACATCTGAGGCAAGACAAGACCCTAAACAGGCTTGTCACCCACTTCCACTGGCCCCAGATGAAGAAGCAGGTTGGTTCCTTTTGTAGGTCTTTGTAGGTCTTTTGTAGGTCTTGCCAAACTTGTCAAGCCAGTGGCAAGACTGGAATGAAGTTGAAGGCACCCCTCCAACCCTTCCCAGTGGTGAGCACCCCTTTCGAGCGGGTTGGCATAGACATTGTAGGGCCCCTGGACCCCAAGACAGCCTTAGGCAACAGGTTCATCCTGGTCTTGGTGGACCATGCCACCCGGTACCTGGGAGCTGTCCCTCTCAGGACAATCACAGCCCCCGTGGTGGGCCGTGCATTTATGGGGATCTTTTCCCGTTTGGGGTTCCCCAGAGAGGTGGTCTCCGACCGGGGTACCAACTTCATCTCTAGGTACATGAAGTCTCTGTGGGAGGAGTGTGGGGTAACTTATAAGTTCACCACTCCTTACCACCCTCAAGGAAATGGGTTGGTTGAAAGGTTCAACCAGACCCTAAAAGGTATGATTATGGGCCTAGTGGAGCCCATGATACGGAAGTGGGACGTCTTGTTACCATGCCTGGTGTTTGCCTACAAGGAGGTGCCTCAGAAGTTCTTAGGGTTCAGTCCCTTTGAGCTCCTGTATGGCCACCCTGTTAGAGGATCTCTCACACTGGTGAAGGAGGGGTGGGAGAAATCCAGTGGGAAAAACCCCCAGGATGTGTTCAGCTATGTGCTGGCCATTCGCATCCAGACACAACGCTTCAGGAAGCTCGCTCAGGAAAACCTGGAAGCTAGCCAGGAAGAAATGAAAAGGTGGTACGACCAGGATACCACTCTGGTCGAATTTCAACCTGGGCAGAAAGTGTGGGTGATGGCGCCAGTGGAGCCTTGTGCGCTCCAAGACAAGTGGACTGGGCCATATGAGGTGGTGGAGAGGAAAAGTGAGGCAACCTACCTGGTTAACCTGAGGACCCCCAGGCAACCCCTGAGAGTCTTGCATGTGAACCGCCTCAAACCACACTTTGAGAGGTCTGAAGTGACAATGCTCCTGGCTACAGATGCAGGAGGGGAGGAGGATAGTGATCCTCTCCCTGACCTCCTGGCGGCTAAGGAGCAAGATGGGTCAGTGGATGGTGTGGTCCTCTCACCCACCCTGACCCAAGAACAGCAAAGAGACTGTCGCCAAGTGTTGGGTCAGTTCTCCTCACTGTTCTCCCTGACCCCAGGTGTCACCAATTGGTGCGTCCATGATGTGGACACTGGAGATAGTCTGCCTGTGAAACAGAATTTATACAGGGTAGCTGACAAGGTCAGGGCCAGCATCAAGGAAGAAGTTTCCAAGATGTTGGCGCTAGGGGTGATTGAGCCCTCCAGCAGCCCCTGGGCTAGACCAGTGGTCTTGGTACCAAAAGCTGCTGCGCCCGGTGCCACTCCAGAACTCCGGTTTTGTGTGGACTACCGTGGGCTCAATGCGGTCACGAAGACTGACGCACACCACACCCCATCCCCAGAGCTGATGAGCTCGTGGATCGGTTGGGAGCTGCACAGTACCTCAGTACCTTTGATTTGACCTCTGGGTACTGGCAGATTGCCTTAACTGATAGGGCCAAAGAGAGGTCTGCATTCTCAATGCCAGAGGGGCACTTCCTGTTCCGAGTCATGCCCTTTGGGTTGAAGAATGCCCCTGCCACCTTCCAGAGACTGGTTAACCAGGTACTGACCGGGCTGGAGGAATTCAGCGCCGCAAACCTGGATGACATTGCAGTGTTCAGCTCCACGTGGGAGGAACACTTACAACACCTCTGTGAAGTGTTGAAGGCTCTGCAAAGGGCAGGCCTCACTATCAAGGCCAGCAAGTGCCAGATAGGGCAGGGATCTGTGGTGTATTTGGGACACCAGGTGGGGAGCTGCCAGGTGGTGCCCCTACAGGCAAAGATTGATATCATTCTGGTTTGGTAGCCCCCAAAACCCAGACAGAGGTGAGAGCCTTTTTAGGACTCACCGGATATTACAGACGATTTGTCAAGGGATATGGTACCATTGTCGCCCCCTTGACAGAACTCACTTCTAGGAAGTTGCCCAAGAGAGTGTACTGGATGAAGCCTACCAGACTGCTTTTGAAACCCTGAAAACTGCCATGTGCACAGCACCGGTGCTCAAGGCACCTGATTTTTCTAGTGAGTTCATAGTGCAGACAGACGCTTCAGAGCATGGTGTGGGAGCAGTACTCTCACAAGTCACTGAGGAGAATGGAAACCAGCCCGTAGCTTTCATTAGTAGGAGGCTACTCCCCAGGGAACGGAGGTGGAGTGCGATTGAAAGGGAAGCTTTTGCTGTGGTCTGGGCTCTGAAGAAGTTGAGGCCCTACCTGTTTGGGACTCACTTCCGTGTTCAGACCGACCACAGGCCCCTCAGGTGGTTAATGCAAATGAGGGGTGAGAACTCAAAACTGTTGAGGTGGTCCATCTCCCTACAGGGAATGGACTTTACGGTGGAACACCGCCCTGGTACAGACCATGCCAACGCTGATGGTCTGTCCAGGTTTTTCTGCCTTAGTGAAGAGAACCACCAAGAGGGTGGTTAGTTCTCCCCACTTTCAGCTGGAGGGGACACGTGTTAGACCTGGCATCTTTGGCGTGGTTTCCCCCTGTCTTTTTACCTCTACCTCCTGTATTTTTTATGCTGGTTTAGATGCTTTGGACACTCTGCCACTGCTTATCAGTGCCAGAGTGTAAGTGCTCCCTATGTAAATTGTTATCTTGATTGGATATACACGATCACCACGAAGTCCCTAGTAAAGTGCACGGGGTGTACCAGGGCTGGTGATGACAAATGCTACTAGTGGGCCTGCGTCACAAAACACAATTGCCCCTGACACCATAGATTACAAAATTATTTTTCTCACAGTAGTCCCTTTTATTGACTCTGTATGTATTCAAATGGTTATACTTTTTCTTTTTCTATTCTTTTATCGCATTTCCAATTTTCCTCTTCACTTTACATATGGTATATTAACAATATTTACAACATTTATACTGTACATTTATATACACTCTTTGTATACATTTGAAAAAACAACTGGTTACTATACACAGTGTCCTACTGTCTTTGGGATGTCAAGGTATAACTTTTTCTTGATCCTATCCACATTAATTAGTGTCCCAAGACGCCAAAACACGGAAGTTAAGTGGCAACGAAGACGCGGAAGACGAGAAAGAAAACAGAAGGAGAAACGAAGTACAAACAAACAGCGAAAGGAATACAAACAGAAATTTCACAAGAGAACCAGGCCACGAACCATTAAGAACGTCGGCGGCCAAACCACGATTCCCTCGAGGCAAACAGCAAAAAGACACTTAGGGTGAGAATAGAAAAAGTGCCCAGCGTCAACAACAAGGAGGATTTGAAACTTGTCCTACATCATTGCAAACACAGCCCTGAGGAAGACCTTGACAAAACAAAAGTGCAGGTCCCACAACGACAAGGTCGAAACGCGTCGGCGATATTTACTGGTCATAAAGTTTAAGTAAAAGTCAGATATTGTGACTAACGTATGGCATGAAAAAGATATATATTTTTCTGCTACAAACATGAAGAGTTAAATCAAAAGACATATTGCTTTGACCATATGAGTTAGGACCATCACTAATTAATGTGGATAGGATCAAGAAAAAGTTATACCTTGACATCCCAAAGACAGTAGGACACTGTGTATAGTAACCAGTTGTTTTTTCAAATGTATACAAAGAGTGTATATAAATGTACAGTATAAATGTTGTAAATATTGTTAATATACCATATGTAAAGTGAAGAGGAAAATTGGAAATGCGATAAAAGAATAGAAAAAGAAAAAGAATAACCATTTGAATACATACAGAGTCAATAAAAGGGACTACTGTGAGAAAAATAATTTTGTAATCTATGGTGTCAGGAGCAATTGTGTTTTGTGACAAATACTTTGATTCAAGCCCCTGTTCCCCTAAAGGAATCATCCCCATTTATAGAAACTAGTGGGCCTGCAGCACTGATTGTGCCACCCACATGAGTAGCTCGAAAATGGTGTCTCGGGCCTGCCACTGCGGTGCCTGTGTGCAGTCTAGGAACTGCCGTGTCCTCCTGGTCAGTGTCCCCACTGATCAGGCCTAACCCTTCCCTTTTTGTGCACATTAGTCACCCCTATGAAGGCCCAAGGTACCCCCCTGGGCAGGGTGCAGTGTATGTGAAAAGGTAGAGCATGTACTGGTGCAGGTGACATCTTCTGGTAATGAAAGGCAGCCATTTTCGTTGTTCACTATTGTAAAGCTATCTTGCTCCATAGGTTAACATGGGGGATGCCGGCTACAGTGGCTACCAGCATTTCTTCCCATAGGAACAAGATAGGACATAAGAGTCTAGTATCCCTGAACTCAGAATTTAGTAACACATCTTTTAGGAAAGGTTGTTTTTAAATCCTGTGTTTGAGAACAGCACTTTTAGAAAGTTGCTGTTCTCTTGTCTGACCCTTCTGTGTGCCTTGGCCTGTTTGTGTATTGACTGTCTGGTTTGAGAGTGACAGGGGCTGGGGATTCCCCGGGAGGCTGGCTGAGTCAGCCCTAGGCTTAATGACTGCATTTGCAACCTGAGTGGTGGGAGGAGTTAGCACCAGGGCCTGAATTAGGGCTGTGCCTGCCTGCCACAATGCTGGCTCCACCTCCTGCTGGGCGTCTGACAACCCTGCCCCTCACTCTGAAAGGAAAGGAGAAGCCAGGAAAACAAAGTACTCAAGAAACACCCAGAATTGGTTCAGACCGGGCTCAGGGCCCACATGCACAAAGAGAACAAAGACTTTAAGGGGTATAAGTACAGGACCCCTGACAATAAAAAATTAGATCATCCTGGAATCAAGAAGGAACCTCTGACAAGGAGAAAGCGGAATCTGAAGAAGGAAGACTGTCCTGCTGTTGCTCTGCTGGACTGACCTGTTGCTTTGCTGCAAAGAAGAGGGGAAGGACTTTGCTGTTGTGCTGTGTCCCCTGTATTGAAGGAATCTCCAAGGGCCTGAGAAGAGCTAGCTCCCTGTTCTGAAGTCCCAGGAACAAAAGGACTTCACCCCCAACTTCCCTGAACTCTTCTGAGAGAGTTCTGTCCTTCCTAGAGTGCTTGATCCAGTTGTGGGGCCTCTGTAAGTTGTACCTGTGCTGGGAAGCTTGAAACTAAGCTTGAGAGACTTTTTTTGCAATTGAAAAGTTATCGCATCGCGCGCTGCGGAGCGCATCCCCGACAGTGCGAGATGTTTCCCGCCGCTACGAAGGTCGAGATCATCGCAGCGCCTGTTGCCGCTGTCAGAGCCGTCGCATCCTTCGTTTGCGGGATGCACCCGATCGGTGCCGGAAGCGTAACATCGCTGCGAGTGTCGTCGCAGAGCCTGTCGTCGCTTATTGATCGCCGCACTGCTTGCTTGCAGACCGCATCACGTAGCTGCGAGTGTCGTCGCAGAAGCTATCGCATTGAGGAGCTGCGAGAGAGAAGATCACCGCTGGTTCGCGCATCATCGCCCCGGAGATCGTCGCTACTCCAGAGATCGCCGCATCGTGCCTTTGCGAGAACAAACTTCCTACGGAACCTACGCACCGGAATCCATACAGTGGCCTTCCTCCCCATACAGACCGGATTCGTCGCAACACGCCCGCTGCTGCAGCGGGGCTGTCGCATCGCCTCCCCAGGGTCTCAGGAGCAACACATCGCTTGTTTTCCACCGCACCAGCTTCTGCTTTTGGAACTTTGTCGCAACTAAAGGTACTGTGTCTGAAATGTGACGCAACTGTGAACTTTTCACGCAACTATGGAACTTTCTATTACAACCTTAAGAACTCTTTTGAAACCATATTCTTGAACTGTGTATGTTGGATTTTTGTCGTTTTGGTCTTGTGTAGTTTAGATTAAATACCTTTATTTTTCTAAACTGTTGTGGAGTCAGTTTGTGGTGTTTTCACTGTGTTACTGTGAGTGTTGGTACAAATACTTTACGCATTGCCTTCTGATTAGCCTTGACTGCTCATGCAAAGCTACCTAGAGGGTGAGCAGGGGTTATCTCAGAGGGTTTCCTCCTTACCCTGACTAGAATCAAGGGTCCCTATTTGGACAGTGGTACCTACCTCTGCCAACTAGATACCCCCAGTTCTAACAGTATTTATATAGCACTTACTACCCCTGATGAGGTGTTGAAGTGCTTTATGAGTAGTAGCACTCTACTCCAGAAATCGGTTAGAGGTTATCCTATTAGTTATTGTTGTTTATTGTGATTTGTTGTGTGCTCTCAAGGAAAAAAAGTGTAGGCAATTTAATCCAGTTATTTTGTGATATATTATAATAATGCCAGTTAAATGGGATCTTTAGTGGGGCTATGTGGCTTCAGGCGAATGGTTGGTGAGATAGACAGGCTGACAGAGATTAGGTAATGTTAGGTTACACTGATAGAGTTTTAACAAGCATTGGCATAGGTAATAGGTCTTGTCTTTGGTACCTTATATGTTTTGCCATGCAACAGTTGATGTTGTTGCACCAAGGATATTGTGCTGCATAACTAAATACTTATAAGGTCCCAAATGCAAGACCTATTGGCCATGCCAATGCTGGTTACACGTTTGTCTACAATGTCTGCAACTTGAAGCTATTCCTCGCTTTTAAATGGTGCAGGACACCTGCGCTTTTCCTTTACTTTGGTTACCATGTAACTAGCCTATTTAACATTTCAGAATGTTAGTGCCCTGGCAGGTTATCAGAGGCCCAGTGCTGATGTTCCTTTGGGGCACTCATGCACAGGTCAAGCAAGGAGCCCCCCCCCCCTTCGAGGAGTACAATGAGTACTCCCAAGTTTGGACCCTTTAACCAACTACTACATAGAAGGCTGTTTGCCAAGGAACCAGTTGTACGATTGCTCATGAGGGGACAGACACCGAGAGCTGCTACGTGTGCTGTTCATGCAGGAAATAAAGCCAATTGTAATAGCAGAGGGACATAGTCAATCAATCAATCATGACATTTGTATAGCGCGCTACTCACCCGGAAGGGTCTCAAGGCGCTGGGGGGGGGGGGGGGAGGGGTCCGCTACTGCTCGAAGAGCCAGGTCTTGAGAAGCTTCCTGAAGAAGAGGTGGTCCTGGGTTAGCTGAAGGTGGATAGGGAGGGAGTTCCATGTCTTGGCTGCCAGGTAGGAGAAGGATCTTTCTCCGGCGGTGGCTCTGCGGATGCTTGGAACGGTGGTGAGGCGTGGCTGGTCGACCGTAGCTGGCGGGAGGACGTGTAGAAGGTCAGGCGGTTGTTGAGGTACTTGAGGCCCAGGTCGTGGAGAGCCTTGTGTGTGTGGGTGAGGAGTCTGAACGTGATCCTCTTGCTGACGGGGAGCCAGTGTAGGTCTCTCAGGTGGCCAGAGATCTGGCTGTGTCGGGGATGTCCAGGATGAGTCGTGGGGAGGCGTTCTGGATGCGTTGGAGTCTTTTCTGAAGTTTGGCTGTGGTTCCGGCGTAGAGGGTGTTTCCGTAGAGGGTGTTTCCGTGGTGACGAGTGCCTGAGTGACTGTCTTCCTGGTTACGGTTGGGATCCATCGGAAGATCTTTCGGAGCATGCGCAGGGTGTTGAAGTACGATGATGAGACGGCGTTGACTTGTCTGGTCATCGAGAGGGAGGAGTCCAGGATGAAGCCCAGGTTACGAGCGTGGTACGTTGGCTTGGGAGTGGTGCCCAGGGCAGGGGGCCACCAGGAGTCGTCCCAGGCGGAGGGCGATGAGCTACTGCTCGAAGAGCCAGGTCTTGAGAAGCTTCCTGAAGAAGAGGTGGTCCTGGGTTAGCTGAAGGTGGATAGGGAGGGAGTTCCATGTCTTGGCTGCCAGGTAGGAGAAGGATCTTTCTCCGGCGGTGGCTCTGCGGATGCTTGGAACGGTGGTGAGGCGTGGCTGGTCGACCGTAGCTGGCGGGAGGACGTGTAGAAGGTCAGGCGGTTGTTGAGGTACTTGAGGCCCAGGTCGTGGAGAGCCTTGTGTGTGTGGGTGAGGAGTCTGAACGTGATCCTCTTGCTGACGGGGAGCCAGTGTAGGTCTCTCAGGTGGCCAGAGATCTGGCTGTGTTGGGGATGTCCAGGATGAGTCGTGGGGAGGCGTTCTGGATGCGTTGGAGTCTTTTCTGAAGTTTGGCTCTGGTTCCGGCGTAGAGGGTGTTTCCGTAGAGGGTGTTTCCGTGGTGACGAGTGCCTGAGTGACTGTCTTCCTGGTTACGGTTGGGATCCATCGGAAGATCTTTCGGAGCATGCGCAGGGTGTTGAAGTACGATGATGAGACGGCGTTGACTTGTCTGGTCATCGAGAGGGAGGAGTCCAGGATGAAGCCCAGGTTACGAGCGTGGTACGTTGGCTTGGGAGTGGTGCCCAGGGCAGGGGGCCACCAGGAGTCGTCCCAGGCGGAGGGCGATGACCCCAGGATGAGGACTTCCGTCTTGTCTGAGTTCAGTTTCAGGCAGCTGTTCTTCATCCACTCGGCAACGTCTTTCATTCCTTCGTGTAGGCTGGTTCTGGCGGTGGCTGGGTCGTTGGTGAGGGAGAGGATCAGCTGGGTGTCGTCAGCGTAGGAGGTGATGTTGAGGTTGTGTTGGCATGCGATGGCTGCGAGGGGGCTCATGTAGACGTTGAAGAGGGTGGGGCTGAGCGATGATCCCTGTGGTACGCTGCAGATGACTTCGGTGGCCTCGGATCTGAACGGGGGAGGCGGACTCTCTGGGTTCTTCCGGCGAGGAACGAGATGATCCACTCCAGTGCCTTCTCTTAGATTCCGATGTTGCTTGCTGAGGCGCTGCACTAGGGTGCGGTGGCAAAAAGTGTCGAACGCTGCGTAGAGGTCCAGGAGGATGAGGGCCGCTGTTTCCCCGTTGTCGAGCAGGGATCTGATGTCGTCCGTGGCTGCGATGAGGGCGATCTTGGTGCTGTGGTTGGCTCAGAAGCCGGACTGCGAGTGGTCGAGGGATCCGTTTGTCTCGAGGAAGGCGGCAAGCTGTCTGTAGTAGTGAAAAGAGCAAGCTGCAAGTGCCAGACAGGCTCACGCGGCTGACTTGTCATAAGTCATTGACCTACACAACATTGTACAGTTGCATCAGTCTGCCTTGTATTCATACGGGTGTTTCAGGTCGGACATTTCTCATCACTTAAGCCATGAAATTCTCAATTTACTTGGTCAAGAGTAGAAACTTACCGTTCAGATTGCTGCGGTGTGTAATCTGCAAAGAACAAATAGGCACAGTGTAGGATTTAAAAATGGGGGCAAAACAAAAAAAACAAGCATTTACAATGCAACGGTCTCGCCTTTGCAAAAGTTAGAGCTATTGGTATTGTAAATGATTTTTTTTTTATTTATGTGTTGGTTTTGAAAACAGATAAATAAATGGCATTGTCATTTACAATGCCAATAGCTTAATCTCTCCCAAATGCGAGACCTATTGCATGTGCACCCACACACACACACAGAGAACCACACACACACACACAGAGCCACACACACACACACACAATCAATCAATCAATCAATCAATCGCCGCATTTGTGTAGCGCGCTATTCACCCGGAAGGGTCTCAAGGCGCTTGGGGGAAGGGGTCCGCTACTGCTCGAACAGCCAGGTCTTGAGTTGTCTCCTGAAGGCGAGGTGGTCCTGGGTCAGCCGTAGGTGGATGGGGAGGGAGTTCCATGTCTTGGCCGCCAGGTAGGAGAAGGATCTGCCTCCGGCGGTGGCTCTTCGGATGCGTGGTACGGTTGCGAGGGCGAGGCTGTTAGACCGTAGCTGACCGGTGGGCGTGTAGAAGGTCAGGCGGTCGTTGAGGTACTTGGGGCCCAGGTCGTGGAGAGACTTGTGGCCGTGGGTGAGGAGCCTGAACGTGATCCTCTTGTCGACGGGGAGCCAGTGCAGGTCCCTCAGGTGGCCAGAGATGTGGCTGCGTCGGGGGGTGTCCAGAATGAGTTGGGCGGAGGCGTTGTGGATGCGTTGGAGTCTTTTCTGTAGCTTGGCTGTGGTTCCGGCGTAGAGGGTGTTTCCGTAGTCCAGTCGGCTGGTGACGAGGGCCTGGGTGACCGTCTTTCTGGTTTCGGTCTGGATCCATCGGAAGATCTTGCGAAGCATGCAAAGGGTGTGAAAGCATGAGGAGGATACGGCGTTGACTTGTCTGGTCATCGAGAGGGAGAAGTCCAGAATGAAGCACAGGTTGCGTGCGTGGTCTGTTGGTTTGGGGGCGGTGCCCAGGGCTGGGGGCCACCAGGAGTCGTCCCAGGTGGAGGGTGATGGTCCCAGGGTGAGGACTTCCGTCTTGTCTGAGTTCAGTTTCAGGCGGCTGTTCTTCATCCACTCGTCAACGTCTTTTATCCCTTCGTGTAGGCTGGTTCTGGCGGTGTCGGGGTCTCTGGTGAGGGAGAGGATCAGCTGGGTGTCGTCGGTGTAGGAGATGATGTTGAGGTTGTGTTGGCGTGCGATGGCAGCTAGAGGTCTCATGTAGACGTTGAAGAGGGTGGGGCTGAGTGATGATCCTTGCGGGACACCACAGATGACTTCGGTGGCCTCGGATCGAAACAGGGGGAGGCGGACTCTCTGTGTTCTTCCGGCGAGGAATGAGATGATCCACTTCAGTGCATTCTCTTGGACGCCGCTGTTGTCGAGGCGTTGGACTAGGGTGCGGTGGCAGACAGTGTCGAATGCTGCGGAGAGGTCCAGGAGGATGAGTGCCGCTGTTTCCCCGTTGTCGAGCAGGGCTCGGATGTCGTCGGTGGCTGCGATGAGGGCGGTCTCGGTGCTGTGGTTGGCTCTGAAACTGGACTGCGAGGAGTCGAGGGATCCGTTCGTCTCGAGGAAGGCAGCAAGCTGTTTGTTGACGATCTTCTCGATGACTTTGGCAGGAAAAGGGAGGAGCGAGATGGTGCAGAGGTTTTTGAGGTTGGTGGGGTCGGCATGCTTCCAGCTCTCCGGGTAGGTGGCGCTGTTGAAGGAGGTGTTGATGACGTCCCGGAGTAGGGGTGCGATGGTGGAGTCGGCCTTGTTGAAGACGTGGTGGGGGCAGGGGTCGGTTGGGGAGCCGGAGTGGGTGGTGTTCATCGTGCAGGCTGTTTCTTCGGTGGTCACTTTGGTCCAGGTGCGGAGGGTGGCAGAGGGGTTCGTTGGTTCGGTGGTTCGGTGCGTGGATGGTGCGCCGAAGCTGTTGTGGATGTCCGCAATCTTGCGGTGGAAGAACGAGTCGAGGGAGTCGCAGAGATCTTGTGAAGGGGTGATGTTGTTGTTGCAAGTGCTGGGGTTGGAGAACTCCATGACGATGCTGAAGAGTTCCTTGCTGTCGTGGGTGCTGCTGTCCAGTCGCTCCTTCAGTGATTTCTTCTTGGTGGTGCGGATGAGCTGGTGGTGCTTGCGGGTGGCGTGTTTGAGGGCGGTCATGTTGTCAGTGGTCCGGTAGAGGAGCCAGGCTTTCTCGAGGGTGCGGCAGGTCTTCTTGGAGTCCTTGAGTTCGTCGGTGAACCAGGGGGCTTTCTTGCTTCTGGGTCTGCTGGGAGGGTTCTTCAATGGTGCGAGGTCATCGGCGCAGGCGGTCAGCCACTGTGTGAAGTTGCGGGCTGCTTTGTTGGCGTCTGATGTGCTGGCAGGTGGGTTCTGGCTGAGGGAGGTGGTGAGCTGGTCGGCGGTGATCTTGCTCCAGCTCCTGTGAGGAACCTGTTGCAGGTGGTGATGGGTTGTGGTTTTCCTGAATCTGAAGTGGACGCAGCTGAGCCACAAACACACACACACAGAGCCACAAACACACACACACACAGAGCCACACCTTCACGAGACAGCAGGCTCCGGCGCTGGGCCGCATCCGGGGTGCACAGAGCTCGCGCCTGCGGTGGCACCACTCTTGCAGAGGGCAGCACGGATGGCGATTCCTTGAAGGCCCAGAGCAGCTCCAATCAGTCACCGTCATGTATAATGCAGAGCACCCCTGCATTCAGTGTGCAAACCTTAGAAAGGGTCACATCTCCAGCTACAATACTCTTCTGTTTTTTACACCGCACCTCACAAACTTAAGATGCCATTAAATTATGATTATCGTGAAGGATGAACGTCTGCAGCTACAGGATACTTCCATTTTTACAACCTCAAGGTGGCAATCCCAGAGTGCTCTAAATTATGCAAATCTTGAACGGAAGATCTCCAGCTACAGGAGCCTTCTGTTTTTAAAACACATAACGGGTCATTAGAGGCACGTCTTCACTAATGGTAAGAGTTGGTAGTAAACAGTAACATCCCTAACACGACTATGTACTGGTACAGAAGTGGAACTGCATTCCCAGATTATAACTCAGTGGGTTGTAGTACATACTTCAAGCCTGTGTGTCAAGGCTGGAATCATGGCGTGATCGCCTTAGCTGTGCAAACTTTCATACTTGATAAAATGAGAACCACTGTTAAGTAAGATAAAATGAGTACCACTATCAGGTACTGGTAAGGCCTCTTATCAGTGTGAATAGCGTTATGATAGGAATACACACAACTCAATGTATAAGAAATGTAAGTAATGCAAGCAACCAAATTTGAGTGGAAGGAGGGGCACGGGGCAGGAAAGATCTTAAAAAAACAGGAAAGGAGCCCACACACTTGTCAAAACTTTCATTACGCCCCACCTCGCACATGTTTTATTCTCAACACATCTGGGCCCTCATGCTTGCAGCAAGAAGCGGGCCCCGCACCCTCGCAGCTCAAGACAACACGCTGCAGCTCCATCACAGCTCCTCACTCCACACAAACGACTAACCCCAGGCTGACTCAGTGGCCTGAGGACTCATTTCTGGTCCTAAGCATTTCAATTAGTGTATCAAGCCAGAACTAACCCTCCTGCTGCACCGCCTCGTTCATAAACAGGACAAAGACACCCACAGCGGATCAAAAGTGACTAGGAGAAAAAAATGCAGTCTTCGAAATGCAGCGATCCATCAAGCCTACAGGGCAGATGTTAATTTGCATGTTTAATGAGTAACATACACCTTACAGACCCGAGAAATGCTCTGTCTCTATGTACATACTGTTTAACACTATGTGTAAAACCCCCTTTCCAGACCCAAAATCAGCAGAAATAATATTAGGACCATTATCGCTCCTGTCCATTTTAAAGCCAGTGAGGGCTGAGCATTCTACTTTTCCACTTACCTCGGCGATTAAGAGGGCAAAATATTTTGAAAGTGAATTTTAAGCGCGTTTGTTATCACAAGTAGGCCTGGGCGTAGTGGGGCTTCGCGGAGCTACGTGAAGTGGGAGAGAAACTACGCCCACCTCCGCACTCCGCGTAGCCCCACTACACACCGCAGGCCTCCCTCCCTCCCGCCCTCCCTAAATACTTTAATTTAAATGTTAGAAAGAATTAAAAGGCACTTACCTTGCCCGCCGCTGCCCGCCGCGTCTCCGGGGCTCCCTCTCTTCATCGCCGCTGTCTTGGGTACTAATGCGCATTAGTACCCAAGACGGCAGCGATGAAGAGTTGGAGCCCCGGGGACGCGGCGGGCAGCGGCGGGCAAGGTAAGTGCCTTTTAATTCTTTCTAACATTTAAATTAAAGTATTTAGGGAGGGCGGGAGGGAGGCGGGTGGTGGCCAGCTACGCACCGTCTGCGGAGCGTGCGTAGTGCCGAATTCTACGCCTGCTACGCAAAATGCGTAGAAGCCGGCACTACGCACACTCCGTGCACGGAGCGTAGCTGCCCGCCCAGGCTTAATCACAAGCTTGCATGCCGGAAGTTGCACAGCTGGGGCCTGCCAAAGAGACACACTGAGAGACGAAGTCCCCTCTATGTGGTGGTGGTGGAGTGGTGGTGGTGGATGTGGTGAAGGATGTGGTGTTGGATGTGGTGGATGTGGTAGTGGGGGACGTGGTGGTGGATGTGGTGGTGGATGTGGTAGATGTGGTGGATGTGGTGGTAGTGGATGTGGTGGTGGTGGATGTGGTGGATGTGGTGGATCTGGTTGTGGTGGATTTGGTGGTGGTGGTGGTGGATGTGGTGGTGTATGTGGTGGTGGTGGTCAATGCTTTAAATGGGACGGTACTCACCGGTACTCAGTCCGGGCACTTTCTATTTTTAACCTCCTGAGTACCGGCACTTTTTCATCGCCACGGAGCATACCGGTACTCATGACTGGTAGGCTCAGTGGTACATGTCCTGCTGAAGATGAGGCTGTCTGAGCGCCACTCTCAGTCAAAGCGCCACTGTAGCCCTGTGCCGAGCCGCTGCTGAATCATTCAGCAGTGGCTCATTACATTTTGTTAATGTGACAGGGGAGCAAGCTCAGTATCACTCTGTGAGTGACAGGGTCCGATCACCCTGCACTTTAGATCACAGGTGTGAAATTTCACAGCCACTAAAGGTCCAGACAACTGACTGAGAGTCTGCAAGGAGAAAACCGTGGGAGGTAGGAATTGCCAACAACATTTTTAATTCTGTGGTGAGCCTTTTGTGTTAGTGAATGTCTGCTTTTGTGTGATAGAGCGGAAGTGACAGAGAGAGCATCAGGACATTATGTGAAGGTATTTTAACCAAAAATTTGAGGCATGTTTTGTGTGTGCATGTCTGCTTCTTCTTGGGACTGTGTGTGAGTACGTACTCATGGGCAAGAGAATGTATGAAGGCTGAACGTAATAAAACAAATAAGAACTGAACCTGCAAATGTAAAAAAAATGCAGAAACTAAAGCATAACACTTTGTTTGGCCTTGATGTAATTTTTTGTGAGGAAATAACCACTTTATGTTCATACATTTATCATGTTTTTTGGTGTGTGCTGAAACTGTTGTAACTAACATGTTCCTTTAAATGCAATGAGCGGCTTACACAGTTGAAAGGGGCATATTAGGAGACAGGTTATTAATTGTCTACATATGCCATGCCCACATGTGCAGAGGTAATTTGCACATGCAGGCAATTTGAGACTGTTGAGAAGTGTAATTTAAAATCAAAATGATTACTTGACAGATGGCAGTAGTGTCTTTATATAATTATGCCCCGCCCTCGGCTCTGCCCCTTGCCCTGCCCCCTAGCTCAATTTAATGAGTACCTGCACTTAATTTTTCCCCATTTATAGCACTGGTGGTGGTGGATGTGGTGTTGGTGGATGTGATGGTGGTGGTGGATGTGGTGGTGGATGTGATGGTGGTGGATGTGGTGGTGGAGGATCTGGTGGTGGATTTGGTGGTGGTGGTGGAAGTGGTGGTGGATGTGGTGGTGGTGGTGGATGTGGCAGTGGTGGGTGTGGTGGTGGTGCATGTGGTGGTGGATGTGGTGGTGGTGGATGTGGTGGTGATGGTGGATGTGGTGGGGGATGTGGTGGCACTTTACTTCAATACTTGCAGCCCACCTCGGAACTGCGCACTTCAGGCCCGGGACCTGCAGTCCTGCTAGGACTGCGCACTTCAGCCCAGGACCGACGGCACACTTAATTCCAGAACTGTACACTTCGCCCCAGCCAGAACTTGCACTCAACGACAGCCTTGCGCACTTCAGCCAGGCCGTGCACTTTAACAGGACCAAGCTCTTTGCCTGAGGTCTGGCACTTCACTCCGTGACAGGACACTTCATTCCACTACTGCGCACTTCACTCCAGGATTGCACACTTCGCCCCCTGGCCTTGTACCCCATATCAGGACTGACCACTTCAGCCAAGTACTAAGCACTTCGCTCCAAAATTTGCGCATCGGAGACATGGACTGCGCGCTACACTGAAGGGCGATGGCCCCGGCTGCGCGCTTCAACCAGGAATGCACACTCCGTTGAAACACAGCGCACTTCGGGCTCGGGTTGTGCACTTCGATGTAGTACAGCGCACTCCATCGAAGGGCAACCCGCTTCTCTCTAGGATTGTGCACTTCAACCCAGGCCTGCTCACTCCATTTCAAGCCATCTCATTTCGGCCCCGAAATTGGCGCTTCATCCCAGGACTGTACACTCAACCCAAAGCCACGCATTTCATCACAGGGCGGTGCATTTCACACAAGGGCAGCTCACTTTGTTGTAAAACAACACATTTTCCCTCAGCACTGGACACTCTACCCCAGGGCCATGCCTTTCAGCATAGGGCTGTGCAGGGCCACTGAGTCTGTTCTACTCGTCCTGTTCATTCAAGACTGAACACTTCCCCTCTGGACTGACTGTTCAAGGGACCCCAACCTGCGTGCCCCCACACGGGACCCCAACCTGCGTGCCACCACACGTGTGAGCACTGCGTCCCTGGGCCGCTGGCTTCCTCGCCCAGCTCTTAAAGCACTGAGTACTGGACAGGTGAGTGCTACACACCTTTATACCATTATATGCTTGTGCCTTATTTTGTCTGTTATACTTTCCTGTTTTATTTTTGTTTCGGGTGTGTGCGAACCTGGCACAAAAGCTTTCACAGGTTCGAATAAGGACGGGCTGACTCAGCCTTTCATCCATCATAGGTTGGTAAGACAAAGTAGGGAAATCGTAATACCTGTGTTTACAGAGCTACAAAGCAGCCCGACTTTGGAAGCAAGTTTGTAACGCTATCCAGAAAGTACGTTATGATGGTAAAACTGGGGTGTGTGTGTGTGTGCGCGCGTGTACGTGTAGTGGGGGGAGAGGGTCGGCCTCTTAAATCTGATTTTATTTTGCTCTACTAACTGGAGCACTTTTGTTTTTTCTTTGTTCAATTCCAGATTTTCCTGGGCTAGGTAAGATACTAGCATGTTTATTAAGCGTTGTAGGCCTATTGGCGTTTAACTTAGTAGGACAATGTCATCTGCGTACTGGCGAATTGGAACTGAAACATTGCCCAATTTCGGAGCGTGACAATCGATTTCTTCTAGATTTCTGCCTATGTCTGCCAGGTATAAATTGAATAGGCTGGGGGCTAACACGCAAACTTGTTTTGGGCCTTCCTGGGTTTTAATTTTAGATGTTAAACTAGACCCGTGTCCTTGTTTTACCCTTACCCATGTGTCGCTGTACAAACCGATTATTGTGTTTAATAGACTTTGGGGCAACCCCCACTCTTTTAGCTTTCCCCATAGTCTAAACCTGCTCACTCGATCGAAGGCGGCGTTTATGTCGACAAAGCACGCATATAATCGTTGGTTCTTTTTTTCAGCGTTCTCGTTAGTAATGCCAGGATGGTCAAGTTTGTTATTGTCCCCATCCCTTGTCTGAATCCAATTTGGAATCTAGGAATTAAGTTATTATTTTCCACCCATTCTTGCATCTGCTCTAAGAGATATGCGGCATAAAGCTTGGCTTCCACATCTATTAAGATCAGCCTGTAATTCCCCGGATTTCTACGGTCTCCTTTTTTGTAAATTGGGTGGATAATGTTTCCTTTCCAAGATGCTGGCATTTTAACTCTTACGTAAATTTGATTAAACAGCATAGTTAGATGTTCGGCCCAAAAATCCTCGTTTAACTTAAATACTGCAGTCGGGAGACCATTTGGTCCTGGGATGCCCTCTCTTTTGAGCTTTTGAATTAGTTTTTTTAAATGGTTGCGATTAGTCAGAGTGGGTTGTTCGTTGACCCTTTTTTCGCATTCCAAATCTTTGGGCTTTTTTTCACTAACCTGAGTAATTTTTGAATTGCTTGATTCCATATCTTTTATTAACCCTTGGTTCTTTTCGTTTCTCTGTGGGTCCTTACTTGAGTAAAGGTTCCCTACGTGATCTCCCCAGCCGTTGAGTACAATTCCGGGATCCTGGTGCATTGCTTCTCCTTTATTTAGGTTATTTATAATGCTCCAAAAGTTCTGAGAGGTTGGTTTTTTTTATTTGCACATAAAAGTTTTGCCCAGATAGATTCTTTATACACTGCTTTTGCGG
The DNA here is from genome assembly GCF_964263255.1 of Lissotriton vulgaris. Classification (NCBI taxonomy): domain Eukaryota; kingdom Metazoa; phylum Chordata; class Amphibia; order Caudata; family Salamandridae; genus Lissotriton; species Lissotriton vulgaris. Next base: position 16,371 of record NW_028251453.1, on the reverse strand, counting down.
TCCACAACTTTTTCCGATAGTTTTTTCTCAAACTCCTAATGTTATTGAAGTTTGGTTTGATTCCCTGTTTTTTCCTTCTCAGTTGGATCCGTAACTCCTGGGCTATTTTTCTCTTTTCGTGTCTTAACTCACTGTTATACCAGGGTTCTCTCTGCACTTTTGTGCCTCTTTGTGTAACTGCTGGAGCAGAGTGCTTTTGGATAAGTTCCTCTACCAGGTTTTCCCAATTTTTTACCCGTTCTCCATCTATTTGTTGGCCGAGTTTTGTCATAAATTTCTTGCTGTGGCCTGGATGTCTTTTGTTTCTCCTCACCTCCATCTTATTTTTTGGAGATAAAATGTCTCAGTTTGTTGCATTATGGAGGTTATTTTTTCAGCACATGTTACTGCGATGTTCATCCTTATGGCTTGGGGAAAATGGTCACTTTCTATGCGCTGGACTATGGTTTAGTCCTCAATGGCATATTTTAGGCTGTCACTTATTATTGTAAAGTCAATAGTTGACTTGACCTTACTACTCATGTATGTTGGTACCAACATTGAGTCACCTTCTTTTCTGCTTTTTAAAATTGTTAAGCCCATTGTTCCTAATTTGCGCTCTGTAACTAGTTTGTGCTCTTCTGCTAGACCTTAGTCCTGATTGTAGCTTATTTTACCGTAGCTCATTAAATTGCAGTTAAAGTCCCCTGAAATTATCAGTGGCCATTGCTTATTTGATTTTTGTAAGGCTTTGATTAATTTGATAAGTGTAGCATTTTTTTCATTTTTTGCTACTGTCGGGATGAATATAAACATTTATCAATAGCAGTTGCAGCTGCGGTTTTATATTGATTTTAATTACATGGACCCAACTCAGCCCTACGTCCTGTTCCTCTGTTTGCCAGTCTAATTTTTGTGACACATACCTTGATAGTCCTCCACGTGGGTGCCCATAGTTGGGCAGTCTCTCTGCTAATATGTGGTGTTCGATGAATCCCGGAATTGCTGGGTAAGTCAGGTTCCAGGTCTCTTGTAAAAGAATTATATCTTGGTTTTGGAAGAAAGGTTGAGTTTCGTGGTCCTGGTCCATGCCACTGAATACATGTACGTTCCATGAACACATCTTGATCTTTACCAAATTGCTTTTTTTCCGTCTAATGGGCCTGGTTGTATTTTCTTAGTGGTAACTTTGCGTCATTTCGAGGAATTCTTTTGGCTTAATGCCGTTGGGATCCACGACCAGTCCTGGTCAACTCAGAGAGGCCCTCCTTTGTTTGTCTGATTTTTTGGGTTGTGCGTCTTCCTGAATTTTTTTCCTGGGTCGTTGTGCGAGCTCCACGGAGACACATCGTTTGCTTTGGTCTTGGTGATTCATCCCCCTTTGGGTAAGATGAACTTTTCAAAAGGGGATATGGATATCTTGGGTGCATGTGTTGCTTCGGGGTTATTTCCCAACTCTCAAATGATGGTCTCTTAGCGAAGATCCTGGCCGCTAACTCCTTAGATGCCCAAGTGATCACAGAATCTTCTATATCTGGGTTATCTTTATTTTGAAAGAACTCCACTGCTACTATGTCTCGAGAGACTATTCCACTTAGTTCTGGTATTACCTTAAACAGTTTTATCAAGTTTTGTCTGTTTAAAATGTCCTGCCTTCCCTTCGTTACATATTCTGGGATGAATGACAGTATTGGTTCAAATTTGTCCAGGACATTTTTTTTACTTCCTTGAGGGGCCTGTTGATGGTCTTCTTTTCTGGTTATTAGGTTGTTTATTTTTCTGACTGTTTCCTGTCCTGTGCAAGCCTCTTTCCTCTTTTCCCTTGTCTTTACCTTTCCTACTAAATTGCTTTGCTTGGTTTGCTCGTATTCTCGATTTTTACTTTGTGCAATACATCTCCGATCATTTCCGTTTGTGGTGTGCTTGATTGTGGTCTGATTTGTAACTAACTGCACGTTTTTTTCCCACTTTTGCTTACTTATATTTTTATCTGAGCGCCCGTGGGTGGTCTTTCGTAAACTTTCTTCGCTCGGGTGCTTTGAGATCTGACCGTCCTCTGTGTTTGCACATGAAACCCTTCAAGATTCTAATTTTTTTGTCGGAGACCTTCCACCGACGTTCTCTGAATCTTTTTTTGGCCTCTTGTCATTAAAATTGCCTGAAACTTGTTGTGGACCATAATTTGATCCCTCGTATGTTGATGATTCTAGCTCTTGAATGGGCTCCACCGTTATCGACTGCTCAAACGAGTAGCTTACCCGATCCGAGTCCGATAATGCCAATCTACTTGTGTAGTCGTTCGGAGAATCATTTATCCTAGCTTGGTTTCGGCTCGTGCTCCTTGTGAATATTGGGGAAAAAAAATCTGTGGCCGTGGTTAGTTCACTTTTTTGTTTGGGCCTTGCCTTCCTAGCTCGTTTCCTTTGTCTTTTTGTTTATTTATCCTGTGGCTGAGGATCAAATTTGGCCTGTTGTTCTTTTATTTGAACGTCGTTGTTTTCCATTTCCGCCTTTAGGACCTCTTTTTGTTCCAGTTTCTCTAAATTACCATCCCCCTCTTTATTGTGCCTTTGATTAGTTTGATGATTTGGGACGTTTGGGTTTCTTTATTGAGTTTTTTCCCTGGGGATTCTGGATTTCCCTTGCGCTTGCTCACTGTTTTTACTGCTCCGAGAATGTCTTTCAAAATATCTGGGAGGGACGCAAGCTTCTCAATTCTACACCCGCACCCCCAGTTGTTTTGTTTGTTTTTGTTTGGGAGTTGGTCCATGTTTCCTTTGTTTTTGTTTGTCTTTGTTTGGGAGTTGGTACTTGTTTCCTGCCAGTAAAGACATTATTATGTCTGTCTTGGAGCTAATATTTGCGATGTGCTCTGCGATAATATTTATAAGATCGATTTGAACCTCCATTTTGTCAGACTGATAATTAAGTGCCCTTATAGCTTGGTCCAGCGAACTTATTAGCACCTTCCACCAGTGTATATTGAACTGTTGGCTACCTGCGTTCACTACGGGTTCGACTGAATATTCGATCATGCTTGCCGATGAGATTGAAATTGGTACCGACTGATGACCTTTACTTACTCTACTACCATAACTTATACTGTCTTCTATGAGTATTCTTTGAATGCCACTTGCGTCCATTATATTGCGTGGGGTTGATGCCACTAGTCCCGACCCGCGCTCTTTAAGGATTGGTTGTTGTACTAAAGTGGGCCCTTGTGGAGATGTCCTTTTTGTTGTCGTTTTGGTGATTTCAATCAAATTTGATTCATTTGATACTAAAAGGGAGTTCGACCAGACTTCCTCCCCTTCTACTCTCTGTTTTGTCAAATCAGCAATTTCTCCGGGTTTAATCTCTTTGCATGGATCATTATGGTCATTGTGTTCCTTATTGTTCTTATATCCTGTGTTGTTAAAGATATTCTCCAAGGATTCTGTTGTGGGTAAAAGAGGATATGAATCCAGAGGAGGCCAAGTAGTTTACCCAAGATGTAGGTTTATTTGCAGATCAATATAAGTTCCATGTTAATTACAGAGGATGGTAATTCAAGGTCCATAGATAGTAATTTAAGGTAAATAGATAATCATTTAAGGTCCCACCAGGAGCTAGGTGTTAGTTGCTCAGCCCACACTCATCAACTGTCATTCCACAGACACACAGGCACACTCACATTCTGAACTCTCTGACATCACGCACTCCAACATTCCACACAGACATAACACTCACTCTGGCTGAGCAACTGGAAAGGAGGAAAACCCAGGCACAACATATCCCCTTTCCTTCAGAGGAAAAAACAGAATTATAAAATTAGAGAGATAACACTTGCAAATAAACGGACAGTTCAAATAGTCAAAGAAGAACAGAATAAGAAGAGAGAAAATAAGTAGAAGGCAAAGAAACACTATAAAGGGAACACATCCCCTTCCCTTGAAGAAAATAAACAATGCAAACATGAACAGGCTTAAAATGTAAAACATAGGGTAAATACATGACCCAATAATAAGTGCACAACCTTCACCTGAAAATCATCAATAAATGTATAGGGTAAATACATGACCCAATAATAAGTGCATAACCTTCACCTGCAATGGGGTATTCATACCAGCACTTACTTAATAATAACGTTAACGCGTTTTGAAACCTGTACTTTAAACCTGTACTTAACAAATTAAAGAAAAACGCGCTTTAATACCTGTAATGCACCATATACTTGCGCTGTATAACACTTAAAGAAATTGAAGCATAACGCGTTTTAACACCTGTACTGCACCATATACTCGTGCCGTATAACACTTAAAGAACTTGAAGCATAACGCATTTTAACACCTGTATTGCACCATATACTCGTGCCGTATAACACTTAAAGAAGTTGAAGCATAACGTGTTGAAGCATAACGCGTTTTAACACCTGTATTAACTAAATATTAAAGTTTGCACTATAATACTTGTTATGTAATCATTAATCTAATACCACAAACTCTTAATACCTGCGCTTAATTAATAACATCAAATGAACATGCGTAAAGGGTGAAACAAGGTTAAAATAAACATAAAAGGTAGAAACAGTAAGTAGGCGTGCACACCTATACTGAATAGAAACAAATATAAGGAGACCAGCTCCAATACTCGCAACTGAACTACCCTAATGATAAAACTTAGTACCCCTTAAAATGTTTAGATTGGCCAAATCAAAACATACCCTGTACTAAACACCCAATTACGAGATGGAGAAAATATAAATAAAAGCGCAAAACACAGTATACATAACTGCAAAAACATAAGACTTGCAAAAAAGACTGTGGTATAACTCTAAAACTGCTAATTGCCAATATAATACAGTTTCAGCATAACATGAATAAATAATATCAAGCATATTGCAAGTAATCCATAAACATCATAAATCAACATTCACGTAAGAAGATCACCAAAACGTATGTGTAAACCAAAGCAAAAACATTTCTTGAAGCTGGCTGTAAACTGTACACAAACTAGCCAGATGATGGCAGCATCACTCAAAAAATAGTATCATGAAATCGAAGATCGTACTGCAATCTTGAAGAGAATGGTCCGATAGTCCCATGACGACCATGAAAACAGCTGATGTGACCGTCCGATAGTCCCATGACGACCATGAAAACAGCTGATGTGACCGTTTCCACAACTTTGAACAAGCTGCACACTCGAACCAGGAAGCATCAGAAAAGCGCAGCCATGGAAACCGGGCAGGAAATAAAAACGCTTCACGTTACGTAGCAAAGCGGAATGACGAAGACAGTACTTCCATGTAGCATGGCGGTGACGCAGGGTGACGAACAGAGGACTTCGCTTCTCCACTGAGTCACACAAAGATTCCACAACGTCATCATATTTGAAAGTGGCAAGGAGGGGAAAGGATCAGAGCGGACGCAGATAAACAGGCGCCCAGTTAAACGGTATTCTCAGGTTAGCATTGAGCAGCAAATGGCATTATTTTAAAAGTATTTGCTGACTTTCATTTTCCATGGCATCATTTTTAAAGTACACGCTGACTTCCATTCTTTAGTATAACTTCACTTCAGGAACTGCGCAGTTAAATTCATGCTGGCCAAACCAAGACGATGTGAGAACACTTTGTCTTCAAAGAACACTTTCAAGTTTATTTAAATAATGTCGAAGTATGAGCCACACTCTAAACAGCTCCGAAAGCTCACAGAACACTTTCACTCAGTAATTAAGTGCTCGAAGGAGACTTTTCCAATTTAACTCTTTCACGCATGGTGAGATGGTGATACATCAGTTTCAGTTATTTTAGCACGCAGTTCTTACAGCAAAATAATTTGCCAATATTAATTAAAAGCACTCCCTGGGTTTGTAGGCTGTCTGTTGTTAAAAAGACACTGGTGGGACTTACCTGGGTGGTTCTTACTTTATTTCCGTTTCAGTTGCAGTATTTCTGTTTCAGCAGAAGAAATGGGTTCTCTTCATTTTCATTTGTAGTTGTATATTTATTCAAGATCTTTGCACGCTGTAAATCCTTTTCCTTTTCCAAAAACGTCGCCAAATGTTGTGGGTAAAAGAGGATATGAATCCAGAGGAGGCCAAGTAGTTTACCCAAGATGTAGGTTTATTTGCAGATCAATATAAGTTCCATGTTAATTACAGAAGATGGTAATTCAAGGTCCATAGATATTCATTTAAGGTAAATAGATAATCATTTAAGGTCCCACCAGGAGCTAGGTGTTAGTTGCTCAGCCCACACTCATCAACTGTCATTCCACAGACACACAGGCACACTCACATTCTGAACTCTCTGACATCACGCACTCCAACATTCCACACAGACATAACACTCACTCTGGCTGAGCAACTGGAAAAGAGGAAAACCCAGGCACAACATATTCCTTTGCCGAAGGTGTCGATGGTATCAATGAAATTTGGTTTTCACCTTTCGGGTCTTGCTGACCTATTGTTATTTTTTTTTCTGTACCACTAGTCGGTTCCATATCAATAGATGACCTGATTGTATTGTGGACTTGGACCAACACAGTTTCCAATTTTTTCCCTAGATGATATTTTTTCCCTGGGTAGTCGGCTGTGGCGTCGTAAGTAAATAGTTCCATTGGCTGTTTGTCCTGGTTTGAAGTTTCGAACAAGACTAGTGTTTTTAACTTGTCGGGCTGAATTGGGCTCGGTAGGTTTAGTGCCTCCTATGTTGAAGCAAAAATCAGGGACCCTGGGTCATTTAGGAAAAATGATTTATTGATCTTCTGCTGTTGTTTTCCTAGGATTGGGTCGATTTTGTCTGGTGTCGGGACTGATCCTGCCCTCTCTCTCTCTCATTGGTCCGCTGGTTCCCCCTTTTGAACTGAAGAGGAACCCTCTTGGAGGGACTTGCCTGGTTTTTTTTTTTTTTATTTCTTATTTGGTAAGGGTTGCCGGTTCGTTCCTGATCTCATTTATTTTCTTTTTTTTTGCTTAACGACAGGACCTGTGTGCTCCTTCTCTTTGTTCGCTCTTTTACTGACCCTTGAATTAATGGGGGTATTTTTTCCCCTCGCTCTCTTTCTTGCCTCTCTTGCTGTTTGTGATCTTTGTGGCTGCTAACTTTTTGATCGTTAGCTGGTCACGCTTTGTTCGAGTCTCTTAGTAAGAGAGGACTCTGCTTGACCAAGCTTGTCCTCCTTTGTTTGTCCTCCTTTGAGCCCTAACGCCTCAAAGGCGCAATGACTCAGTAGATTGTTTATCGAGAAGAGCCTTGTACTATGGCTCCTGGAGAAGCAAATGTTTTGGAAGGCTGTGATTTTCAAAGTGAAACACGTGCTGGCTACTGGAGAGGTAGCGGCGGGTCGGGGGAATGCAAGACAAGCCGCTGGTGCTAAACCTCTAGGCGGGGCGGCAATGGCGTCGGGAGCGGCAGTGGTATTACTCCTTAAGCGAACCTCTGTCAAGGGGAGAGCGGTGAGCGGAGCTCACAGGGGGCCACAGGCTAGTAGACCTAGTCAGGCTGCATCCGTGGTCTGCCCCCGGGCTCTTACTTCGCAGCCGCCTATAACGGCGGCCGAGCTCGCCTATAACGGCGGCCGAGCTCGCGGTCGCTTTCCGGCCCTCGCTCGGTCCTTGCCCCCGCTGCGCCGTGCTGATCCTCCTGGGGGCACAGCACTGACCTCCTTTGCATGGTTTTACTGCAGAGATGCCGGGATGTAGGCTGCCTCTCCCCGATGATGGACGCAGGAGACGCCGGAGACGCGGGACTTGGCAGCCTTCCCTCCTGCTGCTGCTGCTTGCTCGATGCTCACTCGATGTTCGCTCCTCCTCCGCTCCTCCCCCGACACGTGCACTGGGTCAGCCAAGTCCTTAATGGTTCTCTATCAGTGAGGAAACAGTGAGCTCAGACACTGGAATTCTGGGACTCTGGGGCCGTTAAAATATATATATATATATATATAATATAATGTATATGTATATATAAATGTATATGTTCATATGTAAGGATGGTTGCCCGCCTCTTCATGCTGTCACGTTCGCACAAATCAAATAGATGACCCAGAGGCCCTAATACTGCCCCAATCGTGCAACACTGACAGCTGATTTTGTAGTGGGCACCACACTGATATCATCACACATGAGCATCTCCGTCAAGCGCTATATTTTATTAAAGCCCCTTCGAGCGGGTACAGCCAAATGAGCACGCCCGATCCCAAGCCTGGAATGGATGCCAGGAACTGCTGCGGCGATAGAGGAACTCCCTGCTCCGCCTGAGTGTCTAAGAGTGCAAGTGTGAGCAGAGTCCGTGTAGAGATGCCGGTGTCCTCGAAGAGGTGGGGGCTACCTCTTTTCTGGATTGCATCAGCTGTGCTTGCTAGGATGCTGAGGGTGCCTCTCTGGGAGTGGAGGGGGCCTCCTGTGTCCACATGCCAGGGCCCCAGGGCGCAGACTGTTAACCTGATGTCTGTGACTGTGTTACTTTCTTCAGCAGGTAGAGCTCGGGCCATTCTGTATTGGACTGTTCTGTTATAAACAGGGCCACGGAATTATGTGATTGAATGTGCCGCCACATAATTATAGATCTGCCACTTTTGCAACATAAACCATCATCTGCTGCATTATCTGCAGATTTTAACACAAAGAAAAAAATGTTTCAGCTCAAACTGTTCAACAAGTTTGCAGATGAATAGGTTTCTAAACAGGACAAGCGCTCACCGTGCCTTTTGTCTTGTAAACCCCGTACTTTTCAGACTGGGGGGCGTGTTTTTGACTGAGAACGTCACTAGGTAGAAAGAAAGTAAAAAACACGCTCCCCATTCTGAAAAGGACGGGGCTTAGATCTTAAGAAGAACGTCACTAGGACCTCTTCTCCAATGGCTGGACGCCATTTAGGAGGCCAGCCAATGGAGAAGAGGGGTGGGGCTTAACCCTCGTACCTAAAGCCATAAAATCTCGCGAGCTCGAGTGCGCATGTGCGCACCCGACGCCATGCAAGACCTAACAATCAGGAGGATGGCTTCACAATGCCGCATCAGATAGAGCTAATACAGACTTCCACGTGCAAGTCAAGTCTGACCGTCTCATCACGCAAAGCAACCACCAAATTAAGCATGCGACAGATTCATCCACCCGCTGCACTACACAAAGAAAGTAACACAAGCCACTGCTGTGGAATTCCCTAAATAAGATGCAGGCTGCACAACTTCAGTGAGTTAAGATAACCAAAATTATAAGAAAAATCCAAAACTTGGAGAGCGAGAGAATGGACGAGAAAAGCAGGGACCATTTTACAGTCAAAACTTGCTTTACAACAGAAGCCAAATCTCAGCTCATGCGTAGTCCTGCGAGGCACGGGTCAAATGAAGCCGCCTAGGATCGACAGCGATAGGAAAGGCTACAACACTGCCTGTAAGTGCCAAAGTACGGGAGAGGGGGTGGGGTAGAGAAGAGGAAACAAAACACACACAAAAAAACCACACACACTTACCTTTAATTGATCATCCTTCCTTTGAGGCTGAAAAGAAAGGAGACGACATGCATTAGTTTTCCTGCACACATTACATACCAATTCCTGCTTTTGCCACAAACCATCGATACATCAGATATGAGCGAAAGACAAGAGCTCCTATTCACCACTGTTCATCTGCTGAACTATGTGATCATCATTGTATCAATCTCGGTGCAGACCTATCGCATGCTGCACTAACGCAGTACACAAACATACATGCATTTGAAATGTAAATGGTCCTTCCATTGACTTTGTGGTGCCCCTTCTCGCCCCCCGCTCCCCGTTCCTGAGGCAGTGGCGTAACGAAACTTGAGGGGGCCCCCCTGCAAAGCACATAGAGGGGGCACCCCTGACCCCCAGCGGCCCGGCCCACCACCTACCACTTTGCCCTACCACCCAGGAATCTAGTATATTTTGATTTGAAACCTCCAACATTTAAATGAAATGCTTCTATATTGTCTTTCTCTAAGTTCTAATGAGAAAATGGGAAATACCCTTAACATACAAGTTATGCCATTTGTAACAATACTGTCAAAAGCAGATTATTTAACTGAGGCAGCAATCAGAACAATGAGAAGGGGAGCGATAGTTTTGTCTCAGGAACTGCCTATGGCTGAAGACCAAAGAACAACTATGATGGGTCTGAAATAGAATTGACATTAATGGACAATAACTTGAAACTTTGAAAGACAACCCCAAACCTGCAATTCCATAAAAACTCAACTGACAAAAGAATGCATGGTAAGTGATGGGTTTATTTGATTGAGATTGCAGATTGAGCAGTGAGGGGGACAGGTGAGTTAAGTGTGACATGAGTGCAGGGTGAATAGTGTGCTTGTTTGACTGCAGGGTGAGGTACAGAATGACCAGCGCAAGTGCATAGCGAGTGCAGAGTGATGAATGAGTGCAGGGTGAGCCGGTGAATGGTGTGAGTGCATGGTGATTGCTGTGAGTGCAGGGTGACTGTAAAAGTGAAGGGCGAGAATGAGGAGTGAGTTGTCTGAATGCAGGGTGCATTCCCAAGACACTTGAAGTAACTCAGCATGTTATTTATGGTGGTGTGGGTTTCAGATATAAGTTAAACTATTGTTATTCTGGCATTAATAGGGCTCGAGGGTGTAGGAAATAATGTGCTGATCCTGCCAGTCTTATGATTAGGGTTGCCAGCTCATGTTGATGCCCCATACAGGACAAAAATAAGCAGTCACCTAAAGACGTATTTTCAACACTTATCTGTGCATACTTCGAACAGCAAATATAAGTAGAGATCACTTTTAATTGTGTTTAAAGGCTGCCTGAATGATCCATGACTGATAACTAAAGGGAACAAAGACAGAAAAGTCATTTAACAAATGAATACATACATTTTTATTTATAACCCTATTTAGTTTCAAGATGAGGTCTTTCAGTGTCTTTAAACACATGGCTGGCATTTTTATTTTGGCAACCCTACTTTATATTCCTTTTCATGAAATGTCTTCTCACACTATAGCAGTAAATGTAAATTTCAAATGTAAGGAATAGGCCCAGGTGGTCCTGCCTGGAACCAGAAAAAACGAAGCCTCTGGAACCCAGTTTACAAAGGTATGCAATGGTACATTACATAATGAGAAGTTGGTGCTGTGCATAAGATAAATATTGCATCCTGTGCTCCTCAGCAAACAAGTTACCAACTAAAATCTTAACAGGGTCTTCTTGGCCTCTCGTCTTTCTGGGGTCAAAACACTGACTCATTACTTATAGTAAATTCAGTTAGTATGTAATCAGAGGACAGGTTTTCTATTGCACAACACGTCATTCTGTGGTCACTGCGTAACCCTTTATTATACTCAAAATGTGCATAGTGACATCTGTTGTTGATGGTGATATGAAAAGACCCATCTGCACTCATAAACACTACATACAAAACCCGATTTTTAAGAGATGAAGGGGAATCACTAGGGAGAGAAAGAATGAGAACTTGGAGGAGAAAAGAAGAACCAGATGAGGGGATCTTGAAGAGGGGCTGTGAATGGACTGAAATGATGGGAGAGCCTAAAAGATGTAAAGGAGGAAAGGGGTGAGAAGGTAATAACAATGACACAAGTGAGCAGTGCAGGTAGTGGGGAGAAAGAAGATGATGATGATGATGAGAGCCAGTAAGGATGGGGTATAATAGGAAGACCTAATGAGGAATAAAGAAGAAAACAGTGTGGAGAAGTAGGTTATCTCATTTATAATGAAGAGCCTCTCTGAGGACCAGCCGGGGCCCGGGCGTGCACACACTATTTCATTAATGAAGAGGCTTATATGTCAAGTTATGGCAGGCTCTGAAAATACTGTAATATTTTCTTTAATGTGCCCTTTCAGAGCCTTTGGCTTTTGAGGACATTTCTGTGAAAGCTGAGCTTTAAAACGCACAATTTGACCCCATTAAAATATATATGAGGAGAGAACCTCCCCTGCGCCTACCCAGACCCTCCTAGAGCAAGTCAGGCTTGCTTTGGCTTGCTTTCTTCCCTCGCTGTATTTCTTGGCAATTATTACACCCCACACCACCACATACACAGATCTCCCGTCGTCACCGAGCATGGGGTTGGTATTTAAACATCTGCCATGCCCATGGACACTTGTAACGTCGCGTACCAGCCAATATTATGTTAAGGAAGCGTGCCAATATAAAACATAATTTGGCTGTCAAATGAGCTAATTAATTGAGGGCCATTTCCGCAGACTGCTCAGACATTGACTGCGCTGCAGTTAATGGAGGATACTCATGCGACGCGAGATGAAAGGAGAATGCTGCTGGCTCACTGGATGAAGAGTGGGTGAAGTATGTACCAGTGCGCACAATTACTGGCTGAGAAATACCAAATAATGTAACAAGAGTGTGTCCTTCCTTTCCTTTATAGTGGTGATGTTTAGTGGCTGTGCTAAAGTAGCACCGCAAACTTCGTCATAATCGGGGTATGTTCATTAGATATTGTTCTGCATTTAAAACCCCGGGACAGGGGTGGCTCTAGGCTCATGGTGGCCCTGGGCAGGGAGTGTAGGTAGGGGGCCCGGAAGAGGTGGTCCGGATGGGGCGTTGCGCGGGGTCCAGTGAAGGGGGTAGGGGGGGTGGGTGTCAGGGTGTTTGTAAGTAGAACAGAGCCAGAGGCCGCCAAATCCCTACCAGGGGGCCACGCAAATATGTATCCATCCTCAGAGGATTATTATATTAAGGATATATATTTGCGTGGTGGCCCCTGGTGTTTGGTGGCCCTGTGCAGGTGCACAGCTTGCACATGCCTAAGGCCGCCCCTGCCCGGGAGCAAAGCAGCACCCTTGGGCGCACGTTTTATTTTACATTCTGGTTTTATCCTACATTTTGGTTTTATCACCCTACTTAGCTCGTGTAACAGCTTTCCAGGCCTCCCCCCCCCCCCCCCCCCCGCTGCTAAATAGATAAGCATGGGCATGGCCTGATTTATGCTCTAGTCTGCGGCACGCGTTTGAAAATGTATTTATTTATTTATTCTATTTAGTGCGATTTTATATAGCGCGAACATTACCTGAAGGTGTCAGAGCGCTTTACATAAGAACCAGTTGCGATACATAAAGACTTAGGATTACATGCGTTACATAAAAGATACAAACAGAAAAACATTGCAAATGTACAAGTTATAAAGTCACACAAGGAAGAGATACAAACAGAAAACAAGCATTGGAAATGCAATAGGTCTCTGATTTATTTGAGTTAGAGCAAATGGCATTGGAAATGGCAATGGCCTAGATGTATCAAGCCTTTTGCGAATCGCAAACGGTCTATTTGCATGTTTTGGCATGCATCAAAAATTCACAATTTAAGGAATCGCAAAAATTTGCCATTCCTTATTTTGCCATAGCATTTAAGGAATCGCAATTTTGCGATTCCTTAAATGCTATGTATGTAGCATTTTACAATTGCGAATTTTGGTTAAGAAATCGCAAATTACCACCAACTTGTAGTTGATGTTAATTTGCGAATTCTTTTAAATATGCACAATTTGGCATTTTTGAAAGTGGCATGTGACGCACACACATGCCCATAGGGCATGTATGTGCACCATATGCACACACATGAATATTTCAGGGGTGCAGCAGGGTGTCTTTGAGACACCCCTGCACCCTTGAAATTATTCTCAATTTGCGATTAGCAAATTGCGAATCGCAAATTGAGAATATTTTCACAATCATTCCTCTGGGCCTCCTGGCCCATAGGAATGCACGGGAAATTATTCCTTATTTGCGAATTCGCAAAATGCTAAGGCGAAGGCTAAGAAATCGCTAAAATATAGCGATTTTCTACATACATTCCATTTTGCAATTTCTAAATAGCGATTCCTTAAAAATCGCTATTTAGAAATCGCAAATTGGAATCTTGATACATCTGCCCCAATGTCTTTTCGCCATGTGTTATGGAGTGTATGCATGTGGTGTGTATTGGAATTATGTGGGTTGGATTGGAATTGTAGCAATGGTGGCCTGCTAAGCTTTAGATGATTATGTTTAAAAGTAAAGTCTGCAATACTGCGATTGCTACAATAGTTAATTGTGGATGCGTTAACAATTGATGTGTGTACTGATGGCTGGTAATGTGTGTGCCTGGTGGAAGCGTGCACTGACGGCTGGTGGTGTGTGCCTGGTGAAAGCGTGCACTGATGGTGGTGGTGTGTGTGAGCCTGGTGAAAAGCGTGCATTGACATCTAGTGGTGTGTGCCTGGTGGAAGCGTGCACTGACGGATGGTGGTGTTTGTGCCTAGTGAAAGTGTGCACTGACAGCTGGTGGTGTTTGTGCTTGGTAAAAGCGTGCACTGACGGCTGGTGGTGTTTGTGCCCGGAGAAAGCGTGCACACTCACACACTGCTGGCCCTGGACACCCACATACTGATCACCCTGCATACTCACATACTGATCACCCTGCATACTCAAACACTGCTCACCCTGCACACTCACACACTGCTGGCCCTGGATACCCACGTACTGCTCACCCTGCATACTCACAAACTGCTCACCCTGAACACTCACACACTGCTGGCCCTGGACACCCACATACTGATCACCCTGCATACTCACACTGTTCACCCTGCATACTCACACACTGCTCACCCTGCACACTCACACTTTGCTCACCCTGCACACTCACACACTGCTGGCCCTGGACATCCACATACTGCTCACCCTGCATACTAACACACTGCTTACCCTGCACACTCACACACTGCTGGCCCTGGACACCGACATACAGATCACCCTGCATACTCACATACTGATCACCATGCATACTCACACACTGCTCACCCTGCATACTCACTCACACACTGCTGGCCTGGGACACCCACATACTGATCACCCTGCATACTCGCACACTCTGCACACTCACACACTGCTGGCCCTGGACACCCACATACTGATCATCCTGTATACTCACATACTGATCACCCTGCATACTCAAACACTGCTCACCCTGCATACTCACACTCTGCTCACCCTGCATACTCACACACTGCTCACCCTGCACCCTAAAAGTACCCCATGTACTTGTAGACATTCCTTTTTGTTTGGGTAAAGTTATAAACGGGGAAGCTGCGCGTGCTGGAAAGGGACCAATGCCTTTAATGTCCATCGTATGACCTTCGACACCGACGACTCAGACATCTGGCTGTGGCTAGTCAGGGGCCGCTGCAAATATAAAACACTTAAGCTTGTAACTGACTGAAAAACCAGAAGAACCTGAAGACAGCAGGTCAAGTCTGAGTACCGAGCACAGCCCACCCCTCCCCCATACCAAGTACTGGCTCTCGGCCCAGAACAGATCAGTCTACACATTACTTGAGGAACCAGACCACTCACCTTACCATAGACAGCTTTCAACCAGTAGCCTCACTAAAGCACAACACAGAAAGGACAGGGCGCCTAGAAGCTGCTGAATCTGACAGGTGGCCTTTCTATAAAACACAATAAACTGTACCACATTCTATTCTCAGTTAGAAAAGTTGCCCCAAGACTAAAGTCCTGTTATAATTTACTAAAGGCTCTGAGGACATGTTAAGAAACTGTAGGTGGGAGGAATCTACAGAGGATGTTATTCAAAACCAAAACGAAATACATTTCAACACAGGTAGCAACAGCCCGAACAGCACCCACTGCTGTGTATGTCAGAACTGGTCACACGCTTCAGGCATGTGTGTCGCTCCAGTGGTACTCCTCGTCACACCCTCACAGGACTACTGTGGCAGACACCATCGGCTTCATGTCGCACAGGTGGCTGACACCATAAATGATCCTTAGATCAGGGTTTAAAATGGGATCAAACAAGTGCAGGTGTTCACCTATTTGAGCAGTGAAAGGGGAGGCAGTTGGTAGTGGAGCTAGAAGCAGAGTTTGGAGCTAGAGGCAGAGTTAAGAGCAAGCGTTTAATGGGAGTGACATTTTCTTGGTGTGCATTTATGCATGACAATACAGAAATATTTCTGCCATCTGTAGAGTATTTTCGTTTTTTCGCCCTTGTGCAAAAGGATGCATGTATCATTTCTGTAATTTCCTACCAAAGCAGATTGCCTCTGACCCTACATAAATATGAAAAAAAACAAAAGGAACAAATGATGGGCAGAATGCTGAACAATGCAAACATTCTTCTCCAGTCACAAGAATCAGGGTTTAATCCATCACTCTTGCTCACCACGCCACCCCAGTTTGGACTCGGCCATATGGAAATCAGTCTTGACCCTGTTCTTCGTGGGAACAGTCCAACCCAAACTGCCAAGCCAATCCTCCTTGGACCAGAAACAAGCATCCTGGGACCAGTTTTGGGGCATCATCCCTCATCAGCCAAGCTAGCTTGAATCCAGTGGCGCAGTGAGCACAGGACGCACGTCTGAGCATACACGTCCCACTTAGAGCGACAAAAACAAAAG